>NC_080088.1:98459910-99059910 GCF_950005125.1 Chionomys nivalis | reverse complement strand
ACAATCAACTAGAGGTACTTTCTCCTAACTTTAAAAATTTTTTATTTTGCCTGGCAGTGGTGGCACACACCTTTAATACCAGGACTCAAGAGGCAGAGGCAAGCAGATCTCTGAGTTCAAGGCTAGCCTGGTCTACAAGAGCTAGTTCCAGGACAGTCAGGGCTACACAGAGAAACCCTATCTCAAATAACAAAACAACAACAAAAAAATTATTTCATTTAGTGTGTGTGTGTCTGCATGCATGTGGAGGTCAGAAGCCAACTTGCTCAAATTTGGTTCTCTTCTTCCAACATGGAGGTTCTAGGGATCAAACTGAGTCATGAAGCTCGGTTATTAACCCCTGAGCTATCTCGTCAGCCCTTGCCCAACATTTTATTTTTTTTATTTTTTTTTAAAGATTTATTTATTATGTATACAACTTTCTGCCTCCATTTATACCCACACGCCAGAGGAGGGCGCCAGATCTCTTTACAGATGGTTTGGAGCCACCATGTGGTTGCTGGGAATTGAACTCAGGACCTCTGGAAGAGCAGACAGTGCTCTTAACCACTGAGCCATCTCTCCAGCCCTTGCCCAACATTTTAAACCTACAATTCTCACCAGAAATCAACAACTCAAATGTAGTTATTGAACGTAGCCCCATGATGGGCATGGATGTTCCCACAAAATCCCACCACTCAAAAGGCTGGATGAGACTAAGAGTTTAAGGCCAATCTGGGTAAGACTTGCCTCAAAACAGCATCAACAAAGTAAGCCCAAAAGTCCATTTGATACAGCACATGCCATTTTATCGTGTACAGATTATTAAGTGCACCAGCTGCAAGGCTGACAGAAGTAGAGCAAGTCACTCAGCAGATGAGCAATCAGTGACTCTCTACACCTGGGCTGGTCTGGATGCTCATTCCCTAGGGATGCGTTTTCTCCGAGAGTCATTTGCCATATCTACTCTCGTCTACATGGACCAACAATGCACAAGTGTTCGGCATGTGTGGCATGTGTCTTGGGGGTGGAGCACTTGTCAACTCACGAGAGGCCCTAAATTCAAAGCCCTGTACCTCCAAAAATGATTCGCCTCGGTAGTAAAAAGTATGTGCCAGACCACACATCCTACCCCCAGTAACTGAAAACAAAAACCAGGTATGGTGATGCACACCTCCATTGAACCAGAACTTGAGCAAGCACACCTCTGTGAGTTCAAGGGCAGTCAGGGCTACATAGTGAGACTCTGTCTCAAAAGGAAAGTGGGGGAGGGAGAGAAACAGTAAACAGAAGAACAGGTCTTGATTGTACATGCCTATAATCTCAGCATGCAGAAGGCTGAAGCAGGAGGGTCACTTCAAGTGAGGTTAATCTGGGTCACTTAATGTGAACATATCTCAAAAAAAAAACTAACAAAAATAGAATAACCTATTGTAATTATGTTATATATGTTTCATATACTCAAAGAGTTATTTCAATATGGAATCAGCGAAAAAAATGTGAGTTGTGTCTTTTTTTTTTTCACTTCTCCACATTGTCATTCAGAGTTAAAGAATTTTACTAGCTAGCTACTGGCTGCCATATTGAACAGAATAGTTCTTCATCTGGTCTGTCCAAAACAAAGGTAAATAATCACACACAATAGTTTCCATAGAGGCCGGGCGGTAGTGGCGCACGCCTTTAATCCCAGCACTTGGGAGGCAGAGGCAAGTGGATCCCTGTGAGTTCGAGTCCAGCCTGGTCTACAAGAGCTAGTTCCAGGACAGGCTCCTCCAAAACCACAGAGAAACCCTGTCTCAAAAAACCAAAAAAAAAAAAAAAAAAAAAAAAAAATAGTTTCCATAGAGCCACACATGCTGGACTATGTCTGCAATTTCAGCACTTGGAAGGTGGAGACAGTAGGGTCAGGAATTCAGTCACCTCTGATACACAGGAAGTTCAAGAATACCCTGGGCTAGGGGAGACCATGTTTCAAACAAACAAAACCAAATAAACTATCCTGTAGAGTATTCAGACGACGTTTCTGTCAAAGGCTACCAGGACAATTTAGTGCAATCATGCATTTAAATAAGAATCACAAGAAACCCATAATGAGTTATGGCCTCCCTCCTAATAGTATTCATTCCTTTCTGGGGGAGTGGCTCAATGGTAAAACTTCTGCCTAGAATCCCCAAGTGAGGGGGTGAGGGTGTGGCTCAATGACAGAGCACATAGACAATATGACAGTATCCTACAGGTATCCTCTAACTATGCCTATTTTACCACATGTTTAAAACACATTGTCTGTCTTTAATCACAGCACTCGGGAGGCAAAGACGGGTGAATCTCTGTGAGTTCAAGGCCAGCCTAGTCTACAAGGGCTAGCTCCAGGGCAGGTTCCAAAGCTAGAGAAACCCCGTCTCGAAAAAGCCAAAAACAAACAAACAAATAAATAACCACACATTGTCAAACGACCTAGTGTAAACTAGAGACGAAAACATCCACACTGGAACCAAGGTATCAAGATCCCTCCAAGAGTTCGACGGTTTAAAATTCACTTTACCGGTGGCAGAACTGCATTTACTCAGGTCCCTCATTTCCCCCCACTCCCAAATTCTAGATGCTTTCCAAGCGACGCCCATAATCCGGGCGACTCGCCGATCCCGACCCCCGATGCTATTCAACAGTCATGCTCTCCTCACTTGCGAACGTATTTCCGGGCTTCATTTTGGTCATAAAACTGTTGGGAAGAGAAAGACACATGGGATATGAGGGGAAGAACCCAAAAACAGGCATGCTAGAAGAAGACCAAGTCCTGACAAGGTTCTCACCAGCTCTGGCGGTCCGCTGTGCTCGGGTCTCCGGCTACGAGAAGCCATCTCTACGGTACCGCAGCACGCTGGTGCCGGCAAACCTCGGCGCGATGTATTGACGTCATCAACCCTACGACTACCCCCCCCGTAGAGCTCACGCTTTAAACGTTCCCCGCCTATCTTTTTATTTGATTGGCTACAAGCCGGAGGCGCCGCTCACGATTCGCGGTTCCCATTGGCCGGCTGGGCGCCGCCCAGTCCCCGCCACAACATGGCGGCCGCGCGCTGCCTGGGCTCGCCGCTGTCACCGCTATGGAGGCTGTGGCAGGCTCGGGGGTTGCCACAAAATTCGGCCGCGGGCTGGTGCTCGCGAGGGAGGCCTTACTCCCGCACTGCCCTCTACGAGATGCTGGGCGTCCCCTCCACGGCCACGCAGGCGCAGATCAAAGCGGCGTACTACCGGCAGAGCTTCCTCTACCATCCTGATCGCAATCCCGGGAGCCCCGAGGCCGCCGAACGCTTCACGCGCATCGCCGAAGCTTATCGGGTCCTGGGCAGCACCATCCTCCGTCGCAAGTATGACCGAGGTCTGCTCAGCGACCAGGACCTGCGCGGACCCGGTGTCAGGCCCTCTAGGACACCCCCGGACGATCCCCCTCCTCCTCCTCGTCCTCCTCCCCATGCCCCTCGGGCTCACTGTGGCTCTCGGGCCTTTCCTGGCGACCGTCGCACTATGTTCGACTTTGACGCCTTCTACCAGGCGCACTATGGAGAACAGCTAGAAAGAGAGCGACGTCTGCGCGCCCGGAGGGAGGCCCTTCGCAAAAAGCAGGAGGACCAAGCCAACAAGGGGCTACGCTGGGATGATACCCGAGATGCCACTTTCTTTGTCCTCCTTTTCCTCATCTTCGTCTTCGTCGGCTTTCGTATTTAATCAGAGAAACAGGGAAGGGGAACCAGCCCAAGAAACTTGCCTTTCTTGACCTTTGAACTATTGGTCTTGGAATGAATTGACTACCTCTGGTGGCGTTCCCTTGACTCTCCTAGCACCTTCCCAGCCTGGCTGGTGATCAACACAGCCTTCTCCTATGGTCCAGAAAAAAAAAAAAAAAGCTCTTTCATGGCCAAGAAAGAGGCCCAGGAGAAAGATAATCGAAAACCAGGAATGTACATGCTTTCCAGAGCCCCCCCCCCCCCCCCCCGTGCCTGCTTGGTTCTAGAAGTTGCCTTCCAGATGTCAACTCCCAGAACAAGTGCTCTGGTTTTATCCGAAAGCCCCTAGCAAGCCTTGTCTGGTCCCCTACCTCATGTTTATTCCATGGGGCAGCACTTCCTCTGTAACCCTTGAACCGTGCCAATCTTTTTGTCCTCTGTCAAAAAGATTAATTCTTGGGGCTTGCCTGAAACTTGTCTTTCTGTGTTACCCCAAGCCACAGGTGAGACTTGATCAACGACCCCACAGATGCTGGGGATGTAGCTCAGTGAGAGAATGCTAGCATGCAGCAGGCACTGGGTTTGGTTCCCAGCATTGCAGTTGTCCTGTGTCCCCTTTCCCCTCCAAGAAAAAAGCTAGTGAAAGATTGCCATTTTCTTATGTCTGTTCCACACCGCCTCTGTCACGTGGGAACCAGGAAGCAAAGTCCTTGAGTAAGAGGAATGTGTTCCTGTGCTCAGACTTATCTAGGGTGTGACCTTGGGGAAGGTGCCCTGTGGGTGTGATGGCAGAAGAGTAAATAATTTGCTCTCCTGAGGTCTACCACTATTTAATATTCTACTCACGGTGGTGATGTAGGGTGATGCTACTTAGGCCAAGTTCTTGGGACAGTGTTCCTGTCCTTGGTCTGCCTTTTCCTAGCCACTTGCATTGCCGACTGAGCAGTCTGCTGACTGTGACAAGACTTAGCCCCTTGAGTGTGGCCCATGCATCTGCAGTGCTGATCAGAGGTGCCATGAGTCAAATCTTTCTAACAGGCTCTTGGATTATGTGAGTAATTTTGGGTCCTGGAGTAGAAGCAGCAGGAAGCTTACTAATTAAGATGGAGTTGAAGTCCAGATTGTAGTACAGGCCTCTAATCCACAGAGGAAGCTGAGGCTGGAGGATTGTGACCAGCTACATAGCAAGGCTTGTCTTTAATAAAGATAAGACAAGCATGCTGATTCACATTTTTAATCAGCGCTACATAGTGAGACTGAGACTCTTAATCTCAGGGTTGTGGGTTTGAGTCCCATGTTGGGTGCCGGTTGTAGACAAAAATTTCTGTCCTACCTGTTTCTGCAGTTGTTCAGTCCTAAAGAAACACACAGAGACTTATATTATAAACTGTTTGGCCTATTGCTCAGGCTTATTACTAACTGGCTTTTACAATTTAAATTAACCCATAATTCTTATCTATGTTTAGCCACGTGGCTTGGTACCTTTTCTCAGTAAGGCATTCTCATCTTGCTTCCTTCCTCTGCTTCTGGCTGGTGACTGACTGTCTGCCTTTCCTCTTCCCAGAATTCTCTTAGTCTGGTCACCCCACCTATACTTCCTGCCTAACTACTGACCAATAAGTGTTTTATTAAACTAATACAAGTGACAAATCTTTACAGTGTACAAGAGCATTATCCCACAGCATAAGACCCTGTCTCAAGAAAAAAAAAAGATACAAAAAAAAAGTTGAAAAATAGGTTCCTTATATGCTGCTGACCAAGGATTGTAATGAGTTTTTTAGGGGGGAGACTTGTCATTTAGATTTGGGGAAATTTTTGTTGTTTTGTTTTGTTTTTTGAGGTAGTGTCTAGTAACCCAGGCTGATCATGAAATCTCTTTGTGCCTGATCATGAACTCTTGACCCTTTGTTTTTGTTTTTGTTTTGTTTTTGATACAGGGTTTTCCTGTGTAACCCTAGCTGTCCTGGAACTCGCTCTGCTCTGCAGACCAGGCTGGCCTCAAACTCAGAGACAGCTGCCTGCTTCTGCCTCCCTGAGTGCCCACCCAGCTTTCTGCCTCCACCTTCTGAGTGCTGGCACACTCAGAAGTACACAGGTGTGTAACACCATGACCCTGTTAGTTTTCTGGGTTTGGGTTTTCTTATACCAAGCAGTTAGTAGTAACTTGTGGTCAGAACTACAGTAGTCCTGTGGTCCCCTTACATCTGACTCACACTGGCAATGGGCTAGGACATCCTGAGTGCAGGGGCACACTGGGGCCGTGTGCAAAGCCAAGAAAGTAGAGATCCACAGCAGAGCTCAGGATGTGGCTCAGTTGATGCACAGGTCCTTGGGTTCCACATCCAGTACCCTATAAACCAGGCTGGATGGTGCTGTAATCTCAACATTTTTTCAAATCACGGACAGGCCTAGAACTTTCCATCCTCTGCCTCAGTCTCCTGAGTGCTAGGATTTCTGGCAGGGGCCACACACCCACAGGGGTATAGGAGGTTTTCTGAAGGACTACCACATGGTGGCTTTCTCCTCCCAGGACTGTAGTGAGTTTTCCCTTTCCCTACTTCCTGGATGCCCTAGCAAGAGGGTAAACTTGGCAGTGGCCATTACCCCTGCCTCTGTGGCTCTTGCCCAGTCTGGCAATGGAGGGCGTGGTTGAAGGGGCAAGTACAGAGCAAGGCTGAATACACAGCAGGCATGGGGCTAAATCGTGTGGACCCAGTCAAGAAGATAGGAAACAAAGATCCGTGCAGCTGGTGATTGTCTTTTAGACGGCTAAAATGGGCAAACTGGGCCAAATGCCCTCCTAGTGACCACAGTGTTTGCACAACCAGATTCCTTCCTTCTGAATTCACATGGTGCATCTTTGGCTTCCATCTTGGCTCCAGTATTAGTTAGGATAGGATGTGATAGCATGTATATATCCCAGCATGTGGCAGGCTGAAGGGAGACAGGTCTCAGTTTAAGGCCAGCCTACGCTATGTAGTGAGACCCTGTCTCAAAAAAGGGTAGAAGCTGGATGTGGTGGTGGACACATGTATTCCCAGCACTGGAGAAGCAGGAGGATGACCCACGAGTTTGTGAACCAGCTGGGTTGACATAGTTTCAAGCCAGCTAGGGCTGCATAGTGAGGTCCTGTTTCAAAAAGAGGAAAGGGAGTGGGGTAGACCCATGAATGGCCCCAAAGGTTAAGGAGTTTGTCTTGTTCTCTCCCGGGACCTACATGTTGGAAGGAGAGAAGGGACCCCAGAGCTTCTAACGTCCACATAAGTGCAGTGGCATGTGCATGGGTGTGCATGTGCACCCACATACCTCACACAGACTGAATAAGTACTTGTTATTAAAAGAGATGTGTAGCTTTGGGCCAGGGAGTTGTTCTCAGTCACGACTGACTCAGGAGATCCCCGCAGCACCAGGGGGATGGTCACCAACACTCGTTTTGTGAAACAGGGTCCTGTATCTTGAACCTGTGTGCTTCCTGGGAGGTCACCAGACCCCACGAAGGGAGAGAAGGAACAGCTGACAAGTCACTGGGCCCTCTTGGCCATTGTCTGTGGGGAGGTTGGAGAAAAGTGGGAATGTGGCTCAGCCGGCAGAGTGTACGCCCTGGCTTCCGCCTACAGCACAACTGGTACCGAGCATGGTGGTGGCCCCTGTAATCACAGCACTCGGCGAAGGCAAGAGGATCCGAAGCTCAGTGTCATCCTAAGGCACAGAGAATTGAAGGCTAGCCTAGGCTACATAAGCCCTGTCTCAAAATAAATAAAGGATATTTACTTAATCTCAGGCTTTGACTGCTTTCAGTTCAGCTTCCCTGTGATGAGGTCATATCCCATCTGCCTGTAGATGACATCATAAGGAACATGTCCCTCACCGGGTGCTAACCCCCAGGTAGGTTAGCTCTCAGATTTAACTTGCAATGTAGGTAGGGTGCTGAGAGCCTCTGAGTGGGTGAGTAGTGCCCCTCTCTGTGTTAAAGCCGCAGTAAGCACCGGGAATGGAGCGCACTGGAAACCCTGGGTTCCATCCCTAACATGGTATCCATGGAAATGGTGGTGCATGTCTAGTATGCAAGAAGTGGAGGGGTAAGGATCAGAAGTTCAAGGTCTTCTCCAAATGCAGAAGAATAAACCTTTAATGCCAGCTTTCAGGAGGCAGGAGCAGGCCCATCTCTGAATCTGAGGCCAGCCAGGACTACATAATCAGACCCTGTCTCAAACCATATGTAGGGCTTGGAGGTATGGGTCTGTAGTTAAGAGTATGCACTGCTCTTGTAGAGGACCAAGTTTCATTCCCAGCACCAGTATTGGATAGCACACCTGTAGCTCCAAGGGATCCAACACCCTCTTCTGGTTTCTGTGGGTACTGCATTCACACGTAGACAAAGACACACATGCAAAAAACTATTGAATATCTGGGTGGAGGTGGCACACTCTTTAATCCCAGCAGGTGCATCTCTGGAAGTTTGAGGACAGCCAGGGCTACACACAGAATTTCTGTCTCGAGAAAAACAAACAAAAAACTCTTGTTCTGGGATTGGAGAGCTGGCTCAGTGGTTAAGAGCACTGTCTACTCTTCCAAAGGACCTGGGTTCAATTCCCAGCACACACATGGCAGGTCACAACTGAGTTCCAGGAGATCCAACACCTTTACGGAGGCAAACATTAAAAAAATAATAATAAAACAGAGGGAAAGAGGCAAAAGTTGGGTAGAGTCCCACAGCCTGCTGGGGCTTGTGTTTTTTAAAAAATTATATAAAATAAATCCCTAAAAAGAAAGGATGGCCAAGTTGTGGAGGCACACACCTTTAATCCCAGCACTCAGGAGGCAGAGGCAGGTGGATCTCTGTGAGTTTGAGTCCAGCCTAGTCCAGGACAGTCAGGATTATTAGACAGAGAAACCCTGTCTCAAAAAAGAAAAGAAAAAGGACTAGTTTGAGGCCAGCTTGGACTATCCATGGGAGATAGTGTCTCAAAGCAACCTCATAAAAAAGAGAAGCTAAATGAAAGAGAGAGGGTGGGAGCATTTATTATAGAAAAAGACTGCTTTGCCTCATCACCTTGCTGACCCCTGCAGGAATCTGAGTTTGATATAATAACCCATACCTGGGCTCATGAGATGGAACACCAACTGAAGGTGCTCACCACCAAGCCCGACAGCATGAATCGCTCCTGATCCCCAGGATCTACAGTAAAAAGAACCAACTCCCAGTTGTTCTCTGACTGCCACTTATATGCATACATACACACACACACACACACACACACACACATACACACATACACAAATACACACATACACAAATACACACACACACATACACAAATACACACACACACACATACACACACACAAATACATGTTTTTAAATAACCTTTCTTTTATACAGAAAGATGAGTATAAATCTTCATTTTTTTTTCAATACTGGGATTGAACCCAGAACTTGCACATGCTAGGCAAGTACTCTACCATTCAACCATATCTCCAGCCCCTCACTGGGGGATTCTAGGCAGGGGCTCTACCACTGAGCCACACCCCAGCCCCTCACTGGGGGATTCTAGGCAGGGGCTCTACCACCGAGCCACAGCCCAGCCCCTCACTGGGGGGTTCTAGGCAGGTGCTCTACCTCTGAGCCACACCCCAGCCCCTCACTGGGGGATTCTAGGCAGGGGCTCTACCACCGAGCCACAGCCCAGCCCCTCACTGGGGGATTCTAGGCAGGTGCTCTACCACTGAGCCACACCCCAGCCCCTCACTGGGGGATTCTAGGCAGGTGCTCTACCACTGAGTCACACCCCAGCCCCTCACTATGAAACTCTGGACAATGTCTCCACCTACTTTGGAGTTACACAGAGTCTCAGCTCCTGAGTGTAGGTCACTGTAGTTAGGAGTCATGGTTGGTTGGTTACCATTGGCAGGGACAGTGTATTTCCATGTAGCCAAGTCTGGCCTTGAGTTGTCTGTATTTTTTACAGGTACACTAAGCATTTTTAACGATCCCTAACAACGGCAAGGGCTTAGCCAAAAGCAGAAGTTCTTGGCACAGTCACACCAACTTCTCCACTCAACCCTGAGGGTAAAACTGGTGTATAAAGTGGAATAAACCCACAGCTAGCCCAGTTACTGGAAACCACTTATGTTTCCCTCCCTGGGTGATTAGGGGCAAGCTTTTAGCCAGACCTTTGTAGAGATCATAGGCTGGTGGGAACTGCTTGGCTTGGTGAACCTTGGTTAGCACACTGTTCACTTAGCAGAGTATAATGGCACACACCTTTAATCTGAGCATTTAGGAGGCAGAGGCAGGCAGATCTCTGAGTTCGAGGTCAGCCTGGTCTACAGAGCGAGTTCCAGGATGGTTAGGGCTGTTATGTAGAGAAACCCTGACTCGAAACCCCCGCAAAATAACAACAACAACAAACCCAATACCAGACAGTGGTGGTGGCATACTCCTTTAATTCCAGCTCTTGGGAAGCAGAAGTAGGTGGATCTCTGAGTTCAAGACCAGCCCGATCTACAAGGCTAGTTCCAGGACAGCCAGGGCTACACAGAGAAACCCTGTCTTGAAAATCCAACAAAACAAAAAACTGTTTACAAACCCAAATGCTCTGCCCCTGTAAAAAGAAAAAAGTCCTCTATAAGGGTTTTTAAAGTTTATTTATTTATTATGTATATAGTGTTCTGCCTGCATGTACGCCTGCAGGCCAGAAGAGGACACCAGATTTCATTATAAATGGTAATGAGCCACCATGTGGTTACTAAGAATTGAACCCAGTACCTCTGGAAGGGCAGCCAGTGTGCTTAACCTCTGAACCATCTCTACAGCCCTCCAGGAAAGGTTTTTCAAGTTGGTTCAGTAGGTAAAGCACTGATGCCAACTTGATTGACACCTTGAGTGTGATCCCTGAGACCCCCATGGCGGAAGGAGAGGACCAACTCCCATAAGTTGTCCTCTGGCTTCAAAATGCATCTCATAACATGTGGCCTTCCCTACAAATTAAATAAATAAATGTGACTTAAAAAATATTTTCCAGTTCTTCAGATAACCAAACAGTCGTTCCTGGGGTTATGGATGTGTGCCGTGGTGCTAACTGCAGATTCTAGGAGTCTGTAATAAGTAGAAGCAGGATTTAACCCCAGGAATCACACACGCCAGGCAATCACTGGCTCTACTATTGAGGCAGACCTGCAGCCCCCAGGAAAGACTTTCCTTCTAGACTTTTCGCTGCCTACTCTAGTTTTTCCTCCCTCACAAAGGGTCATCCCAGGGTCATTCCTGGGTATGTTCATCCCCAGAACCCAGAGGCAGAATACTGAAAGTAAGCATGACTGAAATCTGCAGAACATACATGCACCTGCTAGTCAGGGACATATGAGTCTTAGTTTTTAGACAGTCTCAGCATGTTGTCCTGTCAGGCCTGGAACTCACTACGTAGACTAGATTGGCCTTGAACTCATAGAGATATTTCTATCTCTGTCTCCCAAGGACTGGGATTAGTGGGTGAGGTGTGACCCACACCTCACCTCACTGGGAGGTCATTTGAAGGACCTATCCGGTTCCCATGGTAACATTTATCTCTTCCTATACTCTCTCTTGATTAGAATTTTTTGTTTTGTTTTAAATTTTGAGGCTTCTGAGGCGGAGTTTTGTTTAGCTCAGGCTGGTTTTAAACTTCCTTCATAGCCATGGATGACCTTGAATTTCTGACCCTTCTGCCCCCAGCTCCCAAGTACTGGGATTACAGATGTGCACTACCAAACCTAGTTTATGCCGTGCTGCAGATGGAACCCAGGACCTTCAGGCATGTGAGACAGACACACTACCAACTGAGTTACATCCCCAACCTGGCTTTTTCTCTACTTCTTACTTTCCCTAGGTAAGAGGCCAGTCCTGGACACTGACCCCTTCTAGAAGCTACTCCTCAGAGTCCCGGTGATGGAAAAAGAGGTAGCCATGCCCAGCCTTAGCTCTCCCCCATTCTACTCTTTTGCAACAAAGTCTCACTGTGTAGCCTTGGCTGGCGGGGAATTCACAGACAGTCTCTTGCCTCTGCCTCCTAAGTGCTGAGATCAAAGGCGTGGGCCACCACACCTGCCTCGTTCTGTCTTTGGTTGTATTCTTAAATAAAACTGCCCAGAATGTTGGTCCAGGGCTGGGGCATCATGTAGGATGTGAACATCCAGTCTGGTCCCAGGCTGAGCTGGAAGTCAAGGGAGGTCTTCCCAAGTTGTTCCCCAGGCACCCTAGGGTTCATGTATCCCTCAGCCCCCAGCAGCAATGAGGCTGGGAGAATAACCATATGGGGTTTCTCCAGTTGGGTGCTTTCCCCTGCATCCTTCTGGGGGTGACTGAGCTTAAAAGACTCTAAGGTTCGACCCCCCCCCCCCAGGTGCTCCAGCTGTTGGGCGAAGTTCCAAAGATCATCAAATCCTTAATCCCTTCTCACACATCTACAGGGATCCCTGCCTCCAGGAACAGCCACTAAGAGCCCCTACATGGTCCCCAAATTCTCACCCCACTGTTCTTGGCTCTATCCCTGGGGTCACACTTAAAGTGGACTGAACACCATATGCCTGCATTTGCACACTTTCCTTGTGGATCTTAGTCCCAAGCCTCCCTCTCATCTTTTATACTTCAAAGATGCCCATGTGGGGTCCCTTTTGTATCTCAAACTTCAGTGAAAAGTAGATTCAACTCAACATCAACATTCTAGATGATTCTATCTCTAGTAACAGGGACAAAGACCACACTGGCTTTGTAAACTTCAATAGCACTCTTGTTACTTTGAGACAAAATCTCACTCTGTAAACTAGGTGTGGTAGCAGCACTTTTACTCAGCACTCTGGAGGCAAAGGCAGGCGACCTCTGTGAGATTAAGGCCAGCCTTTTCTTAAAAAAAAAAAAAAAAAAAAAAAAAAAGAAGCAAAACTCGCTCTGTAGGGCTAGAGAGATGGCTCAGAGGTTAAGAGCACTGGCTGCTCTTCCAAAGGTCCTGAGTTCAATTCACAGCAACCACACGGTGGCTCACAACCATCTGTAATGAGGTCTGGTGCCCTCTTCTGGCCCGCAGGCATACATGCAGGAAGAACACTGTATAGATAATAATAAACCTTTAAAAAAAAATTTAAAAACTTACTCTGTAACTTACAGTGGCCTGGAACTCTTCACCCCAGGCTAGATTCAAACTCAAGGCAACCCTCCGGCCTCTGCCAAGCAAATGCTGAGATTATGGGAATGAGCCAGCATGCCTCTGGCAGACTACTCTTGTTTATAGACGTTTCCATGCCTCTAGGCCAAATTTCCTGTGCGTGGACTTGACCCTGGTTGACCCCAGGAATGCCACTGCTGCATTATTTCAAAGATAGGGCCTCACCATGTATTTAGTCTGGACTTGAACTTTCTATGTTGCCTAGGCTGGCCTTGAATGTGGTTTTTTTCAGGTTTTGTTTGTTTGTTGAGACAGCAGCCTAGCCAGCTTCAGACCCACTTCTTGGTGTCGGAGAATGACCTTGAATTCCTGATCTTTTAGCCTCCACCTCCTACATGAAATATTACTGGTGTCATCCAACATGCCTGGTTTAGGGGGTGCTAGGGATGGAACCGAGGGCTTCCTGCATATTACACAAGCATTCTTCCAACTGTGCTACGGTCCCCAGCTCCGAGTCTTGAACTTCCAATCTTCCTGCTTCAGCCTCCCACGTTCTAGGTGGGGTCACAGCTTTGCCCCTTCCCCCGACGTTCTGCACGCCAGTCTTCTTGCCCCACATCCAGCAGCCTAATTGGCCAGCTAATGTATCCCTAGTGGAGGACAGATGCCTGCATTCCTAACAGAGCCCCTCCTCTGTCACCCATCAAAGGTGTATCACCAGTGGAAGCTATGACGTGGCAGGAGAAGGTACAGTACCATCCAGATGAGCAGGCAAGCAATCCTAGAAGAGAAGGTGCAGCAAGGTGGGGCTACAGGTGACGGTGGAGTAGGCGGTGTCGCTTCTGGCCAGGCTGGGAAGTAAGGCTTAGAAAAGCTTCTTTGGAAACCAAGCAGCTCAGACGAGGAGGCCTTGCAGGTCAGCTGGGTTTTGGATGGGCAGGGAAAAGGACAGCTCCATGGGAGGATGAGCCAGAGGAGCTGAGGAGGCCGACTGCGGGAGCAGAGAGGAGGCGGGCATAATCACCGTCATCCATCAGCACATTTATTGACAGCCCCTAGGAGGCGGGGCTGGGGACAGAACATACAAAGACAAGGACCTGCCCTCAAAAAGGTTCCATTCTAAGGAGACAGGGACAGAAAAATACAGAATGGTCTTTCCTGGGGATGGCCGGCTCTCACCTGGGCAGGTCAGAAGCCTCTGTCCTACTTCGCCCCAGGGCCAGCTGTAAGGCCCTTGGGGGTGTCCCTGGGACCGCAGCTGGGGCATGACCACCTGGCTCCTAGGCGGAGGGCCCCCAAACTGCAGGAAGGGTTAGCTCAGGAGGAGAACAATCCAGTAAGCCTTGGCCAATAAGTTCGAGCCCAGTAATGTGGCAGGGCGCGACAGCTCCCCACCCCAAGCAAGACCCCCTGGGGGAAGCAGGCCCCCATAAAGTTCTTTTCATTTGGGGACCTGGTTTGGCACCCTGGAGGACCGGGGAGACGAAATAAAATAAAATAAAAAGGCAGAGTTTCCTTGGTGACCGAGGTCCAGCACCCTGCCCACCCACCCCCCAGCCCTCTACGGGCCTCTTCGGGGAGCCCCTCTTCCCCAGCTCAGCCTCCAGGGCCCTGGGCCTGCCTGAGGCTAGGGGGAGGGGCCTGCCCCTCCCCCCACCCAGACAGTGGGGGAGGAGGAGGAGCCACGAATCAAGTTTGTCTGGACCCCCGCTGGGAGGCCTACCCTGGCTCCTACCGATGAGGGGGTTCAGGCTGAGAGGGTCGAGGGCTCAGCAGAGGGGCTGGGCCAAAAGGGCACCCGGGGGAGCCCTTCAGTGGGGGCACTGGGCGGGAGTCCAAGGGAGGCAGGCTCCGGGGTACGGCTGGAGGTGGTCCCCGGGCGGCCCCAGTGGGCAGGACGGCAGCAGCAGGGAAGGGTTTCGGGGGATCCATGGCGGTGGCGGCGGCAGCAGCAGCAGCAGCAGCAGTAGTGGGAGCCGGCTGGGCAGAGCGTTCCCGACGCCTCAGCACTTCCTGTAGTTTCTCTGCCTGGGTCCGCCTCAGGTGGGCCAGGGCACGGCCCCTCTGGAAGGCCGGCAGGAAGGCCTCCAGGCTTTGTTCTCCCAGCAGCAGCTGCTCCATCTGGATCTGGGAGTGTCCAGGAGGGAAAGGGAAAGTTGGGAGGAGGCAATCCGATCGGAGACCGAGTCCTTTTTTTCCCCACGGTGACCAGCCAGCAGAGGCCCTGAGCTTCCAACCTGGCCCAGCCTCTGGGTTACCCAGACTGGACAGAGTCCACCCTCTTTCCACAGTAAAAGGCTGTCTCAGGCCTTTCAACTCATTTAGTGTTCACTCCCAACCCAGCCCAGAGGAACGAGGGGGGGAAGGGGGAGCATTCCTACTCAGCGGACCCTGCCCTCCAATGTCTGTAGACATTCCTAGGACATCAAACTCTGCCATTCTGGAAAGTTCTGTAGGAAATCATGGTGGAATTCATAGAGGAGACACTCCCAAGTCTTTGATGTAATGACAACCCCAATGGGACAAGATGGGTCTCCCTCCCTGTTCACCTAGACCCAGCCGCCTCTACCCCTCACCTCAGCCTCCTGCTCAGCCTCTTCCAGTTCAGCCTGCAGCCAGCCCAGCGCACATTGGGGGCTCCAGCGATGCATGCTCTCTTCTGAGGACCACAGGGGGACAGACAGGGACTCTGACTTTGCCATTGACCGCAGGTGGCTCTACAGTTCCCATCTCTGTGGCCTCCAAATCCTCAACTTTTTTTGTTTGTTTGAGGCAGGGTCTCTTATAGCCTCTAACCTTGAACTTGCTGTGTAGCCCAAGCTAGCCTTGACCCCGATCCTCCAGTCTCTAGACCTCAAAGTGCTGAGATTATAGGCATGCACAAACAAGTTCGGCTTATTTTTTGTCTGTTTTTCTACTGTTGTTTCTTTTTTTTTTTAAAGCTTTTGTTTTTAATTATGAGTATGTATCTGCACATGGGTATGTACGCTTGACAGAGTTCTGGCACTCGAGTGGCCAGAGGTTGTCAGACCTGCCCAACATGGCTGCTGGGAAGCCAACTCCAGTCCTTCCCAGCTACTGAGCCATCTCTCCAGCCACCACCATCATCACATCACTCGAGGAAGGTCTCACTGTGCAGCCCAGGCTGGCCTGCCAAATGTGGTACTCCCCAGCCTCCTGAGTGCAAGGATCATAAGCGTGCACCACCATGCCTGGCTCAGCTTCTTCAGTAACATGGACACTGCTGGGCATTTATGGACAGATACCCTCCCCATTGCCACACCCAGGTCACCGCCACCCAACCCATTCATTAGGTCAGATATGAGGCAGCCCTTCACCCAGAGTAAAAAAATAAAGTCTTGTTTTCCTTTTCTTTCTTCCTTTTTACAAATTTTATTTAATGTGCAAGTTTGTTTTGCCTGCGTGTATGCATGTGTATCAGACAGTATCACTGGATCCCCTGGAACT
Organism: Chionomys nivalis; assembly: GCF_950005125.1. Taxonomy (NCBI): domain Eukaryota; kingdom Metazoa; phylum Chordata; class Mammalia; order Rodentia; family Cricetidae; genus Chionomys; species Chionomys nivalis. Next base: position 99,043,598 of record NC_080088.1, on the reverse strand, counting down.
GGAGTTCCAGGCAGTCATGAGCTGCCATGTGGGGTGCTAGGAATCGAACCCAGGTCTCCTAGAAGAGCACACGGTACACTCACTTAATCACTGAGTTGTCCTCCAGCCCCCCTTTCTTGTTTTCTGTTTGTTTGGGTGTTGGCTTTTAAAAAACTGCTTACATTTTTTATTTTAATAAATAATAATAAATAAATACATACTTATTTCTCGCGTGTGTGGGGGCATACTCATGCCACTGCATAGCTGTGGAGGTCAGAGAACAATTTATGGGAGCTGGTTTTCTCCTACCATGTCAGTCCCAGGGATCAAACTCAAGCTTGGCACCGAGTGTCTTTACTCAGTGACCATGTCATCAGTGCCATCAGACTTGATATTTTTCCTTTTTCTTTCTTTTCTTTTCTTTTTCTAGTGTCTCAGGTAACCCAGGCCAGCCTCAAACTCACTCAGTAGCCAAGTTTGGCCTTGAACTACTGATCCTCATGTGTCTGTTTCCCAAGTGGTGGGACTATAGGCGTATGCGTCCACACCCAGCTTGGGCCTCCTTTCTCCTACTACCCAGAACCTCCATCACACCACTTCTTTTTCTTTTTCTTTTTGTTCGGGGGGTGGGGTGGGGTTCAAGACAGTTTCACTGTGTAGCCCTGGTTGTCCTGGAACTTGCTCTGTAGACCAAGCTGGCCTCAAAATCAGAACACCAAGATCCACCTGCCTCAGCTCCAAAGTGCTGGGGTTAAAGACATGTGCCACCATAGCCTGGCTCCCTTAGGCCTCTTCAACAAGCTGTTTGTTTTTGTTTTTGAGGCAGGACTGCCCCTCAAGAGACAGCACAGTCTGGCCCAGAACTCACTACAGAGCCTAGGGATGATCTTGAAGTTTTGAGATCCATCTGCCTCTGCCTCCCAAGTACGGGGATTACACACACGGGAACCCAGCCCAGCTTTCCAAGTCTGCTCCTCCACAGCTCACAACCTCACTTTCCAGAAGGCCCAAATAAGCTCCCTTCAGATTATGTCCGGAAGTAGCCGTGTCCCAGCCCCACCCTTAGGAGCCCAGCACAACCCCAGGCAGGTCTCCTGCGCCTCCCCTCACCCAGTCTCTGCAGCTTGTCTGCGCAGTTCTCAGCCACCTCTCGGAGCTCTTGGTACTTGATGGCCAGGGCAGTCCGGCCCATCTCCAGGCGGGGCCGCAAGGCCAGGTTCTCCTTAGCCAGCGCGTAGTTAGAGGCCAAGCAGGCATCCCGCTCCAGCTGCAGACCCTGGAACTGCCAGTGGAGGAGAGCTAAGAGGCCTGGGCTCAAACTGCCCAGGGTCACCCAGGAGTCCACCATAGCACAACATCACAGGCCTAGTTAAAGGCACCCCGGAGTCCCCGACCGGCAGGGGTGTGGGGACCAACAGGTGGAGGGGCCTACGTTGGCCCGTTCCAGGCTTTGACTGGCGTTCTCTCTCTGGGCCCCAGTTCTTCTACAATTAAAAACAAAACAAAACAAAACAAAACAAAAACCGCCTCTCTTACCGAGTTGTCATGAGACCTAAGTGAGCCAAACTATGAAGGCCTCTACAAATGTTAGTTAATTTTTAATTTTTCAATTAATATGTCTGCTCAGGTCCCCGAGGACTACCCCCTCCCCTCTCTGTCCCATTTTCCATGCTTGGACAGCTTGCCTCTCATTCCAGGCCTTTGTCTTGCATCCTCCTCAGGTGTTTGTGTGGAAAACATTTCCACCCTCTGTTCTGACTCTTGGGGGAGTGGTGTTTTCACCCCGTGTCTTCCCAGCATCCGCCCCCCCCACTCAGGTCACCCTCTCATCTCTTATAACCCCTCATCGGCTCTCTAGCGGAACCCCACACACCCCTACGAATACAATACACACCCCCTTTGCTTCTGTGGTCCCCTGCACCTGCTAGCTGCTCACCTAGTAGAAGGCAGCACTGGGGCCCTGAAGAAGGCTCTTTGAGCCTATTTCTAGGAGGGCCAAGCCTCGCTCCCCGCCCCTGGAGAACACGCTCCCCTCCATCTGTCCCCTGATCCAAGCACATGCCCCTCCTCGTCTGGCTCCTTCTAACACACACTTTCTCTTTCTGCACCCCCCTCCCAACAGACAACCAGCCCGGGCCTATGTCTCCCGTGAAATATACAACTTTCTCTTATGGTGGCCTACGGAATACAAGCCTCTGTATTCATAGACCCATCCCCAATGGCAGACACAAAGCCCCCTCCCCATCTAAAGCATAACCCTCCTTCCCAGCTATCCTCCCCACCCCAGGTGTCAAGCAGGCCTTCAGTTCTCCCCCAAGCAAGGCGCCTCCCCTTTCTGGCCCTAAAGAACGTGGTTGTGCTGAGCCAGGGCCCCCAACAACACAGCTCACCCTCCACCTCCCGCCCCCCAGAACACACCTCCCCGGAGCATCCTCAGGAGGGCACGCCTCGCGGCCATCCCGGGGTGCACGGGTGCATCTCCGGGCGCCCCCTCCCGCACCACCCTCCCCAGGCCGGATCGGGGCGCCCCCCCATCCCCCGGGGGCGGCTCCGCGGGGCCCACTCGGACGTGCCAGGCTCCCATGATCCCGAGGCCTGGCAGCTCCAGGGGGGTGGCCTCCGCTGGCTGGGTCTCCGGGTCCCCGCAGGCCGCGGCCCGTCCTCTCCATCGCCCCGCTCAACACCCTCCTCTTGCCCGCGCCCCCCGCGTTACCTTCCTGCTGAGCCGCACAATCCGGTCCAGCTTGGGCTCATCTTGAAGCAGATCCCGGAGCTGCCCGGTGCTGAGGATCCCAAAGCGCCCCGGGCTGCCGGGCTCCGGCCCCGCCCGCGCCGCCCGGGCCCGGTACATACCGCCCGCCCGCGCCCCCAGCTCGGCTGCTGGCTCGGCCCGATCGGCCCCGCTCCGCCCCGGCTCCGCTCCGGCTCCGCTCCGGGCTCCGGGCTCCGGCTCCAGCTCCGGCCGTGCGCTGCGCTGTTTGCGTTCCGCCGCCAGGGGGCGCCTCGACCGCTCTTAAAGGGACCGCCGCCGCTGGCAGGACTGGGGGTGGGGCAGGTAGGGGGCGGGCCTCACCCGGAGATTTCCCCCGCCGGGGTGCCGCGGAGCCACCGTGAACCTGTCGCTCAAGGAGGCCTCTCTCCAGAAGCCCATCCTCCCTCCTCCCTCTGGAAACCCAAGTCTTCTCTCACCCGTTCATCCTGCCACGCTTCACCGCAGACCTTTCCACCCTAGGCGCCTACAGTTTGCAAGGCTCTTTCATATTTCCCCTTTGGATTCCTACAGCTTTCTTAGTTGGGCTGGGCGCCAAAGCCCCTGTCTGGCTGCTAACTTGGACACGTCATTCATCGTCCCCACCCCACTCCATGCCTCAGTTTTTGTCCTCTGTAAAATGGGGAGTTGAGCATGGAGAGTGATTACTGAGTGCCTCAGCGCAGGGCAGGTAACTAACTTGAGTCACAGTTACTTTAGAGATACCGAGGTGTCACAGAGGCCTGGGGCCGTGGCTCGACTGTAGTGTGTTTGCCTAGCCTGAAAGTCCTTCCCCGATACCACCAAAACATAAATTAATAAAAGGTAACACACAATAAAATAGATTTTAAAATCTTAGAGATGACATCACCTCCCTAACATCACATTACAGATGATTGACAATCCTTGCACAGGGCACAAAGGCTGAACCACTCACTACCTAGGGGCATGCTTTCCCACCTTCAGAGAGTTCATAGGTCAAGGCAGAGTCTCCACCCCGCATCTAGTGCAAGACGGAATGGCAAAGGCAAGCATGGTGGCACTTGCCAGTAATTCCAGCACTAAGAAGGCTGAGGCAGGGGGATTGTCCCAAGTTTGAGGCCAGCCTGGGCTACATAGTAGAGCTCTGTTCCAAAATAATCAGTATGACAGGAGCAAGGGCTCAGCCGGTGAATGCTTGCTGCACGGGAACGCGGACCAGAGCGCAATTCCTTGACCCTTGACGTCAGGAAAAAAGCCAGGCATGGTGGTTCATGCTTCTAGTCACAGTAGGTCAGAGGCAGGTGGATTCCTAGGACGCGATGGTCAGCCAGCCTAGCACAGTCAGTAAGGTCCAGGCTCTGTCCAAAAACAAACCACATGACAGCCACCACTGACTTCTGTTTTCCACACGCATCCACACCTGCACATTTCCCCCAAGCTCGTACACACACATAGTGAATGTGTTCCCTGTGTGTACACACGCAGCACTGTGAGAGCACATGACTGGCACCAGCCAATCAGAAAGTTATTTGAGGAAGTGATGTCTGAACCAGGTTTCATAGGCTGAACAGGAATGCTGGAAAAGACCATAAACCAAGGCACAGGAACCAAGAAAGCATTAGGGACTCTCCCTAATCCAGCTCCATTCTCCTGCCTCAGCCTCCCGAGAGTTAGGACGGCAAGTGTGCTCTTCTGCCACCTTCCCATAACTGAAATCCACTCACATGAAATTCCGTGTCCCGTCCCCCCTACTCCACCCCCCGTCGTCGTGTCCCATCCTGTGTTGTCCCTTGTCCCTTCTCGTCTGTCTCCCCCCAACCCCCAGTCCTCTGTACCTCCACAGCCTGGGCACTTACCGTTTTCCTGTGAACCCGCAATTCGGCTCTCCCTTGACCATAGTCGCCGGAGTTCCTCACACCCTGCCGACCTCCCCTATTCTGCTTCTCTAGGCCCAGCTATTTGTGGGAATATTTCAGGGGTCTCTTCCTGTCCGGATCTCCCTTGGCCCCGCCTACTCTGGGAACCTTTGTCCTCTTTGATCCATAAGTGAGATGGTGGGGAGGTTCCTGCCTCTCTGGTCTGTTTATTCAACTCCCCTCCCCCATGCCTCACATAAATGCTCTCAGTAACACAACACAACCTTCTCCCCTCCCCCCTCCCACCAGTCCCAGAGACTAGAGAATGGCTCAGCATTTAAGAACATTTGCTGCTCTTGCAGAGAACCAGAGTTTGGGTCCTAGAACCCTCATAGTGGCTCACAGCTGCCTATAATTCCAGTTCCAGGGGAACTAATGCCCTCCTTAGGCTTCCTCTGGCACCTACATACATATGGTGCACATATATCCACACACACACACACACACACCACATAAAATAAGTAGACAAGGGCTGGAGAGATAATCTCAGAGGTTAAGAGAACTGGCCGCTCTTCCAGAGGTCCTGAGTTCAATTCCCAGCCACCATAGGGTGGCTCACAACCATCTGTAATGAGATCTGGTGCCCTCTTCTGGAGGCAGAATGTTGTGTACATAATAAATAAATAGATAAATTTTTGTTGTTGTTTTGAGACAGTTTCACTCCATGGCTATGGCTGCCCTGGAACTCATGTACACCATACTGACCTCGAACTCACAGAGATCTGCCTGCTTCTGCCTCCTGAGTGCTGGAATTAAAGGTGTGAGCCACCATCTCTGACAATAAATAAGTTCCTTTTTTTTTTTTTAAAGACCACTGGTTCCTCTGTGTCCTCCTAGAAAGAAAGCTGTCTGTCCCATCCCCCACTCCGAGGATGCTCTTTGAGCCTGCCCTTTGCTCCAGCTTCCCTCTGGCCACTGGGAAGAGCGGTGACCTTTCCATTCAGAGGTCCACACAAGCAGCTACAGCTTTGGTTTGAGGCTTGGCCAACTCTCACCTCTGAGGTGACTGACTAGTCCCTTGCTCTGTTCCTGATGTCTTCTGTCCATCTTGTTTATCTTAGTTTTCGCGCTGATTCCCTTTTATCGTCACCCCACCCCCAGGGATTTTTATTTCTTTGAGGTAGTGGGGTTAGAGACCGAGGGCTCACCCGTACAGTGCTCTGTACAGTGCTCTACTGTTGAGCTGCACCCTCAGCCCCTCACCGGGGATCCTAGACAGGCCGCTCTACCACGGAGTTAGAGTTCAGTCTGGTTTTTGTTTTATTTTCTACCTTGCAGCTGCCGTCTTCTGCTCTCTCTGAGTTCTGGTATTACGGGTGTGGGCCACCACGTCCCGCTTGATGATTCCTATACTTGTTTGTGTCTTAGTTGTGAGCAGATCAAATGTAAAGAAAAGTGATAAGCAACTTGAGAGTGGCAGGGGCTTCGGGGAGGGATACCACCATTTCGATTTTAAAAAGTCTATTCTTTGTATTTATATACTTATGTTTATTTTATATTTTATATTTTTTAAATATTGGGTTTATTATTATTTTTTTGAGAAAGCATTTTTGTGTAGCTTTGGAGTCTGTCCTGGAACTAGCTCTTGTAGACCAGGCTGGCCTCAAACTCACAGAGATCCTCCTGCCTCTGCCTCTGCCTCCCAAGTGCTGGGGTTAAAGGTATACACCACCACTGCACGGTACCACCAAGACCTTTAAAGTCCCGTCTGTGGCTGCCGTTTCCTGTGTCCATTTCCTCAGCCCTCTCCCTCGGCTTGACTCACTCCTCACTCCCTTCCCGCCATCAAGGGATAGCTAGGGTCTAGCCAAGGCTAAGGTGGTCACCCCCTTTCCCACTACCAGGGCCAATTTCACACTCCATACCATTGGCCGCCTTTTTTACCAGCAACATAACTGGAGCCCAGGCATCTCATTAGCTATGGGGTTGGCAGAAATAAAAAAGTCAGCTAAAGGTGTCATGAAGGGGCACACACCTGTAATCCCTGCCCTCCAGAGGCTGAGGCAGGAAGAACCTGAGTTCCTGCTCCGCTGGGGCTACATAGCCAGACTTCAGCTCATAAAAGAAACAAGGGCCGGCAGGATGGCTCAATGGATAAGGACTAGTCGCTTAGCCCGACGAGGATCTGAGTTGAATCCCTGGACACACATGGAGGAAGGAGAGAACCAACTCCTGGAAATTGATCCACATATGACTCTATGGTATGTGTGCAGACATACATATACAGACACAGACACGGGTGGGTAGATGGACAGACGGTTGGATAGATGTTAAAAAAACAAAAATGGGGGTTAAAGACATGGCTCAGCGGCTAAGAGCACTGACTATTCTCTCAGAGGATCGGGTTCAATTCCCAGCACCTACATGGCAGCTCACAACTGTCTGTAACTCCAGTTTCAGGTGACTCAACACCCATGGCAAAATACCAATGCACATAAAACAAGAACAAAACAAACGAACAGAATCTAAGAGCCTGAGGAAAGGGTAAAGTGTTGTTCAAGGCACAATGTGGGCTCTTGAATCTGCAGCAGCTTGTTCATCTTCCCAAAGCCTGAATAAGTTTGGCTTGGCCGGCATTCCATCACAGAGTGGGGCGGGACTCAGGAAGCCCCTGAGTTTGTGCCTGCTGCGGGAGGAAGGATGTTTCTTCAGTGGTGTAGTCACTGGTAAGTTGTTCATGTTCTTCCACTCTCTTGTAAGCAACAGGAATAAGAAACATGGGACTGATAAGGTGGCTCACTGGGTAAAGGCTCTTACCATGTGGAAGGCTGATGACCTGAGTTCCATCCCTAGGACCCACATAAAGGCAGAAGGAGAGAACTGACTTAAAAACATTGTCCTCTGCCCTCCAAAGCACGCTGTGGCATGTGGGCAGCTCCATCATGCAAACATCATACTGCTACTTCTGCAGTAAGATGTCTTAGTAAGATAGCTAAGCGTGGGGCTGGAGAGATGGCTCAGTGGTTAAGAGCACTGGCTGCTTTTCCAGAGGTCCTGAGTTCGATTCCCAGCAACCACATAGTGGCTCACAACCATCTGTAATGAGATCTGGTGCCCTCCTCTGGCCTGCAGGCATACATGGAGACAGAATGTTGTATACATAATAAATAAATAAATAAATCTTAAAAAAAAAAAAGATAGCTAAGCATGGTGAAGGCACTTGCTACCAAGCCTGACAATCTGAGTTTGATCCCTTGGACCCACAAGGTACAAGCAGAGAACCAACTTCCATAAGTTCTGCTCTGGCCTCCACATAGGCTCCTGGCATGTACACTCATGTGCATATACACAATTAATTAATTAAAAGAAGAGAGAGAGTGAACAAAACATCATCAAATTGAGCATTCAGAAGACCCAGCAGTTCCGTTGTAAGTATCTTTTTTTTTTTTTTTTTTTTTAAATGTAGCCCTGGCTGTCCTGGAGCTCACTCCGTAGTTCAGGCTGGCCTCAAACTCACAGAGATCTGCCTTCCTCTGCCTCCCGAGTGCTGGGATCAAAGGCGTGCACCACTCTACCCAGCCAGCTCTTTCATACCATGGGGTGAACACTAGTGACCTCTTTTGAAAATGGGTCAGCTTCCAGCTGTTCTCGAGGAGACAGTGTTTCACTCGAGGGCTGTCACTGCCCTCTTCCCTGCCTGTCACAGGGTTAGGGGGACCCAACGCATGCCCAGACAAGGGGCCTTGGAGGACACTTGACATCAACAGTATGTTTGGTCTGAAGAGGGGCAGGACACAGTCACTTCCAGAGCCAACATCTCAGTGGGTTCAAACAGCACACAACAGTTACGCGCTGTCTGTTACATTACTGTAAAGCTTCAAAGAAGGGACGTTGTTTGGGCTCATGGTTTCCATCAGTCATACATATTCAAAGAGTACAGTCGCAGGAGCTCAGGAACAGTTCTTCCGTGAAACCACCAAGACAACAAAGAATGCATCATCCAGAGCCGGGAGAGGGAGCTCAGTAGTTAAGAGCACTTGTTGCCTTTCCAGAGGACCCAGGTTCTATTCCCAGCACTTGTGGGACAGCATGAACTATTTAAAAGAAAAGAAAAAAAAAAGAATAATTTCTTTTAAAAATCTATCTTTAGCTGGGTGGTGGTGGTGCATGCCTTTAATCCCAGCACTTAGGAGGCAGAGGCAGGTGGATCTCTGTGAGTTTGATGCCAGCCTGGTCTACCAAGTGAGTTCCAGGACAGCTCTAAAGCTACAGAGAAACCCTGTCTTGGAAAAAAAAAAAAAAAACCTTTAGATTTATTGACTTTATTCTTATGTGTATGGATGTTTGCCTACATGTACGTCTATGCACCGCATGTGTGCCTTGTGCCTGCTGAGGTCAAAGAAGGGAATTAGATCCTCTGGTACTGGAGTTACCTATGATTGTGAGCTGCCATGTGGGTGCTGGGACCCGAACCCAGGTCATCTGCAAGAGCAGACAGTGCTCTAAGCACGGAACAAACTCTGCAGCCTCATTGTGTCTTTCTTAGCTTCTTCTCCCAACCCTTAACTCCATACCCTCTCCTCTTCTGTCACTACTAGTTAGTCTGAATTTCTAGATTTTTTGTATATATTCATGCTATATTCTATTTTTAAAATCAGTATCAATTATGCATAACAATGGGTTTCAGCTGGGTGGTGTATGCTTTTGATTCCAGGACTTGGGAGGCAGAGACAGGTGGATTTCTGAGTTTGGGGCCGACCTGGTCTACAGAGTGAGTTTCAGGACAGTCAGGGCTACACAGAGAGAAACCCTGTCTTGAAAAACCTAAAATAGGGCTGGAGAGATGACTCAGAGGTTAAGAGAAGTGACTGCTGTTCCAGAGGTCCTGAGTTCAAATTCCCAGCAACCACATGAAAGCTCACACCCATCTATAATGAGATCTGGTACCCAGAACACTATATACATAATAAAAAAGAAAAGAACCTTAAAAATAGAAAAACCTAAATAATAATAATAATAATGGTTCCATCATGGTATTTTCATGGGTGCATACATGCATATTGCATGTTGATCGTGCTCACCCTCTTGTTCTTCCCAACCCACTTCCTTTTTCCTGCTAGTTTTCCATTTACTTTCTCTTTCTCTTTTAGTGATTCAGTGAGTTTAATTGGGGTTGTTGATAAGAACATGGGTATATATATTTTTTTTTCAATGTTGCTTCTTTCTGAATTGCTTTGTTATCCACAGCAGAACATTTATCAAGCATCTTCCTTTTTAATATTTTTTTTATTATTTGATGTAGACATGTGTATGTGTGTGTGTCCACATGGTATAGTGCACATGAGTGTGGATGCAGCCCCAAGTTTCATCATCACCAGACAGGTCTCACTGTGTAGCCTTGGCTAGCCTTGAACTCATGGAGATCTGGCTGATTTTACCTCCTGAGTGCTGGGATTAAAAACATACACCAACAAGAATGACCCAAGTGTCTTCCTTTTTAATGGCAGTATAATATTTCTTTGTATGGCTAGATCATTATTTGTTTATCCATTTGCCTGTGGATTGATATTTCCATGGCTTCCAGTATGAGATTTGAAAAAGACAAAACTGCGATGGATTTTGAAACATTGTGTGGGCATATTCTTTCTTTTGTCTTTTAAAGGTTTACCTGAGTTTTACTTATATGTATGTATGTGTTTGTGTGATTATATACCATGTATGTATCAGTGCCTGCAGAGGCAAGAAGAGTGTGTTGAAGACCCCTAGAGCTGGAGGTATAGACAGTTGTGAGCTGCCCAACATGGATGGGGAATTGAACTCTGGTCCTTTGCAAGAATAGGAAGTACTTCTCTTCTCTTCTCTCCTCTCCTCTCCTCTCCTCTCCTCTCCTCTCCTCTCCTCTCCTCTCCTCTCCTCTCCTCTCCTCTCCTCTCCTCTCTTCTCTTCTTTCTTTCCTGTTTTTTCTTTTTCTTTTCTTTTTCTTTTTTTTTCTGAGGGGTGGGTTTCTCTGTGTAGTCCTGGCTGTCCTGGAACTCACTCTGTAGACTCCACTGACCTCAAACTCAGAGATTCTCCAGCCTCAGCCTCCTGAGTGCTGAGATTACAGGCATGCACCACCACCCCCTGGCTTGAGCCTTTTTATGTTAGTGCTGTGAATCCCACTGAGGTATTCAGGCTTCTGCAGCAAACTGAACCATCTTCTGGGTTTTATTCCTCAACCCCTGCTGCTGTTGCTTAGGACACCCCTAGACCTGAAACCCTTCCCCCTTTCCCACCCTTTACGATTAAGTTACTGAAGGACTGAGGCATCCTCTTTAGCCTCTCAGACACTGCCTAGACTGTACCACAGTCGTTTAAGATTTGCAGAGTCCATGAAGGAAGGGACCTGGTCCGTGCCATCTCTCCAGTCCCAGCCCCTGGCGCAAGATCTCTTACACTGCAAGGGCAGAAATTTACCACCAAGGGCCAAAGCCCAGCTCCACCACCTCCCGCCCACAGGACCCCAGAGAAATTACCAAGCACCAATGTGCTCTTGGTTCTTCCTTCTCTTCTTTCGCTTTCCGCCTTTTACGTAGGCTTTCATGTACCCAGACTGGCCTTAAACTCTCTATGTAGCCCAGGCTTCCCTGGATCTCACGGTCTCCTCCTCTCAGCCTCCTGAAGTCTGGGATGATGGGCATGCAACACCATACTTGGTTTATGTGGTGCCGTGGCTGGAATCCTGGACTTAGGGTGCGCTGGGCATGGCATTCTACCAACCGAATTGCATTTCCAGCCCCTCTCTTTTCTTACTAGTAAAGTGGGGAGCAGTCACCCCATTGCCTCTGATTGTTGTTGGACAAATGAGTCTAAGCCCATGAAGGTCTGAGAAGGAGAGGGAGGGACCCTAATAAGCTCCAAGTGCTGGGCAAGTGGCAGAAATGAGAAGCAGCCAGGTGTAGTGGGTTCAAGGGCATCCTGGGCTGCAAACCAAAATCATCTCTCAAACAAGAACAAAAAGGGTCTTTAGAAGATGGGTTCTGCTGATCCTAAGGAGCCTCCCTTCAACATGAGGATGCCCCCCATCTCCCTGCATTTCGTTGAGCAAGGGAGAATAATTCATGAGAAGCCATCAAGCCCACCCCCTTATTCCTCAGCATCCAAGCAGCCCTAAACATTTTTCTTCTAAGGAAGGCTTAGAGCGTAGCTCAGCAGTGGAGCACTGGCCTAGAACCCCCAGTGAGGCACTGGGAGTGTGCCCCAGAGGTAGCACTTGCCCAACACGCACCCTGCTCGTGTCCCATCTCCTTCAATCAGCCTTCCAGGAGTAGGCTGGTTCTAGAAGTTTCTGCCCTTCTCCACCCCATCTCTCTGATGGAGTCCATTAGGATGACCACAGTTCTCCCTGCTCTCCACCCTGTCTTTGCCTTGTTCTCCTCTTGCCTTGCATGAGATGAATGTGAACAGAGCTGTACCCTTCTGGATCCAGCTGAGGTTGTCGCAGCGTGAACTAGAGCCAGGAGAGGACCTAAGTGACAATGTCTTGCCCAAACTTTCCTGCTTCCACTATTTTATGAATGGGTGTGGCCAACCCAGATAAATTTGAGGTTTTGTTTTTGAGGTTTTTGTTTTTTACTTGTTTGTTTTCAAAAGTATCTTGGTATATACAGCTCTGGCTGGCTCGGAGCGCATCATAACCTTACTCTGTCTGCCTTCCGAGTGCTGGGACTACCCGTGTGCACCACACTACCTGACTGAAATGTGAATTTTAGATAAATGTTATGAATAATATTTGATAGTAAATAAGGAATAGGGCCAGTAAGATTGCTTAGATAGTAGATACGCTTTCTGCCAAGCCTGAGGACTGGAATTTGATACGTGGTAGAAAAAGAGCCAACTCTCACAAGTTGGCCTCTGACGTCCACGTGTGTGCCTTGGCAGGCATGTGCTCAAACACGTAAACAAACATGCACACACACAATGAGTAAGTAAAACGCAATCGATTTTTTCTTTATTTTTTGCCATCGATTTATATACTACGTTTCATATGAAAGTATTTTTCCTGCATGTTTCATGCATGCACCACATGTGCACTTTGTCAGAAAAGGGCATCAGAGTCCCGGAAATTGGAGTTATGGATAATGGCGAACCCATGCGGGTGCTGAGAATCAAACACGGTCCTCTGCAAGAGCAATCGTTCGCTGAACCCCTGCCCATCTCTCCAGCCCCATGAAATAACTTTTCAAAACAGACATACTGACATCAAATCCTCGTCACCAGGTGTGGTGACTCACACGTGGAGGCAGCAGAACCAGAAGTTCAAGGTCAAGCCTCAGCTACGTGGGCCAGCCTGGGTTCAGGACCTGTTTCAAAAGCGGAGGATTTAGGGCTGGGGAGCTGGCTCGGTGGTTAAGAGCACTTGCTGCTCTCGCAGAGGGTCCACCATCAGTTCCCAGCACCCCAAGGGGAGGATGTCCCAGGAGAGTTCTAGCTGGGAAGAGAAGGGAGCTTGGAGAACAGGGGGGTGGGGGGCTCCTCGGCAGGGGACAGAGGATGGAGCTGACTCCCTGGGGCACCGATAGGGATCGGTTGAGCATCTGGGAGCTGCAGACAAGTGGAGCCGACAATCCCAAGTGCGGTTCAAATAGGGCCTGGGGCTGGGGCGGTTGGCTGAGACTCTTCCCACGCTCTCCTTGGCCCGGTACCTGGGGCTCCTCCCTTCTCGCACCCAGCCTACAGTTTGGGAACCAAACATCAAGCCCCCGAGGAGAGGGCGGTTAAAGGTGAGCGGGGCACGAGCGGGGCGGCAGAAGGTGATTGGCGGGCGCCTGAACCCACGGCGCGCGCCACCGCTGCTCCACAGGCCACCAGCCGGAGGAGCGGCTGCCATCCACGTGCTAAGGAGAGAAGGAGGCACCGGACCAAGGGGCAAAGGACACCTCGGAGAGGGAGGGCGGGGGAGCCTGCAGCGCCTAGCCGTCCACACCCCAGTCTAAAAGCCGGGCCTCGTGCAGGCGCAGCGCACGGAGCCCTCTGCCGCTGGCGCTGAGAAGGCGCGGGGTGAGGCAGCGCCGGCCTGAGCATCTGCAGCCCCGCGGAGACCCGAGGCCCAGGAGCCGAGGCCCAGGAGCCGAGTCCAGCCCGACTGCCCCTGAGGATCGCGTGGAGCTCAGGTGAGCAGGGAAGGTCTTCAGGTATCAGAGGGACTTGGATGCCTTGCGCAGGAGAACTCAGAGCCCCGCCAGATCTCAGTTACCACAGTGTGCATTCCTAAATCACAGCTGGAGTAGGGGGCTCCCACTTTCTCTGCCCCGCCCCCAACTTGCTCATGAGTGGAGCCAGTGGGGAAAGGGGCAGGCTCAGATGCCAGGGAGGACTGGGCATCAGGAATCCTAATCTATCTTGCTTGACCTTTTAGGATTACCCACTCTGGCTCCCAGGGTCACCTTCTGGATACCCATACTGGGCTGAGATTAAATGGTGACCTGGTGAAGGGGGGCCTGACCGGATCCAGAGAGGCAGGAGAGAGGGGACAGATGCCAGGGTGGGGCCTGTGGATTTCCGGTCACCCAGCTTGGCTGCAGGCAGGGGCTAGCTAGGGACCTGGTTGAAGCCTGAAAGGGCCCGAGCTTCTTGTTGGCTCCCAGCCACTCTATCACCAAGCCCGTGACTCTTGAGGCCACCGTGGTGGGAGAGGGGACCGTGTGGCCAGGGCTGGGCTGTGTTTCCGTCTTTAGATTCCTGCCTTTGTCAGGCTTTGTGACCTTGGCCCTTTTCAGGGCCTGGTTCTTCCCCTGTGACACTGGAAGTTCCCTCCAGGGCCATCGTATAAAGACAGGGCCAGGATAAAATGGCACACCAAGACACCTTGGGAGGGAAAGAAAGGCAGGCCATCCAATCAAGGTCCCAGGTCAGCTGGGGTGTGAAGATCTAGTCCAGTCTGCCAATTTACCCAAGACCTTGGTATCTCAGCAACTGGCCTGTCTGTATGCCTGCCATGGGCCCCCATATCCAAAGGAAGGCTCAAATGGATCTATAGCAGGGGTTAGTGCATGCCTGTGATCCCAGCGCTCAAAAGGATGGGGCAGGAGGATTGACGAGTTTGAGGCCTGCCTAAGCTACAGGGTGAGACCCTGTCTCACAACAAACAAAGGAAAAAAGGGGCTGGGATTATAGCCCAGTTGATAGAGTGTTCGACTAACATGTACAAAACTCTGGTTTCATACCACACTGTAATACCAGGTGCGGTGGTGCACACCTGTAATGCTGGCATTGGGGAGTGGGGGTGGAGGCAGGAGTTCAAGATCATCCTGGGTTGCATAGCAAGTTTGAAGCCAGCCTGAGATACATGAAACCCTGTCTCAAGACTAAACAACAAAGAATAGTAAAAACAGCCTGTGCGTGGTGGCACACGCCTTTAATTCCAGCACCGTGGGGGCCTAAGCAGGCAGATCTCTGTGAGCTCAAGGCTGGTCAGCCTGGTTTCCATGAGGCCAGTCAAGGTTACATAGTGAGACCGTGTCTCGAAAGAGCAACACACACACACACACACACACCACCAACAACAACAACAATAATAATTACAGCAACAACAACCAAAAAACTGAGGGCTGTCTTTGGCCAGAGAAAGAAGAACTGGAAGTCAGGTGGTGGGAACACAAGCCTTTAATCCCAGCTCTCAGGAGACAGAGGCAGGTGGATCTCTGAGAGTTTGAGGTCAGCCTGGTCTACGGCATGAGTTCCAGGACAGCCAAGGATACACAAAGAAACCCTGTCTCGAAAAACAAAACAAAACAAATTAGAAGGAATGGGAAACTCTTTTACATTGACTGCAAACTAAATACCACGTGGGGCTTTTCTTGGCCCCGTTCCTCCTTTATGACCACCCAAGCCAGAAAGGATATTATCTATGCTTTACAGTTTAGGAAGCAGAGGCCCAGAGAGGTCAAGGCAGTGGTTGGAGGTCGCACAGCCTAGATGTAGCAGAGCTAGGATGTGAACCCTGGCAGCCTGATCATACATAATGCTGTTTCCCCCTCTGACTCTTCCGCTGTCTTCCTCTGGCTTCATTCTACCCAGCTGTTCCTGAGGCTAAGAAACACTGTAGGCAAGGAAGTGCCTACCCTGCCTCCTCCACCTCGCCTCTCTCCGTACCCACATGCCCTAAGCCGGAGACTCCGACAAGGTGGCCCGTCCCTGCCTTTCCTCTTTGAAGCTGTTGGTCCTGACAGTGGAGAAGAGGGACCCCCGGCGGGGGCAAGGGACAGAACATTGCCAGCGTTAGTCGCGACACTGGTCAATACCACTGTGCCTCCGGGGCTAGACCAGAATCCTGGTTTGAGTTGACACTCCCAGAGCCGTTGCCTACTGGATGGCTCGGGGGGTGGGGGGAGGTCACCTCAACTTTTGTTTCACAATCCGACTCACCAGGTGTGTGACCCGAAATGAATTGTCCCTGAGACGCATTTTCCATCTTGTCCAGTGGCCTGATACCCTGGCAGAGCTGGCGTGAACATATTATGCCGGAGGAGACAAGGCTGACCTTCCAGGCAGAGGAGAAGCCTGCCGCAGCCGGCATCAGAGAGCTTTCCATCCCTAAGTCCCTTTGAAAAAGCAGCCAGACTGTCAGTCCTCTACGTCCTTATTTCCAGGTTCTACCGTGTCTTATGATTACTATGATTTTACATCTTAGTTTGTTGGTGTGTGGCTGTATGTGTATGGGCAGCATATTGATGTGTGACATGTGTATGTGTATGGGCACATGCATGAGGCGGTCAGAGGACAGCTCTTCCGAGTTTCTCTCTCCACCGTGTGGGACCCGGGGATTGAACTCAGGTCGTCAGGCGTGGCATTTGCCAGCTGAGCCCTCTCCCTGGCCCTGTTGTACTTTTTGCAACGACAATACAAAGTAAATGGCATGTCGCGTCGTGGTGGCCTCTGCGGAGGCCAAGTCAACCTCCAAAGCCACTGAGTGGCGCCTGCCGTGTGCTCCTTCTCCTTGTGTAGTGGAGCCCAAGATCGTGCGGTAGGAAAGCTTCAGTCTGTGCCCTGTACCCCTGAGCTCCGCCCCAGGAAGCCCCGATCATCTAACTCCATGGCCGGGTCTAACCCTGCTCTTCCCAGGTAGATGGTAACTTGGGATGGGGAAACTTTGGCTGTCACCCCATCTCCCAGGTCCCCCTCTTCTTCTAAGCAATGGGTACAGAATCCACCCAGGCACCTGAGGAAGCTAGAGGTAATGTCTTCCGATAATGCCCAAAGGGAGAGGCTACACTTTGGAACTTATCTGCTGAGTGGCCTCAACTTTTCCACCTGGAAAATGGACAGATTGTAGCCACCAATGTCTGTGCTGTGCCTTCTGACTACCAGTCTCTCTTTCTCTCTCTCTTCCTCCCTTACCTCATCTGGTTTTTTTGTTTCCTCCCTCATCACTCTCTCTGTGTCTCTGTCTTCCTTTTCTCTCTCTGCCTCTCTAGCTTTATCTTTGTTCCTGTGTCTATCTCTCTCTGTGTTTCCTTATGCCTCTCTATTTGATCTCTTTTTCTTTTTGTCTCTCTCTTTGATCTCTCTTTTTCTTTGTGTGTGTCTCTCTCTGATCTGTTTCTTTGTGTGTATCTCACTCTATCTCTCTGCCTGTCCCTCTTTTTTGTTTTAATCTGCCTCTCTCTCCTCTTTGTCTCCCCGTCTTTGCCTCTGTCTCTTTCTCCTCTCTCCTCTCTGTTTCTCCTCATCTTTTTGTCCTTTCCTCTTTTCTCATCTATCTTTCTCTGCCCTCCCTCCCTCCCTCCCTCCCTCCCTCCCTCCCTCCCTCCCTCCCTCCCTCCCTCCCTCCTTCCCTCCGTTGTGTGTGTGTGTGTCTCCTCTCCGATGATGCAAGGCCCAGGGCTGGAGACTGTTCTCTGGGGAGACTGCTGGTGGGAACCCTGAGGTCGGTCAGTCTCCTTTGCCTACTTTCCGCTGGTCCAACCCGCCAAACTTCCTGCACAGCAGTGGGTGAGCCCCCGTCCTCACGGCTCCTCTACCAGAGCCAGGGACTTTCCAGATCTGCACCGGTACAGCTTGTCCGTTTCACACTGGCCGCCTCTCTGTAAACAACAGGTACCCACCATTGGGCTCAGCCTTGCTAGACTCACTGGGCACACAGTACTGGCGAGAGGAGGCCTGAGGTCACCCTCCTGCTCCCCGACAGCTATTACTGTCAGGTGTGACAGCCCTGAAGCTGCAGCAGTGGCACCCAGTCGTTTTTATTGTTTATGGGGTCTCCCCACGTCGCTCTAGCTGGCCTTGAACCCACAGGTGGCCACCTCTCTAATGCTGGGATCAAAGGCATTTGCCTCCGCGCTCAGCAAGTTGTTGTTATTTAAAGATTTGTTTTTGTTGGGTGCTTAAATCCCAGCAGTCTTGAGGCAGAGGCATACAGGACTATGTGAGTTCAATGCGTCCTATACAGTGAGACCCTGTTGTTTTTCAAGTCTTAATTTTGTGTGTGTATGTGTTACATGCACGTGAGTGCAAATGCCCTTGGAGCTCGAGTTGCTGCTGGAGCTGAGGGTGCTGGGAACCGAGCATGGGCCCTCTACAGAGACAGTCTCTCCAGCCCTTGTTACCATTTGTATTGACTTTTTTCTTCTCGGTCCGGGTGGCTGAACCCTACCACTGAGTCACATCCCCTGTTCCAGGTTTATTTCTCTATTTATCTGTTTGTGTTGGGATGGGTGTTTCGGTGCGGTTTGTATTTATTTATTTTTAAGAGAGGCTGTTGAGAAAGGGTCTCCCAAAGCCCTGGCCTCAAACTCTCTATGTAGCAGAAGCTAGCCTTGAACTCCTAACCCTCCTGCCTCGACCTCCCAAGAGCCGAGATGACAGGAACATGCTAACATGTTCAATTTCCTACTTTCTAAGACATTTCGAGACAGGGTCTTGTTAAGTTACCCAGGTTAGTGTGGAACTCGCTATATCGCCCGGGCTGTCCTGTTTTCTGAGTGCTGGGATTGCAGGCATATGCCACCACACCAGGCTAGACCAGAACTTGTATGATTTAGATAACTGAGGATATGGTTGAATGCTTTGATTGAACCACTAGACAAGTCTAGCAGGCAGCTGCAGTGTTTGGCCACATTATAATGGGGAATATGTTTTTACTCTTTGGGGGAGAGGGCTTTTGAGACAGGGTTTCTCTGTGTAACAGCCCTAACTGTTCTGGAACTAGGTCTGTAGACCAGGCTGGCCTCGAACTCAGAGATCCACCTCCCTCTGCCTCCCGAGTGCTGGGATTAAAAGCATGCACCACCACTGCCCGGCTGGTTTTGCTTTTTAAAATTACTGGTGACCCCAGATAGTTTAAGCATAGGTGGTAGCTAATGGAGACCAGGGTGAATGGTTATATTTTATTTACTTTTTTCTTTTTCTTTTCTCTCTGTCTTTCTGTCTCTTTCTCTGTCTCTCTCCTTCTCCCTCTCTCTCTTCGATGCAAGGTCTTAACTGTGTACCTCTGGCTGTCCTGGAATTCACTATGTAAACTAGGCTCGCCTCCAAGTCACAGAGATCCAGAGTGCTGGGATTAAAAGTGTACACCACAATGCCTGGCGAGAAGGGTTAAATTTTCAACAACTCTGCCACTAATAGCGTGGGGAGGGCAGGAGGAGAGGAGCGAGACAGGATGGGGGCGGAGGGACGAGATGGGACACTGGAGGTTCAGTTCAATCACTGTACCAGGCATTTTTTGTTACTTTAACAAATTACCAAGACATCTACCATTGTAGAGAAGAAAGGCAGGGGCCGGGAGTGTGGGTCCTTTGGGTGAGTGCTTGCTCAATATGCACGAAGTCGGGGGTTCCATTCCCAGCACTATCTGAAGCCTTTGTTGTGGCGCACACCCAACACTCAAGAGACATAAGTATAGGGGTGTCGTGAGTTTGAGGCAAGCCTGGGCTGCATAGTGAGTTTCAGTTTCAGACTAGCTGGGACCAAAGTAACATTGTATTCTTGTTTTGTTTTGCTTTTGTTTGTTTGTTTTTTGAGACAGGGTTTCTCTGTGTAGCCCTGGCTGTCCTGGAACTCACTCTGTAGACCAGGCTGGGCTCAAATTCACAGAGATCTGCCAGCCTCTGCCTCCTGAGTGCTGGGACTAGAGGTGTGCTCTACCATACCCAGTATAGTTGTTGTTGTTGTTGTTGTTTCCTTCCTCCTTTTCTTCCTGTGTGTGTGTGTCTGTGTGTCTATGCCTGTGTGTGTCTGTGAGGCTATGTCTGTGTGGCTATGTCTCTGTGTGTGTCTGTGTGTCTATGTCTGTGTGTCTATGTCTGTGTGTCTATGTCTGTGTGTGTGTCTATGTCTGTGTGTGTGTGTCTATGTCTGTGTGTGTGTCTGTCTGTGTGTGTGTGTGTTTGTATCTGTGTGTCTGCACACACGAACATGATTTTGAAGGGGTTGCAGGTGTAGAGGTCAGAGAACAACGTTTATGGAGTTGGTTCTCTTCTGCCTTTCTGTGGGTTCTGGGAATCAAACAACTCGAGGCTTGAGAGGCAACCCATACCAGCTGATCCATCTTGCTGCCCAAATAAGGGGAGGAGGGAGTTTCCACCCTCTTAATATAATACCATTGATGTGTGACTTTGGTGATTAAAAACTGTAACTCAAGGAAACAAGTCACAATCAAGCCACACAGTCAACAATGCCCAAACCTAGTCAGCCACACTTGCATGACACGGCTGCTACCAAACCACTACACAGTAGGGATCAGTGGCAAAGATGCTGCCTAGTCTGCGTGAAGCTCTAGGTTCCATCACCAGCACTGTACAAACTAGGTATGATGGTGCCAGGTCCATGATCCCAGCACTGGGGAGGGGGAAGAGCTGGAATTCAAGTCCAGCCTGGGCTACATGACGCCCTGTCTCAAAGAAAAAGACAAAGAATAAAGAAGCAGCAACAACCAGATGTGCCCCAGCACTCAGGAGGCAGAGGCAGGTGGCCCGCTCGGCGTCTGAGACCAGCGGGGCTATACAGTGACCTGTACACACACCCCACCTCAAAAAACAAACAACAAACAAAAAAAAAAAACAACAGATTTTTTTTTTTACTTTGTTCTGCTTTAAAAAAAGAAATGAAGAAGGAAATGAGGCGTGGTGGGACAAGGACCAGTCAAGGGGCATTGGTGTGCACCACCGTGCCCACTTCTTTTATATTTATTCATCTAGTGTGGCGGCGGGTGTGTAGGACAACTTGCAGGAAGTGGCTGTCTGCTTCTGTTACTGGTATTGAACTCAGTCTTTTTTTTTTTTTTTTTTTGAGCCAGGGTTTCTCTGTGGTTTTGGAGCCTGTCCTGGAACTAGCTCTTATAGACCAGGCTGGTCTCGAACTCACAGAGATCCGCCTGCCTCTGCCTCCCGAGTGCTGGGATTAAAGGCGTGCGCCACCACTGCCCGGCTGAACTCAGTCTTGACGGCAAGAGCAGACCCATCCAGTCCCAGCCCCGTCCCCTCCTTTTTTATTTTTATTTTTATTTTTTTTTTAGACAAGATCTCAGTATGTAGCCCAGCCTGCCCTTCTTGCCTCAGCCTCCCAAGTGCTGGCGTTCTAGGCACATGCCACCACATCCAGCCCCCGGAAGATAAGTTGATTCGTGTTTCAAGCTGGAATCTACCACCCAGCCATGATCCAATCAGTGGTCACACTTTACTGATTTCTATCGTTTGTGGTGCTGGAGTGGAACCTAATACGTGTGTGTGTGTGTGTGTGTGTGTGTGTGTGTGTGTGTGTGATCTACCACTGAGCTATACCTCAACCTCTCAGTGGGGGATTCCTGGCAGACCCACCCCAAGCTGCACTATGAGGGACACTGGAGCCAGGCTCTTAGGCAGAACTAGAATATGACTACCTATGTTCTGGACCGGGTGAGCCAGTGGGCTTAGCAGCTGTGTGGGCTTCTGGACCCCACCTCAGCCCAGCCAGTGAAGTGACCTGCCACTTTGGTTCCCCAGTCTCCCTACCCCCATTCCATCCCCAGGTACTCTCTCTGACATCTGTCTACCCAGTTCCCACTCAGTCTTTGGCAAGCATGCTTTCTCGTTGTGTGTCCTCTGTGACCCCTTGGGTGCAAGTGCCCCTGCATTCACTGACCTCCACCGTCTGTGGCACTGTTTCTGTCCCTCTCTGATCTCTGCTGGGCATGCGTCTTTCTGCCTGCTGAGTTGCAAGGGCGCAGAGCCTCTGAGCTCCCTCTCGACTTTCCTGAGGGTCCGATAACAACAAGTAGATCACACGCAGGAGGGTGGATGTTTGGGCAACAAGGAGATGAAGAAATGGATGAATAAATAAACAGGCTGTGGTGCCAAGTTCTTGCAATTCCAATATTCTGAAAGCAGAGGCAGTAGGATTAAGAGCAAGGCCATCCTTGGCTACGTGATGAGTTCCAGGCTAGCCCCAGCTACGTAAGACCTGCCGAGAGAGAGAGAGAGGGAGAGGGAGAGGAGTGAGGGACAAAGGGGGCCAGTAAGATGGCTTGGTGGCCTCTACCTCAGTTTAATCCCTATAACCCACAGTAGTCAGAGAGAACAGACACTCAAAAGTTGCCATCTGGCCTCCTTGTGTACACCATGACACCGAGTGTGCACACGCAAGCACGCACACACTAGTAATAATAATAACAGCAGATTTTAAATGGAGAAGTAGGTGAGCATATATATGGAAATATGGCTTAACACAGGAACAAAGTGGATGGTAGGAGATGGGCGGTGGATGAATGGACAGATGGAGAGGCGAATAGGTGAAGCCAGGCGAGGTGCCGCACACCTGTGATTCCAGCACTCAGGAGGCCTAGAGGTGGGGGAGGGGGAGAGAGAGCATGAACACAACCGACGGCTGAGTTGGATGGGATGGACAGATGGGTGGACAGAGAGATGCTGGATGCAGATGAACAACAGGTGGATCGACACCTTGATCACCGCGGGACGGATGGATAAATAGGCGGATGGCTATGGTAGACGACAGAGAGAAGAATGGGAGAACTCACAGGAGGCGTGCTCGCCCAATTCTCCCACCTCTTCTTCCTCTCCTTTGCCCCCTCAGCCCCATTTTCCTCTCGGAGCCAGAGATCAGCGGTTGCTCAGGAAGGACCGGAGGCGGCCTGCACGGAACGGTCCCAGCGTTTGGGTAGCGGTGGTTTTGCTGTTATTGTTGTTCTGAGACAGAGTCTCACTGTGTAGCCTTCCAAGCGAGGAAATTAGTGTTTCGTCACTCTTGGCTTGAGATGCTTTTTAAGTTTTATTTTATTATTCTTTTCGAGACAGGGTTTCTCTGTGTAGCCCTGGCAGTCCTGGAACTCACTCCATAGACCAGGCTGGACTCAGACTTAGAGATCCCGCCTGCCTCTGCCTCCCAAGGGCTGAGACTAAAGGTGTGTGCCGCCAAGTCAGGATCACTTTTTATTTTTTTATTTTACTTTTGATTAATTTATTTTTATTTTACGTGCATTGGTGTTTTGCCCGCACATATGTCTGTGTGAGGGCATTGGAGCCCCTGGAACTGGAGTTGCAGACACTTGTGAGCTGTGAGCTGTGGGTGCCGGGAATTGATCTCTGGTCCTCTGGAAGAGTGATCAGTGTTCTTAACTGGTGAGCCATCTCTCCAGCCCCCAACTTTTATTTTCTTGAAACAGAGTCTAGCACCTGCTATGTAGCTGAGGAGGATGACCTTGAACTTCTGACCCTCATGCTTTCCTTCTCCTGAGTGTTGGGATTACAGCCTTGTGCTGTTTCTTCCAAACCAACGTGGTGATGGGAATCAAACACAGGGCTTTGTGTGTTCTAGGCAAGCCTACAGCCAGCTGAACCCTAGCCCCAGCCCTAAGGCTCATATGTTTGGCAGGACAATTGGATACTTCTGTTATGAAAATTAGTCCAATCTGACGGCCTTTCTTTAACACAGCTACATTTATCAGTGTGTGAAGGTCAAAGGTCAGAGGATAGATTGCAGAAATTCGTTCTCTCCTTTCACCACATGGGACCCGGGGATCAAACTCGGTTGGCAGAGTGTGCAGTGAGCACCTGCTGAGCCACATCGACAGCCCACACATAGATGACATCTTGCCTCTCTCGTGCAGGAGCTCAGTGCTCACACAGAACCAAGTAGCTTCCCTCCTCGTTACCAATTAGTCACACAGTAAGTCTCTCTCTGGGTTTTGAAACAGACTCTCATCCTTAGTCTTTTCTGGCTTGGAACTCACTATGTAGCCTAGACTGGCTCCCAACTCACCGTAATTCTCCTGCTTCAGCCTCCCAAGTGCTGATTAGAGGCATAAGCCATTGTGCCCTGAATTTTTCTAGCTACATAAGACCATGTCTTAAAAAAATTAACAAGAAGCTGGGTGGTGGTAGCACATGCTTTTAATCCAAGCACTTGGGAGGCAGAGCCAGACTCTGTGAGTTTGAGGCCAGCCTGATCTACAAAGTGAGTTCCAGAACAGCCAGGGCTATACAGAGAAACCCTGTCTCAAAAAAACAAAACAAAAAGTTAATTAATTGAAATACACAAAAAGAAAAAAAAAACCCTAAAGCAAGTCCTCCAAACACTCCCGTGACTTTACTAGCCATCTATCACCAGCCCTCACTTCACCTCTCTGTTAACGACACCCCTAGGAGCTTTGATTTTCCCTTCTGTAAAATGGGCATGGGACTGTTAACTACACACCCACAATTGAGAGGATAACCAGAAAACAATCACATATAGTATTCAAGTCTGTAGCAGGGGGGCCTGCTTTGTGGGGGTTTCTGTCCTGCCCAATTCCCACAGCTGTTTAGCCCCTCAAAAAATCACACAGAGAGGAGTCTACATTAGGTTATAAACTGATTGGCCCATTACATTAGCTCAGGCTTTTTATTAACTCTTGTAACTTATATTAACCCATTGTTCTTATCTATGTTAGCCACATGGCTCAGTAATTTTTTTTTTTTTTTGGATTTTCGAGACAGGGTTTCTCCGTAGCTTTTGGTTCCTGTCCTGGAACTAGCTCTTGTAGAACAGGATGGACTCGAACTCCCAGAGATCCACCTGCCTCTGCCTCCAGCTCAGTACCTTTTTAAGTGGGGCAGGTCACATCCTACTTGTTCGGTGGTCTGGGCAGGACTGCGGAGGAATGAGCTTCCTCCTTCCTAGAACTCTCCTGTTCTCATTGCCCGACCTCTACTTCCTGTCTGGTTGACCCACCTCTACTTCCTACCTGGCCAATCAGCGTTTATTTAAAACATGATGGAAAGACAATTCTCCTGCACCACTTCCCCCTCTTTTTTTTTTTTTTTAAACAAAGGAAAATATTCATAGCCCATATTTGGGAATGTGGGCATAGTTTTCCAGGCTACTACCAGCTGGTTGGGGGCGCTGATAATCTTATGGGGACCTAAAGAAAATTTAGAATTATCATCAAGTCCTGACTGGAGTATCCTGTGAGTCTTGATCGTCTCAGGCAGCAGTCTTGAATCTGTTCTGGATGTATAACTCTGACATCTGGGCCATCTGTTCCTACCGGAGATTTCTCAGGTGGTCTTCCTTGATAAAACCTGATTTTTCTTAACTCAGAATGAATCCACAAGCCGGGCAGTGGTGGCGCACGCCTTTAATCCCAGCACTCGGGAGGCAGAGGCAGGTGGATCTCTGTGAGTTCAAGACCAGCCTGGTCTACAAGAGCTAGTTCCAGGGGGCTGGAGAGATGGCTCAGAGGTTAAGAGCATTGCCTGCTCTTCCAAAGGTCCTGAGTTCAATTCCCGGCAACCACATGGTGGCTCACAACCATCTGTAATGAGGTCTGGTGCCCTCTTCTGGCCTGCAGACACACAGACAGAATATTGCATACATAATAAATATATATATATATATTTAAAAGAGCTAGTTCCAGGACAGGCTCCAAAACCACAGAGAAACCCTGTCTCAAAAAACCAAAAAAAAAGAATGGAAACAAAAGCAAAATCTCTTCTCCAAAGTATCATAGCGTTTGACTTCAATTTTGAAGTCAAGGTATTTTCAAAATACGTATCTTGGATTAATTTAGCAACATTTAAAAGCAAATATCTTTTAGCAGCTGTTGCTCCTTCCTCAGCATTCAAACAATTTAAAGAGAGCACAATAACATTCAGTATTAAGATTCTCTATGTATTTTTATCTTTATGTGGCTTTATTTTAACCTCTATTTCTTTTACTTTTACTTTTAACTTTTGGCTTTTTGAGACAGGTTCTCTGTGTATCTTTGTTCTGGAACTCCCTCTGTAAACCAGGCTATCCTTGAACTCACAGAGATCTGCCTGTCTCTGCCTTCCAGACATTGGGATTAAAGGTGTGTACTACCACACCTTGAAGTTACAGAGGTCAGTCTACCTCTGTCCCCCAAGTGTTGGGATTAAAGGTGTGTACCACCACACCCAACTACTCTCTTTTTTTCTTTTTTTCTTTTAAGGACTTTAACCTTTTTTTTTAAAAGCCTGTATATGTTTTTATTTAATTAATTAATTAATTAATTAATTTTGTATACAATATTCTGTCTGTACGTATGCCTGCAGGGCAGAAGAAGGCACCAGACCCCATTACAGATGGTTGTGAACCACCATGTGGTTGCTGGGAATTGAACTCAGAACCTTTGGAAGAGCAGGCAGTGCTCTTAACCTCTGAGCCATCTCTCCAGCCCCCATGTATATGTTTTTAACACACTGTAAAACATATAGAGGGTTTTTTTGTCTTTGAATCTCCCTTTACTGTACATCTCTCTTTTTTTTGACCACATGAGTCTTTAATTTATTAAACAATATGGGTAGGATTAAAGCTGTGGCTTTGACAGCTAGATCCAGCCCATTTCTTAGCTTTGTGAGATTTTGGGCTCATGGTGGAGGTATCAGCCAGAGCCATGTTTATTGTCACAACTCTATGATGTTTTAAGGTCCCTGCCAGCAAGCAAGCTGCAGCATTCTGCTCACAAACCACATTTAAATGCTCCATAGTCGGACCACCTGCCTGAAAGAGTTAGAGTTTGCCCTGGCAGGACGGCCCAGAAAGCTGGCTTTTTTTTTCTTTTCTTTTCTTTTTTTTTTTTTTGGTTTTTCGAGACAGGGTTTCTCTGTGGTTTTGGAGCCTGTCCTGGAACTAGCTCTTGTAGACCAGACTGGTCTCGAACTCACAGAGATCCGCCTGCCTCTGCCTCCCAAGTGCTAGCATTAAAGGCGTGCGCCACCACTGCCCGGCTGAAAGCTGGCATTTTAAAAATGGTGTAGCTTTTGTTCTGCTACAGCTGAAGACCAAAAAGCATGCATTTAGCTTTTTATTAACACCATTTAAGTGTTTTGTGGCAGGACCTTTTAAAAGAGCTGTAAGGTTTTAGAGCTAAAGCTGAGTCAGGAAGTCGCTCTTAAATGAGAGTGCTTGCTTGCCTCTAGCAGGCAGAGCAGATCGGAGAAATTGCTGTTACCAAGAAGCCATGCTTAACTCTATTGTACTTTGTCTAGAATTACTTTTTAAGCTCTTTCAGGCTTTATGTGGATGCAGTTGCCCCACGTTGGGCGCCGTTTTGTAACATGAGGTCCGGGCTTGCTTTGTTGGGGTTTATGTCCTGTCCAGTACCCACAGCTGGTAAGCCCCCAAAGAAATTACACAGAGTCTACATTAAGTTATAAACTGATTGGCTCATTAGCTCAGGCTTCTTATTAGCTATTGTAGCTTATATTAACCCAGTATTCTTATCTATGTTAGCCACATGGCTCAGTACCTTTTTCAACAGGGCATGTCTCATCCTGCTTGTTCGGTGATCTGGGAAGGACTGCTGAGGAATGGGCTTTCTCCTTCCTAAAATTCTCCTGTTCTCATCGCCCCGCCTCTACTTCCTGTCTGGTTGACCTGCCTATACAAGTCCCTATTTTTGTTTTATTTTTATTTGTTTTGTCTGCATGCATGTTTGTGCGCCACACAGTATGCCTGGTGCCCTCAGAGGCCAGAAGAGGGTCTCAGATCCCCTAGAACTGGAGTTACAGACTGTCTCAAGCTGCCGTATGGTTGCCAGGGATTAAATCCAGGACCTCTGGAAGAACAGTCAGTGCTCTTGACCTCTGAGCCATCTCTCCAGCCCTCAGGTCTTTATTTTTTTTAATGAGATATAAGTTATGTATTATAAAATTCATCTATTTTCTTTTTCTTTTCTTTTTTTCTTTTTTTTTCTTTTTTTTTTTTTTTTTTTTTGGTTTTTCAAGACAGGGTTTCTCTGTGGCTTTGGGGCCTGTCCTGGAACTAGCTCTTGTAGACCAGGCTGGTCTTGAACTCACAGAGTTCCTCCTGCCTCTGCCTCCTGAGTGCTGGGATTAAAGGCGTGTGCCACCACCACCCAGCTCATCTATTTTCTTTTTGATAAAACTTTGAATTATATTTCTTCCTTGTATTTATGTGCGTAGGTGTGTGCCAAGGCACACATGGCAGTCAGAGGAGAACTTTTAGGAATTTGTCCTCTCCTGCCACCACATGTGGGTTCTGGGGCTCAAAGTCAGATCTTCAGGTTTGGTAGTGAGCCCCTTTACCCACTGAGCTGTCTTGCTGCCCCACCCCTTTTCTGCCTGTGTTTTCAATGGTTCTTGGCATGTTCAGGGTTGCACAACCTCTTCTACTGTCGAGTCCAGCAAGTTGCATCAGCGGAAAAGGAACTCCACATCTGTGCCCTGTGCCAGCGGTGGCAGTGACCCTCTGTGATCCTCAGTACTCAAGAGGTGGGGGCTGGGACTCCGAAGTTCAAAGTCATCCACAGTTACAGAGTATATTCTAGGTCACAAAAGATCCTATCGTAAGAAAAAAATTAAATAAACAATAAATAAACAAAAGTCCTCCCTCCCCGGAAAGAAACAAAAACAAAGAAAACCGTATCTGCACCTTCTCAGCTTCTGATTCCCTCTCTCATGGCCCACGAACATTGTCATTGCCCTTGTCCTTTTCCTCTCTCTCTCTCTCTCTCTCTCTCTCTCTCTCTCTCTCTCTCTCGACAGGGTTTCTCTGTGTAGCCTTTGCTGGCCTGGAACTCATTCTGTAGACCAGGCTGGCCTCAAACACAGATCTGCCTACCTTTGCCTCCTGAGTGCTGGGATCAAAGGGAATGCTTAATTTTTTTAACTTCATTTTTCTTAGATTTATTTTTATTTTATGTGTATGAGTGTTTTTCATGGATGTATGTACGTGCACCGTGTGTGCGCCTGGGGAAGAAGGCATCAGATCCCTTGGAACTGTTGTTACAGGTGTTTGTGAGCCACCGTATGGGTGCTGGGACTAGAACAAGCATCCTCAACTGCTGAGCCATCTTTCCAGCTCCAGTTTTCCCTTTTTTGGTTTTGTTTGTTTTTCGAAACAAGATTTCTCTGTGTAGCTTTGGAGCCTGTCCTGGAACTCATTCTGTAGACCAGGCTGGCCTCGAACTCACAGAGATCCGCCTGCCTCTGCCTCCTGAGGGCTGGGATTAAAGGTGTGCGCCACCACCCCTAGCCCCAGTTTTCCCTTTTAAGTTAAATTTTCATTTATTTAGTGTGTGTGCGTGTGTGTGTGTATGCACAAGCGTGCCCGCATATGCACGAGAGTGGCTTGGCACATGTGGAGGTCAGAGGATAGCTATAGATAGAGGTTGGCTGGCCCCTTCCTCCGTGTGGGGCTTAGGGATCAAACTCAGGTCTTTAGGCAGCAAGTGCTTTTGCCGACTGAGCCATCTTGATGTCTGTTAATTGTTTGGATCTCTAAGGCATGCGGAGAGTAAAGTACCAGATACTTACTTTTTGATTTGTTGTCTCATTTGAGACAGGGTCTAGACCTGTAGCCCTGGCTGGTCTTGAACTCCTGACCCTCCTCCTTCAGCCCCCTTGGACCACAGGCTTGCTTCTTCACACCTGGTACTTTTCCAAGTTGTTGTTTAACTGCAGTTGGTCCATTTATATGTTTAGACATACGCTCCAAAAATGTGGATGCTTGGCACTGAGACAGGCACATAAAGTATGAATTCTCTCTCTCCCCACCCCACTCTCTCTGTGTGCAGATTGATAGGTAGAAAGATAATTGATGGGTAGGTAGATATATTTATAGAGAGATGGTTGGGTGTTACATACATGGCTGGGTACAAGAATTGGTGGATGGGGCCAGGTATGGTGGTGCACGCCTTTAATTACAGTTCTCAGGAGGCAGAGGCAGGCGGATCTCTGAGTCTGAGGCCAGCCTCGTCTACAGAGTGAGTTCTAGGCCGGTCAGAGCTATAAAGTGAGACCCTGCCTTTAAAAAAAGGTAGATGGCTGGGTAGTTGATGTGATAGTGATATTATTGCCATCTCAACAGAATCTAGAGCTGCTTTTGAGATAAGCCTGTGGACAGGTCCAGAAAGGGATTCTTCTGATTTTGTTCACTGAGATAAGACCCACCCATTGTGGGCGGCTCCATTCCCTAGCTGGGATCCTGGACAGTGTTCATGAAGAAAGGTTATTGAGCCGCAGTGCCTTTCCTGCTTTCTGTGTCCTGCTGTGACCAGATGCTCCAAGCTCCCGCTGCCTTCCCCTCTCCTCCGTGGCACGATGGTGTCTTTTAACTATGCACCAGAGCAAACACTTCCTCCCTAATTTGCTTTTGCCGGAGTACTTTATTACAGGAAAAGTAACTAAGGCACCATCGAATGGATGGATGGTAGGGAGAGCGATCAGCTGATGAAGGGGTGGATAGTAGATGGACAGATGGTGGGTGAATGGACATGCAGACAGACACTTGGATGGATAGATGAACAGATAGATGAGCAATAGGTGGTTAGGTGGATGGCATGGTGGTCTGGAAGAAAATTGCCTCCAAAGGGAGTGGCACTGTTAGGTGGTGTGGCTTTATTGGAGTACGTATGGCCTCAATGGGGGAAGTGTGTCCCTGTGGAGGCAGACTTGGAGGACTCCTATATGCTCAAGATACAGCCTAGTGTATCAGACCACTTCCTCCTGCCTGTGAGTCAAGATGTAAGAATTCTCAGCTCCTTCTCCAGCACCATGTCTGCCTACGTGCTGCCCTGCTTCTCTCCATGGTGATAAGGGACCAAACATCTGAAACTGTAAGCGAGTCACCACAATTAAATGTTTTCCTTTATAAGAGTTGCCTCGGCGGCTGGAGAGATGGCTCAGAGGTTAAGAGCACTGGCTGCTCTTCCAGAGGTCCTGAGTTCAATTCCCAGCAACCACATGGTGGCTCACAACCATCTGTAATGAGATCTGGCACTGTATCCTGGAAAGTGTATATATAATAAAAAAATAAATTAATTAAAAAAAAAAGGGTTGCCTCGCCAGGCGGTGGTGGTGCACGTCTTTAATCCCAGCCCTTGGGAGGCAGAGACGGGTGGATCTCAGTGAGTTTGAGGTCAGCCTGGTCTACAAAGCGAGTTCCAGGACAACCAGGAGTGTTACACAGAGAAACCCTATCTTGAAAAACCAAAATTAAAAAAAAAAAAAAAAAAAGAGTTGCCTCAATCACGGTGACTCTTCCCAGCAATAGAAATGGTCACTAAGACAGATGGACAATGGGCGAACAAACGGATAAAGAGATGATGACTGGATTGGTGGGTGGGTAGATAGATGGTGGTGGATGGATAGATAATGAAATACCTGATGGATACAGACAGATGGATGAGCCAGAGATTGGTAAATGACGTACAGTACAACTAGAACACAGGTGCATGGATGATGCACAGGTGACAGACGTGTAGATGGGTGAATGAAGGGGTGGGTAGATGGACAGATGGACCAGCATAGCTAGCAGATAAATGTGACTAACTCCTCTAGTCAGCAAATATGCATTCGCTTTTTTTTTTTTTTCTGTTTCTTGAGACAAGGTTTCGCTGTATAGTCCTGGCTGCACTAGAACTAGCTCTGTAGATCAGTCTGGCCTCGAACTCACAGGGGTCCTCCTGCCTTTGCCTTCTGGGTGCTGGGATTAAAGGCATGAACCACCAAGTCTGGCCACATTTGCTCCTTGTATGTTTGTTTGTTTGTTTTTCGAGGCAGGGTCTCTCTATGTAGCTTTGGAGCCTGTCCTGGAACTCACTCTTGTAGACCAGGCTGGCCTTGAACTCACAGAGATCCGCCTGCCTCTGCCTCTCAAGTGCTGGGATTAAAAGCATGCTTCACCACCCGGCAAAATATTTTTCTGAACAATTTATTTATTTTGATTGTATGTGCATTAGTGCCACATTTGCTCGTAAGAGGGAAGTTGAACTGTAGAAGAGTCACAGATTCCTGGTTTTGCCAGGGAATTTGCCACCTAGTGGGAAAGAGAGGCCAGTGCGCCCACTGTGAATCTCGGCAGAAGGAAATCCAACTTGGAACCAGGACATGGGAACCACAAAAAGAAGGTGGTACTTCAGTGTGGACAGTCTAAGGGAGAAACCGCAAGAGGCAAGCCTGGGAGGCTGAAAGGACGTTAGGAAGGATTCCTGGGAAAAACTGGGTCTCCACACCCAGTCAGGAGTCATCCTGCAACCGGTGGACCGTGAACCAGATTGAGTTATTTTAGAGGCTGTGAACTCTGGGCATCGGGTACTAGAGGGCAAGGGAGAAAGGCACCGAGAGGTCACCCAGGCCAGCTGACACCGTGCCACCTGGAAGAGGCCTCGTGTCATGCCACGTCATGCCACTGAGGACAAAATCAAAACTTTGGGACGCTCTTGTATTTGTTGCGCACTACGATGGTTTTTGTTGTTGTTGTTCGGAGGTTTTTGTTTTGACTTTTTAGACGCTTATTGTGTTTATTTATGTACGTGTGTGTATATGAGTGTGTGTGTGTGAGAGAGAGAGTGCGTGAGAGGCAGAGAGGGAGAGAGAGAGAGAGAGAGAGAGAGAGAGAGAGAGAGAGAGAGAACACGCCCATGTGCCAACAGTGTTCTTGGGTGAAGGTCGGGAAACAGCTCGTGGGAGTTGGTTTTCTTCTTCTACCATGTGGGTTCCAAGGATTGGTCTTCAGGCTTGGCAGCAGGCACCGTTACCCGCTGTGCCATCTCGCGGGCCCTGTTTTGTTTTGGAGTGACGGGGTCTCACTATGTAGCCCCAAGCTGGCTCAGAGTTGCATGTAGCCAGCATGGCTTTGAACTCCTGGTCTTCTGCCTCTATTTCCCAGTGCTGAGATAGCAGAGGTGATACCACACCTGGTTTACGCAACGCTGAGAGATTGAACCCACAGCTTCCTACTTGCTGGATGAGTAACCAACTAAACTACAGGCCTAGCCTTGGTCTGGAACTTTCTATGTAGATTAAATTGGCCTTTAAATGTGATGATCTTGTCTCTACTTCCACAGTGCTGGGAATTTTATAAGCAAGCTATCCTTATTTTATTCCTTTTTCCCCCTTTTCTTTTGAGACAGGGTTTCTCTGTGTAGCCCTGGCTATCCTGGAACTCTCTTTGTAGACCAGGCTGGCCTCGAACTCAGAGACCCATCTGCCTCTGCCTCCCAAGTGCTGGGATTAAAGGCGTGCACCACCACCTGGTTTAAGCCTATCTTTTTCCCATTTGCTTGTTTTTTGAATCAGGGTTTCTCTGTGTAGCCTTGGCTGTTCTGGAACTTGCTCTGTAGACCAGGCTGACCTCGAACTCACAGAGATCCACCTGCCTCTGCCTCCTGAGTGCTGGGACTAAAGGCGTGCGCCACCACTGCCTGGCTCTAAGCCTATCTTTTTGATTGCTGAGGTCTCTAAAGGTTTTCCTCAGGGCCTGGGAAATAGAATGAGGTACAAATGAAGCTGCTTGTTTGAAGAACAACTGATGTGGGAGGGTGTAAAGTAGAATCACTGAGGATCCTTCTACCCCACTCCCCTAGTGAGTGGAGTCTGTGGAATACAGCTCAGAGATTTCCCCCCTGTGGTAGGAGGCCTGGTGCACAAAAAGCAGCCTTTGAGTCAACATCTTCACATCTATATCAGGCTTTGAGATCCTTGGCTGTGTTTTCATTACTGTGTGGTGTGCCTCAGACAAGGATTTTGCTGTGTGTGTGTTTGTGTGTATGTGTGCGCGCGCAGTGCAGGGGATCGAACCCAGGACCTTGGGAAGGTTGGGTAAGCACTCTACCACTGAGCCGTCCTTAGCTGGTGTCTCAGAAGAGGACTCTTACCTGCTCAGTTAGGTAGCTGTTATTAATGCCCAGCCTGGTGTTTGTCCTTTAAAAAAAAAAAAAGGCAGGATCAGAAGCTGGACCTCAGGGTCAGTGAGAGAACTTTCTGAGCAGAAAGCCTGCTTGAGTACAGGGGAGGTGATCTAGAGAGGGTGGACTCTCAGGGACCCCCCCCTTCTGAACTTTGTTATACAGGTGTAGGACAATCATAAGAAAAGTTGGGTGCAAGCTAACATTGGGGTTCCGTCACACAGAATGGTGGAAAACTGAAGAAAGGAAGGCAAGTGACATATTAAACTCACTATGAAGCAAGGAGCGATCTTGAACTTCTGATATTTCGTTTATTTACTTAGTTATTTAGTGTTTATGTGTTTGGGACCGCGTGTGCCACGCACACGTGGGGGTTTCAAAGGTCAATGTAAACAAGTCCAGTATCTTCTTCCACCGTGTGGGTCCTGGGGCTGGAACTCACATCGTCAGGCCTGGCAGCAAACATCTTCACGTGTTAGCCATATTGTTGGCTCTAACTTAGGGTCTTTTTGCCTTTACCTCCCGTAAACAGATACCCCAGACCTTCGCCATCATGCCAAATTTTTGTGGTGCGGATGATTGAACCCAGGGCTTCATGCATGCTAGGCCAGCACTCTATCAACCGGGTTGCAGCCCCATCCCCAGCCAATCTTTTCTGAGACCTGAGAAGTAGAGACTAAAAAGGGCTTATAACAGAAAAAAAAGTCCATCGCCCAAGCTCCAGGACCAATAGTTTCATACCGGGCTCATTGATTATACTAATTTAAACCCCACCCACCACCAAGAACACGCCCACACCAAGGACCTATCAGGAAGACTGGAGCGTGGCCATGGTAATAAGGCTCTGCTGGCTACGTTAGGCGCTCAGGCTGCTCCCCAGAGCGCGGGGGAGTTGGCGACTTAGTGGCCATGGCGCGCGCTCTGGCGGATCTAGCAGTGGATTTGCAGGTGCCCCGGGTCGTACCTTGCCCGGATTCGGACTCGGATACAGACTCGGAGGATCCGAGTCTCCGGCGCAGCGCGGGTGGTTTGCACCGATCACAGGTCATCCACAGCGGACACTTCATGGTGTCCTCGCCGCATAGCGACTCGCTGACCCGGCGACGCGACCAGAAGGGGCCCATGGGGGTCGCCGACTTCGGGCCGCGCAGCATCGATCCGACACTCACCCGGCTCTTCGAGTGCTTGAGCCTGGCTTACAGGTGAGGGCGGACTGGGGAGCCCGAGTCCCAGCTTTCCGTGGGGGACCGCGCACTGGGTCTCTGTTCCCACGATGCTCCGGGGAACTCTGGACACAACCTACGCATTCTCCCCTTCCCCGGGTCCTGAGCCAGTCTCCTGACCCAAGCTTGTGAATCATTTGCGTTCTATTATCTGCTCGTGGTGCCACTCTCTTGCCCTCCACTCTGCAGGGCCTCTTGCAGTCGGGCCCCTCTCCCTGGTTCTCTGCTTCTGCCCCTAAGAAATGACAGGTGTCCCTCACACTCCCCAAACTATGAGCCATCCCTTGCACTCCCTCCCTCCATTCGTGTGACTCCAGGACTGTTTCATCTATCCCCAGCAGTCCCTGCAAAGTCCCACTCACTTTCCTGCACACTGCAGTTCTCTGGTTATCGCCCTCCTAGCCAGTGTCAACTCATATGGAAACAGTTTCTCGCCCGCTTCCCGATTGCCCGTACGTCGTCTGTTTGGTTTGATTTAGCTTGGTGAGACAGTCTCACTCTGAAGTTCAGGTTGGGTTGGCGTGGAGCTAGGTAACCCAGGCTAGACACCTTTCTCAGCCTCCCAAATACCGGGATTACAAGTTTGAGCCACCACGCCTGATTTAGAACGCTATGTCAAGGTTAGCGGGAAGAGGGTGCGCGGGACCCGCCCAGAGCCAGCAGGGGGTGCTGCAGTCCGCCTTGCTTCGAGACTGGGGAAGCCTGGTCTCCCCGAACCAGTATCTGTGGGAAACTGTAACGCAGCCAGGAACCCCCTGCTACGGCTCAGAGCTCCGGGGCCGCACCCAGCTCCAGCCCCACCTACATGTCCCAGAGGAGGGAGCGAACTGGGGTCCTGGCCCAGTGCCCTAGAGCAAAGTTCCCGGGAGCAGAGGGACCAGGATAAATTATCAACCGAAAACAATCGGCGAGCAAGGGGGATCGGCCGGCCTTGATCTTTCCTCTGTAAATATCACGCTTCTTCAGCCAGCCTCCTCCCTTTCGTAGAACCGCTGTCCGCTGGCCGTAGACCCGCACCTGTAGCCCCATAAGGGACCTGGAGCAGGGGTGGGGTTTGCGGAAGAGCGTGGTCTACCGCGTGGTGGCGGAGCTGCGAGACCCCATTGGCTGGAGGCAGTGTAACCTTGGCCCACATGTTCTGGCCTCAAGCCCAGGTCATGTTGCAACCTGATAGTTCAGGGCGCTGAGACCAATGTGGAAAGTTCAAATTCCTTGTCCCATTCCCCCTCCCCCGCCCTTGGACATCATGAGACTCCCTGGGAAGAGGGCATTTAAGGTCTCAGAATACCACCAGATTCAGCTCACACTGGGACAGTGCTTTATCTATCAAAGATTCCCAATTATTGGGGTTGCATGGGGAAGAGGGGGATATCCTCGCTGAGACAGGGTTTGACACTGTAGATCAAGCTAGCCTGGAACTCACTATACAGCAGAAGCTGGCCTCTTCAAGAGCTGGAATTACAGGCATGAGAAGCCTGTAATGAGAACCCCACAAGAAGCCTAGGGTTCCCCCAAAGAGTCTCCCATTTCCCAACCACTCCCAATTCGGGCTTCCTGCTTTGTCTACACAGCACTCAAGGCTGGCTTGCTGGGCCTCCCAAGTCAGATTATGAGCAAGAGAGGTTAATAGGGAAATAGTACTTGGAGGGACAGAACACACTCCCAGAACTGCTCCTTCAGAGGCTAGGGTAGAGAGCGCAGCGTTTCCTCCCCAAGGAGCCAGGACATTAAATTCTCTTAAATGGGGTTCTAAACACCAAGGGTGGGGGAAGCCAAGTACACAGGAGTCTTTGATTCTGCACCCTTGGTGAAGGAAAACACAGAATACGGGTTGGGAGATTAGCTCTGCGAGTGACGGTATTTGCAGCATCAAAGTGGCTGGAGAGCACGGACTCCATGAAGTTGTCCTCTGACCTCCATCCACCTGCTGGCCATGCACATCCCTCCCAGTAATAAGAAATAAAAAACAAAACAAAAGTAAACACCCCATGCTCAAGCTCAAAGACCATTCGTGGTTGAGCATGCTGGGAATCCCAGAATTCAGACTGAGGAAGGAAGGTCAGGAGGTCAGGGTTAGCCTCTGCTGCATGTAAATGTAGGGTTCGGAGCTAGCCCAAGATACATGTCTCAAATAAATAAAGAGATCCTGTCTCGAAGAAGAAGAAGAAGAAGAAGAAGAAGAAGAAGAAGAAGAAGAAGAAGAAGAAGAAGAAGAAGAAGAAGAAGAAGAAGAAGAAGAAGAAGAAGAAGACAACCCCTGTCCCGTGATAGGGGTTCTCTGAAGCAAAGGGGATTTCAGAGGGTGAGAATCTCCAGAGAGCAGCTAGAGAGGTGGGGCTGGGGCAAGCAGGCAGGGGGTCCAGTGGTGGGTGGATCTGGTCAATTAGACAGGGAGAAGGGAGCCCGCACAGGCCTGCGTGCTTCACCCTCGCCAAGGAACTTCTGGCACACTGTGTTCCTTGGTTCTGTGGGTGGAAGCCCCAGGGAGGACAGCTGTAAAACTTTCAAGAAGGCTCTTGTCTAGGGAGTGCTGGCACACACGGGTCTGTCATCCTAACACTGCTGGCTGAGGCAGGAGGATGAGGATCCAGACCAGCCTGGGCTGCATAGCAAGTTCCCTGTATTAAACTAACTGACAACAAAGAGGGACTGGGGAAGTAGCTCTGTTGGTTAAGTGTTTGCCTTGGGACCTTGGGGCCCTGAGTCCAATCCCCAGAACCCACAGAGAAAAGAGCCGGGCTTGCCAGTGTGCGCTAGCAGTCCTGAGCCCAGAGACAGATGGATGCTTGTGGCTCTAAGGTCGGTCGGCTTTGCTTACTTGGTGGGTGAGTTCCAGGTCAATGAGAATGTCTCAAGAACTAAGGTGGAGCTGGGCAGTGTTGGCACTCAAGAAGCAGTGGCAGAGAGATCTCTGTGAGTTCGAGGCCAGGCTGGTCTACAGAGTGAATTCCAGGACAGCCAGGGCTACACAGAGAAACTCTGTCTCGGCAAACAACAACAACAAAACCCCAAGGTGGAGAGCATCTGAGGAGTCATATTTAAGATAGTCCTCTGGCCTCCACAAGCCTAACCCTCCCTTCCCTCTC
This sequence comes from Chionomys nivalis, assembly GCF_950005125.1. Lineage (NCBI taxonomy): Eukaryota > Metazoa > Chordata > Mammalia > Rodentia > Cricetidae > Chionomys > Chionomys nivalis. The sequence continues at coordinate 99,005,601 of NC_080088.1, read as the reverse complement.
CCCTTCCCTCCTCTGAGATTTTCTGTTTTTTCCCCATTACTCACAACTTTTGAACCTTGGCCCTAGAATTTTTTTTTTTTTTAAACCAGACCAGTCTCTTCCCCTCATATGCATCCAACCAAATCCTTTCCTTTTGGCTTGATCTTATCACAGACTCATCGCCCTCAGCCTAGGCTACCAACCCTCTGAGGGAACTGGAGGCCGGACAGCAGAAGGCTGAGCAAAACCTAACAGTTGCTGGGTTACAGACGGGGGCTACAAACTCAGGAGTGTCCCCCATTCACCCCACACCACCAAAGAAGCTGCCCCAGGAAGAATCCACGTCCCACACCCAGTCATGTTGCCTTACTGGACAGATGGTATTTATTTAGCTCTGGGAGGTAGGGGGCCAGTCATCAGGCTAGGGGTGGCCTGTTTGGGTAATGAAGCCTGTTGTGTTCTGAGGTGGCAACCCCTCCACCCCACATCGCACACCCTGGCAGCCACCATTAACCAAAAACAAATACTGGAGCTTGGAGACCAGAAAGGAGAGGAGACCCAATGACCCATGCACTCAGGGTAGTACAGGAAGAAAGAAAAAAACGAATCAGGTGGCCATCTACCCACCGCTTACCCAGATCATGAGGGGAGCCACCAGGAGAGTAGGTCTGACGTTTTGTGTGCATATATTGTTCTGAGGATGGAATCCAGGTCTTGTCCAGTTCCTGGGCAAGCTCTCCATCACTGACCCACATCCCCAGCCCCTCACTGGGGGATTCTAGAAAGTCCTCTATAGCAGAGCCACACCCCCAAACTCAGCCTGTCTTTCTGAAAGGCTAATTCACTAATTCTTTTTTTTTAATATAAAAGATTCATTTATTTATTATATACAGTGTTCTGCCTACATGCATGCATGACAGAAGAGGGCACTAGATCTCTTTACAGATGGTTGTGAGCCACCATGTGGTTGCTAGGAATTGAACCCAGGTCCTCTAGAAGAGCAGCCAGTGCTCTTAAACACTGAGCCATCTCTCCAGTCCCTGGAAGGCTAAACCTGAGCAAGAAGTGAAAACATAGATCAAAATGGCTTGGATGCAAGCTTGGCTTATAGACAATGAAGAAGGAAGGTAGGAAGGGATAAGGGTGAAGTGGGTAGGTGTCCAAGATCTTTATCATCTTCATCTTGGCCTCTTGGATCAGCTTCCAGGCGGTGATAATGTGGCCTGTTCTCAGAGGGACCTTTGGAGCTAAAGTCATTACCTACGTTCAACTCCTTCCCACTGTGTGCTCTGTGGATCCCTAGGTTAAGGTCAAGATTAAGATTCGGTTTTCGCCGGGCAGTGGTGGCGCGCGCCTTTAATCCCAGCACTCTGGAGGCAGAGGCAGGCGGATCTCTGTGAGTTCGAGGCCAGCCTGGTCTAGAAGAGCTAGTTCCAGGACAGGAACCAAAAGCTACAGAGAAACCCGCTCTCGAAAATCCAAAAAAAAAAAAAAAAAAAAGATTCGGTTTCCATGCTGTCTTCCTTTGACCAAATGATTCTTTCCATTATGGCTTTCTGCTTCCTCTAGATGGCCACACATGTGCTGTGGGCACACGGGCACTTCTTTCTTATCCAGGCAAACTGTCCTTCTTCCTATGAGAGCCTATGTGACTGGCAAGCAAAAAGGGACTGGAAGCGAGGCATGGGGATACACACAATAAATCTCATCACTCAGGAGGCAGAAGCAGACACACCTCTGTGAGTTCAAGGCCAGCCTGGTCTACACAGTGAGTTCTAGGCCAGCCAGGGCTATATCCTTACTATGTCCCTTTGGGAGTGACCCTTTTCCTCCCTGACCATCAGGAAGGCCATTTCATCCTATCTCTCAGAAGTGGATATTTGGAGCTAGAGAGATGGCTTGGTTGATTACGAGGATTTACTGATCTTTCAGAGGATCCAGGTTTGGTTCCTGGAACCCACATGGCAGTTCATAGTTATCTGTAACTCCAGTCCCAGGGAATCTGATGCCATCTTCAGGGCCCTTATGGGCACCAGGCATGCAAGTGGCATAGGTAGACACTCATACACATAAAATAAATATCAATAAAACCTCTTATTTTAAAAGAAGATGTAAGAAATGGATATTAAAGCCAGGCAGTGGTGGCGCACGCCTTTAATCCCAGCACCTGGGAGGCAGAGGCAAGCAGATCTCTGTGAGTTCGAAGCTAGCCTGGTCTACAGTTCCAGGACGGGCCCCAAAGCTACAGAGAAACCCTGTCTCGAAAAACCAAATAAATAAAATGCAAAAAAAAAAATGAGTATGAGAAGCTAGACACAGTAGTGCACACTTGTAATCCCAGCACTCTGGAGGCAGAGGCAGGAGGATCAGGAGTTCAAGGCCAGCCTTGGCTATGTATCAAGCCCAACATTACACACTCGAGACTTACTCTATGCTATCTCAAGACTAGGAAACCCCTCTCAAAGACAAAAGAAGGGGAGAGATATGAGAGCCTTTCATGATGGAGCACACCTCCTATAACTGCAGTACTGAGGATGCTGAGGCAGAAGGATTTCTTGGTTTTTTAAAAAGCTTTTTATTAGCTTATATTAATTATACACCATTATGTATTAATTATACACATTTATGGCATTTTAGACACGTGTATAATGTATTTGGATTACACCCTCCTGTCCTCACCCACTGCAACTCACATCCTTCCTCTTCTTAGTTCCCTTCTATTTTCATGTCTTACTTTTATGGGGAGGGATTCCTTGTGTAGCCATGGCTGTCCTGGCACTCATTCTGTAGCCCAGGCTGGCCTCGAACTCAGAGATCCGCCTGCGCCTGCCTCCCAAGTGCTGGGATTAAAGGCGTGTGCCACTGCCCAGCGTCATGTCTTAACAATTTTAAATAACTATTGTGTGTGTGCTTGGGGAGGGAATGCCTTGGCATGGTGGTCATAGGACAACTTGTTGGGGTCTGTTCTATAGCCCTCCATCATGTGGGTGATGGGGATCAAACTCAGGTCACCAGGCTTGACAGCAAGCACCCTTACCTTCCTATCTGCTGAGCTGTCTAACTGGCCCTCGCACCTTTTCCTGTTGTTATCTAGAGGGTTTAGGGTGGCTATAGCTTCATGACTGAGGGGTTATTTGTAGGAGCATGGGCTTCCTACCAGTCAGTGTCTTTACCGCTTCAGAGACTGTCTCACCCTCTCCCAGCAGCTGCCAACTGCCTATAGATTCTTATAGGGGGGGTCTCTAGAGTCCTCCTCAGGGAGGGGTGGGGCCTCTAGAGTCCTCCTCAGGGAGGGGTGGGGCTTCTAGAGTCCTCCTCAGGGAGGGGTGGGGCCTTTAGAGTCCTCTTCATGGAGGGGTGGGGCTTCTAGAGTCCTCCTCATGGAGGGGTGGGGCTTCTAGAGTCCTCCTCATGGAGGGGTGGGGCTTCTAGAGTCCTCCTCATGGAGGGGTGGGGCCTCTAGAGTCCTCCTCAGGGAGGGGTAGGGCCTCTAGAGTCCTCCTCGGGGAGGGGTGGGGGCTTCTAGAGTCCTCCTCAGGGAGGGGTGGGGCCTCTAGAGTCCTCTTCATGGAGGGGTGGGGCTTCTAGAGTCCTCCTCATGGAGGGGTGGGGCCTCTAGAGTCCTCCTCAGGGAGGGTGGGGCCTCTAGAGTCCTCCTCATGGAGGGGTGGGGCCTCTAGAGTCCTCCTCATGGAAGGGTGGGGCCTCTAGAGTCCTCCTCATGGAGGGGTGGGCCCTCTAGAGTCCTCTTCATGGAGGGGTGGGACCTCTAGAGTCCTCTTCATGGAGGGGTGGGGCCTCTAGAGTCCTTCTCGGGGAGGGGTGGGGTCTTTAGTATCTCACTGACCAGGAGGCACCGTAATTTCTAATTCCAGGCGAGCCTGGGCTATTTATAGAAATTGTTGGGCTGCTGGGCAGTGGTAGTAATCCCAGCACTCGGGAGGCAGAGGCAGGCGGATCTCTGTGAGTTTGAGGCCAGCTTGGTCTACAGAGCGAGTTCTAAGACAGGCTCCAAAAGCTATAGAGAAACCCTGTCTGGGGGGGGGGCGGGACAAAAATAAACAAAAGGAAGGAAGGAAGGATGGAAGGAAGAGAGAAAGAGAGAGAGAGAGAGAAAGATTCTTGGGCTGGAACGATGGCTTAGTAGGCAAGAGCACTACACCCAGGTTCAATTCTCAGCACCTACATGGCATCCAGTTCCAGGAAATTTGACACCCTCACACAGACAAATGTACAGACAAGACACCATTGCACAGAAAATAAAAACAAATCTTAAAAAAAAAAACTCTTTCCTCTTCTACATGTGCGCACGCATCGCACCTGCACACACACGCACACGCTAGATGTGAAAACTCTCCAATGGCAGGGCGGTGGTGGCGCACGCCTTTAATCCCAGCACTTGGGAGGCAGAGGCAGGTGGATCTCTGTGAGTTCGAGACCAGCCTGGTCTACAAGAGCTAGTTCCAGGACAGGCTCCAAAACCACAGAGAAACCCTGTCTCGAAAAACAAAACAAAACAAAAAAATAAAAATAAAAAAATAAAAAGAAAACTCTCCAATGGACAGCGTTACTCTGAAGACAGTTGTAAGAAGGACCTGCCTTTGAGTTGGAGGACATAACCAATAGACACAGAGTGGAACCTGGATGCCTATTTGTAAGGTTTCAAGCCTATCAGATTATAGACAGGATTTGGGGATTCTGGGGACATTCCAGCCATAGTTAGACGGCTGCTGTTGAAATCCTTCCATCTTCTCTCTCCCTGCCGCACTCTGATCTCCCTCTCTCCCTCTCCAATAGTGGCAAGCTGGTTTCTCCCAAGTGGAAGAACTTCAAAGGCCTCAAATTGCTGTGTCGGGACAAGATCCGCCTCAACAATGCCATCTGGAGGGCCTGGTACATTCAGTGTGAGTGGGAGCCGTGGGTCCCTTGGGGTTGGGAGGGTTCCTTCGAGCCGGAGGGCTCCATTCCTAGAACCCAGAGCCAGCTCCTGCAGAGTGCATGACGTCAGCATTGTAGAGAAAACGAGCTCTCAGTGCGAGGACCCTTGAGCATCCTCCGGCCTTCAGAGGCTCTTGAGGAACTTGTGCCAAAGGACATCATTTTTTCTTTAGTTTTTCAAGACTGAGTTTCTCTGTAGCTTTGGAGCCTGTCCTGGAACTAACTCTTGTAGATCAGGCTGACCTCAAACTCACAGAAATCCACCTGCCTCTGCCTCCCGAGTGCTGGGATTAAAGGCGTTTGCCACCACCACCCAGCCAAAGGTCACTTTCTTTTTAATTTATTTATTTATTATATATGCAATATTCTGTCTTCGTGTATGCCTGAAGGCCAGAAGAGGGCACCAGACCGCACTACAGATGGTTGTGAGCCACCATGTGGTTGCTGGGAATTGGACTCAGGACCTTTGGAAGAGTAGGCAATGTTCTTAACCTCTGAGCCATCTCTCCAGCCCCCCAAAGGTCACTTTCTGAGGTGAGACAAGGACAAGATACAGCCGAGGGCACTTTGAAAGCTCTGAAGGAAGAGGCAGTGGATGCTAATTCAAGACCCGACACTTTCACCAGCCCCTTCACTAAGTAAACTACTTGAGATTCTCTGGAAAAGAAACCAGTTAGAACCAGAGCTCAGTGGTAGAGCCCCTGCCTAGAATCCCCCAGTGGGGGGCTGGGGTGTGGCTCAGTGGTAGAGCACCTGCCTAGAATCCCCCAGTGAGGGGCTGGGGTGTGGCTCAGTGGTAGAGCACCTGCCTGGAATCCCCCAGTGTGGGTCTAGGGGAGTCATCCAGTGGTAAAATGTCTGCCTAGAATCCATCAACAAGTGAGGGGCTGGGGATGTGGGTCAACAGTAATACACTTACCTATAATGTTCAAGACCCTGGGTTCCATTTCCAGTACCACAAAAAGGGTACGTGTGAGGGCACTTACATACCCCCACTAGTCCGATTGCAATGCTTAGTAAATGAAGAAAATTTTGCACAGATCAGCCTTTCTCTGTGTAGCCTTTCCTGGCTGTCCTAGCACTCCACCAAAGACCAGGCTGGCCTCGAACTCCGAGATGTGCCTGCTTCTGCCTCCCAAGTGCTGGAATTAAAGGCGTGCGCCACCACTGCCCAGCACCACCAGCTGTTCACTGAACATCCTGTAGGTACCTGGTGTGATTTAGATAGATGTTGGATGAGGGGGGGGGGACAGGATTTATGTCACTCATACAGGTTTCTTGTCTCTGCTTCTTCCTTGGCTGTTTGACTTCAAGCAAGTCAATAGCTTAGCCTCTTTGAACCACATCCCTATCTATCCGATGATGGCTGATCTGCTAAAGACAGATACAAGAGGGCCTAGCACTAAGATGAGGTTCAGTGAATGACATACCCAGAGGAGGTTCAGTCATGTATTTGGGGACAACCCCTTAGTGGCAAGACAATAGGATCAAAGGCTGGGCTGAGCTGGGAACACAGCCCTAGAGAAATACATTTGCTGTTGTTGTTTCTACTGGCCCGCTGGATCCCATCCAAGCAGAAGGGGACTGTGAGACTCCAGGTTTTGTTGACTCATGTGCCCAACACTTGAACAAATTATCTTGTTTAAGCTCCCAAAACAGCCAGGCATGGTGATGCGCTGTAGAGGCAGAGGCAGGAGGATCTCGGTGAGTGTGTCTGCATAGTGAGTTTCAGACCAGCGAGGTCTACATGGTGAGACCCTGTCACAAACAAGAAGGAAGAGGAGGGAGCCGGGCGGTGGTGGCGCACGCCTTTAATCCCAGCACTCGGGAGGCAGAGGCAGGCGGATCTCTGTAAGTTCGAGGCCAGCCTGGTCTACAAAAGGAGTTCCAGGAAAGGCTCCAAAGCTACAGAGAAACCCTGTCTCGAAAAACCAAAAAAAAAAAAAAAAAAAAAAAAAAAAAAAACAAGAAGGAAGAGGAGGGAGCAGTGAGGGCGGTGGCAGCGGATATGGCAACATCAAACTCGGGGGGCAATAGCAGAGGGGCCTTCTTCATCCAGTCCACTATGTAGCAAGGTCCAAACCACCCCGAGCTACTGAAATCCTATCTGAAACAGATGTGGGGGCATCAGGACACATTCCCGGGGAGAGTTTTCAGACCACCCCCCTTCTCACTTGTGTAGCATCCTGTACTTGGGAATCCCCAAGTGAAGGACTGGGGGGTGTGGCTCAGCAGGAGAGCACTTACCTAGATGCCCTCAGTGAGGCACATGGAACTACAAGTTTTTTGCATGACTTCTCTGTGTCACGTCACTGAGAAGTTATCTGATGGGCTCTGGAGGAATTAGGAAGCTTTAAAGCCAGGGTGGGGGAGGGCGGAGTCTCCCCACCTTGGTGCTCTCTTTTCATGCTAAAACTAGATGGGCACACACATGCTGTTGGGGCCGCTGAAGTTAATTCAAATTTTCCTTTGCTCCCTTCCTCCCACTCCCTCTATTTCTTTCTGTGTGTCTATGCAGGTGTACATGTGTTTGTAAAGGCCAAGGTCCTACCTTAGCTGTTATTCTGTCTCATCGCCACAAACAAAGTAGCTGAGGCTTAGCTGGGCCGTGGTGGTGCACGCCTTTAAACCCAGTGGGAGGCAGAGGCAGGCAGATCTCTGAGTTTGAGGCCAGCCTCGTCTACAGAGCCAGTTCCAGGACAGGCTTTAAAGCTACAGCAAACCCTGTCTCAAAGAAACAACAAACAAACAAAAAGCGGGTCTCACGTACCCCAGGTTAGACTTGAATTCAGTGTGTAACCAAGGGTGACCTTGAACTCCTGAGCTTCTTCCTTTCTCCACCTCCTGAGTGCTGGCAGAACAGAGGAGCGCCACCATACCTGTTTTCTTTCCTTTCTCTCTTCTCCTTATTTATTTGTTTGTTTGTTTGTTTGTTTGTTTATTATGCATACAGGGTTCTGCCTGCATGTGAGCCTGCAGGCCAGAAGAGGGCACCAGATCTTATTACCGATGGTTGGGTATGGCTCAGTGGTAGAGCACCTGCCTAGAATCCCCAGTGAGGGGCTGGGGTGTGGCTCAGTGGTAGAGCACCTGCCTAGAATCCCCCAATGAAAGGTTGGGGGCTGTGGCTCAGTGATAGAGCCCCTGCTTAGAATCCCCAGAGAGGGGCTGGGGTGTGTGGTTGGCAGGGTTTAGCAGTATCACACTTGCAAAGTATGCAAGAGGCCCCTAGGTTCAATATTCAACCTTACAATCAATAAATAAATTTGAAAAATTAGGGAGCTGGAAAGCCAGGTGGGCTTGGCTTCGCCCCCTCTTAAGGTTCTGGGGGCTGAAGAGATGGATTAGTGGTTAAGAGAACTTATTGCTTTTGTAAAGGACCTCGGTTTGGTTTCTAGTACCCACACAGTGACTCCCAACCATCTACAACTCCAGTTTCAGAGGATCTGATGCCCTCTTCTGCCCTCCACAGGAGCCAGGCACACATGCACACATACAGGGGAAACACTCTGGAGGAGCCAGGCGCGCACACAGACACACACACACACACACACAGGAAAAACTCTGACCTCCACAGGAACCACACTCTGACTTCCACAGGTGCCAGGTGCACACACACACACGCGCGCGCGCACACACACACACACACACACACGGGAGACATTCATACATGTAAAATAAAATAGATAAACCTTTAAAAGATTTTTAAGTTCCTTAAAAGGTGATTGTGATGATGTAGGTCTGTAATTTCAGCTACTCTAGAGGCTGAGGCAGGGGGATGACCAGTTAAATTCCATCTGAACTGCATAGGACGACTGTATAAAAACAAAACAAAACTATATAAAAGAGGGCAGGCTAAATGGCTTGGCGGATAAAGGTGTTTTCCCCACTGAGGCTGATGATCTGAATTGGGTTCCCTGTACCCATATGAAGATGGAAGGAGAGAACCAACCCCAGAAAGTCCTTTTCTGACTTCTATACGTGTGCCTCCTTAGCACACAAAATAAAGAAATGTAATAAGAATCTAAAACATTGAGCCGGGCAGTGGTGGCGCACGCCTTTACTCCTAGCACTTGGGAGACAGAGGCAGAGATGGATCTCTGTGAGTTCGAGGCCAGCCTGGTCTACAAGAGCCAGTTCCAGGACAGCCAAGACTGTTACAAAGAGAAACCCTGTCTTGAAAAACAAAACAAAATAAAAATCTAAAACATCATAATAGTAGTAAAGTTGTGGATGTAGCTCAGCGGTAGAGGCTCTAAATTCAATCCCTAGTGGGGGACAAAAGGACAAAGGCTTGTGGAGGAAGCTTGGCTTCCATCCCTGCAGAAAGTGCCATTCGCATCTCACCCATCAGGGGGCGCTACAGCTCCTCCGCAGGTCCCTATCTTTATCTTGGCTGCACTTCCTTCCGTGTCCCAAAGCCTCTTGGTTTCTCCTCAGCTCTGCCAGGCCACGTTGCGCCTCTCCCTGGACAGGAGGGACTTTCCAGTTTACCTTATCTATCCCAGGTTTATTTGTTTTCCTTATCTGTGCTGCTGTGAGCACCCCTGACTTATCCCTGAGCCTCTCATCCGGGCATTGGCTCCCCGCAAAGGTACAAAGGGTTGGTAAATGAAGGGAAAAGCACAGAATCTCCGAAGTGAGGGGCTCGGGGCAAGGTACAGTGGTAGAGCAAAGGCATGGAGATATGATTGGTGTTAAATGAAACCCGACACAGCCCTGTGTACAGAACACAGGGTCCCTGAGCAGGGGAGGAGACAGGCAGTCGTTCCTAGATAATCTTTCCTGGTGTTCACGTCTTCATCTGGGGAGCCAGGAGGGAGATACTCTGGAAGACTTCCTTGTTCTAGGACCCTGGTGATCTACACACCCGAGGGTCCATCCTGTTGTCTTCTCCCTCTTTTTTTGTTGGATCTCTTGTAGTCCAAGCTAATTTGAACTCACAAAGAATAATCTTGACATTTTGATCCTTCTGGTTCCATTTTCCAAGTGCTGGAAGCAAGCATGTGCCATCTCATTGGTTTGGAGTTTCTAGGTTCTCTTCCTCTCTCCTTCTCTCCTTGATGCTCTTTGTGATACTGGGGCTGGAACCCAGGGCCTCACATACACTAATCAAGCACTATATACCACTGAGCCACATTTCCAGTCTTTCCCTGGGGCATTCTAGGCAGGGTCTCTACCACTGAGCCACGCCCCAGCCCCTCACTGGGGGATTCTAGGCAGGGGTTCTACCACTGAGCCACACCCCAGCCCCACACTGGGGGATTCTAGGCAGGGGCTCTTCCATTGAGCCACACCCCAGCCCCTCATTGGGGGACTCTAGGCAGGGGCTCTACCACTGAGCCACACCCCAGTCCCTCACTGGGGGATTCTAGGCAGGGGCTCCACCACTGAGCCACACCCCAGCCCCTCACTGGGGATTCTAGGCAGGGCTCCACCACTGAGCCACACTGCCATCGCACCACTGTCTGTGATGAGGGTCTGCTGAATCAATAGACCCTGAAAAGAAATACCTGGCAATGTGTAGAATGGGAAGAAATCACAGGAAGACCTGGAGGAAGATGTTCCCTGTAGAATAAGACAAGAGAGGAGCCTGGTGCCATGGCTCATGTCGGTAATTGGCACTCAAGAAGCTAAGGCAGGAGGATAACAAATGTGAGGCAATCCTGAACTGTATAAGGATCTCTTTCACAACTGTCTTAGGGTTTTTTTTTTTTTTTTTTGGTTTTTTGAGATAGGGTTTCTCTGTGGCTTTGAAGCCTGTCCTGGAACTAGCTCTTGTAGACCAGGCTGGTCTCGAACTCACAGAGATCCGCCTGCCTCTGCCTCCCGAGTGCTGGGATTAAAGGCGTGCGCCACCACCGCCGGGCTGTCTTAGGGTTTTTATTGTCGTGAAGAAAACACCATGACCATGGCAACTCTTTTTTTTTAATTTTTTTATAAAGATATTTATTTATTTATTATGTATACAATATTCTGTCTGCGTGTATGCCTGCAGGCCAGAAGAGGGCACCAGACCCCATTACAGATGGTTGTGAGCCACCATGTGGTTGCTAGGAATTGAACTCAGGACCTTTGGGAGAGCAGGCAATGGTCTTAACAACTGAGCCATCTCTCCAGCCCATGGCAACTCTTATAAAGGAAATAGTTTAATTGGGGCTGGCTACAGTTCCAGATGTTTAGTCTATTATGGTCATGACAGTAGCCTATGGGTGAGATACATGACAGGGACAGGAAGCTGGGGCCGCCAGATCAGGGGGAGTTTGAAAACCTCCAAACTGAGTCTGGAGGCTGTAGGGTGCTATGGAGTGCTTTAGACCCATAGCAGCAGAAATGATGACCGGCTGAGTGTGAGGCTGGAGTCTGGGAGGTCCATGGAATGACTCAGACTACAGGGTGTGTGAGAAAGGGTGGAGAGGAGGGGCCAGGGATGAACTGTCAGGGATCCTGCTGAGTTGGCATGGCTGGTCTGTGGATTGTTGGAAAGCCGGAAACTGCTAAGGAATCTTTGCGGGTTTTTTTTTTAAGATTTATTTATTTATTATTTATTATGTATACAACATTCCTTGCATGCGAGAAGAGGGCACCAGATCTCATTATAGATGGCTGTGAGCCACCATGTGGTTGGGAACTGAACTCAGGATCTCTGGAAAAGCAGCCAGCACTCTCAACCTCTGAGCCATCTCTCCAGCCCCATCTTTGCAGTTCTGGGGTGTCAGTAGGTAGAAAATTCAGGGAGAAAGCTCCTGGGGCTCATGGAGGAGGTGGGGGCTATGACTGGGGGCGAGAAGGATGGAGCTGGGCCTTCTGGGAAGATACTGAGTTTCCGGACTGAAGAGGTGTGTGAGGTGAGGTGAGGTGTCAGTACCTGTGACAGCCGTTAAATTTGGAGCAAGAATAGATGTTCATTTATTAGAGTAACGAAAGGCAGGACGACTGGGGTGGGGGGGAGTAGAAAAGAACCTGGAGCTGAAGCAGGAGGTTCAAGAGTTTGAGGGCGGTCTAGAGAGATGGCTCAGTGGTTAAGAGTGCTGGCTGCATTTCCAGGGGTCCTGAGTTCAATTCCCAGCATCTCCATGGCATCTATATACACAGTCATTGGTAGTGGGATCCATTGCGCAGATGTATATGAAAACAGCATAATATTAATAATAACTCTTTTTTATCTTTAAGGTTTATTTTTAGATATATATTGGTGTTCTGCCTGCATGTATGTCTGTGTGAGGTCACCAGATCCCCTGGAACCGGAATTCCAGATGGTTGTGAGCTGCCATGTGGGTGCTGGGAATTGAACCCAGGTCCTCTGGAAGAGCAGTCAGTGTTCTTAACCACTGAGCCATCGCCCCAACCCCCCAAAATTTCTTTTTATAAAGAGTTTGGGAGGCTGGGAAGTGGTGGTGCAGGCCTTTAATTCTAGCACTCAGGAGGCAGAGGCCCGTGGATTGCTGTGAACTTGAGGTCTACAGAGTGAGTTTCAGGACAGACAGAGCTACACAGAGAAACCCTGTCTCAAAAAAAGAGTTTGATGATAGCCTAGGCTACATATAATAAATAGCAAAAGTATGTGTCAAAATAGAAAATAATTTACACAACCTGATGATGTGTCTTCTTGGCACACTTGCTCCCAACCAGCCATTGAAGACAGGGTGTGGCTCAGCAATAGAGTGCTTAGAACCTCCCAGTGAGAGGTGGGGGCGTGATTCAGTTGTAGAGCCTGTGTAGACTGCAAGAGAGAGGGAAAGTAGGAGGGAGGGAGGAGAGTTGGCTTCATGGGTCGTGAACTTGTCTAGAACACAGGAAGCCCTGGGTTCCCTTGCCAGTATTACATAGAATTGGCATGGTGGTGCACTTGGGAGGCTGAGGCAGAAGGATCAAGAGTTCAAGGCCATCTTTAGCTACTAATGAGTTTAGGACCAGCGAAGAACCAATGTCTTAAAAGAAAAGCAAAAAGAAAAGGGTCAGGCAGGATTATAAAGTGTGTCACTCGACTTCCAGTCTCCTAGGGTGGAGGATGAGAGGTCTGGGTGCCTCTGACCTGGCCCTCTTCCCTCAGATGTGCAGCGGAGGAAGAGCCCAGTGTGTGGCTTTGTGACCCCTCTGCAGGGGTCTGAAGCGGATGAGCACCGGAAGCCTGAGGTAGCTGTTGATGGACTGCCCATCCCTCTGGTTATCCACCCTGAGGTTCCCTCCCGCGGTTGGGTGTAAGATGGGATATGGGAGGACCGACCACTTAGGGCATCCCCCTGAGCCCTGACATCTGCCCTCCCCCAGGCTGTCGTCCTGGAGGGGAATTACTGGAAGCGGCGCATCGAGGTGGTGATGCGCGAATACCACAAGTGGAGAATCTACTACAAGAAGCGGGTCAGTGGGAATGGCAGGGGCAGAGTGTCCGCTTGGGGCTTAGAAGAGCCCTGGACGGGATCCCATGGTCCCACCCTAACCTATACCCTCGAACCACCCCTTTAAATCTCAGCATGATAGCCACAGGGTCTCCCCAGGGCCAGTTTTTCTCCCCGGGTGGTGGAAAGGGGCGGGTCCTGGTGTGTGTGTGTGTGTGTGTGTGTGTGTGTGTGTGTGTGTGTGTGAACGGGGCGTGGCTCAGTGGGGAGAAGGGATTCAGGGTCCAATTTTGCGTCCCCGCAGCTCCGTAAGTCCAGCAGAGAAGGGGATCTCCTGGCTCCCAAGCAGGTGAGTGTTCAGTAAGTCTAGCTGGGCATCAAGGAAGGGCATCTGGGAAGTTGGAAACTGGAAAATCGAAAATGGCTGACCAGGACAGAAAATGGGAGAGGTAACTGGGTGTGAGAGGGATGGGCGTGGCCTCCACGGTGGTGCGGGTGATGGTTTCAACTTTCTCTTCTTAGGAAGACCTGTTGTGAGACAGGAGGATTGTAGTGAGTTCCAGGCCAGCCTGAGTTAGATTATGAGTCCAGCGCCAGTGTAGGCTGCAGAGTAAGGACTCCTTAAGACAAGCAAACAAAACAAACAAAAAGAAAGAAAAGAAAAGCGAGCAGGTGGTGGGAGGCCTAAGGGAAAGGCATCCACAGGATGGAGGTTTCAGACAGAAGAAACCGGCAGACGGAAAGCCAGGCCAAGGCAGAGGCTGGATTGCAAACTGAAGGTCAGTTCAGGAGCTCTGAAGCAAGCTTGGAGGCTGTCTTCAAGAACAAAAATAAAAACAACCGAAACTTGGCTTGTTGGTGCATACCAACAGTGCTGCCGCTAAAGAGGTAGAGGCGGTAAGGTAGGGAGTTTAAGGCTATCCTCTGCCGGGCGGTGGTGGCGCACGCCTTTAATCCCAGCACTCGGGAGGCAGAGGCAGGTGGATCTCTGTGAGTTCGAGGCCAGCCTGGTCTACAAGAGCTAGTTCCGGGACGGGCACCAAAGCTACAGAGAAACCCTGTCTCGAAAAACCAAAAAAAAAAAAAAAAAGGCTATCCTCTGCTACACAGAGGGTCTGGGCTAGCCTGGGCTACATGACACCCTGCCTCCAAAAATTAAAGCCAACAAGATGTGACGGTGCATGCCTTTAATCCCAGCGCTTGGGAGGCTGAGGCTGTTGGGTCTTTGTGGGTTCGCAGCCTGGCTTACACCATGAACTCCAGGCCAACTAGGGCTACCTAGTGAGACTCTGTCTTTTTTTTTTTTTTTGGTTTTTCGAGACAGGGTTTCTCTGCGGTTTTGGAGCCTGTCCTGGAACTAGCTCTTGTAGACCAGGCCGGTCTCGAACTCACAGAGATCCGCCTGCCTCTGCTTCCCAAGTGTTGGGATTAAAGGCATGCGCCACCACCACCTGGTGACTCTGTCTCTTTTTATTTGCTTTTTGAGACAAGGATTTTTTGTATAATAGCTCTGTAGACCAGGCTGTCCTTGAACTCACAGAAATCCTCTTGTCTCTGCCTCAATCCAAGTGCTAGGATTAAAGCTGTGCCTCGACTGCCAGGCTGAGGCTCTATCTAAATAAATAAATAAATAAATAGCCAAACTACAGCCGAGCGAGCAGGAAGGGCTATTGGCTGGCCATCCTGGTCTGCTTCCTAGAGGGAGTTGTTAGAGGCTAACAGGATGATCTTGACCTTTCAGCCGATAAGCCAGGTCCTCCAAGGTGCTGTCTTTTAGGGCTTTCTCTCCAGGGTGGGGAATAACCCCATCCTCAGGCAGGGGTAACAAGGAGGAGCAGGGCAGTGACCTCTGTGTCCTGCCAGGTGGAAGGTGGGTGGCCGCCACCAGAGCGATGGTGCGAACAGCTCTTCTCCAGCGTGGTGCCCGTGCTGCTTGGAGGCTCCGAGGAGGAGCCCGGGGCTCGACAGCTTCTGGACCTCGACTGCTTCTTGTCCGATATATCCGACACACTTTTCACCATGACACAGCCCAGCCCCTCGTCCCTGCAGCTGCCCCCAGAAGATGGTGAGGAGAGAAAGGGGAAAGGGGAGAGGGGCTGAGCCATCTCCCCTGCCTGCCGCTTCAAACCTCACCATCTTCCCTTCAGCTTATGTTGGCAACGCTGACATGATCCAGCCAGACCTGACGCCACTGCAGCCCAGCCTGGATGACTTCATGGAGATATCAGGTGGGACAGGTTCTTCATCAGGAAGAAGGACAAACCGAAAGAGTCAGTCTAAGAAAAAAAAAATCCTGGGAGACTATAAGGCTTTGTGTAGTGGGAGGATGAACAAACGGTTTTGTAATTGTGTGTGTGTGTGTGTTTGTACATACGTGGTGTTTCCAAGAGCTTATGCCTACTAGGTAGGTACTTTACTACTTAGCCACACCCTTCAGCCCCTCACTGAGGGATTCTAGGCAGGTGCTCTCCCATTGAGCCACACTCTGGCCCCTCACTGGGGGATTCTAGGCAGGTGCTCTACCCCTGAGCCACACCCCAGCCCCTCACTGGGGGATTCTAGGCAGGGGCTGCACCACAGATTCTTTATGGTCTAGCATGGGAGAGTCCTTGGTTTAATTCTGAACACTTATAAGCCACTGTGACTGACAAGAGAATTCCAGTCTGAGTCCAGACTCAGAGAGAAGTCAAATCTCTCTGAGTCTTTTTTTTTTTTCTTGAGACAGGGTTTCTCGGTGTAGCCCTGGCTTTTCTGGAACTCACTATGTAGACCAGACTGGCCTTGAACTCATAGAGATTTGCCCACCTTTGCCTACTGAGTACTGGGATTAAAAGCATGTGCCACTACTACATCTGGCTTAGAAGCATTAAATCTCTTAAAGTGGGACTGGAGAGTTGGCTCAGCAGTTAAGAGAGAGCACTGGCTGTTCTTCCAGAGGTCCTGAGTTCAATTCCCAGTAACCATATGGTGGCTCACAACCATCTGTAATGAGGTCTGGTGCCCTCTTCAGGCCTGCAGGGATACATGCAGACAGAACACTGTATATATAATAAATAAAAATACATCTCTTAAAACACTTTAGACAGTGGTAAGTTTCTCAGTCTCCTCTCTTTTCCCAGGCTACTGAGTTACTGATGTGTTTCTAGAGATCCTGTCCATGTCAGTATGAGCCCATGAGGACTAAACGTCTTTCTTTCTCTCTCCTGTCTCTAGTTTTTCTTTTGAAAAATAGACAGGTGTCTTAGGGTTTTATTGTCGTGAAGAGACACCATTTTCTTATGAAGGAAAGCATTTAATTCGGCTGGCTTACAGTTCAGAGGTTTAGTCCATTGTCATCATGATGGACATGGCGGCATGCAGACACACATGGTGCTGGAGCAGTAACTGAGAGTTCTACATCTGGATCTGCAGGCAGTAGGAAGAGACAGTGACACTGGGCCTGGCTTAAACTTCTGAAACCTCAAAGCCTGCATGCACCCAGTGACACACTTCCTCCCACAAGACCTACTCCAACAAGGCCACTTCTATGAGCCTACAGGAGCCATTTCATTCAAATGTCCACCCTAGTTTTCTTTCTGTTGTAACAGATACTCTGTCAAAAAGCAGCTTAGGGAAGGAAAGGGTTTATCTTCCCTTCTGGGAAGTCCATCCCTGAGGGAGGTCAGGGCAGGAACTCAAGCAGGAACCATGGAGGAACAAGGTGCGCTGCCAGGGTCCTCGTTGGGATGACTGTTGCTATCATGAAAGACCATGACCAACAGCAGCTTGGGGTGGGGGAAGAGTTTAATCTGGCTAAACTTCTGCATCACAGTTCATTGCTGAGGGAAGTCAGGACAGGAACCTGGAGGCAGGAGCTGATGCAGAGGCCATGAAGAGGTTGCTGCCTATTGTGGGTTCTTCATGACTTGCTCAGCCTGTTTTCTCATAGAAACTTGGGTCCCCTGCCCAGGGGAGACTCCAGCCACAATGGCCTGGGCCCTCCCCTATTAACCACTAATTAAGAAAATGTCCTATAGGCTTGCCTACAGCCTGATCTTAAGGAGGCATTTTCTCAATTAAGCCTCCCTCAAGTAGACATAAAATGAACCAACACACTTAGATACCGCCTATGTCAATTAACAATCAAGGCAGCCTGATCTAAGCAGTCCCTTGGTTATGGTTCCTTCTCAGGTTACTTTGGTAAACCATCAAGTTGACAGATAAAGTTAACTAGGTTACAGGTCTTATGCAGTTCAGGCTGGCCTCAAACTTGCTCATGCCAAGGCTACTCTGAACTCTGATCTTCCTGTCTCTCGCATTAGAAGACTAGAGTGTGTATTTATCACCATGCCCACAGTGTGTGCCCTCTCCTTCTTCTCCTCTCTCTCCATCCCCCACACTCCACTTACTTGAGATAGAATTTCACTATGTAACCCGGGATGGCCTTGTATTCAAGATCCTTCTGTCTCAGACTCCTGAGTGCCTGGATTCCAGGTGTGAGTCACAAGGCCTGGTACAGCTTGCTCCCTGTTTCCAATGGGGTCTTCCTTCCCTACAGTACTGTATTTTTTTCTTTGCTGATTGTATTTCTTTCTTTCTTTTTTATTGTTGTTTGGTTTGTTTGTTTGTTTTTCAAGACAGGGTTTCTCTGTGTAGTCTTAGATGTCCTGGAACTCGTTCTGTAGATCAGGTTATCCTCGAATTCAAGAAATAGATCCTCTTGCCTCTGCCTCCTGGTTGCTGGTGCCATGTGCCACCATTGCCCGGGCCTGCATGTATTTCTAGCTCATTGCTCCTCACAGCATGCATTTAGGCGCCTTCAGAGCCGTGCTGGGGGTCAGCTGAGGGTCAGGAAAATAACAGGGCTGAGCTGAAGAGCAGAGTCTCAGAGAGAGAAACTTCATTCAGTGGCATGTCCCTTTCCAAGTTCCTTCCTTACAGGGTCCTGGGCCTGTCATTCAAGAGGTGAGGCCAATCACACGGGTACTAGGGAATGAGGAACCACCCCTACCCCCACCCCCTGCCTTAGTCCTGGGAGGGTGGGGTCTGCCAGGGGCAGAAGTGTTGATGGCAGTGCCCTGGAAGCCAACCTGCCCCCAAGGACAGCAGCTCCATCTTGTCCCACAGACCCCTACCACAGGTAGGAGCTCAGCTCTGCCCACCCAGGCTCTGGGCGAAATGTAGAGGGGTGGGAGTTTGCAGTAACTTTTCGGTCAATACCAGGTGGACCATGTTTGGGGGCGAGCATGGCTCTCCCAGAGCAGGTGGCTACAGTGACCCTCTGGAGCTGGTCCTGCTCTGGGAGGGAGAGCCTCGAGACACCAGGGTTTCCATTCTGTCCTCGTTCTGGAAACTCTATTGAAGGTGCAAAATTCTACAGAGGCAGGGGGCTGGGGAAGGACAGGTGCAGGGACAGAGAGTGGTTGGTTAGTGTGGGGACCAGGCCCGGAAAGAACTGGGGCTTGGTGGGAAGCTTTCTGGAGGCCGCTTGGAACAGGTGTGAACAAGGGAAAGGTGGCTGTTTTGGCATGATGTGTTTGCCACCAGACAATGCTCTAATCTTGGACTTCGTGTGGCCCTTGGGGTATGGGGTGGAACTCTGGTGACCACTTTCTGGTCCCTCCGTAGATCCCTTTGTAAAAAGTGGGGGCACGGGGCAATATGAAACCCCTTTTGATACTGGGAGAGATGTGGGCATGGCAGGTGTGTCCTCATCACATCCAGACATCCAGGGACGAGGTAGACAGGTGCTTCCTGTCACCGCATACTGATACTCAGAACCTGCTTGATTTTTCTGGCCAGGCAGAATCACCTAAGACAAACACCCACGCATATACACACATGCCATGCACAACACATTTGCAAGCTCAAACACATATTTATACACACATATCACCACATACATACACAAATGCACACACATACATACAAAACTACCACACTCATACGTGCTCATACACATGGGCAAACACATAAGCATATATACACGTACACACATGGCAACATACATACATGTATATGTACTATAAACATATACACGCTTACACATATAGAAGCCTACATGTATACATACATGCACATACACATGTGCACAGCATACACATGTGCGTATATATACATTCACATATATACATATGCTCTCAGACATGTATGTACGCATATGCACACATATATACATATACGCTCTCAACATGCATATATACACAAACACACATACCACATAGACATATACCCACAAATATACATACCACATAGACACACACATACCATATAGGCATATGCATATGCGCACCCTGACCCTATGACCTTCTCGAACTCACTTGGTCTTGAGAGGTGGCTTGTGTTAAAAGGTCTGACCAGCTCCTCCTGGCTTGGGATTCTGGAGGGAAAATGGGGGAGCACAGCTCACCAAACCCTGTGGGGAGCTACCATGGTCTGCTCTGACCGAGATCTTGGGCACAGAACACATGCTGGTCAGGGTCAGAGAAAGGTGCCCGGAAGGGAGCGGGTAGGCGGGTGTCGCCCCAGCCCGGGATGTGGTTAGGCTGTGAGCAGCCTGCTTCCCAAAACCAGAATAGCCCAGAACTTACACAACCCATACTCTAAACAATCTGGCTGCCTTGCCTGCCTCTCCTATAAACTTTTCAGGCTTCCTGGCTCCCTATCACTCACACCCCAACTCTGAGCCCACTCTGTGCTCCCCAAATGTCAGCTTAGGCTCTGCTCTTACAGACTCAACTTAATGATCTTCCAACAAGTCTAACCTATGCCTGACCCACTGACCTCATGAACCTGCTCACCCTTGATTCATCCCTGACATACTGAGGCAACTCCCCTGCACCCCACCTTTTTCCTTACCAGAACCTCTCTATGACCTCTTCTTTCTAGAATGCCAACAGTGCTAAAAAGAGGAGCAGACACAGGGAGAGGAAGTGAGCCCAGACTGGGGCGCCATGGGTGGGCAGCTTCCTGGGGTCCCTGTTCGCTCCCTCCCAGAGCCCAGCATCTCTCCCAGTACCATCCTGCCAATCTCCTACCGGTCTCTAGTGCAGCTTTCCCTGAGTGTGGCAGACACCGTTTCACAGTCTCCCATGAAAACCTTCCACCTCTCCTGGTCCCTATCCCACCTCTGCCCAGCATGGGGACTGTATCAAAGGCCTAGCCTGAGTCCTTAATATCATTTGCTTCCCTGTGCGTCCCAATTACAGATTTCTTCACCAATTACCGCCCCCCACAACCGCCCACATCCTCAAACTTCCTGGAGCCCCCCAGCTTTGGCCCCATGGCTGACTCCCTCTTCAGCAGTGGAATCCTGGGCCCAGAGATGCCACCTCCAGTCTCCGCTTCCTCCTCCTCAGGGATGACCCCTCTCTCAGGGACTACCCGCCTACAGGTGAGTGTACCCTGTTCTGCACAGCCTTCCCAGAACATCTGAGAGCTAGCTCTGGCTCTGCCTGGGGCCAGGAGGTAGCTAAACACTTTGTTGGGCAGCCAGGAAGAAGAGATCTTGAGAGAGCACAGCCAGCAGAGAAGACCCTACAAAGCAGAACTGGATGAATTGAATGAGAGAGAGGTAGAGGAAGGCAGAGCTGTAAGAACCACAGAACAGGGCACAATCCAGAGGAGGGTTTTCTTGTCACTGTTTTTTGGTTTGGGTTTTCAGACAGGGTCTGTCTCAAGGCCCTGGATGGCCGTGAACTCACAGAGATCAGCCTGCCTCTGCTTCTCGAGTGCAGGGATTAAAGGTGTGCGCCACCCTGCTTGCCCAACATTCTGGGTCTGAGTGAATGAATGGGCTAGTGAAGGGCGAGCCAACTGGGAGGGAGAGGCAGGAATGTATGCGAGGAAGCAGGATGGGAGTGTGTGTGTTTAGGCAACTGTGAGTTGGCGTCTTGTTTCAAGAACTCCGATACCCATACCAGTCCAGAAGTCATTTCCCTGCAATTGTTAACTATATCTCTTCTAGTTTCATTTCTGTTGCTGTGCTAAAATACCCTGAGGGAAAGCAAGTTTAGAGGGAGAAAAGGGGTTTCTTTCAGCTAGGAGCCCCAGGTTACAGACCGTCAGAGTGGGGGCAGTCAAGGCAGGAACTTCCAACAGTCACACCACGTCTACAGTCAAGAGCAGAGAGAAGTGGCGGCGAGCATGCTCACTTATGTTCGGCTCTGCTTCTTTACTCTGACACAGTTCAGAATCCCCTGCCTAGGGAATGACGCCTCCCACTGTGGGCTCCATCTTTCCGCATCTCCTGACTTAATGAAGATACTCCCCAATAGACACACCCACAGGCCAACCTAACATGGTAGTCCCTCACTGAGACTCTTCCCAGGTGGTCTTAGGTTGTGTCACGTTGACCGTCAAGCCTAACCACCACAGTGTCCTTTTCTCCTCTCAAGGAACGTCTCACACGCTTTTGTAGTTGATTGTAAGAGGTCTGTCTTCTCCACTGGACAGACAGCTTCTTGCTGGAAGGGCTGTTTTAGCCACTGCTGCATTCTCTGCACCTAGTGGTTTCCACACACGGAAAGGGTTGCCCGGTGAACGAATGAATGAGAGTACAGAGACATGTGTGGCAGTATATGGAAAGATCACTGTAGAAAATGGCGCCCGCGTGTGTGGGTAAGTGAATGTAAAGAAAATGGGCTGGCGAGTGGTCGGATGCCCACATAAACAGTTTGGTAGATTGATTGAATGAAGTAGCGGGTGCCTGGGCTGGGGATACCTGGCTTTGCGAATGGATGGATGATTTGTTACGTTAGGGTTTGGTGAATGCGCAGGTGGTTGATGAATAGACAGATGGAGTACGAATGGGTTGATGGGAGAATGAAGAGAATGCAGGTGGCTGGACCTCTTGGTAAATGGCTGGCTACCTGAGGACTGGAGCAGTGGCCAGTCTCATCACGGGGCTGCATCTAGGAAAACAACCCCAGGGAAAGAATGATTTTGTTTGTGATTTCAGAGGCTTGAGTCTGTCATGGGGGAGGAGGTGAGACAGAGCAGAGAGGCTAGAAGCAAAGACAGAGGTGGTGCAGGGAGGAAGAAAGCCTTCACTCGAGGGCTTCAATCCCCGCCCCCACTTATTCCATCCACCTGTGCTCCCAGACTGTGGGCTGGCATTCTTGGTGTGTCTCACCCCCATATCAGTTACTTTGTCCCTTGCTGTGGCATGCTACCTGGCAAAAAACAACACAAGGAAAAGTTTCTTTTCTTTTTCTTTCTTTCTTTTTTTTTTTCTGTGGTTTTCGAGACAGGGTTTTTCTGTGTAACAGTCCTAGCTGTCCTCGAACTCACTTTATAGACCAGGTTGGCTTTTAACTCACAGATCCGCCTGCCTCTGCCTCCCCAGTGCTGGGATTAAAGGTGTGTGTCACCACGCCCAGCACAAAAGTTTTCTTTTGGATCGTGGTTTCAGGGATACAGTGGAGAGGGCATGACAGCAGCGTGACGAGACAGCTGATCGGACTGGGTCAGGAAGCGGAAAGGAGGATGCTGGTACTCAGCTTGCATGCTTACTTCTATTTGATGATAATGATGATGATGGTGGTGTGTGGGTGTGTGTGCGCGTGCGCGCACATGCGCGCGCACGCGTATGTGTGTACAGGCATGATGTAGAGGGGTATGCATGACATAGTATACATGTGGAGGTCAGACACCAACTTGAAGGTAACAATTCTCTTGCACCATGGCACCATGTGGGCTCCAGGGACTCGAGTCAAGGCTTAGTAGTAAGTGTTTTACCCACTGAGCCATCTTACCGGTCTCCCTGCTTACTACTTTTTAATTTATTTTGTGTGTGTTCACAAGCGTGTGTGTGTGTGTATGTGGGTGCCTATGTGGACGTCAGAGAGTAACTTTCAGGAGCTGGTTCTCTCCTTCCCCCATGTGAGTTCCTGGAATCAAACTCAATGCATCAAGCTTGGCAGCGAGGTGCTTTCAGTTCCTGAGACATCGTGCTGGCCCACTTTTTATTAAGTCTGCGATCCCATCCCCATGGAATGGTTCTACCCACACCCAGGAGTCTTCTCTCTCAATTAACCCTCCCTGGAAACATCCTCAGAGACATACCTGAGAGCTGTGTTTCACTGATGCACTGCCCATGTCTTAATGGAATCGAGTTGACCATGGAACTTAAACCAGCCCACCCCACCCTCTTCGTTTAGCCACTCTGGGAATGCCCTCCACAAAACACCAGTGTGCCCACCAATCTCCTAGGCATTCCTCAGGTCTACCAATCCAGATTAGCCATCACATCTGGGGGTGGAATAGAGAGATCCGTGAGTTCATAGATGAGAGAATACATACATAAATGGATGGATGAGTGGACAGGTGGGGAGATGGATAACACTTAGATTAGTGGGCAAGTTTGTGGGGTGAGCAGGTAGATAGGTGGGTGGATGGATGGATGGTTCGATAGATGGGTGGGTGGGTGGGTGAATGGATGGATGGAAGGATAGATGGATGGATAAATGAATGGATGGATAAAGAATGAACAATGAGATTGGTGAATGAGTTAGTGTTTTGATGGATGAGGAGTGGAAGGAAGGAATAACTGGAAGGAAGACTGGTGGATAATTAGCAAACAGATGGAGAAGTAAATGAAGACTAGATTAATAGCTGTATTGGATAAATTATCCGGTGTGTGAATGGATCACATAATTTGTGCGTACAATTCATACCAGGCTACAATTGTACATTAGATTATGATTTCCAGTGTGTGCATGCGTGTGGATCAGTTCTCCCGTGTCCTCAGTACCCAGTCCAGTACATAGCCAGGACAGAGGTTTCCCGGTGGGTACAGGCAGGTCCTTCCCCTGCTCTTGTGAGTATCATCCTGTCTCCCCTGTCCCTCATCTAGGCTCGGAACAGCTGCCCTGGACCCTTGGACCCCAGTACCTTTATGAGTTCTGACTTCCTTCTTCCTGAAGACCCAAAGACCAAGATCTCACCTACTCCTATGCCTCCTTCTCTCCTTTCATACCCCACCCCTGTCAAGGCGCAGGGCTTAGAGCCCTGCACCCCAGCTCACTTCCCTACAATGGCTCCAGCTCCCACTTTGTTGCCAGAAGAGCCCCTCTTCTCCGCCAGGTTCCCCTTCACCACAGTCCCGCCTGCTCCAGGAGTGGCTACTCTTCCTGCTCCTACCACTTTCCTTCCCACGCTGCCACAGCCTGGTCCTAGCCCTGGTCCCGCCCCTTTCCCTGTAGACCATCTGCCCCCTGGGTACCCAGAGCCTGCCTTTAGGCCTCACTTTGCCATGCCTCAGGATATGCAGCCCAGATGCAAGCCCTCCACCCCGTCCCCAGGTGGACGGAAAGCCAGTCCCCCTACCTTGGCCCCTACCACAGCCAGCCCCACCGCCACTGCCAGAGACAACAACCCCTGCCTTACACAGCTTCTCAGGGCAGGTGAGATGGGGGAGACAGGTGGACAAGGTGCTGGGAGGGAGTGGGCAGGCTACTAGGGCAGAAGGCTAAGGTTCTAGGGTGAGCTTGGGGGACAGAGAGAGGGTGAAATGATGTTAGAGACTTGAGCTATATCTGATAGGGTGCGTGGGCTGCTGGGGAGCAAGACGGGGTCTTAATTGGTGATGGACTTGATTGGGCCAGTCTAGTGGTCCTCATAGTACTGCCTGTACCCAGCCAAGCCTGAGCAAGCACTGGAACCTCCAGCTGTGCCCAGCACCCTCCTCCGGCCGGCAGAGTCTCCGGTAAGATGGTGGGCACTGGGATGTAAGGGCCAGTCTAGGGCCTTTACCCCAACTCTCTGCCCTTCTCCATCCCAGCAGGATACAGTCTCTGAATTCCCCCGTGCCCGTGCCTTCTTTCCCCCAATCCCGGCCCCTACACCACCTCAGCCACCTCCAGGCCCAGCCACATTGGCCCCTCCCAGGTCCCTGATTGTCCCCAAAGCAGAGCGGCTCTCACCCCCAGCACCCAGCGGTAAATAGGGGCTGGAGGGATTGTGGGTCTTAGAGGAAGGAGGGAGGGGAAAGATGAGGGGGGCTGTGACTGTGATCAGAGTGACAGGGACAGGGCAAGGGGACCTTCTCTCTTGTGTGTCCGTCTGTCCTGGTCTGTCCCTGCCACAGGCAGTGAGCGGCGATTATCAGGGGATCTCAACTCCATACCACCCCCGGGGGCACTGAGTGTCCACCTATCTCCCCCTCAACCTATCCTAAACCGGGGTCGCGTAGACAACAACAAGGTATGTACAGTCTCCTGACCCCCAAGATGCAATTGTTACCAATCCTACCCCCGGCTTCCCTTAGACTCATCTCACGTTCTGCTTTCCAAGATGGAGAACCGGCGCATCACACATATCTCCGCTGAGCAGAAGAGGCGTTTCAATATCAAGCTAGGATTTGACACCCTCCACGGACTTGTGAGCACGCTCAGTGCCCAGCCCAGTCTCAAGGTGAGCCCCTAGCCAGAGATGCAAATTCCCTTAGAGTCATGGAGCCCCTCCTTGGACCAACACCCAACACCAGATCCCAGGGCCTGCCAGCACAGAGGCCCACACTGGTGGCGCCCGCAGGTGAGCAAAGCAACAACACTGCAGAAGACTGCCGAATACATCCTGATGCTGCAGCAGGAACGGACGGCCATGCAGGAGGAGGCGCAGCAGCTGCGGGATGAGATAGAGGAGCTCAATGCCGCCATCAAGTAAGCAGGGGTGAAGCTGAGCAGAACACTTGCCTAGAATCCCCCAGTGAGGGGCTGGGGTGTGGCTCAGTGGTAGAGCCCCTACCTAGAATCCCCCAGTGAGGGGCTGGGGTGTGGCTCAGTGGTAGAGCCCCTGCCTAGAATCCCCCAGTGAGGGGCTGGGGCGTGGCTCAGTGGTAGAGCCCCTGCCTAGAATCCCCCAGTGAGGGGCTAGGGTGTGGCTCAGTGGTAGAGCCCCTGCCTAGAATCCCCCAGTGAGGGGCTAGGGTGTGAATCAGTGGTAGAGCCCCTGCCTAGAATGCCTCATTGAAGAGCTGGGGGTGTGGCTCAGTGATAAAGTGCTTTCCTAAAAACCCACCAGAACGGGGTTGGGGACATGGCTCAGTGGTAGACCAACTGCCTAGAATCCTCCAGTGAGGGACTAGAGATGTGGTTTGTGGTAGGGCACTTGCATAGCATCTGCAAGAACTGGGTTCCATCTCCAGCACCTTAAAAAACAACACAAGGGGCTGGAGAGATGGCTCGGCAGTTAAGAGCACTGGCTGTTCTTCCAGAGGACCTGGGTTCAATTTCCAGGATCCACATGGCAGCTCATTACTGCCTGTAACTCTAGTTTCAGGGGATCAGACAACTTCACACAGACATATATGTAGGACAAACACGAAGGCACAGGAAAGGAAATAAATACATAATTAATTTAAAAAAAAAACAATGCTGCCTCAATAAATATCAATAAAAAAAAACAAGGCTGGTTGTAGTGACGTACACCTTTAATCTCAGCACTGGGGAGGCAGAGGCAGGCAGATCTCTGTGAGTTCAAGGCCAACCTAGTCAACAAATCTTCCAGGACAGCCAAGGCTGCACAGAGAAATCCTGTCTCAGAAAACAAAAAACAAGCAAACAAGCAAAAAGTACTTAAGAGCTGAGATAAAGGAGGTGCGTCCTCACACTCCCGATTTTTTCTATCCATAGCTTGTGCCAGCAGCAGCTGCCAGCCACTGGGGTGCCCATCACACATCAGCGCTTTGACCAGATGCGCGACATGTTTGATGACTATGTCCGGACCCGCACACTGCACAACTGGAAGTTCTGGGTAGTATCCTTAACTTGAGCTGATGGCCTGACAGTAGTGGTGGCTGCTGTTGCTACAGTCAGACCAGGCTGTGTATTAGACCACAGGCTGAGCCGTAGGACCCCAGAAAATGGGCTTTGGTTCTGCCCTCTGTTGTCAGGCCCTGGGATTGCAAGAATGCATGTCAGCTGGGAGGGAGGGAGAGCAGGGTGGGGGCGGGGGCGGGGGTGGTAACGCAGTTGGGAGATGTCCCTGAAGGCAGTCAGGAAGTATCTAAAGTCCAAGTCGTGCTAGGTCTAGAGAAGGCAGGACATCCACTTTTTCCTGAATCCTGGGTTGAGTTGGTTTGATTTCCCATACTAGAGGTTGGACATGACGGGCGGTGGTGGCGCACGCCTTTAATCCCAGCACTCAGGAGGCAGAGGCAGGAGGATCTCTGGGAGTTCGAGGCCAGCCTGGTCTACAAGAGCTAGTTTCAGGACAGGAACCAAAAAGCTACGGAGAAACCCTGTCTCGAAAATCAAAAAAAAAAAAAAAAAAAAATAGAGATTGAACAGGAACTCCATCCCGGCCCTCTTTTAGCTTTTTATTTTGAGACAAATTTTCACTAAATTGGCTAGGGTAGCCCTGAACTTGTGATCCTTCTGCCTCGGTCTTCTGAATGGCCGCAATTACAAGCCTATGCCATCAGGTCAGTATTTTTGTTCTTGACTGAGCCTAGAGATGTGGGATGGGCCAGTACAGAATGAGGGCTCTGGAGGAACTAAGCGGAAGGATAGAGAGATGAATGATCAACCCTTGGCAAGGGGGGGAGGGGCAGAGTGACTTCCCATAGCATTCAGATCAGACAGTGACAGGCTTTTCTTGGCACTGGCTTGGGTCCAGTGTCATAGCTTTTTGTGAGGTGGTGGGGTGTTGTCTGGACCACTGGTGTGTTCCTTGACTCCAAGTTCAGTTCAGCATCCTCATCCGGCCTTTGTTTGAGTCCTTCAATGGGATGGTGTCAACCACAAGCTTGCACAGCCTCCGCCAGACCTCACTGGCTTGGCTAGACCAGTACTGTTCTCTGCCTGCTCTCCGACCAAGTACGTGAGCCATCTTCCTTGCCTACTAACATGTAAGACCTTGCAGAGCACCTGCCTAGAATCCCCCAGTGAGGAGCCTGAAACATGGCTCAGTGGTATAGCACCTACCTAGAATCCCCCAGGGATGGGCTGGGGTGTGGCTCAGTGGTAGAGCACCTACCTAGAATCCCCCAGTGAGGGGCTGGGGTGTGGCTCAGTGGTATAGCACCTACCTAGAATCCCCCAGGGATGGGCTGGGGTGTGGCTCAGTGGTAGAGCACCTACCTAGAATCCCCCAGGGACGGGCTGGGGTGTGGCTCAGTGGGAGAGCCCCTGCCTAGAATCCCTCAGTGAGGGGCTGGGGTTTGGCTCGGTGGTAGAGCACCTGCCTAGAATCCCCCAGTGAGGGGCTGGGGACTTGGCTGAGCAGAAGAACACTTACATCATCATGCACAAGACCCTGAGTTCAGTCTCCAGTATCACACACACACGCACACACACACACACACTCATACTTGTGGGACTTCAGAGCAGAGAGTTCAAACCCAGCCTGCCTGGTTCCCAAGTCTAGTCTATCTTGAATACAGCTTAGGGTTTGAGGCCATTCCACCATATCACACCCTGGATGGTCCTTTTATTCTCTAAAATACCTAAAGAAAGAGGTCCTGGGAACAGCCACCTGCTTAGCTAGCTGGTATCTCCCCCATGATCTTGACTCCTTCCCTAACTCCCCCTCTTCTTCCAGCTGTCCTGAATTCCCTTCGCCAGCTCAGCACATCGACCAGCATCCTGACCGATCCGAGCCGTGTGCCTGAACAAGCCACACGGGCAGTCACTGGGGGTACCCTGGGCAGACCATTCTATTCCTGGTGAAAGTTTCCACATCCCGGGGCTAACTCGTGGGCACTCCCCTCTTGATCCTGGCTAACTGCTTCCCTGGGAGTCTAGCAGGTTCCAGGGTTTACACTTACCACCTCCTGCGGATGGAAAAGAACCCAGTTCCCATCCCCGCACTATAGGAATGCTGTGCGTTCTGGTGACTCATACTCCGTCTAATAACAGAGGACCCCAAAGGCATTAGCAGCTGTGACGCTGGGGACTAAGCCAGCCACTTGGGGAGCTCTGTGGAGAGATGCTCATGACTCCCTGCTTTCGGACAAAGGGCATCACCCTTCCTTTGTTCCTGAGCAGGAAGGCAGAACAGGAGATCCCCTCTCTTTGCCCCTGCACTGGTGACATGGGGAGCTGTAGGGTGGCTTCCTGGGTGGCCACTGAGATCTGATGCCAGGAGCCATCAGGGCAAGGGGCGACCAGAGCAGGGTAGGCATCTTGCATGTATGTAGATGTGTGTGTGCGTATGTGGATTTTATAAAAATATTCTTGAACAATAAAAGCAAAACTATCTGCAAGGGTGTTGTGATGGCAGCACATCTCACTGTGGGACACAGAGAACGTGGAGCAGCCCCAGGCGGCTTTACAGGGGCCCTGTGGGTCATAAACCACCTTTGAGGGCTTTTTCGTTTGCTTGGGTGCAGATGAAGTCGCCCATGCTTGTACATGCAGGCCAGAGGCTGATTTGGGTATCTTTCTCATTGCTCTCTACCTTCTTTTAAAATCTTTCAAGAAAGATTTTAGGGCTGGGCACAGTGATGCACACCTTGAATCCCAGTACTTGGGAGGCAGAGGCAGGTGGATTTTTATGAGTGAGGCCAGCCTGGTTTATATAGTGAGTTCCAGGCCAACCAGCCAGAGATACATATTGAGATACAGTGTATATATATATATATATATATATATATATATATATATATATATATACACACACACACACACATATACATATATATACACAAACATGCATGCATACACGCATACATAAATACATACAGAGTTCCATATATGTATCATATTTGGGGAGATTTTTTTTGAAGCAGGGACTCTCTCTGTTGTTGTTGTCCTGGCTGTCCTGGGACTTGCTATGTAGACCAGGCTGGTTTCAAACTCATAAAGATTAACCTACCTCTACCTAAATTTTTTTTATTGTCTGTTTGTTTGTTTATTGAGTCAGGGTTTCTCTGTAGATTTGGAACCTGTCCAGGAACTTGCTCTGTAAACCAGACTGGCCTCAAACTCTCATAGATCTGCCTGCTTCTGCCTCCTGAGTGCTGGGATTAAAGGCATGTGCCACCACCGCCCGACTGCTAAAAATATTTTACATTACCTTTATTTATTTACACACACACACATACACACACACACACACACACACGTCACTCCTTCCATCATGCAAGTTATGGGGAGCAAACTCAGGTCATCAACCCTGGCGGCAAGTGCCTCTACTAGCTGAGCCATCTCACTGGCCTCTCTGCCTTGTTCTTTGAGACAGAATCCTTCACTAGGCTGCCTGACCAGCCAGCCCTTGAGACCTGCCTGTCTCTGCCGCCCCAACACTGGGGTAATCACGCCTGGCTTTTTATATCCTTGGTTGTAAGTCTAGCCTCTAGTGGCTGAGCCATCCCTCCAGCCCCACTCCTGGCTTCTACATGGGTGCTGCGGTTTTGAACTCAGGTACTCGTGTTTATACAGTAAGCTCTTGACCTATAAGGCAGCTCCCAGCCTTCCACCTTGGCTTTCATTGAGTGATGGACACTACTGGTATAAGACAAAGCTCAAGTGAAAGTTTGGTTTATTCCTTATTTTAGAAAAAGGTTTTCGTTTTGTTTTTTAAATTATGTGTGTCTGTGTGTATGCACGTGAGTGTAGGTGCCTGCAGCGGCCAGAAGAGGGCGTGGTGTCCCTGGAGCTGGAGTTACAGCGGTTGTGAACTGCCACATGTGAGTGCTGGGAACCAACTCAGGACCTCTGCCAGAGCAGGCCTGCTCTTAACAGCTGAGTTATCTCTCCAGCGAGCTCTCTCCTTGATACAGGGTCCATTTGTATATACTAGGCTGAGCTCAAGCCTCTTGCTAAGATTACATGTGTGTGCCACCGTACCAGACAGAAGGAATGAGAATATAATCTAAATTGTCTTGTCTTCGTTTGGTATGGTGAGGCTGTGCCAAGAGGCCCAGATCTAGGAAAAACTTTTTTTTTAATTTCCTTTTTTTTTTTTTTTTTTTTTTTTTTTTTTTGAGACAGGGTCTCTCTGAGCCCTAGCCATTCTGGAACTCACTTTATAGACCAGGCTGGTGTCTAACTCTGAGATCCACCTGCCTTTGCTTCCCCAGTGCTGGGGTTGAAGCCATGCACCACCATGCGTGGACCCCAGCATAGCCTAAATATGGTAAACAGGTGGGCTTGGCCTTTAAGCCTGATACTGCTTCTACAGAGATTTCAGATGGGTGTCTCATCACTTGTTTTGGGGATTGAGAGGCTGGGAAGTCCAAGCAGAGGCAGGCGGCTCTTTGTAAGGGTCAGGTCAGCTTGATCTACATAGAGAGTTCCAAGTGAGCTACAGAGTGAGATCCTGGCTCAAAGAAAACAAAACAAACAAAACCAACCACACACACTCAAACAGCTGTACCTCAGTGTAGAGAGTGCTTGCTTTGTGGTTCTGAAGCCCCAGCTTCAATCCGCAGCTGCTAATAAATGGATGAATAAATTTTTTTAAATGGTACTGTGCTGGGCGGCAGTGACTCATGACTCTAACCCCAGCACTAGGGAGGCAAGCAGAGCTCTGTGAGTTCGAGGCCCTCCTGGTCTACAGAGCAAGTTCCAGGACAGCTAGCACTGTTACACAGAGAAATCCAATGAATTTATTAGGGTTTCTTACAGAACATGAGTGACAGTAAAGCAGCCACCTGGGAAGATCTGCTCCAGCAGGGATGATGGCTTCCTCCACAACTGCACAGATGGAGCCCACTCCCCTCCTGTCCCTCCCCTCCCCTTCCCTGTCCCTCCCCTCCCCTTCCCTGTCCCTCCCCTTTAGAAATGAGTGATGTCCTGAATGGATGTGTGTTGTTGACATGGCCACAACCAGGTTAAGAACCCCAATTCTAGGGGCTGGAGAGATGGCTCAGAGGTTAAGAGCACTGGCTGCTCTTTCAGAGGTTCTGAGTTCAATTCCCAGCAACCACATGGTGGCTCACAACCATCTATGAGATCTGGTGCCTTCTTCTGGCAGGTAGGCATACATGCAGGCAGAACATTGTATACATACTAAGTAAATAAATAAATTAAAAAAAAAAAAAAGAAGAACCCCGGGGCTGGAGAGATGGCTCAGAGGTTAAGAGCATTGCCTCCTCTTCCAAAGGTCCTGAGTTCAATTCCCAGCAACCACATGGTGGCTTACAACCACCTATAATGGGGTCTGGTGTTCTCTTCTGGCCTGCAGGCATACACACAGACAGAATATTATATACATAATAAATAAATATTAAAAAAAAAAAAGAAGAACCCCAATTCTAGCCAGAAGGTGGTGGCACACACATTTAATCCCAGCACTTGAGAGGCAGAGCCAGGCAGATCTCTGACTCTGAGGCCAGCCTGGTCTACAGAGCGACTTCCAAGATAGCCAGGACTACGAAGAGAAACCCTGTCTTGAAAACGACAAAACAGAAAGAGTTTAAAGACTCACCTCCTTTGGGCTAGCTCTCTCTCTGCTGCATGCCTGTGTGTGAAGATGAGCTCTCACTTCCTGTTGCTGCCATGCCTGCCACCTTTGGCCAGGCCTCCCTGCCACAATGAAGAGTACTTGTTCCCAGCGCTCGGGAGGCAGAGGTGGGAGGATCTCTGTGAGTTTCAGCCTGGACGACAGAGTGAGTTCCAGGACAGCCAGAGATGCTTTATAGAAACCATCTCTTGAAAAACCAATTATATATATATAAGCATGTACTGCTCTTGAGAATACTGAAGTTTGACCGCAGCACCCACATGGGGAGGCACACACCTGCCTGTAACTCCAGAGGATCTGATGCCCTCTTTTGATCTCTGTAGGCACTTGGATAAACATGGCACGCACACACATTCTATATGATCCATGCAAACCCCAATACTTGCGCTGTGGTAATTTGCATAAGAATGCCTGCCCCCAAAGGCTCATCTGTTTGCACACTTGGTCCTCAGTTGGTGGGACTGACTGGGAAGAATTAGGTGTGACCTCGCTGGAGGAGGTATGTCACTGGGGGTGGGCTTTGAGAATTAAACAGAGGACCTGCTCTGTTCCCAGTGTATTCTCTTTCTGCCTCCTACTGACTGACAGATGTGACCTCTCGCTGTTCCCGCCTTCGCTCTACCAACTAACACTGGGAAACTCCAAGCCCAATTCAGTGCTTGCACTTATACGTTGCCTTGGTCCCAGTGTTTTGACACAGCAATAAGAAGGTAACTAAGGCATGCTGTGCTCCACCTGTCTCAACATTCGCCCCTGAAGAAGGTACAGCTGGGACTCTGTCCTCAACCCGCCCCATAACCAGCCCTACTGTCCTGAAACCTGCTTCGTGCCAGCTGTCTTTCTTCACACTGGGGTTGGCTTCAAACTGGGCTATGTATCCGTGATGGTAAGGGATGGCTCTACAAAGTCTTCCTCCTTCCCTTGGTTAGAGAAAGATGGATCTTAGAGTGTGACCCACCAGAGGCTGTTACTGGGTTCTCTCTCTTGCTTCCTTGTTGACTGAGTTGGTTACCTTTGCATTCCTGTGACCACAAAACCTGACAGAGATAGCTTGAGGAAAGACTGATTTGTGCTAATGGTTTCAGATAATTGCAGTCCGTTGTGGGGAAGAAATGCCTGTAGACACGTAGCTGAGCTTGTTTACATCACAGCTGACCAGGAAGCAGAGAGGCTGGATCCAGAGCCACACTCTAACCATCAAACCTCTACCCATAGCAACCTCCTTCCATGAACCAGGCCCCACTTTTTTAAGTGTTTCTTATAGAGCCGCTTGACCGGGTCTTAGTGTTTGTCTCCTAATCTTGAGATGAGACCTACAGGAAGATTAAGTGAATCAAGAAAGTTTCTGATGCCAGCAAGCCGACTCCACACATTCTGGGGCTCGCTGCCAACTCCGACAAACTAAATCTTAGCTCCTGGACTGAAGTGATGGAGAAAGAGGACCAGCTCCCATCTCACAAGTTGTATTCTGGCCTCGAGGAGAGTACCAGAGTCTGTGCCCCCCACCAACCCATGTATGTGTACACAAAATGAATGTAACTTTTTAAATGTTTTTTTTTTAAAGATTGTTTATTTATTTATTATGTATACAATGTTCTGTGTGTGTATATGCCTGCAGGCCAGAAGAGGGCATCAGACCTCATTACAATGGTTGTGAGCCACCATGTGGTTGCTGGGAATTGAACTCAGGACCTTTGGAAGAGCAGGCAATGCTCTTAACCACTGAGCCATCTCTCCAGCCCTTTAAATGTTTCAATATATTAACAAATGCATGCAAAAGGCTTGGTGAATGAAATGTGTGTGCATGTGTGTGTGGTGTATGCACACATTCATGTGGGTTTATGCACGCTTGTATGTGTAGGTGTATGTAGAGGGAAGACGTTGGCATCAGGTGTCTTTCTTGGTCAACCTCTATTACTTTCCCAGTGAGTTTTTATTAGTAGCTGTGCTGTGATCCTGGGCTCCAGGATGGGGCCTGTCATGTATCCGGGTCTCTCTTTACTACCCAAGGAGAAGGACAGAGGACAGAGTAGAGGCAAGATGGAGCCAGGCCAGATCTTATGTCAGCAGTTTCCGGTCTGGCTCTGGTTGGGAAGTGGCTGCCTGAAAGGGTAGTCTGGTAGTTGCTTAGAGCGAGCTCAATGTGACCCTTAGCAAAAATCCAGTTTATGTTTTGAAATTGGGTTTCTCGCTGATTAAAGGTGCGCCACTACCACCCGGCTGAAAATGCTTCTTGAGAGTGAAACTTGAAGCCAGGTGGTATAATCCCAGCACTCAGGAGGCCGAGGCAGGCAGACCTCTGTGAATTGGAGGCCGATCTGGTCTACAGAGTGAGTTCTAGGACAGCCAGGGCTACACAGAGAAACCTTGTCTCGAAAACCTAAAATAAAATAAATAAATAAACAGAATAAAAAAAGCAAAACTTTCAAGCCAGGAGTAGTAATGAATGCTTGTGACCCCAGCATTGGTAAGGCTGAGGCAGGGTGATCATGAGTTTGAGGCCAGCCTAGACTACCTAGGGAATCCAAAGCAAGTTTTTTCATACCGAGATCCTGTCTCAGAGAATCACACCAAACCAAATATCCTAGTTTGCCTCTTGGAAGCAACTTTGAGGGGAAAGGGTCTTTTGTGGCTTTTACTTCCATGTCCCAGTCCATCACTGAGGTGAGCCAAAGCAGGACCTGCGGGTGTGGAGCTGAAGCCACCGAGGGATGGAACCTACTGCCTTGTTCAGCTACCTTTCTTATACAGCCCAGACCCACGCGTTCAGGATGGGAGCCACCCACAGCGCCACCCCCAGACATCCATCAAGAAAATGCCCCACTGGCATGCCCACAGGGCAGTCTGATGGAGTCATTCCTCAACTGAGAATCATCCTCTTCCCAGGTGACTCAAGTTTGTGTCAAGTTGACAAAAATTAACCAGCATAACAAACAGAAACCCAGACAGCTTTCTCTGTAGATGGCAGAGAGGCCAGCACTCCCCACCCCACTGTCCTGAACTGAATTGATGCCAGTTCCCAGAAAAGGGCAAAAGGGAAGGAAATGAGTCCTCTCCCTTTGTTCTCTGACTGAACGTAGTTCCTCACCAAAGATAGCCAGTGTGTCTGTCTGTCTACATCTCTCTGCTTCTGTCTTTGCCTGTGCCCTTAAAGGATCCTTGTACCTACAGCTCAGCTGGAACCGTGAGGCCAGGCACATTAGTGGGGGCTGGCTGGCCCATCTCAGAGCTTATAGACTTTCTGTGGACTTGGGGACCAGGCAGCCCACAGCACATGCCAGTTCTAAGATTTTTTTTTCCAATGAAGTAGGTCTAATCCAAACGCTATCTTTCAGGATGTGTCTAGTTTTGGTGAAGTTCCTGAGTATATCTGGCTCCGCTTTTGTGAGCTACTGAAGGAACTGCCCATAGGGCTACACTGTTCATTCTTCTCTAGAGGCCACCTTTTTCTTTAAAGATACGCTTTATTTATTATGGATAGTGTTCTGGCTGCATTACAGATGCAGATAGTGTTCTGATCGCATTACAGATGGTTGTGAGCCACCATGTGGTTGCTGGGAATTGAACTCAGGATCTCTGGAAGAGCAGTCAATGCTCTTAACCTCTGAGCCATCTCTCCAGTCTGGAAGCTCCCTTTTACAAATCACATTTACTCATTTGTGTGTTGAGGGGGTGGTGCATGCATACCACAGTGCTTGGGTGAGGTCCGAGGACAGCTTGTGGGAGTTCTCTCCTTCTGTCATCTGGGCCCTAGGACTCAGACTCAGGGTGTTAAGCTTGGTGCGAGTGTTTTTAATCTCCTGAGCCACCTTGGATGGCCTTGAACTCTGGACCCTCCTGCCTCTACCTCCTTAGTGCTGAGATTACAGGCCAGTGCCCTTATGCCTGGACGTTTAATTTTCTTTCAGTGCCTTGCAAATCTTTAATTATTTTCTTTTTTTTTTTATCATTTAACTTGTTTTTTACAACTTTTGAGAGTGACACATCTTTCACATAATTGAACATTGAACAAAAACAATTGGTAATTAAAACTATGATGAAATTCAACAAATAAATTCTTGAGTAAAATTCATTTGAAGTAACACTCATGTGCATTTCTACATACACACACACACACACACACTACACAATATGTCAAAATTTATTTTCCTTGTATCCTGCCACATTACTAAAGGTGTTTATCAGCTGTAGGAGTTCTTTGGTTTTAATTATTTTCCAATTCATTTTAGAACAATGTGCTTAATAGTGCATGTCTGTGTTCATGGAGCTTGGGAGGCCGAAGCAGAAGGATTGCTTCTTTAAGGCCAGCCTGACCCACAAAGTGAGTTCCAGTCTAGCTAGGGTTACACGGTGACTCTGTCTCAACACACATCTTAAATTAAAACTAACCCCCAATACACACACACACACACACACAAACCCTCCTGCAATCCCACTACTCAGAAGGTTGAGGCAGGAGGGTTGCCTCAAGTTTAAGGGCTACAATACTGAAACCCTATTTTAGAAAACAACAAAAATCTTTTCGGACTGAGATGAAGCTTTAGTGGGTAAAGCATTTGCTTTGTATGGGGATTGGAGTTGGGCTGTCAGAAACCAACCTCAACACAACGTGGGTGTGTCGTGTCAGCCTGCTTGTATTCTCAGCACACAGGAGGGAGAGACAGACAATCCTTGGAGAAAACTGGTTTAATCAGAATAGCAGAAATTGTACTCTACAGATTTACCCTGCATATAAGGTGGAGAGCAATCGTGGAAACCAACTACATCAACATCTGGCCTTCACACAAAGGCACGCACATAGCCAGGTGGTGGTGGTGCAAACCTTTAATCCCAGTACTCGGACGGCAGAGGCAGGTTGATTTCTGTGAGTTCGAGGCCAGCCTGGTCTACAAGAGCTAGTTCCAGGACAGGAACCAAAAAAAAAGCTACGGAGAAACCCTGTCTGGAAAAAAAAAAAAAAAAAAGAGTTTCACAATGTAGCTTTCTCTGGCCTGGGGCTCACTGAATAGACCAGGCTGGCCTTGAACTCAAGAGAAATCCACCTGTCTCTGCTTCTAAGTGCAGGGATTAAAGGAATATGCCACCATGATTGGCACAAAAAAAGAAAGGAAAAAAAGAAACCCTTCCAGGGACTAGATAGCAGCTTCAGTTGTAGAGCTGCCTAGCATACTGAACACACTAGATTTGATCTCTAGCATGGCCAAATAATATTAATAAATTAGCTAAGCAGTGGTGGTGCATGCCTTTAATCCGGTCGAGCTCTGTGAGTTGGAGGACAACCTGGTCTGTAAAGCAAGTTTCAGGACAGCTAGAGCTGTTACACACAGAAACCCTGTCTCAGAAAAAAAAATAGTAATAATAATAATATAAAATAAATTTGTATCTTCTTTTCAACTCTGCAGGCTACCCCCAAATCCAGGCATTTATCACCTCCCTGGAGGATTTTTGCAAGGACTTCCAGTTAGCCTTTTTTTCTTAGCCCAAGATGCCCTGGAAATCACTATATGGTCTAAGAAGACCCTGAATTTCTTATCTTCCTGCCTCCAGCAAGTGTGGGATTACAGGTTTATAGGGTGCTGAAGAACTAGGCTTCCTGCAAGCTTGGGAAACAGCTTGCCAACGGAGTTACATGCCCAGCCCCAATATAATATATGTTTTGGTTTTGTTGTTTCTCTTTTCAGTAGTAGGGATCGAACTTTGGGCCTGTACAAGCTAGGCAAGTGTTCTACCATTAAGCTTATAGCCCTATCTTGCTTTCTTAACTTCAGTATTAGTGCAAAATACTCCATGCATGGATTTTGCTCCGTGCCTTCCTATGATAACCAGCATGCTGGAATGAAGTTAGACTCAAGGGTCTCCAGATCTTTCCGACCTTACTAGCTGTTTCTTTTTCTAATGTTCTCGTCTTTGCCTCTCCACAACACCCTCGCTGTTCAGGTCTTTGCGGGGCTGTCCTACACCAACGGTAGGGGCCTTTCTCTTCCCCAGTAGCAGCACAGGTAAAGTGGGAATAAGAACCTCTGCCCTGTTCCTTGGAAGGATCCAGTGTGGTAATGCTTTTAATAAACTTTTAATAAACGATCAAAAGGTGAGAGCATGAACGACGGAGTCTGGAGCCCGAACACACCTGGGAAACACAGCTTCCATCAAATCAGTTCTTAATCATCAAAAAAATCGCCCCTCAAAAACAGTCCAATATCGAAAAACCGAAAAAAGAAAAAAAAACAGTCCAGTAGCCAGACCTCCTCAGGTCAATCTCTAAGCCCCGCCCCTCAGATCACTTAGCCGGAAGGCCCCACCCCTTGGAGCACGTGAAGCAGGTCACTCAAACCGGCGAGGTCCCGCCCCCCGGACTTACCAGCAGCTAAGCCCCGCCCCTCAATGCGAACCAACGGTCCCGTCGTACACCCCCTTATACTCAAACCAATTCTTATTCCACCCAAGCACTAAAACGGTCAAGACAGGCTCCTTAAGACGCTTCAAAGGCTAACCTCCGCCCTACGGTGTGTGCACTCAGGCCCGGTCCGTCGGGAGCGCGCCAACGGAAAGGCCCCGCCTCTGGGCAAACTCAAAAGACCAGGCTCCGCCCCACAGAACACTAACGGCCGGACCCACTAGCCGCGCGCAACCGCCCGGCCCCGCCCACGGAACCAAGCTCCGCCCTGCAGGGCGCTCCAACGGCTCAACCCCGCCTCCCGGAACCAAACTCCGCCCTGCAGAGAGCACCAACCGCCCGGCCCCGCCCATGGAACCAAGCTCCGTCCTGCAGAGAGCTCCAACCGCTCGACCCCGCCTCCCGGAACCAAGCTCCGCCCTGCAGAGCGCTCCAACCGCTCGGCCCCGCCCACGAAACCGGGTAACGAACGGGCCCCGCCCTCGAGGCGCTCAGGCGACCAAGCTCCGCCCTGCAGAGCGCGTCAACCGCCAGGTCCCTTCTCATAGGACCCTGTGACGACTAGGCCCCGCCTCCCGAGGCTCGTTTATGATTAGGCCACGCCCCCAAAGCGCAACCCCGGCCGGTCCCTCCCCTCGAGGCGCGCCAACTGTCCTCCCCCGCCCCTCGTGCGCCGAGACGTGAGGACGCCGGCCTGGTAGGCTGAGGTGGCAGTAGTCCTGCGGCCATGGAGCTGCCGCAGATGCCGGAGCTGATGGGGCTGTCCCTGCTGGTGGGGCTGCTGGCCCTAGTGGCCACGGCGGCGGTGGCCCGGGGCTGGCTGCGGACCGAGGAGGACAAGGCCAGCCCTCCCGTCCGTAAGTAGACTGGACCTGATAGCGGGAGCTCGGTGGGGACTTTGCTCCCAGCCGCCGCGTGGTCCGACCTCAGTTTCCCCAGTCGTGAGATGCCCGTGCAGATATCGGGTTGCACGTTGGAGATTGGCTACACCTCAGGGGCAGGACTCTCTGGACCCCGAGTGCTACGCTCCTAGGTTGCGGGTGACTTTTCCTGGGACACTCCTCCGCCACACACCTTCCCCGTCCCCGGGTCGGCTCCGAAGACTCAGTTAACTCCCGAAGTTTGCTATGTGTTCACTTTCTTGGAAAATGGGGGTCATTTGGAAGTCGCAGTGGCCAACTCTGCCTGGCGGGAGCGTTCACGGAGCTCCTCTTGCCTTTTGATGAGCTTCGGGGTCTTTTGAATTCCTTTAATAAATGAGAAGCATGTAAAAGCGCACGTCTGCATTGTGGGTCTGAAAATGCAAGCGAATTATACAGGGTGCTAAATTCACAGAAGAGTCCATACTAGAAAGGGAACGAGAACGGGGTTATGAATGGTTCTGCCTTATTTATTTATTTATTTATTTATTTGTTTGTTTGTTTGTTTATTTATTTTACTCTTTGAGGAGATTAAAGTTGAGGATCCTGGAACTAACTCCTCATTGAGGGTAGGGAGCCCATCGCGGTGGGTTTGTTTGTTTATTTTGAGACAGATATTCACTATAGACCAGCCTGGCTTTGAATTCTCGGATACTCCTGCCTTGTCTCTCAGGAGCAATGGGATGTGCCCCCTATTCCTAGCTTTGTTGGCTTCTGGGTATGTGAAACCAACCGCAGGTCTCATGCAAGTTGCTGTACCCCTGAGCTACACCCGCCCCAGTGTAAACTTTTGCAAGGGAGGCTAGAGAAGAAAGTTCTGTCAGTGCCAAAACTCAAGAAGGCAGATTCCAAAACTGTGGACATGGCTCGGCCTTAGGCCTAGAATCCTCCCCAGTGAGGGGCCAGCTGAGGAGTTCAGTGATAGAGGTCTTCCCTGAGGTACCTAAGGCCCTGAGTTTTATCCCGGAACTGAAAGAATAAAAGAACAGCATCTGGTGTGACTCCAAAGGTCAGCATGGATAACTTAGAGGCAGATTGTATGTAGCAAGTCCAGTAGGTTTTGTTCCTGTAAGAATTAGGGGGTACCTACTGACACCCAGCACATCAGCTTTATGTGTCACCCAGTTCTCCAAGCTTATTGTGTGTTCCCGTGCCAGTGTGGAGATTGGAAGACAGCTTTTAGGAGTCAGTGACCTTCTACCATGTAGATTGGCACTGAGGTGGTCAGGGTTATTGGTTTAGCGACTGAACCATCTCTCCAGCCCAGCTCTGCCTTGAACTTTGTTTCTGTCAGATAAACTGATGGTTGATTTAATTATAGGGTAACACTATGTAGCCCAGGCTAGTCTGCAGTCCTTGCAATCCTCCTGCCTCACACATGAGTACTGGGATTACTAGTGTATGACACTGTAAGTGACTTCTTAGGTTTCTCATCAATGTAGGAGTGCTTTTGGCTTGTATCTTGGTTATACTATCTCATTCAATTCTCAGCCTTTGCTTTGTTTGTTTTGTTTTTTGACAAAGGGAAGTCCAGGTTGACTTTGAACTCCTAATCTTCCTGCCTCCACCTTCTGAGTGCTAGAATTACAGACATACACCCCCCAAACCTGGTTTCAATATATTTTTTTAAGATTTATTTATTATCTATACAGTGTGCTGCTTGCATGTATACTTGCAGTCCAGAAGAGGGCACCAGATCTCATTACAGATGGTTGTGAGCCACCATGTGGTTCCTGGGAATTGAACTCAGGACCTCTGGAAAAGAAGCCAGTGCTCTTAACCTCTGAGCCCCAGTTTCAATATCTTTTTAAGGAAACCAAGACTTGAAGCAATTAAATAACTTACCCAAGACCAGGTCCTTCAGGTTCCCTTGTTTGTAGTATTCCCTATGTTGGGATGTGTGGCTAGAATCCACCCAGCTGTGTCAGCTCAGAGAGGTGCTGTACAGATTGAGCAAGCAGCCTCTGCAAGATCACTCTAAGGCCTGGGGATGTAGAATATGAACCCTTAGCATGCATGGAACTGTAGTTTCAGTCCTCAGTGTGAATAAAAAGATCACTCAGTGATACTGAATCCAACTCAAATCTGATTTCTAAATCTTTTTTCAAAAAAAAGCTTAAACATTTTTTTTTTTTATATTTATTTATTATGTGTACAGCATTCCTTCCATGTGTGCCCGCAAGCCAGAAGGGGGCGCCAGGTCTCATTATAGATGGCTGTGAGCCACCATGTGGTTGCTGGGAATTGAACTCAGGACCTCTGGAAGAGCAGTCAGTGCTCTTAACCACTGAGCCATTTCTCCAGCCCCCAAGCTTAAACATTTTTAAAGATTATGTGTATATGTCTTTGGTTTGTCCATGTTTGTGCAGGTGTCCTTGGAGACCAAAGGTACCACATCCTCTGGAATGAGAGTTCTAGTTGGTTGTGAGCCATCTGATGTGAGTACCAGGAGCCACACTGGATCTCTGAAAGAGCAATATATGCTTTTAATCACCAAGGCATCTCTCCGGCCCCATTTGTTGTTTGTTTGAACTTGAGGCTTTGCATATGCTTGGAAAGCCCTCTACCATTAAGTTATATCCCTAGCCCCCACCCCCCTTTTTAATGAACATGGGTGTGACGGTGGATGTACAAACATGTTGTGAACATGGAGATCAAAGAATAGCCTTGTGTATCATTAGGAACACTGATTACTTCCATTGAGACAGGGTCTCATATTGACTTGGAGCTCATAAGTAGGTCCAGCTGGTTTGCCAGAGAGTCCCAGTACAAATATATGCCACCATAATTGACTTTTTTTTCTTCCACATATCGGTATCGCTTTCTCTCCTCAAAGACAAAGTCTTTATGTCTTGGTGCTCTACCCAGAGCCTAGGTAGTCCTAGGTACTCAGTAGATACTTGTGTGTGAATGCATGGGTAAATGACAGGACCCTTCCTTCTAGGCCAAAAAGCAAATGAATCCAAGAAGTCAGGATCCAAGAAGCAGAAACAGAATCAGCGGGTTCGCAAGGAGAAGCCTCAGCAACATACCTTCACCCACCGCCTTCTGGCTGCAGCATTAAAGGTACTTGGTAGTCCTGGGTACTGAACTTATGCAGTATATACACATGAAGACCCACACCCCAGACTTTGCCCTTTGTATTAATCTGCATATTACATACACTTCTAACTCTTACCAAGAGAGTAAGCATACCCCGTTCTGGCCCTTTGGCTTTTTTTCCTCCCCTGTAGTACTGAGGAATGAATCCAGGGCCTTGTACATGTTAGATCACTCTCTGCCACCGAGTTACACCTCCAGTCCTTGATTGGCAGAGTCTACCTAAGTGCTCTGCAGCTGAACACCTTACTGGGGAGTCTAGGCAGCCACTCTACTGCTGAGCTTCATTCCTAGCCCACTCTACTTTCTATTTATGTTTTTCTACTTTGAAATTTGAGATCGTTTCACCAAATTGCTTGGGCTAGCTTCAGACTTTCTCTGTAACCCAGGCAGACCTTGAACTTGAGATCCTACTGCTTCAGCCTTCCAAGTAGCTGGGATTATAGAACTGAACTACCAGGACTAACTATCTTATCCTGTTCTCTCCTCAGCTTCCTGGGCCACAGAGTTGCAGCTCTAGGTTCAGCCTCCCAATCCACTGGAGAGTATCTCATTTATACTTCCTATATTCTTTTCCCTAGAGCCATAGTGGGAATATATCTTGCATGGACTTCAGTAGCAATGGCAAGTATCTGGCCACCTGTGCGGATGACCGCACTGTCCGAATCTGGAGCACCAAAGATTTCCTTCAGCGGGAACACCGCAGCATGAGAGCCAATGTGGAGCTGGACCATGCCACGTTGGTGCGCTTCAGCCCAGACTGCAGGTGGGACAGGGCAGAGCCTAAGGCTTGCCTGCAAAAGCCCAGCTCCTGGCTTTGGCCTTCCCAAGTCCAGTTGGGGGTAGTGAGGCGGGCCCAAGAGTCTACCATGGGATGACATAAAGAGAGCATCCATACAATATGGGCACCTCCTCTGACCCCTCGGAGGTTCTGCTCTACAAGAAGAAGCAGAGAAGGGATGATTGCTCCTACAATGGATGTTCCCAAATCTAGCTTTGCCATGAATTTTGGAAGCTCTTAGGACTTCTAGGCTCTAGAAATGAAAGGAACCAAAGTATGAGGATCCTTTCTTTTCTTTTGTAGTGTAGGCACTGAACTCCGGGAATCACATAAGCTGGCAAGGCCTTACCACTGAGCTACACTCTGTCTTTCTTGCTTTGGGTTTTAGTTTGTTGGTTGTTTTGAGATAGAACACAGAGACTTGCTATATTGTTCTCACTGTGTAAAGCAGCTTGTCCTTGACCTTGTGATCCTTCTGCCTCAGTTTCCCTAGTGCTGGGATTCAGTGTGGCCTTGTGTGCCTTTGTTCAGGGAAATACAAGCAAATGTTTACCATAGAAACAGCATCATGTACATGTGTACATTGGTGAACCAGTGAGGTTATTGGGGTTGCTTACAGGAGTATAGGAAGAGGTGCTTAAAAGAACATGGACAGGCCTGGCGGTGGTGGTACCCGCCTTTAACCACAGTACTCGGGAGATAGAAGCAGG
This sequence comes from Chionomys nivalis, assembly GCF_950005125.1. NCBI lineage: Eukaryota > Metazoa > Chordata > Mammalia > Rodentia > Cricetidae > Chionomys > Chionomys nivalis. The sequence goes on along the minus strand of NC_080088.1, from coordinate 98,961,052 downwards.
TGGATGTCTGAGTTTGAGGCCAACCTGGTCTACAGAGCAAGTTTCAGGATAGCCAAGGCTGTACAGAGAAGCCCTGTCTCAAAAAACAAACAAAAACATGGACAACTCTTTGGGAGCCGAATCATAAAAAGCCCACCCCTGCGTAGGTAATGACTCAAAAGTTGTATTCATTCTTGGAGCTGTGTATTGGACTTTAAGGCAGCTCCAACAGACAGTCTTCTCTTCCCAGTACTTGTTTGCTATTTCTATAACCTTGAGGGTGGGGGCTTTATGAGTTTTGGAACTTTCCGGGCTTCCTGCTCCTTATTTAAGTCTCAAAGCTCCCATCTACGAAGGGTATTATTTTTTATGTTTTAGTGCTAAAGAGCAAACCCAGTGCCTACCACTGAGATATATCTCTGAATTGTTCTGTTTTGCTCTTGTGTGTGTGTAGGCCAGCCAACAGCAGAAGTTGGGGTGTTTTTTCTTTTTTCCTACTGTATGGGTTCCTGTGTATTGAACTCCAGTCACATTAGTTTTGCCAAGCAAGTGCTTTTTAACCTGCTGAACCATCTCATTGGCACTCTGAATAGCTTTTTGAGATTTTGAGGGACTGAAGTTAAGTTCAGGGGTTAAGAGCACTGACTGCTCTTACATAGGATGCAAATTCAATTTCCAGCACCCACATGTCAGCTCACAGTTGTCTGTAACTCCAGTCTGAGGGGAGCCAGTGTCCTCTTCTGGCTTCTAAGGGCACCAGGCATGTGGTATATAAACATTAAGAAAATTTTAAAGTTAAAAAAAAAATTTTGAACCAAGGAATATAAAATAGGGCGAGAGGGACAATCTTGATCCCCCCTCCCCATCTAGAACACATAGACCTCTTTACAGGTGAGGAAATGACCTCTTTTTTTTTTTGCTCTCTAGAGCCTTCATTGTTTGGTTGGCCAATGGGGACACTCTCCGTGTCTTTAAGATGACAAAACGAGAAGATGGGAGCTTTACCTTCACAGCCACCCCAGAGGACTTCCCTAAAAAGCACAAGGCACCTATTGTCAACATTGGCATTGCTGACACAGGTAGGGAAGTCAATGGATGGAGCTAACTTACAGCATGAGAAAGTTCCCGAGTCATAACTTGCTCTTTATTTTTATTTATTTATTTATTTTTTTGGTTTTTCAAGACAGGGTTTCTCTGTGGTTTTGGAGCCTGTCCTGGAACTAGCTCTTGTAGACCAGGCTGGTCTCGAACTCACAGAGATCCGCCTGCCTCTGCCTCCCAAGTGCTGGGATTAAAGGCGTGCGCCACCACCGCCCGGCCTAAGATTTATTTATTTTTTATGTATTAGGTGTTTTACCTGAATGTATGTCTGAGCACCACTTGCATGCAGTGCTCACAGAGACCAGAAGAGGGCATGGTGTTCTCTGGGACTAGAGTTACAGCCAAGTGTGAGCTGCCATATGAGTGCTGGGGATTAAATACACATCCTCTGGAAGAGCAGCCAGTGTTCTTAACTGCAGAGTCATCAACACGTGGGGGTTGAACTTAGTTCATCAGACTTGGTGACAAGTACCTCCGCTCACTAGACCAATTTGCCAGCTTTCTAAATTGTATTTGTTGAATGAGTTGATACTGCCTGAGTTTTGCCTGGTGTCCTTGTGACCATGGAAGTCTGGCCCTTTGCTTCTCTAGAATCCACAAGCTATGCAGTAAGAGCCATGCTTCTTGGAGCAGTGCCTCATTGTTTCCTTGGGAGGTAACCGTTCTTTTTGTCATGGCCCCAGCCTCACAACTTTCTTCTCCTCATCAGGAAAGTTCATCATGACAGCCTCCAGTGATACGACCATCCTCATCTGGAATCTGAAAGGTCAGGTGCTGTCCACAATCAACACCAACCAGATGAACAACACTCACGCTGTTATCTCCCCATGTAGCAGGTAAGGAGGAAGAGAATAGCGACAGAGCAGAAGCAGTTTTGAGGAGTGGGTAGGGGACTCCTGGATATCATTCAAAACAGTGGAAGGATTTCCCACAGGGCTCCATAGTCCTTAGTGTCTATTTCTTCGCTTATGGTGTGTTTATTTTTGCATTACTAAAGAGAGTACATGTTAGGCAAATACCCAACTACTATATAACATCAGAAGCCCCTCCCTCACCTACGGGCTTCATTTTACTTGTTTTGTTTTTGAGCCTGGGGCTCTCTATATATCCCTGGCTAGCCTGAAACTCATTATGTAGATCAGCTGGCCTGAAAACCAATAATATCAGCCTACCTCTGCTTCCAGAGAGCTGTGGATTAAAAGTGTGTGCCACCATGCCAGGCCTTTTTAAAATCTTTGTTTGGTTTTTGAGACAGGGTCCTTTTATGTAGTCCTGGCTGTCCTAGAACTAACTGTGTAGATCATGTTGGCCTTAGACTCATAGAGAGATCCAGCTGCCTCTGTCTCCCAAGTGCTGGGATTAAAAGTGTGCACAGCCACCACTCAGAATTTTACTTTGTTTTCTCTTAGGGTTTTGTTGTAGAGTCCTGGCTGGCCTAGAACTAACTATGTAGACCAGGTTGGCTTTGAACTTGTGATAGATACTCTTGCATCTGACGGCTTAGTTCTGGGATTATAGACATGTACCACAATATCTGGTTCTCTTTGTTCTTTTCTTTTTTGTTTATGGTTGTTTGGTTTTATTTATTCTGAGACTGGCTTTCTGTGAGTAGCCTTCAACAGCCTGGAACTCACTCTATAAACCAGGGTAGTCTCAAACTCATAAAAGATCCACCTGTTCTTGCCTTTTGAGCATTGGAATTTTAAAAAAATGCATAATACCCGGTGTTATTATTAATTTTAATGTTAGTTTGAGATAAGATCCTGCTAAGTTATCCATACTGCCTTCTTATTTACTCTGTTAGATCAGGAAGACCTTAAACTTGATCCTTCTGCCTCAGCTTCCAGACTAGCTGGGATTGAAGGGGTATACCTCCATGCCTGACACTGGAACATTTTAAAAAGATTCCTTAGGCTGGAGCTGGAGCTGTAGATCGCTTACCTTGTATTTATGAGACCCTACATCCATACTTAGCATCATCAAAGGGTACTGTTTCTCAGGAAAAAGCACTAAGATTTGTTAGAAACAAGGTATTTTAACACTTGAGTTTTAAGAGTGTGGGTTATGTGACAGGTTTGTGGGTTCGTGTGGCTTCACCCCAGATGTCAAGGTCTGGGAGGTCTGCTTTGGGAAGAAAGGGGAGTTCCAGGAGGTGCTGCGAGCCTTTGAACTGAAGGGCCACTCTGCATCCGTTCATTCTTTCGCTTTCTCCAACGACTCTCGGAGGTGAGTTTATCAGTGCCTTTTCTTTCCTTTGCTCTTCTAGTTGTTTGGTCTTATTTAGTGCGGATAGCCAAGGCAGGCCTTGGAGTCCTGATCCACCTGCCTCTCTTTTAAGTATTGAGACATAGGTGTGTATATTACCTTGCCTGGCATTTTCTTATTGTTTTGTTCTGTTTGTGTTTTTTGAGACAAAGTCTTACCTTTAGCCCAAGCTGGCCTTGAACTCAGATTGATCCTCCTGCCTTGCCTCAGCCCCCAGTGCTGGGGTTATAGGTGTGAACAGGCAAGCTAGGCTTAGCAGTGGACCTGGGCTGCAGGTCTGAAAAGGGTGGAGGACTTGATTCTCGGCAGAATGTAGACTTGGCTTCCTAGTTGTAGCCTCTTGGGCTGCTCCAGCGCCTTTCCAAACTGGGGTTGTTGAGGCTCTAGCTGTGATTTCCCACATTGCAGGATGGCCTCTGTCTCCAAGGATGGCACATGGAAGCTGTGGGACACAGATGTGGAATACAAGAAGCAGCAGGACCCCTACTTGCTAAGGACAGGCCGCTTTGAAGAGGCGTGTACCATGCCTTGCCGCCTGGCGCTCTCCCCTGACACCCATGTCCTGGCCTTGGCCTCTGGCACCAGTATTCATCTCTTCAACACGAGGCGTGGGGAGAAGGAGGAGTGCTTCGAGAATGTCCACGGGGAATGTATTGCTGACTTGACTTTTGACATCACTGGCCGCTTCCTGGCCTCCTGTGGGGACCGTGCAGTGCGGCTCTTCCACAACACCCCTGGCCACCGGGCTGTGGTGGAGGAGATGCAGGGCCTCCTGAAGCGGGCATCCAGTGAGAGCACCCGCCAGAGGCTGCAGCAACAGCTGACCCAGGCCCAGGAGGCACTAAAGAGCCTGGGTGCCCTGAAGAAGTGACTCTGGCTCTGGATGGGTCTGGCTGCCTGCCACAATGGTTGCTACTCTATTCCCAGCTTTCCCTGGGGTAGAGACCTGGAGGAACCTCCCAATTTTCTTCCTGTTGGCCTCCACTTTTCCCATTGAAGCTATTCTTGCATACTTAGATCTCTCTCTCTCTTCTTGTTTGACTCCTCCCATAATGAAAGGTGCTGTTTTCTCACAAGCCCAAAGGTGGAGTCTATCTTCACCCAACACTGAGAAGAGGGGTAGAAAGAAGAGAGACAGAGAGAGCAAAGCCTTTGACTGTGTGGCAAAAGACCCTGACACCCAAAGAAGTTTGTGAGTGAGTGTCAAGGTAAAACCTGAGGGACACCAGAGAGTAAGATACAGAATGTGTTTTATAATGCTGCAAGATGAGTCTCCACCTGGACCAGGCTCCTGTTACCAGCAAGAAATAATTAAAGGATGGTCTTTGTGTTTGTGTTGGTCTATAAACTAGGCATTCAACAGGCAAAGACAGGAGGATCAGGGGTTCAAGTCCTGCTTGGACTACATAGTGAATTCCAGGACTTCCTGGGCTCCATATGGAGAAAGATCTTGACTAGAAATTTTTTTGCTCCAGGCTTCAGTTTTCTTATTTGTAAAATGGGGAACGATGCTCTCTGTGGCCTTCTTCAAAAGATGTTGTAAGGCTAAGAGCATTCCAAAGCTTCCACACATGTAGCATAACAGTGCTGTCCAACGTCATTAACTGTCAGGTAAACTTTGGACTCAAATTGTGGTCTGCAACCCAATCAGAAAGAAACACAGCCCTTGGGAGGGCCAGTCTTCTGAAACTAGGCTTGCTCATTCATCTTGGATGCAAATGGTGGTTTGGTTCATGTGCCTTGAGAAGTAATGCAATCTTAGCATGGCAACTCCTCTATTGGAGACCTCCTGGGCTCATCACTTCGGTGTCTGCTTCATGGGAACAGCTAGTGATGCTGGCTAACACAGACAAGACTGGGCCTGCTGCCAAAGATAAAAGTGGGAAGAACCTACAGGCTGGTGTCTGTGAAGTGCTGTTTGTTCATTCACAGCTGCAGGGGATGTAGACATGGGGCTTGACAGTAATGAATTTAGGACTATAATGGGGATGAAACGTAATATATCCAATGAGAGATTGGTCTCAGACATGAATTTGAATACTGCTTGGATCCAAGGAGTGTGGAAAATGTCAGGAATCTAGGAAGGCTTGACTCTAGCAAAAAGTATCCGTCCCATTTAGTTTTGATCTTTTGCTTAAAAGTAGGTCCTCTTCCAGCCATCCTCAATGGTACAGAATGTTGGAATAAGGCACAACCCTGAAGTTGACCTTGATGGCTCCCTTGTCGCCACCCTCTCCTTCCACCACCACTGCTATATCCAGATGCCCTGCAGCATCTGCTGTCTCCCCATCTCTTTTGTTACTATCCTGGTCTTGGACACTGAACATACTATGTGTATAGTACTTCTCTTTCCAACCACATTACTTCAAGTCACTTTCCTACATAGTTTAGCCAGCTTTTGAAAAACATAAGACAGGTTGTGCCATTCCCCAGTTAAAAACCCTTCAGAGGCTTCTCTCTACTCTTAGATTAAAAACCCTGATCTCTCTCTGTGCCCTGCATAATGTAGTGAAGTTTAGCCCCTCCTGTGGTATTCCTTTGCGAAGGTCGCTTCCACCCCATTCTTCCTGTTTCTTTACTAACCCAAGCAGTTCACAGGCTCCAGGTATGGGCTGGTCCCTCTTGTTTGTTGCAAGCATTTTTCCTTTCTGTTGGCAGACTTGTCAATGTGATTCAGTCCTTGGTAACTTTGATTTCAAACAGTTGCCTCCTCAAACACTCCATCCGAAGTAGCCCTTTCCACCAATCCCGTCCTATTGTTTACGTTGGTGCTTTTCTTTCTTTTGTATGAATAGATGATTTCTAAAGCCATCTTGTTTGGTATGTATTTGCTCCAGTGCCGTGACAAGGGCAGTCGTGTGTGTAGCGAAGGTAGGAATTAGGTGGATGCCTGGTTGTGAGATGGGAGGAAATGGGAGAGACTGCAGTGAGCTGGTAGGCCTGTGCCCCGGATGCACAGTGGTTGGTAGCTGCTACGTATTGTTTAATAATTCCCCCAGAGTTGCCAGTTTCAGAGAAGTTAGATGTTAGCGCCTTACTCTGAAACGAGGCACCATTGTGAATTGCACCCAACACTGATGTAGGAAGGATCAGCTCACCAGTCTCATTGGCACTTAAGAATTGTTCCTTGCTTTTCATTTTGCAGGCCTGGGCATGGAACCCAGAGCCTCCTCCAGGGGAGACAATCATTCCACTGCTGAATCATGCCTCAGCCCTCACTAGGAGAGGCTAAGACAATGGCTGTCCTGCTCAGCCGCAGCCACAGCCCCTCACTGGGAGATTCTAGGCAAAGGTTCTCCTTAGCCACAGCTGCAGCCCCTCACTGGGCAAATGTTCTGCTACTGAGCCTCCAGCACTAGTTTGTGAATTGCTGAAGAATGCATTGGAACACGAACTTCACAAAGACAGGACCCTTGTTTGTCTGCTTTATTCTGGGTCCCAAGTCAAGAAGGTGGGACAGAGTAAGCTCTCAATAAATAGAACTCAGACTAGAAGTAATTGACAGAAAAATTGATATTCTTTTGTTTTTCTGCACTCCTGTGGATTCAGGTTTCTGATGAGATCAGCCATATTGAGGCCTGTATGGTTACACCCAGGTTTGGGTTTCTGAGCACACAGCTCTGCCTCATGCTGCATGTGCATGTGGAATCTGGTAGATGTCTCCTTTGGCTGTCCGAAGCAGTATAAAAAGCTTCCACTTGCTTTTGAATGCCTGTGTCATGACTGCAGAGGGAAGGTAGGGAAACCAAGAATGCTGAGCCACTGAAGTCAGAAGTCTGTTCCAGAATCAGCCAAGTCAGTGACGTGTGACCTGGACTGGGGTGATCACAGGCTGAGTTTGTCTCCTCATCTGTAAAATGGGAATAAATGCTGTCCTGTCTACCATACTGTGTTGATTCTTTGTGTGTGTGTGTGTGTACGTGTGCTTGTGTATTACACTGGGGATTAGATGTGTTTTTTTTTCCAACCCATTTGTGTGTGTGTGTGTGTGTGTGTGTGTGTGTGTGTGTTTGAGACAGGGTCTCACTTTGTAACCTTGGCTGTCTTGGAATTCATAGAAATCCACCTGCTTCTGCTTCCTGAGTACTGGAATTCAAGGCATGTATAACCATATAAAGCTCTTTTTACCTTTACTTTGAGCTAGTATCTAAATTGCCTTTGAACTTGTGGTATTCTAGCTTGATCCTCTGAGCAGCAGGGCTGACACTACAGGCCTACATCTTCATGCCTGGAGCTGAGACTTTCTGACTAGTGAGCATTACAAAAGGTCAATGCACAGACTGCCCAGGGGTAGAACAAAAGTGTCTGGCTCTTAACAGAGGCTGCCAGGTTTTTATGATCCTCAAGAGTAGAGGCAACATTGATTTTACACAGGGTGTGGTGGTGCATGTTTGTAACCTAGTACTTGGCAGGTTGTAGTTAAAGTATGAGTTTGCCCTGTGCTACATAGACTGTCTAAAAATTTAATAATATTTCTGAAGGTTTTTAGTTTTTCAAAACAAAGGGGTTGGGGGAGCTGAACATGGTGGTACTTACCTAATAACCCCATCACTCAGGAAGCTGAGGCAAGAGGATAGCAAAGTTTGAGACCAGAGAGATGGTTCAGTGGATAAAGGATCTTGCTACACAAGCCTGTAACCTGAGTTCAATTCCAGGTTCCACATGTGATGGAGGTGGGTCTTGTATTAATCTGTTGCTTTCATTGGTTAATTAATAAAGAAACTGCCTAGGCCCATTTGATAGACCAACCCTTAGGTGGGTGGAGTAAACAGAAGAGAATGCTGGGAGAAAGAAGCCGAGTCAGGGAGTCGCCATGATTCTCCCGCTCCAGACAGACACAGGTTAAGATCCTCCCTGGTAAGCCAGCTCGTGGGGCTACACAGAATATTAGAAATGGGTTAGATCAATATGTAAGAGCTAGTCAATAAGAGGCTGGAGCTAATGGGCCAAGCAATGTTTAAAAGAATACAGTTTCCGTGTAATTATTTCGGGTAAAGCTAGCCGGGTGGCGGTGGGAAGCAGCCTTGCCGCTCTTATTACAACACACATGAAGGTGGAGAGAGCAGTGACTCTGTTCTTTTACTGTGCATACACACAATAATTTTAAAAAATTAAAAGCTAGAGAGATGCCTAAGTGGTTAGGAGCTGCTCTTCTAGAGGGCCCAGGTTCAATTCCTAGCATCCACAATGGTGACTCACAACTGTAACCAGGGGATCTCATGTCTACTTCTGACCTCCACAGGTACTGTGTGTACCTGCATATGCAAGCAAACACAAAAATATTTTTTTAAATAAAGGAAAAATGACTGACTTGAGAGTTGGCTCAGTAGTTAAAAGGACTTGCTCCTTCAGTGACCTAGGTTCAATTCCCAACACCCTCTTCTGGCCTAGGCAGACATCAGACATTCACATGTTGCATGTACGTGCATGCAGGCAAAACACAAAGCAGCCGGGCAATGGTGGCGCACGCCTTTAATCCCAGCACTTGGGAGGCAGAGGCAGGCGGATCTCTTTGAGTTCGAGACCAGCCTGGTCTACAGAGCTAGTTCCAGGACAGGCTCCAAAGCCACAGAGAAACCCTGTCTCGAAAAACCAAAAAAAAAAAAAAAAAAAAAAAAGGCAATAAAATGATTTATTTTTATTTTATTTTATTTTTTTTTGAGACAGGGTTTCTCTGTAGCTTTGGAGCCTGTCCTGGAACTAGATTTTTCTTTTTTTCCGCCTGCCTCTGCCTCCCGAGTGCTGGGATTAAAGGCGTGCACCACCACCGCCCGGCTCTGGAACTAGATTTTTGAGACCAAGTTGGCCTCAATTCAGAGATCTACCTGCCTCTGCCTCCCAAGTGCTGGGATTAAAGGCATACGCTACCACTGCCCGGCTAATCAAATGATTTTTTAAAAAGGAAAAATGACAGTGTGTAACCTATTTTGCACTCAAAATGGAAGAAAACCTGGGGAAGTACATAGAAAGGCCTGTTGGTTTTAGTGATATGTACAGGTAATAAAAGTATTTATGTAAAAAAAAATATTCTAGCCATTGTGGTGCATGCCTATAATCCTAGCACTTGGGAGGCAAAGGCAGAAGAATCATTTCAAGACTTGTGGTATAGCCGGGCGGTGGTGGTGCACGCCTTTAATCCCAGCACTCGGGAGGCAGAGGCAGGCGGATCTCTGTGAGTTCGAGACCAGCCTGGTCTACAAGAGCTAGTTCCAGGACAGGCTCCAAAGCCACAGAGAAACCCTGTCTCGAAAAAAAAAAAAAAAAAAAAAAAAGACTTGTGGTATAATAGCCAGTTCCTGGTTATCCATGGCTACATATTAAGACCTTTTATCAGGGCTGGAGAGATGGCTCAGAGGTTAAGAGCATTGCCTGCTCTTCCAAAGGTCCTGAGTTCAATTCCCAGCAACCACATGGTGGCTCACAACCATCCGTAATGGGGTCTGGTGCCCTCTTCTGGCCTTCAGGCATATACACAGACAGAATATTGTATACATAATAAATAAATAAATACATTTAAAAAAAAAAAAAAGACCTTTTATCAAAAAGGGGGTGGGGGGAGCTGGGCCAGGCGTGGTGGTGCTTGCCCTTAATCCCAGACCTTGGGAGATAGAGGCAGGTGGATCTCAGCCTGGTCTATAGAGTAAGTTGAAGGCTAGTCAGAGCTATTCAGTGGCACCCTGTCTCAAAGAAAACAAAAATGGCTAATGATAGATGGCTTAGTAGGTAAAAGTGCCTGCTGCCAAGCCTGATAACCTCGTCATCCTCTGACCTCCATATGTGCAATGTATGGTATGTGTATATTTACACAACAATTTTTTAATGCTTAGAAATCTGCTGGGAGATAGATCAATCAGTATAGCACTTACCTCACAAGCATGAGAACCTGAGTTAAATCTCAAAAGCCCATAAGAAACCTGGAGGAGCTGTGCATGGTGTCACTTGCCCTTAGTCCCAGGACTTGGTAGGCAGGGGGATCTCTGTGAGTTTGAGACCGGCCAGATCTACAAAGCATGTTCCCGGACAGCAGGGGCTACACAGAGAAACCATGCCTCAATAACAAAACAATAAAAAACAACAACAAAAATTAAAAAAACCTAGAGATAGTGATGCATGCTTATAACCCCAGACAGGAGTATCCTGGGTCTTGCTGGCCAGTCAGCAAGGTTTCAGGTCAACAAGTGTAGTTGATTGTTTTTTATTCTTTGCTCTTTACTCTATAGGGGGCCTGCCACTCAGTCCCAAATAAGCACACGAAGCCTATACTTATGAATGCCTGGCCTTAGCTTGGCTTATTTCTAGTCAGCTTTTCCTTTTTTCTCTCCTTCCTTCCTTCCTTCCTTCCTTCCTTCCTTCCTTCCTTCCTTCCTTCCTTCCTTCCTTCCTTCCTTCCTCCGTCCCTCCTCCCCCCCTTCCCTCCCTCCCTTCCTTCCTACACCACTGCCTGGCTTTTTTTTCCCCCCTGCCATCTTTTCTTAAATTACCCCATCTACCTTTTGGCCCCTTTCTCTATTTCTGTATGTCTTTCCTACTTACTCTGTGTCTAGCTATGTGGCTGGAAGGCTAGGCCTTTCTTTTCTTGTTCCTTTGTTTCTTTTTTTCTTTTTGTTGCTGGGGGTGGGGGAGTTCCAAGACAGGGTTTCTCTGTAGCTTTAGAGCCTGTCCTGGAACTAGCTCTTGTAGACCAGGCTGACCTCGAACTCACAAAGATCTGCTTGCCTCTGCCTCACGAGTGCTGGGATTAAAGGCATGTGTCACCATTGCCTGGCTGCTCCTCAGTTTCTTTCCCAGAGGAGATTTCTCCTATTTATTCTTCTCTGCCAGCTAGCTCCACCTATTCTTTCTCTTGCCTTGCTATTGGGTGTTCAACTCTTTATTAGACCAATCAGGTATTTTAGACAAACTATCACAGCTTTACAGAGTTAAACAATTGCAACATAAAAGATGATTTTTGTTTTGTTTTTGTTTGTTTGTTTGTTTGATTGATTTTTTTTTTTTTTTTGGTTTGTTTGTTTTTGTCTTTGCCTTCTAGAGAGGGTTTCTCTGTGTAACAGTCCTGGCTATCGACCTGCCTGCCTCTGTCTCCTGAGTGCTGGCATTAAAAGCGTGTGCCACTACTATCTGTTGTTTGTTTGTTTTAAAGATTTTTGTAGCTGGGCAGTTCGAGGCCAGCTTGATCTACAGATTGAGTTCTAGAACAGGCTTCAAAGATGCAGAGAAACCCTTTCTTGAAAAATTAAAAAAAGAAAAGATTATTTGTAGCCACACATGCAGCCTCAGCACTGGAGTAACCAAGGTGGATCACTTGAGTCTACAAGTTCAAGAAAAGCCGGATTAATGTAGACCATATGTCTTTAGAGAAGACAAAGTTTTATGATTGGGGAGCAGCTTCCTTTGTGCTAGATCTGCCCAGCATTGTCGCCACTTGTCCCAATATCTAGAAACTTAATCTGGAGACTCGGGTTCTCTACAAATAACAGAAGGAAAACAGGTCTTCCTTTGGTTGTTTTTGGGACTGAGGTTCATGGAACAGAGAACTGGCATAATCTGCAGTTGCAAGAACACGTGATTTATCACACCAACCTGTGCCTGTCTTCTGCTGTTGGTCCAATCCCCAAAGTCTTCTTCCTTTCATGTTTCCCTGGCTGTTTCCAGAGTTCAGGGCACTTTAGGCTTAGGAAAGAAGTATGGTTTCTACTTTTAGTCTATAAGTATCTAATGCTGCTGCTTGCAGTTTTTATTTTTTTTTAATATTTATTATGTATACAATATTCTGTCTGTGTGTATGCCTGCTGGCCAGAAGAGGGCACTAGACCCCATTACAGATGGTTGTGAGCCACCATGTGGTTGCTGGGAATTGAACTCAGGACCTTTGGTAGAGCAGCCAATGCTCTTAACCTCTGAGCCATCTCTCCAGCCCTTTATGGTTTTATTTAAGCACAAGTAATCATACATGTGAGTGAACCATCTATCCATTTTCTTTGCTTCACAGCCTAATCTTGGAGTTGGTGCGTTGATGGTACCCTTTCCTTTCCAAGATGTCTTGCAGTTCTTAGAACCATGCACACACACACACGAAGTATCTCCTGTGTGCTCCTGAAAGGCTGAATACAGAACACTGTTTAAGAATGGTCAGTACAGCCGGGCGGTGGTGGCGCACGCCTTTAATCCCAGCACTCGGGAGGCAGAGGCAGGCAGATCTCTGTGAGTTCGAGACCAGCCTGGTCTACAAGAGCTAGTTCCAGGACAGGCTCCAAAACCACAGAGAAACCCTGTCTCGAAAAACCAAAAAAAAAAAAAAAAAAAAAAGAATGGTCAGTACAGGGTTGGAGAGATGGCTTAGAGGTTAAGAGCATTGTTTGCCCTTCCAGAGGTCCTGTGTTCAATTCCCAGCAACCACATGGTGGCTCACAACCTGTAGCGAGATCTGATGCCCTCTTCTTGTATCCAGGCATACATGCGGATAGAGCATTTGTATGCATAAATAAATTTAAAAAGATAGGATTTCTCTGTATAGCTCTGGCTGTCCAGGAACTTGCTTTGTAGTTCAGGCTGGCTTCAAATTCAGAGATCTGCCTGCCTCTACCTCCTAAATGCTTGGAGTAAAGGCATATACCACCATGTACCACCACACTAGCCAAAAGTTTTAGAGTTTTAAGGCAGGGCCTTGCTGTGTAACCCAGGCAGGCCTTGAACTGCCTCAGCCTCCTAAGTGCTAGTGAGCCACCATTCCCACCTAGCTCTACACATCTGTTTCTATTTAGTGAGATACCACTTCCAAACTTATATAGCCCAGGCTGGCCCAGCTTCCTGAGAGCTGAGATTACAGGCATATGACACCACACTCAACACATCCAGGCTTTTCAACTATAGAACACGGATAAAAATAGTAATACCATGTAACAGTGACCTGTTTATTCCTAAAAGCATATATGTGCGCATGGGCACATGTGCTCTAGCATGGATGTGGCAGAACAACTTTCAGGCGTAGGTTCTCTCCTTCCACTGTGGGTTCCATGTATCAAACTCAGGACCTTAGATTGGCATAGCAAGTGCCATTATCCATTGAGCCCTCTCACCAGCCCAGGCTTCCCTTCTTCCTTTCAGCATGCCCTCATATTGGCCATTCTTTTTTTTTTAATATTTATTTATGTATTTATTATGCATACAATATTTTGTCTGTGTGTATGCCTGCAGGCCAGAAGAGTGCACCCCATTACAGATGGTTGTGAGCCACCACGTGGTTGCTGGGAATTGAACTCAGGACCTTTGGAAGAGCAGGCAATGCTCTTAACCTCTGAGCCATCTCTCCAGCCCATCATATTGGCCATTCTTAAGCAGTACACCTGAATTCAACCCTTCAGGATCACACAGTAGATATATAGATACTTCGCATATGAACGAGTGTGTGTGTGTGTGTGGTTTGGGAATAGGCATTATACATGCTAAACTCGTGCACTATTTCTGAGCTATCCTCCAAGTCTGGGTATTTCCCATTTGTGACTTAACACAATTAACATATGGTTAGGCCCTGATGCCAAGGGGATGCTTGTGCTACAAGCCGCAACATTATACTGTAATCACTCAGCCATCTTTTCATGAGGCGACTCATCAGAGCCAAGGGTTTTGGTGGAGGTTTAAGCTGAGAAGCAGGGCGTATTGGGATTATTGCCTTGTGGCTGTTTCTTGTTCTAAGATTTTTCACTGTAGCTGAATCCCCTTCTGTTACAAATTTGGGATTTATCTTCCACAGCTCAGCACTATTTGAGCTATGTGTGAAGACAGTCACACAGTCAAGAAACGTGCTTCCCACTACCAGGTCTTTGCTCTTCTCTCCTATGTAAATATAGAGATCTGCCTTCCTTCCGGGGATTATCTTTATTGACAGGCATTTGGTCAGCTTTTAGGATCCAGGCAAAAGCACCCCATTTAAGACATTCCCATATATCCAAGGACATAGAAATACTACATGCCCAAAGTTAATCACCTCAGTTTACTGATGACTTTAGTTCAGGAGATTGACTATTTGTGCCTTACTCTCAGGAGAGATAATTAACCATCTAACCACAGCCCAGAGGAGGACAGATCTCCATGGATGCCTCTGATAAGCATTAAGCTTAAGACTTTGCTAACATTGAAGCTTGCTAACATCTGACAAAAATGCTAATAAACCAAGGGTCATAAACTTCCCTTGTTTGTTGCATAGGTTGCCTGATTACCTATGCCTGCAATGTTTTGTGGGTCTGTATAACTGGGTAAGAACAGAGAGAGTGGAGAGAAGTGGAAACAGAAGCAAAAGCATCCCAGAAATTAGCAAAGATAGGAAAATGAAGAAGAAAAAATGTAGCAGAGAATTGGAATTGGAATTAAGATTGAGACAGAGAATTAGAGCTAAGAAATTATAGACAGGCAGAAGAATTAGAATGGAATGCAAGGAAGAGAACAATAAAGAGACATGGATAGAAAGAACATGTTGTGAATGGACTTCTTAACCCTCAGAATTTAGTTCCTTCACTTACTGCGGCATCTTTATTTTGAACCCTGAGAGGAAGTTTTAGCGGCTGGACCTTTAAGGCTTTGCATATGAATTTACACAGAGATGCTGACCATTTAAAGCTCCAGAGAGTGACTTGCCTATAGGCACTTCCCAAAACACCTTTTCAGACTCAAACATCTTAGGAATGATGCATCAAGTTTCATTTCTGTGTAATATGTATTTTCTACAATAAGCATGCCTTTTGCTAAACATGAGTAACACATACTGGATGCAGTGCTAACCTTTGAAGACCAGGGATGTAGGGCAGTGAACTCATGTTCACAGCATCACAGCAGCATCCCAGGAAATAGCCAGTCATAGCCGCTTCCTCTTGTGTGTGGCCTAAGCTGCCTTAGAACTTGAGATCCTCCTGCCTCAGCCCGAGTCCTAAGACTACAGGCATGTGCCACCAGAGTCATCTCACTTTTTTTTTATATTAGTTTTTTCTGAGGTATCACAGAACTGTGACCACACTGCAGATGGAGAAATGGAGATTTCCATAACTGAAGTAGCAAGCACAGGTTTAATCCAAAGTCTGAGCATAGAGCTCAAACTTGTTCCTGTAGTGTTTCTCTGTAGAACCTTTGACTTTGCCATCCACAAGGTGATCCCTTAAGGGTAGAAGTCTTGGGAGTCCATTTGTATGTGTTCATGTGTGATACTTGGGATAGAACTCAAGGCCATATGTTCTAATGCAGAGCCACATGTCCAGCCCCTCACTGGCATCTTCTAACAGGTACTTAACCACTGAGCCACACTCCATCTCTTTACTGGATGATTCTAGGCAAGTGCTATATCACTGAAGGATCTTTTAGTTCCAAGCTTACCTTTTTCTTTTTTCCTCAAAGCCCAGGTCTTAATGGAGCCCAGACTTGTCTTGAAACCATAATGCGCCGGGCGGTGGTGGCACACGCCTTTAATCCCAGCACTCGGGAGGCAGAGGCAGGCTGATCTCTGTGAGTTCGAGACCAGCCTGGTCTACAAGAGCTAGTTCCAGGACAGGCTCCAAAACCACAGAGAAACCCTGTCTCGAAAAACCAAAAAAAAAGAAACCGTAATGCAGCTGAATCTGGCCTTGGCCTTGAATTCCTGAAGTAGCCAATCCATCTCTTGAGTGCTGGGATTAGAGGTATAGGCCTCTAATTTGTCCTGCTTATTTGACAAAGGGTCTTGCTATGTGTTAAGTTCTTCTGGACCAACAAACCTCTCTGCCAATGCACTAATCCAAATCAAACCAAATCAGACAGAATTAAAAGAAGCCCAGGTTTAATGGATGCCAGTGCTCCCAGGTGGGGGCCCCCCAGGAAAACAAAGAAGGAAAGGGGGAGACCACGTGTTCATTCTCTGGGGGGTGCAGTCTAAATAGCCTAGGGGAGTGGTCTTGACACTCCCTGTTGAGGGGTTGCTATTTGGCGGGCTTTCTTGGAGGTGGAGTCTGGACTGTGGCAACTTCCAGGGTAGGTGACTTGAAATGAAGCATTCCACCCACATTCTAAAAAGGATACCAGGGGCTGGGGTAAAGCCCCCAACCAGACACTATATAGCTCATGTTGGGCAATGTACAGTTCCAGGCTACATGAGGAGACCCTATCTCAAAAATGCAATTTTTTTTTTTTAAAGGAAGATGGCAGAGAAACAGAAGAGCAGAGGAAAGCAAGTTCCTGTTGGCAATGGCTTGAACTTAGGGGAAGGGAGAAATTAGACATAGCTGTCAGGTGTTGGGCCTTGTATTTGTTCTGGGTTGTGGGGTGGGTGTCCATGAACAGAACTCTCAAGGCTTACCAGATTATTCTGCCTTGCATTCTTCTCCTGTGTACTTTCATCTCAGAGGTGAGAGGATCTCCCTCATCCCTGTGTCCTTCAGTGCAGGATATCATTTTTAGGGTTTACCTAGTGCCTGGGTTTACTTAGATTGGATCAGCTAGGTTTGGGGAACAGATTTATCACCTTTGCCTGCACTTGATACTTAGGTTTTTCCACCCACCAAGCAGGAGCTGTTCAGGAATCCCTTACCAGCAAACAACATCATACTCTGTTAGTTGAAAGCCTGATAATCATAAATCGGAAGTTTGTCGAGTTCAGGGTTACCTACAGATTTATCTGGGAAGCACATGGAAGGATGTTTCTCATCCTCCTCTCCTTTGACAGGGTCTCATGTAACCCAAACTGGCCTTAAACTTTCAATGTAGCTAAGGATGACCTTGAACTCCTGATTTCCCTGGAAGTGCAAGTTCTATCTCCGTTGAACAAAGTACCTATGAAGCATATAATGTCAGCTGCAAGATCATGCTGTGTGTACTTCCTTTTGTTGTTTCTGTTAGCACACATCTGTTCTAGCCTGCATCTTCTACTGTATCAGACATTTGTTTTTCTGTAGCCCCAGATGTCCTGGAACTCCCTATGTGACCAGGCTGACCTTGAGCTCACAGAGTTCTGCCTGCTCCTGCCTACCAAGTATTGGCATGAAAAGTGTTCCTTTTTCGATCCTAATACATGAACTGGCTTTGTGGGAGCGTAGCCTGTTTGGATGCTCACCTTCCTGGACCTAGATAGAAGTGGGAGGACCTTGGTCTTCATGTAGAGCAGGGAATTTGGACTGCTCTTCAGTATCGAGAGGGAGGGGGAGTGGACTAGGGGGAGGAGAAGTGGAGTGGGGATAGGGGGAGGGGAGCGGGGGGGAGGGGGCAATATGTGGGAGGAGGGGGAGGGAAATGGGAAACGGGGAGCAGTTGGAAATTTTAAGTAAAAAAGAATAAAAAATCAAAAAAAAAGTTATATATGAAAACAATAAAAAAGAAAAAAGAAAAGTGTTCCTTTGTCACAATCCCTGGTCCAGAAGTTCTTCCAAAGGAGAAACACTTGGGACCTCAGTAGCTGGTACAATGCATAGAAAATAACATTGCTTTATCCAGAATCGCTGAATTCCATGACAATAGAGTGGTAGGTATGAGTCAGGTACAGAATATTCAAGAAAAGCTGCAGTTTGAGCTGTATCTTTGGAAAAGTAGTTGATCCAATCAGAAGAAACAGATGAAAACAACGATGAAGTCAAGATGAAGAAAGGTAGCCGGGCGGTGGTGGCGCACGCCTTTAATCCCAGCACTTGGGAGGCAGAGACAGGTGAATCTCTGTGAGTTCGAGACCAGCATGGTCTACAAGACCTAGTTCCAGGACAGGCTCCAAAGCCACAGAGAAACCCTGTCTCGAAAAACCAAAAAAAAAAAGATGAAGAAAGGTGTGAAATTGACTCCGGGACACAGTTATTTAGCTGAGGAGCTAAGATGTTCTGACCGGTAATGACACAGGCCTTCGATTCCATGAACATGAAGAACATAAACAATTCCACGAAGGACCAGGATCATCAGGGGGTTAAATGGCAACAAAATCTGACTCGCGGGAGAACCTACTCCCACAAGTTGTCCTTTGTTCTATACACACACTTAAATTTTTTTCCTCAGTCAGGTTTGGTGGTGCACAACACTCAGGAGGCAGAAGCAGGTGGCTCTCTGAGTTCGAGGTTGGCTTGGTCTACATAGCAAGTTCAAGGGCATACATGAGACCTTGTTTCAAAAAAAAAGTTCACTGAAGTAACAGAATAGGAAAGTGGAGACTTTGAGATCTCATCCCACCACCACATCGCAGCTTCGCCTGGCACACACCACGTGCAGGCTACATTAGGCTCGGTCTGCCAGAGAGGAACCCAAGAACCCAAGGGTCTCTCGAGGCGCACAGCAGGGACGCCCCGGGCGGGGTGCGCAAGCGCGCTGAGGTCTCAAGGGCCCAAGGGGCGGGCGGGTGCGCGCGGTCCCTCGCGCACGCGCGCTCGGAGGGGGGCGACGGTCGCGGTGACGTGCTGCGGTGGTGGCGGCGGGTGGACCGCTGCGCGTGAAGCGCGTGATATCCCGTGTCTTGGGAGCAGTGTCCCGGCCCCAAGCCACTCCCCGCCGCCGCCATGTCGGGCCGTTCGGTCCGGGCCGAGACCCGTAGCCGGGCCAAAGATGACATCAAGAAGGTGATGGCGGCCATCGAGAAAGTGCGGAAATGGTGAGGGGCGGGAGCGGAGGGGGTGCCGACGTGGGGTTGCGGGATCGCCAGACACGTACTAGCAGGGTGGGAACCAAGAGGCCGGCCCTTGGGGGGAGGGGGCCGGAGCAAGAAAGCGAAAGAAGGGCGCGCCGGCGTCGGTGTGAAGTCAGAGTCCGCGCTCGCAGTAGCCAATCAAAAGGACTGTCGGCTTGTGGCCCCGCCCATTATCTTTTATTTTTTTTTCCGCTTCCGGCCGCTGTGGCTGGGCGGGACCTGGCGCTGCAGAGTTGCACTTCCTGCGGATTACAGGACCTCGCGGAAGGGTGCCTGGCGTCTCTCGGTTCGGCTTCCGCTCCTGCGCATCACAACTGCCCAGTGATGTCGGTTGTTACCAAGTTTTCTGTGGGATAAGTGGTTGAAATTAAGTGAGAGTTTGTAAACACATGGCTGTCGGAACAGATATCCTTGATATCAGTAGATCAGCGGCCTTCTTCTAGCGCACTTTTGATACATTTGTTCTTGCCGGCCCTGCAAATATTTATTGCAAAACCAGATTGAGCGAACCGTCTAGGTCAGGATCTCATTGCATTAGACTGTTCTGAACCAACTCTTTGAGCTTATTCCCCATCATTTAATATTAGTAATTTCGTTACTATTATGTTTTCTTAGACTAGAACTTGAACTCACAGAGATCTGCCTGCCCCTGCCTCCTGAATGCTGGGATTAAGGGTTTGTGCCCCTTTTGAAATTTTTTTACTGGTAAGGAAAATAATGAAGCAGGCCTCCTTTGTGCCTGGTTAACTTCTAGTTCTGTTGAAAAGTCTGGGCTGAAGGGATGTGTAGGAGGAGGAGGGGCCACTTGTTTGTTTTGGCTGCCCAGAACCAAAATAATCACACAGAAACTATTAATTAAATCACTGCTTGGTCCATTAGCTCTCTTCTTATTGACTAATTCCTACATCTTAATTTAACCCATTTCTATTAATCTGTATATCACCACGAGGTGGTGTCCTACCAGCCAAGTTTCAGCATGTGTATCTCTGGCAGCGGTGGATCCATGGCATCTCCTGACTCCACCCTTCCTTCTTCCAGCATTCAGTTCTATCTTCCCTGCCTGTCAACAGATCAAGGCAGTTTTTTTTATTAACCAATGAAAGCAACACATAGACAACTCATACACCCTACACCAGGGATTGTTTTATTGGTTTGGAGTACTGTGCTTGCAGAAGATACAAGTTTGACTCTCAGCACCTTGTCAAGCAGCTCACAACCAACTGTAACACCTTTTTCAGCCTACTCACAAAGGTGCATAAACCCATGCTCAGACACATAGACACATAATTAAAAAATTTTTTCTTTTCTTTTTTTCTTTCTTTTTAAAGTTTGGATGCTGGAGAAATGTCTCAATGTTAAAAGCAGCTGGATGCTCTTGCAGAGGACCTGCATTCCATTCCCAGCACTACATGGCAGCTCATAGCCAGCTGTAACTCCAGTCACATGGGATCCCACACTCTCTTCAGGGTCTGTGGGCACAGTATGTGCATGATGAACAGACACACATGCATATAAAACACCCACCTACATAAAAGTAATAAAATATTCAAAATAATTTTTTTTAAGTGTTGGTTCTTCAGAACACATTTTGAAATTCTAGATCAGGTCACCTTCATAGAATTGTCCTTAATTGTGTTAGGTTGAACTGCAAGACAGTTCACTTTTGAACCAACCCCCATTCCCCGATTCTGGGGATAGAGCCCCACAATCCTGTTCATGCTAGGTGAGTTCTCTATCACAGAATTATATATACCCCAGCCTGGTGTTTGACTTTTTAAGTCAGAAATCCCAAGTTAAATGCAGCAAAACACACCTCTCCTCCCCCAGCTACTCAAGGCCGATCACTTACTTGAGTCTAGGGGCTTCAGGCCTAAACATAGTGAAATTCCTCTCTTTAAAAAAAAAAATGTTTAATCACTCAGGAAGCATAGACTGGATGATCTGTGTAAGTTTGTGGCCATCCTGGTATACATAGCCAGTTCTAGGCCAGCCAGGAATACTTAGCGAGACCTTGTCTCAAAAGCAGAGAGAGGTTTGGATTGGGGAGATGACTCAGTGGCTTTTGCAAGACAAGAAGGACTGGAATTCAGCTCCCTGCCACTCAGCAGCTGGACTAGCACTGTGGCCTCTGGTAACCAGATAATCCGCAACCAGACCTGGGATCTCAGAGCAAGCTGGCTGATTAGACTGGCCAGAGTTGCTGAGCTCTGGGTTCAGCAAAAGATCCTGGCTTCTTTCATTTAAAAGTTAGTTATTTATTTTATGTATGAGTGTTTTGCCTGCATGTGCACCATGTGTGTGTTTCATGCCTGAACAGGCCAGAAGAGGGCATTGGCTCCCCTGAAACTAGAGTAAGAGACACTTGTGAGCCACCCTCTAGGTGCTTGGAATCTAACCTGTGTCCTCCACAAGAACAACAAGCATTCTTAACTGCCAAGCCGTCTGTCCAGCTCTCCAGGCCCTGACTTAATATGAATGGAGAGTGATGAAGGAAGATAATCTGACATCTACTCTGGGTCCCCACACAGGCAAAACGTAGATATGTATACTAAAATTGGAATAAAGCAGAGGTTAGCATGACCCTTGCTCAGGGATGACATGCAAATTTATGAAGAGCTCCATACTTTAAAGAGTTTAAGGACTAGGGGTAGAGCCCTTGACTACCATTGGTCCCCAGCACTGCAAAAACAAACAAAAAGCTTGGAATGGGCCTGATGTCTGTGATAGACATGCTATTCCAGCTATAGGAGGTTCACAAATTTAAAGCCAGTCTAGGCAATTTTAAGAGTCCCAACACACACACACACACACACACACACACACACACACACACACACACCAAAAGAAGCATTTTAAATGACTAGGGATATTGCTTGGTGATAGAGCACTTGACCAAAGCCTAGATTCCATCCTTCCTTCTCCTATCCCCCCCACTCCCTGCCCCCGTCCCTGCCGCCCAACAAGAGTAATGCTGAAAGTTGATTGATTCACCTGGTTCAGTTGAATCTAGATACATTGAGGCCTTAATAGTTTGACTTAAGTGACCTTGCTTTGCTAGAATGGTGGGAATTCTGCCATTTCTACCTTACTAGGACAGAGAAGACTGTTGGGGAGAGGATTGGTTTTGTTCATATGCTGGGGATGGAGCTCATAGCCTTGGCCTTGCTAGACTGGTGCCTCCCACTGTGTTGTATTCCCAGTCCAGAGACACACAGGTAGCTACAAAGCTTTGAACTTCAAGATTGAAATCTGCACATTTCTTCGGTGTAGTTTTTGGCTGTGAATAGCCTTGACTACTCAGCATGCAAGTGCTGCTTTTTCCTTTCCTGTGATTGTCTTATCTTTGGAGGGACCCTTAACTGGAAGATGCACAAAACCAGTCTGGAGAGGCTTAGAAGTTATCTCCACGGTCCTCTTTGACTTTTGCTTGCTGGAGATCAAAATCAGGATCTGTGCATGCTAGGGAGCCCTTTAAGACTGAGCCACACTCACTTCCTTTCAAAGCCTCCCTTCCCCCCAGTTTGTGTCAGTCTTCCTGCCTCAGCCTTCCAAGTGCTAAGATTAACAGCCTGCACCACCACGTCTGGCTTTCACCCCCACTGCATTTACATCCTATCGTACAAACCTATTTTCAGGTGTGATTTTGATAGAGAAATCTAGAAGACATTTCAGATCAAAGGAGCAATCTGTTGAAAATCAGAAATTGGTGCCGGGCGGTGTTGGCGCACGCCTTTAATCCTAGCACTCAGGAGGCAGAGGCAGGAGGATCTCTGTGAGTTAGAGGCCAGTCTGGTCTACAAGAGCTAGTTCCAGGACAGGCTCCAAAGCTACAGAGAAACCCTATCTTGGAAAAAAAAGAAGGAGGAAGAGGAAGAAAAAAAAAAGAAAATCAGTAATCGTAGTTAATAACAACAGCAAAAAAAATGTGCTTTATTCTATTTAATGCTCCTCTTCTAGGGAGAAGAAATGGGTGACTGTAGGTGACACATCCCTGAGGATATTCAAATGGGTGCCTGTGACAGATAGCAAGGAGGTGAGTGGGGGAAAACAACCACAAAAGATACCATTTGCTTACTTTTATTGATTGCCTCTTTTAATCATAAAGGAATTTATTTCAACGGCACTGAGTTGACAATGCCTCAGTGGCTGTCATAGTCTGGGCAAGACCTTCCTTTGTTCTTTCTCTCCTTTGTTCTTTCTTTGGCCAGACTGTAGCTTGAGCCCCGTCCCTGTATTTTTTAGCATAGTGTTTTGTTGTTGTTTTCTGTTTGGGTGTTCTGCCTACATGTACACAAGTGCACCATGTCCTTCCTGATTCCCAGGAAGGTCAGAATAGGGCATCAGATGCCGTGGAACTGGAGTCATGGGCGACTGTGAATCACTAAGTCCTGGAAATGAAAACCTATACCCTGCAAGAGCAGTAAGCGCTCTTTCACTGCTGAGCCATCTTTCCAACTCCTCCACATTTGAAAAATATTCATTATTTATTTTCATTTTATGTGTACACATGTTTTGCCTGCATACCATACATGTGCAGTGCCTGCAGAGGCCAGAAGAGGGTGCCAGAGTTTCTGGAGCTGGGGTTACAGACAGTTGTGAGCTACCATATGGGTGCTGGGACTCATCAAACTTGAGACCTCTGGAAAAGTACCAGGTGTGCTTAGCCACTGAGCCATCACTGTGGTCCCACATTTTGCTTTTTATACCAGGTGTCTCTGTGTAGCCCAGGCTGATTTTGAGCTCATCATCCCCCGGAGTGTGGGGATTCCAGCTGACAGCCAAGCGTCAGTCTGGTTTTGTGGACACACTATGGTTCCCTCATTGCCAGTGACTGGTTTTGAGTCGCAGTAGCAGTTAGTTGCTGTAAGATTCACTAGCTCACAGAACTTAAACAGTATTTACTATCAGACCATTGAAGAAAATTTGCAGCCAGATGTGCTGGTATACACTTTTACTCTGAGCATTTGAGGGGCAGAGACAGGAGGAGTGTTTGAAGGTCAGTGCCAGCCATGGCCACAAGTGCAAGACCCTGTCCTAAAAACAAGACTTGGTTGCCTCCTGCTGTGATCTGATTAGTCCTCTGTGTAGTGTGTAAACAGTACACTTACACATCTAATTGTGCCATATGCCTGTCTGAGTCATTGCCCCTAGGCTCATGTGGATGTTCACGTGTTCATGAAAAATATGTAGACTCTCTGCAAAACCTTTGTCTAGGGATGGGATGATTCAGAGGTAGAACTTTTTCAGAGTGTCCAAGGCCTTGGATTCCAATTCCAGCTTTGGGGAAATACGTATAGCATAGGACTATGAGCCCCTTTCCCTTCCTGGTTTTTCTCTCAGCTCTTTCTGAGGACCCCACATGTGTGCATCACTACAGAAAGAGCTCTCGCTTTTGAGTCTCACGCTGCTTTATTTCCATTGACCACAGTCACACAGTTCTCAGGGTGATAAAATACTCATTGTCTATAGACTTTCCTAATCTTTAGATTAAGATTCAAATATAAAGTTCAAGCTAGACATCTTAGTGCACATCTGATCCTCACACTTTGGGGGTGGAGGCAGGAGAATAAGGAATGCAAAGCCAGATTCAGCTACAGTAGTTAGTTCAAGGTCAGCCTAGGCTGCATGAAACCTTGTCTCAGAAAACCATATATAGTGGTTGAGATAGCTCAGAAGTTACGGGTACTTACTGCTCTACCAGAGGACTAGACTAGAGTTCAGATACAAGAACTCATCTTAGGCAACTTATATATGCCTGTAACTCTAGTTCCTAGAGATCTGATTCCATCTTCTGTCCCCCTAGATGGGCTCTTACATATAGACACACACACAAATAAAGAGTAAAATAAATCTAGACTGGGTGATGGTGTTGCATGCCTTTAAGTCCAGCACTCAGGAGGCAGAAGCCAACGGCTTTCTAAATTCAAGGCCAGCCTAGTCTACGGAGTGAGATCCAGAATAGCCAGGGCTATACAGAGAAACCCTGTCTCGAAAACAAACAAACAAACAAACAAAAAGTAAATAAATCTTTAAAGACAAACATAGAGTATTGACTCTTGCTGCATATGGCTGACGACCTTATTTCAGTATTTGGAACTCATGTAGAGGTAGAGGGAGGGAGCCTACTCCACAGACTTGTCCTTTAACCTCTGCATACATCCTATTACATATATTGTCCATCTTATATGTATTAAAAATATGAGATGTAGAGAACCTGGGTTCAGTTTCCAGCACCCACTTGGTGACTCACAGATAGCCTCTAACTCCACTTCCAGGGACCCAATGTCAGAAATGCACATGGTACACAGACATACATGCAGGCAAAGCACTCGTGCGCATAAACAAACCTTTTAAAAATACATAGAGAAAGCTTGAGTGTAGCTCTGTGATCAGTCTCTCCTAATGCTTGAGGCTCTAGGGTCCTTGTCTGACACTGAAAAAGTGTGTGTGTGTGTGTGTGTGTGTGTGTGTGTGTGTGTGTGTGTGTAGAAACATATTTGAAACAGAACTGCAGACTAATGAAATATAGGCCAATGTTTTTATAATCTACATCTAGATACAGCTGGGTGAGTGATGCACCCCTGTAATCCCTGCACGCAGCGGGATTAGGAATTCTAAGTGGGAATGGGAATGCCACACCAGCCTGTGCTGCAGTGTGAGTCCCTGTCTTAAGTGAACGAATGGAAACACTGGGGTCCAAGAACAGAGCCTCACCTGGGCCACTCTGCCCTCTTCTCTAGGCGTGATCACTCTGGTGCATATTTCTTACCATCACTCTGATCATTTCTAGGGATTTTGAACTTTATACAAACGAATCATAGGGCTGGAGAGATGGCTCAGCAGTTTTGAGCCCTGGATGCTGTTCCGGAGGACCTGAGTTTAGTTCCCAGCACCCACATGGTGGCTTCCCACCCTCTGTAACTCCAGTTCCAAGAGCTCTGATACCCTGTTTTGGCCACTGCTGACACCAGATACAAGTGTGGTACATAGCACATATGTGGGCAATGCACCCAGACACAAAATAAAAATGAAAAAAGAAATCATAAAGTGTATTTTTGTGTATGATTTTTCTTTGTTGTTGTTTGTTTGTTTGTTTCGTGGTTTGCCTTGCACTGTATGTATATACATTATATCAATTCATGTTGCCTTTGGTCCTGGTTTTCTTTTTCTTGCAGTATAGAGCTTACTTTCTTTTTTCTTTCTTTCTATTCTTTGTTTACAGCTTTTTATTGTGGGGGTGAAGGGTAAGACAAGGTCTCTCTGTGTAGCCCTGGATATTCTAGAACTTGCTATATTGGTCGGGCTGGCCCCGAACTCACAGAGATTTGCTGCCTCTGCCTCCTGAGTTCTTGGATAAAGGTGTGTGTCATTATGTCTGACTACGTTTTTGTTTCATTGATAAAGAATTTCCCTCTGAATTGTAGGTTGACCTTTTGATATTCCTTCTGTACCTCCAGCGTACTGGGATTACAAGCATAGTCCGTCAGGCCTGATCATAATTGCTCCCTTCTTCCTCATGTGTGTAGTGTACATGTATGTGTTTGTACATGGGAGGTCAAAGGTTGATGACAGGAGTCTCTGTCACTCTCCACCTGATTTACTGAGGTAAGCTCTCTGAATTAAGCTTGTCTCCTAGCACTAGGGCGGCAGGAAGGGCTGTCTCATCTGCCCAGTTTTCCCTCCTGCTTACACAGCAATGCTGTCTATGGAACCATCTTTCCGTTCCTCGTTCCTCTCTCTCTGTCCGTCCTGTATGTGGATGTCTAGATCGCTCCTGGTTTGAGTGCCTCTAGAGCATTTATGTTTAATGTAGAGATTAGTAGCATTCCTAGCATTCCAGACAATGGATCGCCACTGTAGTTTTTGGCCTATAGGAACTATTACAGAACTGTTTTCCAGAGTGCCGATACCAGTTTCTGTTTCCAGCAGGACCACGTTGCAGCGGGAATATGGCTATGCTCCCTAGACTGGGTGCAGCGTTGCCAGACTTAGCATAAATTCCCTGGTGACTTCTCTCTGGAGCAGAAGCCCTGTTAGTGCTTCCTCGCCATCTGGATGTCTTTAGGGAAGGGCCTGTGTAGGTCTTCTGCCCATTTTTCGGTTTGCTCACAGCATCATTTTCTTGTCTTCTCTCTCGAGGCAGGGTTTCAGACTGGCCCAACCCACAGAGGATAGCCTTGAGTTTCTGATCATCCTGCCCTCACCTTCTGAGTGCTTCGCAATTTCCTTAGATAGTCTTTTTCTTCCTTTTTTTTCTTCTCTTTAAAAATGATTTATAGCCAGGTGGTAGGGGCAGTACATGCCTTTAATCCCAGCACTCAGGAGACAGAGGCAGATAGATCTTAGTGAGTTTGAGGCCAGCTAAGTCTACAAAGCAAGTTCCAGGACAGGCAGGACTGTTAACAGAGAAACCCTGTCTCAGAAAAAAATTATTTATTTATGTATATGAGTGCTGTATTTGTATGTATGCCTGATTGACAGAAGAGGGCATCAGATCCCATTATAGATGGTTGTGAGCCACCATGTGATTCCTGGGAATTGAACTCAGGACCTTTAGAAGAGCAGCCAGTGCTCTTAACCACTGAACATCTCTCCAGCCCCATAGTCTTTTTTCTTATGAATTTTGGGAACTCTGCTTATTGTCCATTATGCTATCCATGTATCTTTACATTTGTAACTTTTTAAAAAAAAATACTCTGTAGTATCCTGAGTAATAGAAGTGTTTAGTGTTATTTATTCATTTGGGGGATTTTGCAATGGCATCTCACTGTTTAGACTAGGCTGGCCCCGAACTCACAGAGATCCACCTGCCCCTGCCTCTGCCTCCCAAGTGCTGGGATTAAAGGAGTGCATCATCACCGCCCAGCTCTTTTGTTTATTCTTTTTCTACTTTATTGAGTGTTTGATCCCATGGGGCATTTTTGTTTGTTTAATTATTTTATTTTTTGTATTTGAGTATTCTGATTGTGTGTATGCCTGTGTACCATGTGCATGCCTGGTGCCAGCAGAGATTAAAAGAGGGCATCAGATCCCCTAGAAATGGAGTTACAGATGGTTGTGATCTGAACCCATGTTTTATGAAAGGAAGCCAGTGTTTTTAACATTGTTCTATCTCTTCAGTCTCTGTTTGTTTTTTGTTTGTTGTTGTTTGAGATAGTCTCACATAGCCTAGGCTGGTGTCAAACTTCCTAAGTGAACACACGGACAACCTTGAACTTCTGGTCCTCTTGCCTCCCAGGCACTGGGATTCCAGTCCTACACCGTCTATGCCTGACTTCATGCAGTGCTGAGGATGGAGCTCAGGGCATCACAATGCTAGGCAAGCATTCTGCCACTGAACTACCGTGTGTGTGTGTGTGTGTGTATGTGTGTGTATGTGTGTGTGTGTGCACGCCTGTGCACCACCTCCCACCTGCATGCCTCCACTCCTGGCTTTTAGGATATGAACTGAGATCCTCTGGCTTGTGTGACAGGCACCATATGACTGAACCATTTCCCCAATCTCCAGCCATTTTTTAAAGGGAAGGTTTTTGGGTTTTTCTTGTGTTTTTAAAAAGCCATTTGATTTCTTTGTTGTCCAGTACAGTTGTCTCCAAATTTTGGCATACATGGTCAAATTTTCTCTGACACAGTTTTTGTTACAAGTTTTTATTAAGTTCCTTGATTTTCTCTTTAACTCAAACGCTCATTTACTGGGATGATTTTGAGAATTTTTTTTTTTTAATAGTGCAACTGGCGTCATGGTAAGTGCTTGAGTGCTTAACGTTCATGAGATAATGAGTTTGAGCCCCACTGCTGCAAAAATGCAGAAAAGAAAATGAGACACAGACATTCTAAAAATAGTAATAGTCTGGTTATACTTTTGGACCTAAAATGAATAGGGTTGTTTGTTTCCTTTTTTTTTTTTTTTTTTTTTTTTAATTATTTGAGTAAAGAAAATTCAGAGCTGGGCAATGGCAATGGTAGCACACACCTTTAATCCCAGCACTTGGGAGGCAGAAGTAGGAGGATCTTTGTGAGTTCAAGGCCAGCCTGGTCTACAGAGAGAGAGAGAGAGAGAGAGAGAGAGAGAGAGAGAGAGAGAGAGAGAGAGAGATTGATTTATCGATCGATCAATTGATCGATCTAGGACAGCCAGGACTGTTATACAAAGAAACCTTGCCTCAAAAAGCAAAAAACAAAACAAAATAAAAATATCAAGAAAAGTGAAGTTATTATGATCTTATTCTTTGTAGTAATAAACATAGTTGTAACTATCTTAAAGCTAAATATCCAATAGCTGGGGAACGGGGGGGTGAATCATGGCATATAGAATATCGTATAACTACTAAAATGTATGTTTATATAGTTAAGTGGTAAATTTAAGTCTGCATAGGCAGGCAGTGGCTTAATGGATGGCTCAGGTTCAATTCCCAGGAAGGAGAGAACTTACTGCCCAAAATGTCCACTGACCAACACACAAGTTCACATAAGTACACATACAAAATAAAGAATTAAATGTAATTTAAATCAGTTAAAGAAATAGTTCTAGGGCCGGGCAGTGGTGGCGCACGCCTTTAATCCCAGCACTCGGGAGGCAGAGGCAGGCGGATCTCTGTGAGTTCGAGGTTACCCTGATCTACAAGAGCTAGTTCCAGGACAGGCTCCAAAACCACAGAGAAACCCTGTCTCGAAAAACCAAAAAAAAAAAAAAAAAAGAAATAGTTCTAGGGGCTGGAGAGATGGCTCAGAGGTTAAGAGCACTAACTACTCTTCCAGAGGTCCTGAGTTCAATTCCCAGCAGCCACATGGTGGCTCACAACCATCTGTAATGAGACCTGGTTCCCTCTTCTGGCCTACAGGCAGGATACTGTATAAATAAATAAATCTTTAAAAAAAAGAAAGAAAGAAAAGAAATAGTTCTAACCCCTTTAATCCCAGCACTCAGGAGGCAGAGGCAGGTGGATCTTTGAGTTCGAGGCCAGCCTGGTCTACAGAGTGAATTTCAAGACAGCCAGGGCTATACAGAGAAACCCTGTCTTAAAAAGAAAAAAGAAAAAAATCCCACGGATCTTTCTCAAATGCACACATTTTTTGCTTGTTACTCCTCCACACAGAGGGTCTGGCTAAGAGCTTCAATCAGGGTGGAAGGGAACCATGGAGCCATAGCAGAGGCCAAGTTACATGCCCTGTTGCTCAGTGCTCGGTTCTAGAGGTCCCTTTTTGTCCTGCTCCTCTTGGGCTCCCAGTTTCCCCATTACTCGTGCTCAGACCTCTGAGGGCTTTCGCATAGCAAGTGCCCGTGTCCTTCTTTGTGAGTCTCTTGCTTAGCTCTCTGTCATATTCCTCTTTTTTGTTTTTCCTTTTATAGAAAGAAAAGTCAAAATCGAACAGTTCAGCAACCCGGGAAACCAATGGCTTTCCCTCTGATGCCTCAGCCAATTCCTCTCTCCTTCTTGAATTCCAGGGTGAGTTGATTCTGTATGTCTTCCTTGCAGAAAAAAGAAAAGTTGGGGGTACAGAGATAGCTTAGTGATTAAGAGCACTTGTTGCTCTTGCAAGGTCCTAGGTTCAGTTTTCAGCACCCATGTGGTTGCTCACAATCATCCATGACCCAGCTCCAGGGCTACTGATGCCTTCTGAGTTACTCAGGCACCAGGCACAAGTGATACACATACAGACAGACAGGTAAAATGCTCACCATATAAAATAAAAATTTCTAAAAAAAAAAAAAAATCAGAAAACCTTAGTGAAGTCACAGGAATAAGAACATACCTTGGAGCCACGTGTGCTGTTGCACGCCTTTAATCCCAGCACTCCAGAGGCAGAGGCAGGCGGATCTCTGTGAGTTTGAGGCCAGCCTGGTCTACAGAGTGAGTTCCAGTATAGTCAGGGTTATATAGAGAAACCCTGTCTGGAAAAACTAAAAAGTGAGTTGGAGCAATGTTTCACTGGTTCCTGGCACCCACATCAGGAAGCTTACAACTAACTACTTGAAAAAATTCTAATCTCAGGGGATCTGACCTCTTCTAGTCTCCTTGGGTGCCGCCAGTACTCATTCATACACAGACACACAGACACATACATACAATGAAAAGTTTGTGTGTGTGTGTAGAAAGAAAGAACATGATGCCTGGGCTGGCAGTGTGGCTCAGCAGCAGTGCTTGCCTGCATGTTCGAGGCCCTGGGATCCAACCCCAGCACAGTGAGTTCTTTTCTCTGGAAAACTACCACATAGCAGTCAAGTCCTGTGCTATAGGTTGGCTTTTAGTTCAGAGAGCCTTTCCATTAATCATAATGATAACCCTGCAATGTAGATGTTAATGTTCTCGTTGTCCAGTGTTGGAAAGTGAGGCAAGAAGCTGAGGATACCAGATATCTACAGTTCTGTAACCAGTGGGTGTCACCCCTGGCTGTCCTAGAACTCGCTCTGTAGAACAGGCTGTGTCTAACTCAGAGATCCACCTGCCTTTTCCTCCCAAGTGCTGGGATTAAAGGCTTGTGCCACCACTGCCCACTAGAAGCTGTCTCTTTTTTAGGGTGTCTGTTTTATCATGCTGCTTCAGAGTAGTCCACCCACAGCCAAGGCTACTGCCTCCTGAGACAGCCAGCCTCAGTGACCTATAGCTCTGCCTTCTTGGGGCGGTTTTCAACCTGCAGGTCTTGGCCTGTTTGAGGGCTGAATGACCATTTCACTGGGGTCACATTACAATTCATAACAGTAGTAAAATTACAATTATGAAGTAGCAACAAAATAATTTTATGGTTTGGGAGTCAGCACAACATGAGGAACTGTATAAGGGTCACAGCGTTAGGAAGGCTGAGAACCACTCTTGCCTTTTTCACCTACACAGCGTCTATAAAGTGTGTATATATATAAAGTGATTTCATGTCATCCTTCATCTTCACCCCGTCAGTCCATGATCCAAACGTGCAGCTGTTGTCATCCCCATTAGAGACCCTGGCATCCGCAGACCCAGAATGCACAGGGACAGAACACTGCTGCTGCTGTTCTTGAGGGGACAGCACTTCGGGGGACAGCACTTGGGGCTGAATCTACAGCCTCGTGAGTGCAAGCTTCTGCCTCTGAGCTATATCTGCAACCCCGTTTTAATTTTAATTTTGAGATAGGCTCTCTGTAGGTTTCCCAGGCTGACCTGGAACTTGAATCCCTCTACCTCAGTCTCCCGAGTGGCTGATATTATATATAGGTCTGTGCCACCAGACCTGAATCAGAACTTTATTTTTTCATTAAAAATGGCCACTTCCACTGGACGGTGGTGGTACGCCTTTAATCCCAGCGCTCAGGAGACAGAGGCAGGCAGATCTCTGAGTTCGAGGCCAACCTGGTCTACAGAGTGAGTTTCAAGACTGACTCCATAGCTACTGAGAAACCCTGTCTCGAAAAAAAAAATTGCCATTTTAGTATAGAGGATAATGGTCTTAGAAAGAGGGAAGGCTTACGCTGTCTCTTTGGAACTGCATGTGAAGCTACCCAGCATGTAGTTGTCCCTGCTCTCTTTCCTCCCCACCAAGGTCAGTGTCACAGAGGAAGGAGAACATAGGGAAAGGATGTGCACTGATCAGAACGCTCTTAGAGGCAGGAGGCATCAGCCTGTTTGTACTTCCTGTGCCTGGTACTGGGATGTTGGGGACACGGCAGCTCCAGAGACTGCCAATACAGCTTGAGAACTGGTGACCAATGTGTGCACAAGGGCCATGGAAGCATCAGAACTCATGGGATGGGCCTTTCCACCCTAGTGAATACTGGGGCTCCACAGAGTGAGTGATACTGATACAGAGTGTTGCAAATGTATAGAATAGGAGCTTTCTAGGGAGTCTGGGAAGAGGAGTCTTCAGCCAGCAGCAGGAAGGCCGGCAGAGATACGGTTCATGGAGTAACGCTTGGTAAGCTCCCAGCTGCTGGAGCCAGGCTCCAGGCTAAAGACTGGCAGACCATGAGGCCTGAGGACGGGATCATCTTCTGTCTGTTCTAAGAAGTGCGGGGCACGGAGCGCTCTCCACCTTAGGATCCTTGCAGGCTTGAAGTGCTCACTCTGTCTGTGGTGTGAGGTCATGAGGCTCGAGGCTGTCACATGAGGCGAAGCCACCAAGAAGTCTGAAGTGCGGGTGACCAGGACAGTGACTGCTGGAGGCGATGCTGGAGGAGGAGCTGTGCATGCCTCCGTCTCCCTTGTCAGTTTACTTGGTGACCTTAAGCCTTTAGACAGAGTCCCCAAGTGGTAACCTCTCACCCTTGGGGCAGTCAGCTGGCTGAGAGCCTGAGGTGACCACCTCCACATACCACAGCTTCCTTCAGGAACCCTGAAGGCCAGACACGTGGTGCTACCTACCATTCTGTGTGCCAGGGGAAGCACAGATGGCACCCCCACCTCCCGCTGTGCAGTGAGAAGCTACCAGGCCTGAGCTGTAATTGGTAGGCAATAGAAAACATGGTTATATAAGCAGAGTTCCACATTACTGGGGTAGAAATGGTGTATTCATAGGCTTTTTGTTTATGGTTTTTTGTGAAAGGGTTTCTCTATAACAGCACTGACTGGCTTGGAACTAACTCTGTAGACCAAGCTGGCCTCGAACTCACAGAGATCCACCTACCTCTGCTCCCCGAGTGCTGGGATTAAAGGCGTGTACCACCACCGCCCAGCGTGTTCATAGGTTCATACATGGCTGCATGTACTGTATATTGTCAAGAAGGAAATGTTGGAGTTGGGAATATGGCTCAGTTGGTAGAGTGCTCGCTCAGTCACAGGAAGCCTAGGTTCCATCCTTGGCACCACACAAAGCAGGTGTATGCCTCTGAGCTCCACACAAAAGGTGAAGGCAGGAAGATCAGAGTTCATAGTGATTCTTGCGAGTGTGCTGAGTGGCACCTGTAATTAGGACTGGGGAACAGAGCCAGGAGGATTGACGTAAGTGGAGGCCAGCCTGCTCTATGTAGTGACGCCTCTCTCAAAACAAACAAATCAGCTTAGGCCCGAGATAATTCCCAGGGCACCAGGAACCCCACTCAGGCTTCTGCACCAGTGCTAACTGTTGGTGACTCTGGCCAAGCACCTTGGGCAGTGCCGTCCCAGCTGTTTCTTTACTTTGTTTGGTTCCCAGATGAGAACAGCAACCAGAGTTCCGTGTCGGATGTCTACCAACTCAAGGTGGACAGCAGCACCAACTCAAGCCCCAGCCCCGAGCAGAGCGAGTCCCTGAGCCCTGCACACACCTCAGACTTCCGCACTGATGACTCCCAGCCACCCACCCTGGGCCAGGAGATCCTCGAGGGTGAGTTGTGGGGGTGCCTCATATACATCTTTGGCCCTTGATAGCTTCTGGCCTGTTAGCAGTAAGCCACAAAATTGAACTAGTTTTGGTGTGGATACTGGGTGCGTGCTGTTAGCCATGTGCTGTTCTAGCTCCTTCCATCTGTTCTCTCTAACGTTGTAGCACAGGGAGGGAGTGGGAATGGTGCTGTTTGGAGTGGCAGGGGAGCTTCGTGTCTGCCACCCAGGCTGGGATGGTGGTCCTCTGTGGGCTGGTCACACTGTATCCATCTTTAGCCAGGCCTGCACTTGTGGTTTCAAGGCCTACACCTTCTTGCCATAACTCTCCCCAGGCCAAGGCCAGGCTAGACCTTCCTTGGGCTAACCTTGTTGCTTTGCAGAGCCATCGCTGCCTGCGTCTGAAGTTGCAGATGAACCTCCCACCCTCACGAAGGAAGAACCGGTCCCATTAGAGACACAGGTAAGAGGTCCTTGTTTTCCCCATTTCCAGGAAAGGAAAGGATTTGATGGACCACACAGCTGGTGTAGAGTGTAGACTATAGTGTAGAGTCTGCTGGCGAAACAGAGTCGCCATTTGTAAAATAGGCTCAGGGTTTGATCACCTTTGGGCAGGCTGCAGGGTCGTGAATGGGCAGGGCTTCTCAGAGGGGAGGCTCATCATGGTCTGTCCTGCTATTTCTAGACCACTGAGGAAGAAGAGGACTCTGGTGCCCCGCCCTTGAAGCGATTCTGTGTGGACCAACCTGCAGTACCACAAACCGCTTTGGAAAGCTAGCACCGTCCCGGCCCCTTGCCTCCTGGCCCCTGCCTCTATTTATTGCATTCTGGTCTGGCCGAGCTCTGACGCTGGGGTCCAGGCAAGCACTAGGGTCCAGAGCCTGTGTAGGGGAGCCCTCTGGGCTAGAAGGATGACGGAGGGTGTGGGATTGTTGTATCATCTTCCTGTCCCTGACACTTGTGTCTGCTTGCTCTTGAGCAGAGGAGCACGCACAGATTTTCTGCCCCCCAAGTAGGCCAGAGCATCAGGGTTCATTTGTCACCTCCAGAACCGCTGCACGGAGCTGCTGCTGGCGCTGTTGTGAGCAGAACGGTGTGAAAGGCACCCTAGAGAAGAGTGCCTAGGATTACTTGAACTTGAACGGAGACTGTACTGTAGAGTCATGGACTTAGCCTCAGGGCCAGGACCCTGCTGGCTGTTGCTGGAAGACGGGCTGATCGGTAGAGATGTGGAGAGCAGTGGGGGAGGCTTTCCCAGGAGGGACGGGCTCTCTCCACCTGGGGGCAGGCGACCCATGGGGGATGGCACCCTGTCCCTGAGGCAGGCCTGTCTCTGTTGGATGCCCCAGCTGCTCCCAGCCCTGTGCCTGCCAGAACCTTCCGCTTCCCCACACTCACACGCACACACGCAGCTTCCGGTTCTCACTGTCCATTCCAGCATCCCTGCATCTGCTGCAGAGACCCCAGCCAGGGCCTGCTTCAGCTCAGACTTTCTAGAAAGTTTCCTTTTCTTTCAAATCTGCATGTTTAATTGAACTTTATGATTTTATTTTTTGTCTGAAAAAAAGAAAAGTTTAAGAAAAAATGGAAATGGGCAACAGCAAGTGAAGACCTATTTTAGCACTGAATAGAGTATTTTTAAAATTAAACTATTTGAAATATGCCTTGTTAGTATCTGATTGCTTCTTCCTACAAGGTTGTGGGAGTACACGTGGAGTGGGTGCATGGTGCATGCTTGAAGTCCTCACGAGCTGACCCTGTCCGCCATCTACTCCCATGGATGCCCTTTCTGACAAACTAGTGTGAGTCAGGGGCAGCCTGGAGCTGCTCAGTGTTTCCAAGGCCTGGTTAGGCTTCATGGGAAGGCCCTGTCTTAGGAAAATAGAAAAAAATTAGGGTTGCAGAAATGACTCAAGAGTGAGGAGCCGAGTTGAGCCCTCCCTACCTGTGGGCAGGTGTAGGAGTGCTGTTTATGATTCCAGTGTTCCCGTATGAGATGGGAGACAGAAACAGGAGACTCCCCGGAGCTCATGGGCCAGCTGGCCTGGACCACACAGGTGAACAAAACAAGGTGGAAAGTGAAGAGGTAATCCTCTGACCTCCATGTGAACTCTGCCGCGTGTACTGACACTCACGTGAACGCACACGTGCGCACGCACACATATAATTTGTAATTTATATAAAATAAATATATGTTAAATACATACATTTGTGGGTTGGAGATGGGGCTTGCTGATGAAGGGCAGCATGTACTGCTCTTGCAGAGGACCTGAGTTCAGTTCCCAGCACCCACACGGCAGCTCGACAGCTAGGGCTTCTATCTTCTGCACCAGGTAAAACAGGGCACACAAGCGTACTCACAAAGCTGGATGTGTAGGCAGGAAGACCATGCGTTCAGGGCCAGTCTTAGCATGGTGGCACACACCTTTAATCTTGATGCTTGGAAGGCAGAGGCAAGATTTCTGTAAATTCAAGGCTGGCCTGGTCTACATGGTTCCAGGACAGCCAGGGCCACACAAGAGAGATTCTGCTTCAAAAGCACTTACCGCACACAGGCAAGGGATTCCTGATGCAAGCTGCTTAGCCGTATTGGTGAGCTCTGGGTTCAAGTCAGAGATTCTGCCTCTGAAGGAGATGGAGATCAGCTGAGGACTTTTTGACCTTGGGTCTCCCACACATACACAAGTGAAGATAGACTTCATTTTGGCTGCAGAGTCAAATCAAAGTCAGTCTGGGCTACATGAGGCTCTCTCAGAGATAGTTGTTTTCCTGGGTGGTGGTGGACACCAGCCTTCAGGAGGCAGAAGCAGGAGGATCTCTTGAGTTCAAGGCCAGCCTGGTCTACAAAGCAAGTGATTGCCAGGACTGTTGCACAGAGAAATCTTGTCTCAAAAAACAAAAAGTAATAATAATAAAAATTTTTATGTGTGTTTGCATGAAACAGTGTGGTGGTGGAAGTCAGGACAACCTGCAAAAGTCAGCTTTCTTTCTGCCTGTGGGTCCAGGAATCAAGCTCAGGGCCTCAGGCTCCACAGCAAGTGCCTTAACCTGCTGTGCCATGTTGCTGCCCTCACCAAAGAAAACTTAGAGCAGGGGCTGGAGAGATGGCTCAGCGGTTAAGAGCATTGCCTGCTCTTCCTGAGTTCAATTCCCATCAACCACATGGTGGCTCACAACCATCTGTAATGAGGTCTGGTGCCCTCTTCTGGCCTTCAAGCATACACACAGACAGAATATTGTATACATAATAAATAAAAAAAAAAACTTAGAACAGAAAGTCATTATAATATAGTTTAATACAGAAATAATAACAGCCACAAGTAGGAGACTGTAGGGAAGGCAAGAAAAGGAGCTAGCTGCAAGATTTTAAGGCTGTAGATTTGACATCATCTGACATCATCTGGTTGCGCCCTGGCTGCTTAACTACTACATAAGAAAGAGGTCAGTGTTGTTTCCATAGAATCAAGAGGAAGGTGGGAGAGGCATAAAAGATTATAGACTATGGGAAGGGGTTTGTTTCATCATTCATTAATGTGTGTGTGTGTGACAGAAGACCACTTGAAGAGCTGATTCTCTTTCTAATATGCGGGTCCCAGGGACTGAAGTGAATGCAAGACCTTGGGGTTGGCAAGAATGCTTTACCTCTGAGCTACCTCACCACCCTAGTCTTGTTCTTTTTGTCCTATTTGGGTTTTTCTGAGGCAAGGTCTCACTATCTAGTCCTGGCTGGGCTAGTTACTATATAGTCCTGGTGGCCCGGAACTCTCAGAGATCTGCCTGCCTCTGCTTCCTGAGTCCTGGGTGAAAGGTGTGTGCCATTTTACCTGGCTGTGTTTAAGACAGATTCTCAGGTAGGCCAGGCTGGCTGCCAACTTGAGATAGAATTTAGGATAAGCTTGAACTCCTTCATCTTCTTTCTTCCATGTCCCAAGTTCTGGGAGTATAGTGTCTTACCACCAAGCTCCAGGTTCGAGATGTTTTGAATTTGAGATACCAATGGGACAGACTAAAGAGACCAGGTGGAAGGTGAACTGTTTGGGTGAAGGTTTGAGAAGGGATTTGTGAAGCGACCCATGCGGAATGAGTGGTGACAGGACCGCTCCATGGGGCAGGGCACAAGGCAAGCCCTAGGCTGGGTCCGTGTCCTGTAGGAGGCTGCATGAGGAAGCCAATGGATGGGCATCTCTAAATGGTGCTTTTCCCAGCAGAAAACCAGGTACTGCTGGCTGGGAGTGGACACAGGAGGAGGTCTGAAGAGGATGCCTAGGAGCTGCCAACTTTATTTTGTCCTTTAGTATTAATCTGTTTATTTAAATGGGAGAGAGGATACATTGCATGAGTAATCATGCTAAAATTATGATTTTAAAAAAGTCTTGCACGGGGGTGTAGCTCAGCTGGTGGAAAGCTTACCTAGCATGCATGAAGTCGAGTGTCTGAACCCCTGAACAGCAGAAACGGAGCACGGCACACCCGTAAGCCCAGCTCTGGGTGGTGATGACCAGAGGTTCAAGGTCATTCTCTTGGTAAGTTAGAGGCTAGACTGGCTTAAAAGAATCCCAGTCTCAAAAACAAAACCAAACCATGAGTCGTGACTGTCTGCATAAGACCTTCAAAAGACTGGATTCCATCAGTGTTTTTGTCATAGATGGGGAGGGACTCAAAGACCCTGCCCCTCCCTGGGGATCTATGAGAGTCCATGGCTGCTGGGGTGAGCCAGAGGCATCTTCAGTGGTACGTACAGTGACTGGTAAGTTCTCCATGCTTCTAAAAGCAGCCATTATAACCTTATTGCGTCATACACATTAAAAACCACACAGAGAAAAAAATTAAAAAACAAACAAAAAACCACAGAAACACGAAAAACAAAAAAATCAGAGACTATGACAACACCAAATCCAACACGAAAGTCAAAAGGCATGTTTAATGGTTTTAGTTCAGAAGGAAGAATCAGAGGGAACAGGAGGAGGACGAGAGAGGGGAAGGGGAAGGAATATGGCCGAAATAAATACTATGAGCCTGCAAGATGGCTCAGCGGGACCTGAGTTCAAGCCCCAGGATCCACGTGGTGAAAGGAGAGCACTGACTCCTGCCAAATTGCCCTCTGACCTTCCCGTGTGCACAGTGGCACCCATGCTCCCCCCACAAGTAAAGAAATCATAAAAACATGACAAACATAAAAATGTTACGATGAAACCCATTATTATGTAATTACGGGTAAATAATATATGCTAATAGTAAGCACTGATCAAAAGGCCTGATAATTGAGTGAAACGCGATGTGCTTGGAACAATTAGAGAATGGGATTCAGAAGGCAATGAATGACGTGATCAGAGGCACAGAGGTGAAGTCGGCGCAGCTGGGGAGACTGAGGCAGCAACACCTGTGAGTCTGAGGCAACGTAGCAAAATTTTGCCCTGGCCAAGGAAGAACTTTGTTTGTTTGTTTGTTTTCAAGACAGGGTTTCTCTGTAGCTTTGGAGCCTTTCCTGCAACTTGCTCTGTAGACCAGGCTGGCCTCAAACTTAGATCTGCCTGCCTCTGCCTCCCAAGTGCTGGGATTAAAGGTGTGCGCCACCACCGCTCAGCGAGAACGCTTTTCTTTACTTTTCCTTGTTTGCTTTCATTTCTCCTCTCCTTCTCTCTCTCCCTGCCCCCCACCTCCATAGTCCTGCTTGGCTTTAAACTCACAAGGATCTACCCATTTCTCTACCCCAGCGCTGGGATTCTGATTTCCATGCACATTAAGTGTCAAATCCTCATCTTTCCGTCCCTATTATTTTACATGTATGTACGTTTTGCCTGTGTGTGCCCCATATGTGTGCAATGCCCATGGAGACCAGAAGAAGGGGTCATATCCCCTGGGATTGGAGTTACAGACTTTTGTGACTTTACCCACAATGTGGGTACTGGGACTCAAACCCTGGTTCCCTGGAAGAGCTGTCAGTACTCCTAACTTTGAGCCATCTCTCCAGCCATTAAGTTTAAATTTATTATTGCTATTATTGATTTTAGAGTCTCACTATGTACTATTTTTTAACTTGTGCGGGGGTTAGGGTTGTGTGCATGTGCCTTCAGAGTCCAGAAGACGAGGTTGGACTCCCTTTGAACTGGAGTCACAAGCAGTTGGGAGCCATCACATGTGGATGCTGAGACTCAACTCAGATCTTCTGCAAGAGCAGCCTGGTTTTTGTTTGTTTTTAACCTTTGTGGCATGTGCCGCCACCACCCTGCCAGCATGTCTAGACCTCTTTAATTTTTATTTGAAATTATGCACATGGGGGGTATGTATACAGGGTTGCATGTGTCTGTCTCTCTGGAGTTACAGGCAGTTATGAGCCCTTAATGTCAAAGCCGTGAATCAGAACAGGAAGCTCTTAATTGCTGAGCCACCTCTCCAGCCCCAATACACACACACACACACACACACACACACAGACACACACGCACGTCCTTTAATATAATTTTACTTATTTGCTTATTGTGATGGGGTCTTGCTATTCAGCTCAGACTGACCTGCAAAGACTGTAGCCCATGCTAGCCACGAACTCACTCAGGATTCTCCAGCTTTAGAAGTCTGACTTGTATAACCCTCATGTATGTATGTATACACACACACACACACACACACAAAAGAAACTTTTACATCATCCTTCCACTTACTTTTTTTTTTTAAAGATTTATTTTTTATTATGTATACAACATTCTGCCGCCATGTATGCCCGCACGCCAAAGGAGGGCGCCAGATCTCAGTACCGATGGTTGTGAGCCATCATGTGGTTGCTGGGAATTGAATTTAGGACCTCTGGAAGAGCAGCCAGTGCTCTTAACCTCTGAGCCATCTCTCCAGCCCCCTCCACTTACTATTTAAAAAAGATTTATTTTTAAATTGTGTATGTGTGCGTGCATGGTGGGGGTGTAATGGGCACTTGGGCAAGAGAAGTGGGAACCCCTGGAGCTGCAGTTACAGTTTCGCTCTACCTGATGTAGGAGCTGGGAATTGAACCTGGGTCCTCCCAAAGCGGAGAACTCGTTCTCAACCCCTGAGCCAGCCCTGCAGCCCTCCACAGATTTTTTTTTTAATATTTATTTATTATGTATACAATATTCTGTCTGTGTGTATGTCTGCAGGCCAGAAGAGGGCACCAGACCTCATTACAGATGGTTGTGAGCCACCATGTGGTTGCCGGGAATTGAACTCAGGACCTTTGGAAGAGCAGGCAATGCTCTTAACCTCTGAGCCATCTCTCCAGCCCCCTCTTCCACAGATTTTTAAAGAAATTTCTACATTATCCTTCCATGTAAGTCTTTTAGAGACAGGCCGATTGTCAATCTCCGTTTCGCATCCACACCGACTGGGGTCCCAGGCGCCCTAATACGAAACCTCTGTTTGGGCAGGGCCTGAGTTACTTCCCGCCCAGCACAGCTCCACCCGCGGATCCCCGGGCGTGGCCGAGCGCGGCCCCTTTAAGAAGGGGGCGGAGCGCGAGTGGAAAGACAAAGCCCCTGGCCGCGCGCTCCCCCTCCCCCCCTCCGGCGCACCACACGGACAGTGGGTGCCCGGATGTCGGTGTCGCCGTCCGTGACAGATGGTGCAATGTCTGTGTCTATATGACAGGGCTGTCTGCTCTGCCCTCGTTGAGTCCTCCACCTTCCGTCCTCCCCGCTTCCTCCCTGTCCCATTACTTTTTAAGTCCGCCACCGGAGGCCCGCACGCCAGTCCCCGGCTCTTACATAACGTGACCTTTCACCTTTTCAGACTGCCCTCTAGTGCGCTGCAACCAAACTACGCGGCTGGGGCCCAGGGGGCGGGACTGGGACGCGGAGCGGCAGCCGCTTTGAGCCAATAGACTACGAACGCCGCTCAGCCCTCCGCCTATCGAAGCATCCGTCCCAGGGCGCCACGGAGGAGCAAGTTAGTCTGTGCGCTGGCCCGGCAGCCGGGGGGGAGGAAGGGAATCTCCCGCCATTTTTCAATAATTTCCTCCGGTGCCCGCTGGAGAGGAGTCGTGACTAGCGGCGGCGGCGGCGGCGGAGATCGGCGGGAGGCGAAAGGCGCCGGAAGGAGCGAGGAGGATATCTCGGTTTCTTCCCCTCGCGGCTTTCCCCTCGCTTCCATGGCCGTGGCGCGGTCCCGCCAGCTCTGAGGGAAGCCGGAGTTCGCGCCGCCCTCTCACCCCTCCCCTCCCCCACCGCCCCGGGAGCCAGGCGCTTCGCTCGCTCGCTCGTTCGCTCGGAGCCGCCGGGGCCTAGCTCTGCGCGGCGGAGCGGCCGAGCCTCCGGCGCTCCGTGCCCGCCGCTGCCGCGATGGCGCCGCTGCTGGGCCGCAAGCCCTTCCCGCTGGTGAAGCCGCTGCCGGGAGAGGAGCCGCTCTTCACCATCCCGCACACTCAGGAGGCCTTCCGCACCCGGGAGTATCCTTTTTCCGTGTGTGGACGCCCGGCCGCGGCTGCGCAGGGCGAGGGATGGAGATGGCGAGATGCGGATGGGCCGCGCGCCGCTCGCGGGGCAGCTGTCACCGCACCGGGCCATCCGCGGGCCGCGGTGTCCGGGCCCTGCCTGGCCGGGCTGGGATCTCCCCGGCGGAATCCATCCGGCCGTCTCCAGCCGTCCTTCCCGGAACCGCGCGCCTCCATCCTTTCCCCCTTACTTTGTCCCCGGGGCCTCGGTGACGATCGCAGCACCAATTCCCTCCTCCCCAACTTGGCCTCGGGCCCTAAGTGACTAGGGGAGGGACGCCGGGTTTCCGCTGCGCGTTTTCTTTCTCTCCCTTCGTATAAATGAAACCGTCAAGTTGAGTTTTTGAAATTGTACCGGCGCGGTCGCGTGAGCCGGCTTGTGCAAGCCTCCACTGCGTCTTGTGTGGGCTGTGCGGGGACAGCGATGTGTGTGGTGGGTTTTGTTTTTCTCCTCCGGAGTGGACTTTAGGCCAGGGATGAACTGACAAGAACCGTAAACCACAAAACCCGGCATTAACTTCTCCCCCGCTGTAGGTGGGAGGGAGCAGAAAGGTACCTTGATGGTCCTGGTGGCCTTTTCTTCCCCAGGGAACAAACAGGTTTGAAATTTAGAAGCTTCATTTTTCTTTCTTTTTTGAGAGAGTGCTTTGTGTTGACCAAGCTGGTCTTGAACTCTGTGCAGTCGAGGCTGGATTTGAATTCCTGATCCTCCTGCTTCTCCCTCCCCAGATGGCTTGCTTTCTTTCCTTTTTATTTTATTTTATTTTATTATCTATTTGCTTATTTGTTTATTTTTTGAGACAAAATCTTACTGTGTTTTTCAGGCTGTCTTTGCATAGCCTCCACCAATCCTGCTTGAACTTAGTCAACCTTCCAAGCCTGTGCTACCATTCAGTACAGTTAGAAGCAGGTAAACTTTTGAGACATCCTTAACGTTTTTTGTTTTAGGGCCGTGAAACTGGTGTTTTAAAATAGCCTCTGCATTTCTGATCATTGCTTTAAGATTTTTTTGACCAACCATAGCCACTTGGTTAAAAGTTGTATCACTTTTTTGCAAGGTGGGGGAAATGTTGGATGAATCTTTTAGGGCTTATTTGGGCTTTTTGTGTGTTCGTTTTGTTTTTTGAGACAGGGTTTCTAGCCCTGACTGTCCTGGAACTCGATTTGTAGACCAGGCTGGCCTCGAACTCATAGCCACCTGCCTCTACCTCCCGAGTGCTGGGATTAAAGGTATGGGCTACCACTGCCTGTCCACTTAGTTTGAAAAAAGATAGGTTTCTGTATCAAACTTGCATAAAAAATACTTTTATCATCCCTTTTCCTTGGAAAAGACTAGATTTTGTTGTAATTCCTGCTGTACCTGTAGATCAGAAAGGGCAATTTACTCTTGGCCTTTGCTTCAGACATTTTTTTTTAAATTGTATCCCAGGATGACTTCTAACTTATGTTTTGGAAGCTGGCCTTTACTGCCTAGTCCCCCTGCCTCAACCTCAGAAGTGTTGGGATTGCAGATGTCTACCTGCTCAGCTTGATCTTGGCTTTAATATAGTGTTTTGAATAATTAGGATAATTTCACTTCCCTTCCCCTCATCATTACTAATTAGGGGATTGAACCTAGGGCCTTGTA
Organism: Chionomys nivalis; assembly: GCF_950005125.1. Taxonomy (NCBI): domain Eukaryota; kingdom Metazoa; phylum Chordata; class Mammalia; order Rodentia; family Cricetidae; genus Chionomys; species Chionomys nivalis. The sequence goes on along the minus strand of NC_080088.1, from coordinate 98,916,743 downwards.
CTATTAGTAAACTATATCTTTAGCCCTCTTTCTTTATTTTGAGTAAGGGCATTACCAGAATTGCTGAGGTTGGCTCTGAACTCACCATGCGGCTTAGGCAGGCCTTGGACTTTTGGTTCTCCTGCTTCAGCCTTCCCAGTAGCTGGATTTAACAGGCCTTTACTCCAGCACCAGCTAGGGCAGGTTCAGTTTTGTTAGCATCGGTTCTGAATTCCAGTGTTCACCTACAGAGAGTCTTTGGAAAAGTAATCTTTTTCTCTCTTCCCCCCCTTTTAGTTTTATCTATATGATGTTTTGCCTGTTATCTGTATCTATATACCGCTTGTATTCCTGGTTCCTATGGAGGCCAGATGACAACTTTGGATCCCCTGGAACTGGAGTTAAAGAGCTATCATGTAGATGCTGGGAATTGAACCCAGGTACTCTGCACTTAACTTCACTGTTGACTCTAGCCCGTGGGTTTTTTGTTTGTTTGTTTTCTTTTCTTTTCTTTTTCTTTTTTTCTTTTTTGACAGGGTCTCACTTTGTAGACCTGTCAAGCCTGGAAGTCATTTTGTAGACCATACTGACCTGAAACTCACATAGATCTGCCTGTCTCCATCTTTTTTTTTTTTTTTTTGGGTTTTTCGAGACAGGGTTTCTCTGTGGTTTTGGAGCCTGTCCTGGAACTAGCTCTTGTAGACCAGGCTGGTCTCGAACTCACAGAGATCCGCCTGTCTCTGCCTCCCGAGTGCTGGGATTAAAGGCGTGCGCCACCACCGTCCGGCTCTGTCTCCATCTCTTAAGTGTTGGGATTAAAGGCGTGCGCTACCATGCCTGGCATTCATGTAGGTAGGTAATTTTGATCCTGTGCCTGTAGCATCTCTGAGCTGAAATGAGTCTTAAGGGGTCTAGATCCTGTCTGCTTGCCTAGTGGGCCCAAGAGAATTGAAGTTGGTGTGTTAAAGATCATACACCCTGATTATAATGATGAGAGTTAAGATCACAAACCAGTGCTTTCAGCCATATCACTGTAAATAAACCAAGGGAAGAACAGGGAATTGTGGAGCCAGGGCCTTGCATGTGCTGCTGTACTGCTGAGCTGCAGTGTCTGTGATACAACCCATGTTGCCCTTGAGTGCTTTAACCCTCAACCTCCCATGGGAGGGATTTCTGGGTGTTAGGATCATAGTCTTGTGTCATCATACTTCACCTTCTTTTATTTTAATGGAATTAATTTTTTAACGATTTATGTGTTTTATTTGCATGAGTGTTTTGTCTACATGGATGTACATGCACCTCGTGTTGTGTTTATAGATGATTGTCACCATGTATTAGCAAGTGCTCTTAACTGCTGAGCCATCTCTCCTGCAACTCCCCCCCCATTTATTGAAATATTAGTCTACACTGTCATTTTGATATAAGTTGTAATTAGATGGTATAAGGTGTATTTAGCTCTACTTATTACATTATTTGTGCTAATTATATACTTGCTTTTTTTTTTTTTAAAGCAGTTTCCATGCTTTCACTAGAGTAAAAGTTTACTTCTGGGAATCTAACATAGTCTCTCTATATGTCATTCATACTTCTCTTTGTTTTATTGAGTCAGGGTTCTTACTATGTAGCACTGGTTGGCCTGGTGCTGACTGTCCTTAAACTCAGAGATTTGCCTGCCTTGGCTTCCTTAAAATCGTATTGTACCACACCCAGCTATTGATTGTTTTGAACTGTTGATGGTAACACTAATATTATTAGAGGTGGATTTTGTTCTAGTACAGTATAATAAATACTTCATAAAAGAGATACAGGTATACTGAGCTGTTTGAAAAATGACCATAGCCAGTTAATTTAAAACTATTAACAAAGGCTTTGTTTATTACTTATTGTCTGGGGAAGAGAGGGTGTGTGGTCTTGTGTATGCCATGGTATACATTGTGAAGCATGCTAGGCAGGCACCATCAGCCATCATAGTACTATTTCCCTAGTCCTTCAGACGTTATCTTTTTTTTTTTTTTTTTTTTTTTTTGGCTTTTCGAGACAGGGTTTCTCTGTGGCTTTGGAGCCTGTCCTGGAACTAGCTCTGTAGACCAGGCTGGTCTCGAACTCACAGAGATCCGCCTGCCTCTGCCTCCCGAGTGCTGGGATTAAAGGCGTGCGCCACCATCGCCCGGCTTTCAGACGTTATCTTAACTGAAACTGAAACCTGAATTATTTAAAATAGTATGTATTTAATAAACATTCTTTCTTTTAGGATTTCCTATACCAGTATTTAGAACTTTTTAACAGGAATTCTTTAAAAAGGATTAGAGGAAATTGTTCTGGAAATTTCCAGTAGTGGGAGCATGTTGGGTGGTTTCGTGCCTCTGGACTGTGTGGCTGGCTGGTTGGCATGTTTCTTTATGAGGCTATTAGTGGTTCCATGGAGGAGAGCAGATGTATGGTTGAGCAACAGCTGTATTTGAAGTATTACCAGTCCTCAATTTATATTTATGGTTATGTTTTTAACAAGATTAGTTTTCTCTTTATTTTGATTGCATGAATCGTTATAGCAACTTTTTCTATTTTAACTTTAAGCAGTGAGTCAGTGAGTTCTTGAAGGTACTTTGTACTACTTGAATTTACAGTATTCTGAAATTGAGGCAGGAGAAAAAGGAGTTTTAGGCCAGCCTAAAGTACAAGGAGACCCTGTCTCAAAAACAAAAAGGGCTGAAGAGATGGCCTAGTGTTAAGAGCTCTTATTGCCAGAGAACCCCAGATTGTGGACTCACAACCCTGGTGGTAAATCCCACTCTGAGGGAATATAATGCCCCCTTCTGGCTTGTGTAGGTACTACAGTACATATAATGCATACCATGCTTTCATTCACACATTCTCACACCCACACACACATTTTTTTTTTAATTTAAAAAAAAGAAAACTGGAATTTGTATTATGTCTGAGTGTTTACTTGCATGAATGAATTACACTAAGTGTGTGCATGGTACCCATGGAGATCCGAAGAAAGGATGGGATCCCCTGGGATTGTAGTTACTGGCAGTTGCGAGTTGCCATGTGGGTGCGAGGAATTGAACTCGGGTCCTCTGGAAAGGAGTCAGTGCTCTTACTTGTTGAGTCATTTCTCCAGCCCTGTTTGTTGATTTTGAGATAGGGTCTTACTATGCAGCCCTGGCTGTCCTGGGATTTTTAATGTGGACCAGGCTGGCCTCAAACTCACAGAGATCCGTCTGCCTCTGCCTCCTGAGTGCTAGGACTAAAAGCATGCACCATCATGTCCAACCATCCAGCCCTGTTTTGCTTTTTGAGTTATAGTCTGGCTTAATGGAATACAGACTGGCTCTTACTTGGTTTTGAGACAGCTGTGTATGTCTTATTTAGCTCTGGCTGGCCTGGAACTTTAGGCAGTCCCTCTAGCCCTAGCCTCCTGACTGGGGGGACTGCAGGTGTCCATCACTATACCCAGCTAACAGTTTTTGATGTCATTTGGCCATAGGATGGCCTATTAAGTAAAACTGGGTTTTACTCGTGAACTGGAGCTACCAACAACCCAATATAGATTCATATTTTTGTTGTGTGCATCAGTTGTCATAGTTGCTGAATTTTAGAAACAACTGTTTTAGGAGTTTTATGGTATTTGTACAGTATATATGACTCTAGAACAGTCTGAGTAGAGCATGCTTGAAGAGTTGGGTAAATGGAATTAGGTTATAGTTTTGAATAATTTTTTTTTTCATTTTGATTTGGTTCTTTGAGATAGGGTTTCTCTGTGTAACAGCACTGGCAATCCTGAAGTTCACTTTGTAGACCAGGCTGGCCTCGAGGTCATATGCACCACCACACCTGGCTATGAATAAGTCTTTAAAAATTAAAAGGGGAGCCGGGCGGTGGTGATGCACGCCTTTAATCCCAGCACTCGGGAGGCAGAGGCAGGCGGATCTCTGTGAGTTCGAGACCAGCCTGGTCTACAAGAGCTAGTTCCAGGACAGGCTCCAAAACCACAGAGAAACCCTGTCTCGAAAAACCAAAAAAAAAAAAAAAAATTAAAAGGGGGCTGGAGAGATGGCTCAGAGGTTAAGAGCACTGATTGCTCTTCCAAAGGTCCTGAGTTCAATTCCCAGCAACCACATGGTGGCTCACAACTATCTATAATGAGATCTGGTGCCCTCTTCTGGCATGCAAGCATACATGGAAGGAATGCTGTATACATAATAAATAAATAAATCTTTAAAAAATATTAAAAATAATTGTTTTATGAGTATTTTGCCTGCATGTATGTCTGTATACCATGTGTATGCCTGGTACCCTCAGAGGCCAGAAAAGGGATATAGATCTCTGGAAACTGGAGTTATGGATGGTTGTGAGCCACCATGTAGGTGTTGGGAATAAAACCCAGGTCCTCTAGAAGAACAGCCAGTCCTCTTAATCACAAGCCATCTCTTCAGTTCCCAAAGTTGTAGTTTTGATGGGTTTATTTTTCTGTTTAATTATAGCCCATGCTGGTTTCAAAGTTTGTGTGTAGCACGGGCTGGCTTTGAACTTGGGGCAGTCTTCTGCCTCTACCTCCCAAGTATTGAGATTAAAAGTATATGACAATGCCTAGTTAATTCACTATAATAGATTATGCCAGATTAGAGTTGTTAATTGATTGACAGTGTGGTCCAGAGAGAGAAAAGATAGAATTAAAAGGCAAATCTGAGAGTTTGCTTTATTAGTATTAGGACTGTACTTGCATGTGTTTGTGACAGGCTCCAGCCTTTAGAATGCTGGAATTGCAAGAGTGTACCACCATGTCCATCTTTAGTTACATGGGTTTCTTATTTGTCTGTTTTTAAATTTATGTGTATGGGTGTTTTTCCTGCATGTGTATATTGTCTGTGTACTGCCTCCATATATTGTGTCTGGTGGTCAGAAGAAAGTGTCTGGTCTCTGGAACTCTACATATGGTTGTGAATTTAGATTCTGGGAGCTGAACCTAGATCTTCTGCAAAAGCAGCAAGTGCCCTTAACCGCAGAGCCATCTCTCCAGCCCCTTTAGTTATGTTAGTTAAACCTTCATGTGTTGTTGGGCCGAAGTATTCTGTCAGTGTTCTGTTGCTGTGAAGAGACACCATGACTACAGCAACTCTTACATCAGAAAACATGTAATTGGGGCTTGCTTATAGTTTTAGAGGTTTAGTCCTTTATTGTCATGGTGGGGAGGATGGTAGGAACATAGAGACATGGTCAGAGTCACTGAGAGTTCCATATCTAGATCCACAGGTAGCAGGAAGAGCCAGGCACTAGAACTAACTTGGGGTTTTGAAACCCCAAAGCCCACCCCCAATGACACTTTCTCCAACAAGGTCACACTTTCTAATCCTTCTGAAGTAGTGCCACTTCCTAATGACTAAGCATTCTTATTTAAACCACCACAGCCAGGTACTTTTGAAAGAAACATTACTTGGCTAAAGAGAATAAAGCTGCATATTATGGTAAGAATAGTTCTTGGGGTCCTGAAAAGTAAGTGCATAATGACATAGTCTAGGATTTGAAAATGCCTTATCAGTTATAGATTGCTTAGCCTTTTGAGAATTGCTTTGACATTTTGTCTCAATTACATGTACAGCAGTTGATGAAACAAAAACCTCAATTGACATTTTCTGTGAGTGGTTGGGAGTGAGTGACTTTTGGTAACCTAAAATCAGAAATAGAATTTAGAGCCTATTGGTTCAACAATCTTTTAACAGTTATTCTCTCTTCCCCTTTTAGTTTAGTTTTTGTTTTTTGTTTTGTTAAGATTTATTTATTTATTATGTAGGCAGATGTTTGTCTGCAAGCCAGAAGAGGCATATTAGATCTCATTACAATGGTTGTGAATTACCATGTGGGTGCTAGGAAATGAACTCAGGTCCTCTGGAAGAGAAGCTAATGCTCCAGCCCTTGTTTTTGTTCTTTTTGAGACAGGGTTTTATGTGGCCCAAGTGTTTGTCTCAAACTCTTTGTGGAGATGACCTGGAACTCCTGGTCTCCCTGCCCCTTCCTCCTAGGTGCTGGGATTACAGGTGAGTGACACTACTGGCTTTAAATACTTTGAGTGAGGATAAAGCATGTTGCTTGGAATATACTGGGATTGGCAGCTAACTCTAGTTGCAGCTCAGTTTATTTTCTTAACTTTTAATTTTATTTTATGTGTATCAGTCTGTGTGAAGGTGTCAGATCTTACAGTTACAGACAGTTGTTAGCTGCCATATGTGGGTGCTGGGAATTGAACCCAGGTCCTCTGGAAGAGCAGTCAGTGCTCTTAACCATTGAGCCATCTCTCCAGCCCTCAGTTTATTTTCTTGTATAGCATCTGTTACTATTGGTGCACAGAAGTAAATTAGTTGTTTGCTAATTGAATTTGAGTATGGGTGGCTGATAGTTCCAGTTGGGATGGTGGGAAAGTCACACTATTCTGTTCTCTTCTCCCATCCTACTCAGGAAGACTGAACAACTAGTTAATGGTTAGGTGAAGTTAGTGTTACCAGAGCCAACATGAAGACTGGAATAAATAGTATATCAGAGCCATGATTAGGTAGAAGAAGGACTAGTGAGTGGCAAATGAATCACCAGTCTGCATTTACTCCAAACTGCCTGTGGGATGTGGTCATCTTATCTTACTGTAGACTGATTTTTATTTTTAGTTTAGTTTAGTTTAGTTTTTCGAGACAGGGTTTCTCTGTAGCTTTGTAACCTGTCCTGGAACTAGTTCTTGTAGACCAGGCTGGCCTCGAACTCATAGAAATCCACCTGCCTCTGCCTCCCTGTTGGGGTTAAAGGTGTGTACCACCACCGCACGGCAGTAGACTGATTTCTTTTTTAAAGTCTGTTTTTAGATTTATTTATTTTATAAAATAAAGAGTTTCACTTGCGCGCGTGTGTGTGTGTGTATGTGTGTGTACCACTTTTCTGCTTGGTGTCTGAGGAGGTAAGAAGGAGGTACTAAATCCCTTGGAATTGATGTTATGGATGGTTTTGAGCCACTATGTGGGTGCTGGGAACCTAATCTGAGTTCTTTGCAAGAGCATCAAGTGTATTTAACTAATGACCTCTCTCTCCAGGCCCCATGGAATAAATTTTTTTTATTATTTTTTTATTTTATGTGCATTGGTGGTTTTTTGTTTGTTTTAGTTTAGTTTTTTGGTTTTTCGAGAAAGGGTTTCTCTGTAGTTTCAGAGTCTGTCCTGGAGCTAGCTCTGTAGACCAGGCTAACCTTGAACACACAGAGATCTGCCTGCCTCTGCTGCCGAAGTGCTGGATTGAAAGGCATGTGCCACTACCACCCTGTGTGCGTTGGTGTTTTGCCATGGATGTCAGGTTCCCTACTGGAATTACAGATTGTTATGAGCTGCCACGTGGGTTTTGGGAATTGAACTCGGGTCCTCTGGAAGAGCAGTCAGTGTTCTTAACCTCTAAGCCCTTGTGGCATAAACTTTGTGACTTGAGTTGTGCAGTTTCATTTTGCCTTAAATCCATTCCTGTTGGGTGTGGTGGTGCATGCCTTTAGCACTTGGAAGGGAGAGGCATACAGATTCACTTTAAATTTGTGACTTCAATCACTTCCTGAGTGAGATAGGAAAAGAGAATATAATAGTGCCTTATATATGTCTACTATGTCAGCATTTCCCACCATTGCAGCTAGAACTCACTGTCAACCAGCTAGTTACAAGTAAAAAGACCCTTGTCTGAAAAAGTCTTTAGTCCTCATGACTTGTATTTTATTTTACTTCTGTTTTTTTAAATGGTTTATTTATTTTTATTTTATGTGCATTGGTGTTTTGCCTGCATGTTTGTCTGTATGAGGGTGTAGGATCCCCTGGAACTGGAGTTACAGACAGTTGTGAGCTACCATGTGGGTGTTGGGAATTGAGCCTGGGTCCTCTGGAATAGTAGCAGTCAGAGTTCTCACCCCCCTCCCCCCAACAGGGTTTCTCTGTAACTTTGGAGCCTGTTCTGGCACTCGTTCTGTAGACCATGCTGGCCTCAAACTCACAGTGATCTACCTGCCTTTTCCTCCTGAGTGCTGGAATTAAAGGTGTGTGCCACCATTACCTGGCCTCAGTCAGTGTTCTTAACAGCTGAACTATCTTTCCAGCTTCATGACTTGTATTTTAATTTGCTTTTTGCCATGTGCAACTATGACTGGCTTTTTATAATTTTCTTTTGAGTTTTTAGTACTGTAAAAATTGTGAAATGAAACCTTGGTGAATTTATGAAATTTCATTTGTATCAAAATATTAAAATTTCTTTGTACAGCAATTTATTGTGTATAGTTCACATATGGCAGTGAGAGGACAGCTTGTAGCAGTCAATTCTTCTATCATATGGATTCTGGAGGTCAAACTCAGGTCATCAGACTTGGTAGCAGGGTCTTCAGTCACTGAACCAACTAAAGTGGCCCCAGCATTATTATTTTGTTATAAAATGTGACCAGCTGTTATTATGTTTCAATTATGGTCATACTTTGGATTTATGACTTAAGCAGATTTCATTCTTATTTTATCTTTCTATATTGTAGAAAGGATTTTCTTTCTTTTCTATAGATGTGTCTTTTTCTGAGTGTATATTGGTTTTTTGTTGCTTGACTATTGTTTTCCTGAGCCACTGCTGACAGAGAGTATGAAGCCCGCTTGGAAAGATACAGTGAGCGCATTTGGACATGTAAGAGCACTGGAAGCAGTCAGCTAACACACAAGGAGGCCTGGGAGGAGGAACAGGAAGTTGCTGAACTGTGAGTAGCAGAAGCCTTGCCCTGTGTCAAGAAAGAAGGGTGGGGATAATACTAACCCCTAAGGCAGTGTTTGTATTTAAATGTTTGGGGCATGAATGAAATACATTGTATTAGTGTCTGGGTGTTCTTACTTATTAGCATTTTGCTGGTATTTATATGTGTGCTAGACCTTTGGGCTTTTTTACCTTGTAAGTACTTTGGAAATATAATTCTAAGTAAAGGGCTGTTATGATCTAGAAGTAATATCAAGGCATCAAAATACCAAACTAAATAAACCTGTATTGGCCAGAAATTCTGCAAAATACACTTGGGAAATGTTTTATGTGATTTGGTAACTAAGAATGTAAGAAGTGATGGGATATTTCAAGAGAGAAGGGTGCTGGCGAGATGCTCAGTGCACCTGGGTTCAGTTCCCAGCACCCACATGATGGCTCACAACCATCCATAACTCCAGTTCCAGGGATCTGATGCCCTCTTCTGACCTCCTTGGGCATCTGCTATGCATGTTATACACACACACACACACACACACACACACACACACACACACACATACATGTATGCAGAACATAGCTTGTAAAAGAAAATCCAAAAATAAGAAAATCCAAAAATAATTTTTTATAAAGACAGTGAGGTTTTTAGTCAAAGTAAAAATCTTTTTCTGGTTATGGGAATATTCTGAGGAATGATTCAATGGTGTGTGTGTCCCCCCAACATGCTCATGGTCCCTAGTTTGATCTCTAGCATTGTTAAGAAAAAGTAGTATCCAATTTATTTTAAAAGATACATGATCTAAGCTGGGTGGCGGTGGTGCATGCCTTTAATCCCAGCATTCGAGAGGCAGAGGCAAGCAGATTTCTGTGAGTTCGAGGCCAGCCTGGTCTACAAGAGCTAGTTCCAGGACAGGCTCCAAAGCTACAGAGAAACCCTGCCTCTGTAGCTCAAACCAAAAAAAAAAAAAAAAAAAAAATGATCTAGATTAAAAGAATCTGAACACTACCATTCAGCCTCTCTTTCCTCAGAAAATGAAGTTTTAAAACTTGATTGACTGGAGAGAATTAATGGAAAGAGATTGACTTTGTAGGGTTCAGGAAAAACCTCATGGAGTTAAAGAAGTCTGAAGACATCTTGGGAGGATGATGGTTAAGCTGGGGATGGAGGTTGAAGGCTCATGGGTAGACTACAAGGTAATTGACTGCCTTAAAGCTTGATGAGAGCACTGTACAGATAGATTCCTGTCTTGTAAAGTGCATTAAGAGACTTGAGGTCCAGTAATTGGAGGTGTATGGGTAGCTATGGATAGCAGAGTCAAACAAGGTAATATAAAATCTAACACGAGGCTGAAGGTGCAGCTAGCTCTTTAGGTTCAGTCTCTAGTACTTCAATAAAACACACTTAACACTGGCATTTCTGTGATTGTTCACATAGTTGATCCACTCCTCCCCATTGCTTCAAATAAGTATAAAATGATATGGTTGAAATTGTATGTCTAACACTCGATTAGTTTGGTTTTTATTTTCTCTTAAAAGAATCCAACTGTGAATATCTTTGCATATATAGCAGTTTCGGTCAGTGTTATCCAGTTGCTTTTTTTCTTTCTTCAAGGTTAACCTTATTTTCTGGGTATAGGTGTTTAGCTTGCATGTATGTCTGTATACTATATGAGTGCAGTACCCTTAGCTAGAATCCTCTAGCTTTCAGTTTATTTAGTTTCAGATATTTATGAACTGTAATGGTGCTGGGAATTGATCCTGGGTCCTCTGGAAGAGCAAGAGAGTTCTTAACCACTGAGCCATCTCTTCATCCCTCCAGTTGCCTTTCAAAAGGAATAGGCTGTTATAAGGGTCTGAGGACCACTTTGTAGTGTTCACTGCCATCCTGGCCTTGGTGTGGCAGTTATAGTTACTGTCTGCTAGATAAATCAGTAAAAGTGGTAGCTCATTGTTTGACTTTGGATTAAAGTCAGGAATTGACTGTGCAGTCTTTCCTAAAGCTTTTTTTTTTTTAAGCGGGGTTGGGGGGTTCGAGACAGGATTTCTTTTTGTAACAGTCCTAGATGTCTTGGAACTTGCTTTTGTAGACCAGGCTGGTATTGAACTCACAGAGATTCACCTGCCTCTACCTCCCAAGTGCTAGGATTAAAGGAGTGCATCATTATGGCCGGCTTCTTTCATGAAGCTTTTATCTGTAAAGTAAAAATGCTAGATATCTTATGGGATATTATGAGAAATGAATGAACGCATTTGAAACATACATAATCAAGGAATGGAATAAATTTTCACTTGAAAAGAAATACACTACAAAAGCAAAATGATGGGGCCCAGTGTGATGGTGAATGCCTTTAATTCTTACACTCCAGGAGGCAGAGGCAGACAGATCTCTGAGTTCAGTGCCGACTGCACAGGTTTTCCTTTGTTTTTTAATTTTTTTAGATTTGTTTATTTTATGCATATGAGTATTTTTGCCTGCATGCATGTATGTGTACCACATGCTTGCTTGGCCCATAAGGAGGTCAGAAGAAGCATCAGATTTCCTAAAACTGGAGTTACAGTTTTCAGTTGTTACTTGTGTGCTGCAGACAGAACTTTGGTCCTTTAAATGTTCTTCCCTGCTAAACCCTCTCTCCAGCCTTGTGGTGTGGCTTTTAATCTTCATTATTTTCCAAGGCTTTGTATGTATTTGCTAAAGAAATGTTTGTTTTGCGGGTAGGATGTGAAACACATTATGTGAAATTCTTGAGTAATAAAAATTTTTCTTAAAAAGAAGTATTTGTTTTGCTGTTACCCTAAAATGCTCTAAAATGTCTCTTTTAAAAAAAAAGTTTGAATTGAATTGCTGGGTAAAGTTTTTGTGTTTTCTTGCTAACCCTGACATCTCTGTAGTTTGAAGGAGGAGTTCCCTAGCTGGTACGAGAAACTTGTTCTGGAAATGGTTCACCACAACACAGCGTCCTTAGAGAAGTTAGTGGATTCTGCCTGGCTGGAGATCATGACCAAATATGCCGTGGGAGAGGAGTGTGACTTTGAGGTAAGTACTGCATTCTTACTTTTTTTAATTTAGTTTTCTTTTCTTTTCTTTCCTTTTTTTTTTTTTTTTTTTGAGACAGGGTTTTTCTGTGTAACAGTTCTTGACTATCCTGGAACTCACTTTGTAGACCAGGCTGGCCTCAAACTCACAGAGATCTGTCTGCATTTCCTCCTGAGTACTGGAATTAAAAGTATGTGCCATTACCACCCAGCTGGGAAACTTTTTAAAAGAATGTTATTGCCGGGCGGTGGTGGTGCACGCCTTTAATCCCAGCACTCGGGAGGCCGAGGTAGGCCGATCTCTGGGAGTTCGAGGCCAGCCTGGTCTACAAGAGCTAGTTCCGGCGAGACAGGCACCAAAGCTACAGAGAAACCCTGTCTCGAAAAACCCAAAAAAAAAAATTTATTTATTTGACATCTCTGGCTGTCCTAGAGCTTGCTTTGTAGACTAGGGCTGGCCTCAAACTCTAAAAGAACTTTATTTTACTAAGTTTTTGTTATTGTTTTGACTTAGAATGTTACTATGCAGCCTAGGCTGCCCTCTGAGTTGTGGGCATCTTCTTACCTCAGCCTCCCCAGTATTGGTATTATAGATGAAGTGTGTGCACATATGCTTTCTTATTGTCTTTTCTTTCCCTTTTAAGCAGTGTGACATATTATTTTAACATAATTTTTCATTATATTTATTTATTTATATATTGATGTTTATACATGTATGGGTACTCCTGTACTACAGTACATGTGTGGAGGTCAGAGAATAGCCTGTTGGAGTTGGTTTTCAACTTGTAATACTCAGGTTGTCAGGTTTGTTGGCATGTGCCCTTATCATTGAACCATCTTGTCAGCATGAACAAAGATTTATTAAGAAAAGGTGAGAAAGAAATTCAGTTGAGTGGAAGTGGCTCCGAAGGGAGAAATATCCAGGAAATGCTTTTCTAAGTAGGAAAAGAAAAATTTCCAGAAACAAAAATAAAGCAACCCCTTACTTTGCATGCTATTGCCTAAATGTTGCCTTAAATAGCTTCCTGTCTTCGCAAACTAAGAATGTGATTGGTTGGCTTTTTGTTTTGTTCTTGTTTTTCAAGACAGGGTTTCTCTGTAGCTTTGGAGCCTGTCCTGGAACTCAGTCTATAGATCAGGTTGGCCTTGAACTCACAGAGATCCATCTGTCTCTGCTTCTGGGATTAAAGGTGTGCGCCATCACCACCCAGCTGTTGGTTTTTGTTGTTGTTGTTTTTTATTTAAGTGGCAGGCTGTCAGCTCAGTGGCATAATGTGCTGTAATAGCCAGTAGGTGATGAGGTCAACATTCAGTTCATATATGTCTGTCTGATACCTTACTCTGCTTGTGCTTAATTTCATTAATGTATTTAATGAATTTACTCTTGTTCAGTATATTTTATTTATTACATTTGTTTTTGTTTTTTCAAAACAGGGTAGCTTTGGAGCCTGTCCTGGAACTTGCTCTGTAGATCAGGCTGGCCTCAAACTCACAGAGATCTGCCTGCCTCTGCCTTCTGAGTGCTGGCATGTACCAGTGCCACCTGGCTACATTTTTATTTTTAATGTCTGAGATTATCACTAGTTTTGTTTATTGGTTGGTTTGGTTTTTTTTTTTTTTTTTTTTTTTCGAGACAGGGTTTCTCTGTGGCTTTTGAGCCTGTCCTGGAACTAGCTCTGTAGACCAGGCTGGTCTCGAACTCACAGAGATCCGCCTGCCTCTGCCTCCTGAGTGCTGGGATTAAAGGTGTGTGCCACCATCGCCTGGCAGTTGGTTTGGTTTTGAGACAGTTTTCACTCTATATGCTAGGCAAGCCGTAAAGTTTAAGCGATTCTCTTGTCTCAGTCTCTTTGTAGTTGTTGTTTTTGAGCTGGGGTCTCTCTACATAGCCCTTCCAGTTCTGGAATTGACTGTGTAGACCAGACGGCTTCCAACTCAGAGATCTGCCTGCCTCTACCAAATTCTATGATTGCATGCTATATAAACCTGGCTTACTAGTGAGTCTTAATCACATTCCTGGTACCAGTCATATTTTGACAAAAAACAGATGGTAGACTTGAATGGTGTAATTGAATTGGGTTTAGTAAAGGGACTTTTGAAATAGGAGAGCAGTTTGATCTAGCACAAACAACACTTCATAAGAAGTCCTGGTTGCTAAAAGCAGTAGGTAGATTGTCATTTCTAAACAAACCTCACAGAAACAAAGGAAGGCAGTGGGTCTAAAAAGTAGAAATGAATTGGGTGGTGGTGGTGACACATGCTTTTAATCCCAGTACTGAGGATCAGAGGTAAGCAGATCCCTTGAGTTCAAGGCCAGCGTGGTCTACAGAGTGATTTCCGGTACAGTTAGGCTACACAGGGAAACCCTGCCTCAAAACAAGCAAACAAAAGTAAGAAAGAGTAGTTACAGTTGTTAAGCATAATTTAGTGATCTGATCTAGCTAACTTGCTTAGAATTTGTCCAGGGGAATATACCAGAGATAAACCCACCTCTCTTCTCCCATGTCTGTTTACCTCTGCTTTTTGTGGCTGACATCAAAATCTAGTTGACATGGAAACCCAAAACAGCCCTTGCCAGGTTGAAAAGAAAGAGATGACATAAAAGCAGCAAAAGAAAGAAAAACAAAAAAACAACTAAAGTAACAAAAAGAAAAGCATTGGATATATCTGCAAGATGGAAAAAGATGGGGGGGATTATAGCTGCTGGCTATATATCTGCCATCGAGGGTCTGTGGAATATTTGCCTTACATGAGCAAGGGCCTAGACTCCATCCCCAGCACTGAAAATAAAACACTCAAAGTAAGAGAATAAAACAAAACAAAGATGGAACAAGAAATACTTGATGCAAAGGATGCTTAAACTCATTTGTACTTCAGAAATCAAATCAAAGCCATAGTCAAGATTATTTTATACATATGAGATTAGTAAATCTGAACCATTGCCGAAGTTTGCTAAGAAAATGAAACTGTTTTTGCATTGCTTTTTGCTCATGCTTTTTTCTCCCTTGTTGCTATATTGTGTCTGGCACTCAGAATCTTGCACATGCTAAGCAGGTGCTTTTCCTCTGAGCCATATTGCCAGCCTTCATTCATCACCACTGTTTGTGAACACTACAGCTCTTTTGGTGAAAGATTTGGAATTGCCAATTCAATTGAATATGCGTATACTTTGATTGAGCTTTCACTCTTGAACATTCATCCTCATAATACTTCCCCAGGACACTTGTGTAAGAATGAACACTCTTAGGGGGTGGAGAGATGGCTCAGCAGTAAGGAGGACTGACCGTTCTTCCAGAGGATCCAGGTTCAACTCCCAGTTTACATGGCAGCTCTCAACTGTCTGTAACTCCAGATTCCGGGAACCTGTAACTTGAATTGGCAAGACACTAATACACTTTAAAAAAATTTTTTTTAGTATTGGTCATAATAGTCCAAAGAGAAAATAACCTTAGGATCCATCAGCAGTTAAATAAATATTTTTTTAGGGCCTAGAATACTCAATAGCAGAAAGAAATCACAGAAGAATACAGTCTTGATTCCATATACAGAAGTCAAAATAAAAAAAAATGAAATGGTTGTCAGTCTCTGTGAGGGAGAGAATGGGTTACTTTAATACCTGTTAAAATGGCGCTTTTATTTGCATGAGGGGCACATACACTATTCTCCAATTTCTTGGCTTTTTTTTTTTTTTTTTTTTTGAGACAGGGTGCGGTTTAGTTCAAATTGGCCTCAAACTTGTTGTGTAGTCAAAGTTGGCTTTCAAATCTTGATCTTCCCACCTCTGTCTCCCAAGTGCTAGTAATTATACGTAGGTGCTGCTGTGCCTGTTCTCTTGTGTGTGATTAAAAAATAGTGTATCTGGTAGATGTAGGTGCCGTAATGTTGTATTAATTCCACAATTGCTTAGCCCAAGTACTTGGTTTATTGTATGTGTTTTGGTTAATTACCTGTGTGGATATGCGTATGTGTCCATGTATGTCAGAGGTATATCTGATTCTCCTTGGGCTGGAGTCAAAGGAGGTTGTGAACAATTCAATGTGGATACTTTGAACCACTCCCAGGTCCCCTGCATTCTTTAATAACTGAGTGTGCGCTCGCTCGCCTTCCTTCCCTCTCCCTTGTGTTCATGTATTTTTGAGGTAGGATTTTTATTTTGCCCAGGCTGTTCTAGAAATCCATAGAACTCAGCTTACCTTTTCTTGTGTCAGCCCTCCTGCAACTTCCTCTAGAGTTCTGGGATTATAGTCATGTGCCACTATTCCCAGCTAATTTAGTTTCTGTGGTAAGACAATTAATGCAGTAGACTAATATCCAAAAATAGACCCAGACAACTGATTTGTAACAGGCACTGAAGGGTGTGTAAGTGGAAAAAAGAGTCCTTTAACAGATAGGTTCTGTAACGATTGGATATTGATTTGTGCAGTTTATTTTTGAAAAATGAAAGCTCTCATCTGGGTATGGTTGTGCACACTTGTAATCCTAGTACTTGAGAGAAAAAGGACAGGAGAGTTACCACAAGGATTAGACAAGTCTGCTCTACATGAGGTCCAGGTTGTACAGATCTACAGTGAGACCCTCTCAGAAAATAAACCAAAAACATACAAGTTCTTGAACTGTACTTGGCATACATTTTAGGTTAGCACAATTTCTCTTAGTACATAAGTACATGAATTATGTAATAAAATATTGTCATTTATTTTACTTTATGTGTATGAATGTTTTGCCTGCATGAATATATGTATACCAAATGTGTACCTGTTGGATTCCCCTAGAACTGGGGTTACAGATAGTTGTGAGCCACCATATGCGTGATAGGAATCAAACCCCTGACCTCTGTCAAGAGCAAGTGTTCTTAATTGCTCAGTCATCTTATCAACCCCCTATTTTAAAATTTTCTTTTGTTGTTGAAACAGGGTCTTGCTGTGTAGCCCAGACTGACCTTGAACTCACTATATAGGAGATGCTGGAGAGGTCCTGATCTTCTTGCATCAACCTTCTGGGGATTATAGATTATGACTTGGTACTTTTGTACCAGATCATTTTGTTTGTTTGTTTGTTTAGTTAAGTGGTTCTCAACCTGTCGGTCACAGCCAGATATCATACATATCAGATATTTACATTACGATTCATAGTGGTAGCAAAATTATTATAAAGTAGCAATGAAATAATTTTATGATTGGGGGTCACCACAACATGAGGTGTCTGCAGCATTTGGAAGGTAAAGAACCATTGGTTTAGTTGATTTTTGAAACTGTCTTTGAAGTCCATGCTGGCCTGGAGTTCACTATGTATTGCAGATTGGCTTTGAACTCAAAGTAATTCTTCTCCTTACAAGTGCTGGAGTTACAGACATGATACTGTGTCAGGTTCATTTTATTTGTTAAGAAATAAAAATGGAAATCTGAGAAACGAAGTTTACTATACCTAGATACTCGAGAGTGTTTGTGAATTTTGTTTGCTAGGCATCCTAAGTCACTGTTTATTGCTGTGAAGAGATACCGTGATTAAAGGATCTTTTTGGTTTTTTGAGTCAGGGTTTTACTGTGTAGCTCTGGCTGTCCTGGAACTCTGTAGATCAGGCTTCCTTGAACTCACAGAGATCTGCCTCCTGAGTGCTGGAATTAAAAGTGTATGCACCACCACCCAACCTAAAGTAACTCTTATAAAAAGAAAACATTTAACTGAGAGGGCTTGCTTACAGTTTCAGAGGCTTAGTTTATTGTCTTCACGGCAGGGAGCATGGAAGCACATATAGCATGGAACAGTAGCAGAGAGTTGCGTTCTGATACACAGGCAGAGAGATAGACAAACAGGCATACCGGGACTATCTTGGAGTTTTGAAACTTTAAAGCCCACCCCCAGTGACACATTTCTACTCAGAAGGCCCTAATCCTTTCAGATAGTGCCATTCTCTGGTGACTAAACATTCAAATATATGAGCCTGTGGGGGCCATTCTTTTTTTTTTTTTTTTTTTTTTTTTTTTTTTTTTGGTTTTTCGAGACAGGGTTTCTCTGTGGTTTTGGAGCCTGTCCTGGAACTAGCTCTTGTAGACCAGGCTGGTCTCGAACTCACAGAGATCCGCCTGCCTCTGCCTCCTGAGTGCTGGGATTAAAGGTGTGCGCCACCACCACCCGGCTCTATGGGGGCCATTCTTTACTCAAATCGCCATATTAGGCATGTATACTACTAGGTCATGTTTTCTATTTCTTTAGATTTCTAAGTCTATTTATTTATTAAGTATCTCTTAATTTTCTCTATCATTTGTATAGGTTGGAAAGGAGAAAATGCTGAAGGTCAAGATTGTGAAGATTCATCCTTTGGAGAAAGTTGATGAAGAGGCTGCTGAGAAGAAATCTGATGGGTCTTGTGATTCTCCATCAAGTGACAAAGAGAATTCCAGTCAAATGGCTCAGGACCACCAGAAGAAAGAGACAGTAGTCAAAGAGGATGAAGGCAGGAGAGAGAGTATTAGTATGTATGATGCTGGCCTTGCTCCTGAGTTGATCTAACATTCTTTAGCAACCACATGCATAATTTGTTTTTATATAGGCATGATTGTATTCGTTGTGATTCAAAAAGCCACTAAAATATCCATGTGACTTAGGACTTAAAGCTCCCTAAATAATTAAGACTATTCCTAACCAAGATGGTAAAGAAAATTGCATTTCTTTTACTCTTCTTTTTTTCTTTTGAGTCAGAGTCTGTAGTCTAGGCTGGCCTCAAATTTGGAGAGGTTCTCTTGTCTCTGTCTCCTAAATTCTAGGATTACAAGTGTGCACCAACATACACCCAGGACTCTTTCCTGTGCTTTAGTTATTGTTGTTTTTTGTTTGTTTTCTGGAGACAAGGTCTTACAATATAGCCTTGGCTGGCTTGGAACTTACTAGGTAGACCAGGCTGGTATGGAACACACATTCACAGAGATAATCCTGCCTCTGACTCCCTAGTGCTGGAATAAAAGATGTGTGCCATCATGCCTTTCCCTCTTTCCTCTTAAAGCTGAGAACATGTACATGTGTATAGAGAAAAGGCAGTGATCTAGGTACCGACAAAGCACATTCTAATCCCTCCTGTTCTTTTTTCTTTTTCTTTTTTTTTTTTTAAATATTTATTTATTATATATACAATATTCTGTCTGCAGGCCACAAGAGGTCACCAGACCTCATTATAGATGGTTGTGAGCCACCATGTGGTTGCTGGGATTTGAACTCAGGACCTTCGGAAGAATAGGCAATGCTCTTAACCACTGAGCCATCTCTCCAGCCCCATCCCTCCTGTTCTTTACAGTGCAAGTTAGTGTGATGTCTTTCAGATACTCCATTTTTCTGTTTGTCTCTTTGTATCTGACTGTCTTAGGTAGAAACCACTAGAATTCTGAAACACTGCAATAACCAAAAATAATTTGTTCAGACCTGGAGACTAAAATAATTAACAGTTAGAATAACTAAAACCATTGCTCATTAGAAAATGTGCTCTGACAGTGCTACCACATCCTAAACACTTATCATTTATTTAATTTTGACTGTTTAGATAAGGAAATTAACTGCAGTAGTTATGATGGCACAGTATTTGTTAGATATGATCTGTATCTGTTGATCAAATAATTTCACTTCACTAGTTTAGTTGCCACTTTGTCTGCCATCCATTGTATTGTGTCCACATGTTTCGGACCCATACTGATTATTTTAGAAGGCCTTATAGTAGTCTGAATGAAACTTCTGAGACTAGTTGTAACTGGCCTTTCAGTGTTGTCATTTCATCTATTTCTTTCTGTTCTGTTGTGACCGCATATGCCTACCATTTCCAGTTTCTCTTCTGAAGTTTTATTATAAGCTTATTCTTTTTGTATTATATATATATGTGTGTGTGTGTGTGTGAGTCTGTATAAGTGTATATACTATATGTGTGTAGGTGCACAGAGGCCAAGAGAAAGACCCTCTCGATCAGAGTTGCAGGTGGTAGTGAGTCATCCATTGTGGGTTCTGGGAGCCGAACCTGGGTTCTAGAGGAGAACACCAAGTGCTCTTAGCTGTTGAGCCATCTCATCAGCCCTCAAAATGAGGGAATTCTGATTACCTGAGGTTGAAAATTGTTTTTGTGAGGTGGGAGGAAAGGGTTAATATATGGGCAGGAACATAATGTGTTAACAATGTGTTCATATTTTGGCTTGATGTTTTATTCTTTGTTTTTTTTAACACTGGGTCTCTTGTGACCAAGACTAGCCTTGAATTTCTGATCTTCCTGTTTGTACCTCCCAGTAGTTGGGATTATATATATATATAGGTATGCACCACCATGTTCAATGATACACTTAGGTCCTGTTTATCCCAAGATTCTTGAGAATATTTATTGTCTTCTCTTCCTGCTGACCAGTGGCTGATTCCTTTGTACTGTTATGATTTAACTTCTGTTTTTTTACATTTTTTTACTTCTTTGCTTTGGGACAACTCCTGACCTGTCTGCCTCTACCTGGAGAAGTAGGCTTGTGCCGCTCTACCTGGCACCTTTCCTTCACCAGCTCCTTTGACAGCTAGGACTGTAATTTGCTCTGTGATCCATACTTGCCTTACTCTTGAGTTTTGGGGCTACAGGTGTATGAAATGTTTGCCACCAAGCCTGTATTAATTTCTGCCTTTTAATGACTTATGATACAGTTTCTAATCAGGTTGCAGATGACCTCTTATTTGCCAGGTACAGAGATTGTTTTTTTTAAAGACTTGTTTTACTTTTTGAATTTTAAAAAAATTTATGTGTGTGAGTGTTTTGCCTGCATGTATGTCTGTGCACCACTTGCATGCCTGATGTCCTTGAAGGCCAGACATTTTCAGATTCTGTGGAATTGGAGTTTTGGAGTTACAGATGGTTGTGAGCTGCCTTTTGGGTGCTGGGAATCAAACCCAGGTTCTCTGTAAAAATAGCCAGTTTGGTTGTTGGGTTTTTTTTTGTTTTTTGTTTTACTTTATTTTCTGTTAATGGTTATTTCACCTGCATGTATATCTGTTCACCTCATGCATGCAGTGTCCACAAAGGAACTGGAATCACATATGCTTGTGAGTCATCATGTGAGTGCTGGGAACCAGATCTCTGTCCTGAAAGAGCAACCTCTGAGCCATCTCTCCAGCCCCAGTTGTTTAATTTTTTTTGTTGTTGTTAGATTTAACAATGGCAGTTATCCTGATATATTTAACCTTGTTTTATTTACTTATTTCATATGTATAGGTATTTTGCCTACATATATATCTCTATCATGGATGCCTGGTGCCCACGGAGGCCAGAAAAAGGCATTGGATTCTCTCTCTGGAGTTACAGACAGTTGTGAACCACCATGTGGGTGCTGGGAATCTGGTCCAAGCCATCATTTTAGCCCATAAGTCATACTCTTTTTTAGGTGTTTAATGCTTACCTTCCAGAGTATTTCTTTTCTGTACTCTCACAGTATTCGTGTTTGTCAGACTGTATTGTGGCATTGTAGTTATTTACCTAACTGACCTGCATAGAGTAGCTCCTTAATTTACAGGTATTACATCCATCTTTGGGTCACATCACCCAGTAACTGGTGTAAGTGAGGAATTGAGTAAAGTTATTAGTTGTGAGTGAATAAGTTAAATTAAAGTAATTTATTATTTGCTACTTTTCTGTTGATTTGACTAGATGACAGAGCACGTAGGTCTCCACGAAAACTTCCTACTTCGTTAAAAAAAGGAGAAAGGAAATGGGCTCCTCCAAAATTTCTGCCTCACAAATACGATGTGAAGCTACAAAATGAAGATAAGGTTGGTTAAACCTCTTACATTAATAGATTTTAAGAAAATATTATACGGGTGGTTTTCTTGGAGAAAATGTGCTAAGGAAAAATGAAAGAAATGTCATCATTACAAAAATTTGGAGTGTTTTTCTGACTTTTTTCTTTAGAAGGTAGTATGCCTTTTCTTCATAGGAAATAATGGATTGAAGAATAACTTTGCGTTTGAGAATCTCAATTTGAAAACGAACCGTTCGTCGGGCGGTGGTGGCACATGCCTTTAATCCCAGCACTTAGGAGGCAGAGGCAGGCGGATCTCTGTGAGTTTGAGACCAGCCTGGTCTACAAGAGTTAGTTCCAGGACAGGCTCCAAAACCACAGAGAAACCCTGTCTCGAAAAACCAAAAAAAAAAAAAAAAAACGAAAACGAACCATTGCTCTTAGTCATGTCATGGCTAAGAGATTTTCTTTTGCTGATTTCAAAGTAAAAGAGTTAATTATAAAGTAAATGAAGTTACAAGACAACTCCTGTAGTTAGTGCTTTTATAAGGGATCCTATAAGACTTCAAGCTAATAAGCTGTTATAGTCAGTATCCTTAAAATAATTTAGTACAACTTTTTACTTTTTTTTTTTTTTTTTTTTTTTTTAAATAACAACTCTTTCTTACTCAGGTCCTGGGTATTGAACTCAGGGCCTTGCTATGGTAGGCAAATATTCTTTACTGAGTTACATCCCCAGTCTTTTTTCTTGAGATATAATATGTGTTTGACTTTTACATTTTTAATTTTTCTTGTGGTACTAAGGTTCAATCCTAGCTCTTCCTGGAGTTAGACAAGTGCTATCACTGAGCTATTTCCAGTCCTGCTTTTTTATATTCTTTAATATGTTGAGAGTCAGGGTGTATTTACAAACAAGAGTTTATTTCTTAGCTTTTATCCTGGTAATTGTGAGATGGAAGCAGGAGGATCAGGAGTTGAAGGTCATTGCACAGTGAGTTTGAGGGCAGCCTGGGCTCTGTGAGACCTTGTGTCAAAAAACCAAAGTTTTAAGTTGTAAATAGAATATATCTTTTCATTGATTATATCTTAGATTTAAGAAATACTGGTATAGTCTTTCTGGTGTTTCTACATATACATGAATAAATTTTAAGTTTAGTTGGAAAGAGGACTAGGATGTTGAAAATAATTGTGTTTGTTTTCATAGATAATCTTTTTATACAAAAAATCTGCCCGGCCCTGTGTGGTTTAACCCTGGGAAAGATCTTCTATGGCAAGAACTGCCAGCCAGTTCTTTTGCTTTTTGCATTGAGACAGGGTCTTGCTGTATAATGTGGCTGCCTTAAACCTGACTGTGTAATCCAAGTTGGTCTCAAACTTGTAACTATCATCCTGCCTCTGTATCCTGAGTGCTGGGATTACAGGAGTTTGGCATCATGTTTTTTGTTTTTGTTTTTTTGCAGGTGTGTGTGGGGGGGACTTTTTTGTATTGTTCTGTTGCTCTCCCCATTGCTTAGAATTTTGACAACTCTTACTATTTTATAGTTGGTGATCTGAACACATAGCTGGATAGGTAGATTTCTTACCTCTCATTTAGTGATTAGCTAGTAAAAACATGCTGGGGAATCTCATCTACTTCCATTTATTTTCCTAATGATGGTACAAATTGTTCACAAGTCATAATAAGCTCTGATTATGGGAAGGGAGAGTGTGAACAAAAAATAAATGACCTATCATCCCTCACTTGGAGATGATCATTGTGAATATGAATTTGGTTATCAGTAGTTAGGACTCAAGTGGCTTTCAAAGGTAGAAAAATAATATAAATGTATTTTGTGTATCTTGTCCCTTTCATTTACTTAAAATAAGCATCTGTGGTTTCATTAAATTTTCTTAAACTATAAAGTGAAATGGTAGCATATAAAATAGTCACCGGAGCAGCTTATGAAACATGGAGACTCCTCAGCTCTCCTGCTGGTACTGCCTCTGACTCAAGTTTTCGGTTTGGTGAGGCCCAAACAACTGCTTTTGTTTTTTTTTTTTTTTCTTTTGTGTGTGTGTGTGTGTTTTTGTTTTGTGGCTTGTTTGTTTGTTGTTTGGTTTTTGAGACAGGGTTTCTCTGTGTATCCCTGGCTGTCCTGGAACTCACTGCACATCAGACGGTGCAAATTCAGATATCCACCTGCCTCTGCCTCCTGAGTGCTGGGATTAAAGGTGTGTGTTACTTCCACCACCCAGTTTTCTTCTGTAATTTTGAGAGAAGATCTGGCTATATGTTTCCTAGGCTAGCCACTGTCTTCCTCCCTCACCCTCTCAGTATTCCCAGTACTGAGGTTATCTGCATGTACCAGCATGAACCCTTGAAGGACGGATCTTTAGGTAATCCTCATCCTCTTTTCCTACTAAAAGACTTTCCATTTTTTTCCTAGGATGAAGCCATAGCTAGAGAAGTTGATGGTGTGGAGTTTGAAAGTGTACTCATTTTAATTGACATTTTTATTGGAATGTTTAAGGAATTGTTTAAGTTGAAATTCTATCTCAAAATTTTGCCGTTTCTAATTTATAGGTGCGCTTACACCACCCCCCCACCCCCCAGCGCGCTCCCATGAAAGGCTGTATATTTGTTTTCATTGCCTACCTGCTTCTGGTCCCAGTGCTGAGTTCTTTGTTACCTTTTTACCTAGATCATCAGCAATGTGCCAGCAGACAGCTTGATTCGAACAGAGAGGCCACCAAATAAGGAGATTCTTCGGTACTTTATTCGGCATAATGCCTTACGTGCTGGTACTGGTGAAAATGCCCCTTGGGTGGTAGAAGATGAATTGGTGAAGAAATATTCCCTGCCTAGCAAATTCAGTGACTTTTTACTTGACCCTTACAAGGTAAGGTCCCTGTTAATGTTGGACACTTAAGTAGAGCATTGCTAGATGAGCTTCTTTTTTCTAGTAACTCGCAGTAGAATTAGATTTATGACAGATTTTGAACTCTTCAAGACAAAGTTTCTTTGACTATCCTGGAACTAGTTTGGTAGACCAGGCTGGCCTTGAACTCTCAGAGATTCACCTACGTCTGCTTCCTGAATGTTGGAATTAAAATCTTGTGGCACACTGTCCAGATAGAATTTGAACTTGTTTGTTTGTTTGTTTGTTTGTTTGAGACAGGGTTTCTCTGTAGCTTTGGAGCCTGTCCTGGAACTCTCTTTGTAGACCAGGCTGGCCTTTAACTCACAGAGATCTGCCTGCTTCTGCCTCCTGAGTACTGGGATTAAAGGTGTGCGCCACCAATGCCCGACTCAGATTTTGGACTCTTTAACAGTTGATAATTCATTCAGGAGCTGAAGCAGAGACCATGGAGGGAATGATACTTATTGGCTTGTTCCCTGTGGCTCCCTTGGCCTGCTTTCTTATATAACTCACAGCCATCTGCCCAGCCATGGGGTGGCACCACCCACAGGAAGTTGGGCATCTCCGCATCAATCATCAATCAAGAAAATGCTTTATAGTCTTGCCTCTGTGCAGCTGTTGGAAGCATTTTCTCAATTGAGGTTCCTCTTTCCAGATAATTCTAGCTTAGTTAACAAAATACTAACCAAGATGTTAATATTTTATAAAGGAAAACTGAGCCAAGTGTAGTGATATACGCCTTTAATCCTAGCACTTGGGATGCAGAGGCAGACAGCACACAGATCTCTGTGTTCAAGGACAACCATTGCTAGAACCAAATAAAAGTGGGTGATGAGCCAAGACTTTGGCCTAGTCCCTATTTATTTATTTATTTATTTATTTATTTATTTATTTATGTCTCCATTCCTCTTACCTCTGTGTGTGAAGTTATGGGCCAGACTTTGGCCTAGCCCCCCCTTTATCTATCTATCTATCTATCTATCTATCTATCTATCTATCTATCTATCTATCTATCTTGGTCTCCATTCCTCTTACCTCTGTGTGTGAAGTTATGGGCTCAGTATCAAGCACTACATTAAAACAAAATCTAAAAAACCTTCCCAACTAACTAACTTAATAAAACCATATAGAGAATGAGGTAAGTTCTATATGAATATTACCCTCAAATTCCTACTTTGTTGTATTGAGTGAATGAAAAGAGTAGGAAAGGTTGAAGTTGTCTGTCGGTGGTAGAATACTTGTCTATTGTGAGAGGATATGGTTCCATCCCATTTTCAGTGAGTTTAAAAAAAGAGAGAGAGACTGGAGCTGTGTTCGTGTGGTAGCACCTGACTTTAATCCCAGCACTCAAGAAGTAAGTGAATCTCTGTGAGTTCAACTGTATAGTCTATCTACGGAGTAAGTTCCAGGACATGCATGTCTACATAGAGAGACCCTGCCTCAAAACAAACAGATATAAAAAGCCCAATGTTGAAGCCCGTGTGGGTCCAACACAGATAATTATCTTCCCTATCTGGACTGGTACGCAGTCGTGAGGAATAATCAGACACAACTTACACGGTCGTCAAGGAAGGGCAAGATCTCTCCCGTTTATTCTCCAAACAGTTTATATATCATCCCATAAATTGAGCAGGAAAACACCTTATGCTGTATCCTAGGTAACCCTGGTGAATGGCCTTTAGTCACGTCTGCATCTACCTGTATGTTAGCTGTCATGTAGGCCATGAATTGGCATCTCTATAAGACTTCCTCCAAATTACCAAGAAATAAGCACCAAACATCCTGACCAGTTTCAGCCAACACCTCTTTTCAGGAGATCTACATTTCTAACAAAAGAAGAAAGGAGCAGTACATCCTTGCTATTGTTAGGCAGAGACAGCTTGTCTGCAGAGCTAGGTGATCAGCTCAGACCAGGCCTATGGCTTTTATGCATGGCTGCTACACCATACAGAAATAGGGACCTACAGTCCAAGCTACTGAAATAAGAATTAGGTATGTGAGTCCGGTGTCATGGCTGAGTGGTTAAGAGGGCACTTGCTTCTCATTTAGAGGACCCAACTTTAACATACCACGTCAGGCAACTCAGAACTAGCTGAGACTTCACTTCCACTCAGCTCACCTGCACTCGTATATATAATCACATAAACATGCACACTACTGAGATGCCAGGTACTCATTGACAATGTTTTCTAAACTGAGTGGTGTTGGCGCACGCCTTTAATCTCAGAACTCAGGAGGAAGAGGTAGGCAGATCTCTGTGAATTCGAGACCAGCTAGTTCCAGGACAGGCTCCAAAGCTACAGAGAAACACTGTCTCAGAAAAAAAGGAGAGAGAGATTGACAATGTTTTCTAATTCGTCTGACTACTTAGATATACTGCTTTTATTTTATTTATTAAATTCAGTTTCAGATTGAATTGCCGCAGATTATTTCCGTTATTATAGATCACGAAATGTTTTCTTTGACGTACTGTCCTAGTGGTACTGTTCTTTGGTGGGAACAAAGTAAAATACTATATACTGTTTTTCTTTTGGCCTCTCATGTTGCTGTCATAATTATTTAGCCATGAGAAAGCGCCTTCACCAAAAAATTTTGCTGTTTTTATTCTGGTTTTTCCACACCCCCTCCCCCATTAGTCGTATTGAATTGTGCTGAGTGGAAGATAGGGAGACCCTTAGCACATAAGTGGTTTTATACTTTTTCAGATCCCCCTGAGTCCAGCCATGCCGGCTCCCATTTGGCTGTGACTGCCAGCATGCTCCATGCTGAGATGATCCAGCTACTGAAGGACTGCTCATGCCGGGAGCCGGCCTGTTGGGAGGGGGTTGGGTGAGTTCATTTCTTCATTTTTTAGAAAAGACATTTTTTTTTAATGTGGTACTACTTGATGAAAATAGTGGCTGGAACTCGTCTCACTTAACTAGCTGTCTGAATTTTTCTTCTTAACAGTGTATACCTAAACAGAAGTGAAAGAAGATTGCTTTAAATTTGAATTATTTAAAAATAAAAATAGAGTCATTAAATTGGACATTCTAGTTCTAATGATACCTATTAAAAGTACCTATTTAAATTAATAAAGTAAATCTTTGTGGCTTGATTAGTCTCTTCTCTTCTCTTTTCCTTTTTTTTTTTTTTTTTTTGGTTTTTGAGACAGGGTTTCTTTGTGCAATAGTCCTGGCTGTCCTATAACTTGCTTTGTAGACGAGACTGGCCTCAAACTCAGAGATTCGTTTGCTTCTGCCTCCCGAATGCTGGGATTAAAGGAGTGCACCACCACTGCCTGGCTAGTCTCTTTTTCTTTATAAGACTTTAGGCATATTCCTGAGCGTCAGCTGGAGTGTTGTTATGTTTATCCTGTTGTGCAGTTGTTTGGGCTGCTTGAGGACGAGCCTGAAAGCATCTACTTGTTTTCACTTACTGCTGGGTTTTGCAAGACAGTCTCAGAAATACTCTGCTCTTTGAAGTACTCATAATATTCTTGTCTGTGAATCGAATGTAATCTTGAATAAGATCCATTTTTGCTTATTTCTCTTTAACATTTTTATATTTAGTTTTGGGAAACTACAACCAGGAAACTCTACATTGGGGGAAGGTATCCCAGGAGTCATGATTAGAATTCAAGTTCTTTAAGATGATAAAACGTCTGTCCTGAGGCTATTGGAAAGTAAAACATTCAGTTTTAGTTGGGCATTAAAGCAGCCAGCTAAAAGACTAATACACAGTTAATAGTGCTTTTTTTTTTTTTTATTCCATTTTTAGATAGCATCTCATTATGTAGCTGGTGCTGCCTCGGCCTTCTGAGGGGCTGATTGATAGGCATGTGCCAGTGGGCCCTGTAATTCTGAAAAGTCAGCTTGGGCTTTAAAGTTGGGGGGAGGGTTAGTCAATAGCCAGAAGAGTTTGAGTGGCCTAGCCTCTCAATTCAGACTGTTTTGCTTTTTGTTTTGTTGTGGTTCTATCGGTTTCTCCTTTGATTCTGTCCTTAATGTTTAATTTTTTTCTTTTTTCAAGACAGAGTTTTGTGTAGTCCAGGTTATCCTCTTTGAACTGTCCCTCCTCCTTCCCTCCTGAATGCCAGGATAACAGCCATGCTCCACTATGCCTGGCTAAATCTCAGTTGACATTGTTGGACATCTTAGTAATCAGTTTAACCCTTGATAGCTCCCTTACCGCTATCAAGAGCATCATATTTTTACCTCTTGGTTCTTAGGTTCCTATTACCTTAGCTAATTCCCCTGTACCCATCTTAGGAGCTCTCAAGCTCATGGTTTGTAGTCTGCATCTGTTCCCTAGCCTGTGTGCAATCTACTCCCTCAATTTTCTCCAGTTAGCCCTGGCCATTTAAGAATGGGAAGTCTCGCTGGGGAGTGATGGCACACGCCTTTAATCCCAGCACTCGGGAGGTAGAGGCAGGCGGATGGATCTTTGTGAGTTCCAGGACAGCCAGAGCTGTTACACAAGAGAATCCCTGTCTTGACAAACAAGTGAAAACAACAATGAATGGGAAATCTCTCAGGTTGTGCTCAAGTGTAGCTGCTTCCTAGAATGAAAGTTCTCATTTGTCGTTTTCCTATTAGCTAAAATGAGCTGCTGTTTGTATCTTAACAGTCAACTTCATTATTTTGACTTGTTTTGGGTTTTTTGTTTTGAAACATGATTTCATATAGCCCAGGCTGACCTTGAACTCCTAACCCTCCTGCCCCTGTTTGTGCTGAAATTACAGGATTGTACATTTCACACCTTACTTATAATTACATTTTTTAGAATATTATGATCGGTTACAAATTTCTAATACATATTTAAATAGAAACTCATGGTGTGACCATTGGGCCAGGTTCTAAACTCTTAAGTCTGTTTGGTTTGTGTTTTAAACTCACACTATAGCCGGGCGGTGGTGGCGCACGCCTTTAATCCCAGCACTCGGGAGGCAGAGGCAGGCGGATCTCTGTAAGTTCGAGACCAGCCTGGTCTACAAGAGCTAGTTCCAGGACAGGCTCCAAAACCACAGAGAAACCTTGTCTCGAAAAACCAAAAGAAAAAAAAAAAAAAAAAAAAAAAAAAACTCACACTATAGCATAGTCTGACTGAATATGAGGAAATCCTCCCAATTTCCCAACTGTTAGAATTCCAGGTGTGTGGTGTGGTTCCTCTACCCGTCCTACCTTTTTGCTTCATTTCTGTTGTAGTTTCTCATACTGTAGTCCTAGCTGACCTCAGACTCATACATGACAGTCTTTCAACCTTGGCCTCTGGCGTGCTTGGATTATAGGTGTAAGCCACCATGCCAGACTCCTCTTACCTAATTCTGTGTGAGGGAAATGAGGCATGCACTCCTGAGGAGCCAGAAGAGGCGAGTGTAGTAGTGGGAAGGGTGGACTTGAAGGGCATGTACTGTGAGTGTGGGGCCAGCTCGGGTCTCTTGGTGTGCCGGCAATGGATTTGTTTTTGTTCTAACCATGTTTACAATGAACGTGTACAGCCATGGGCAGAGCAAACTGGGGTTTTCCAAGTAAATACAGAATATGAAGAAAATTGTAGGTTTATGTGAGCTGGATTGTAATGACTGCCTAAAATTAAATTGAGGTGAAGAGTGGAAGCCAGTCATGGTGGTCCATTCTCTTGAGTCCCATCTACTGCTCAGGCTTGCTTAGGATCATGGCTTGAGTCCAGAGACCTGCGGCCATCCTGGGCACTATAATGAGATCTTATCCTTTTTATTTATTTGTGGAGTTGTTTTTTTCAGACAGGGTCTCACTCTGTAGCCCTAGCTGTCCTGAAACTTGTGAATCCTTATGCCTCTCTCCTGAGTGCTGGGATCATAGGCGTGAGCCACCATGCCTGGCACTGACACCACATCTCTTTAAACCAACAGGTTAGGATGTTGAAAATGTGATAAAATGAGTGCATTTATGGTCTTGTGATATTGCAAGATTATAGACTAGGGTGCCAGAGAGAATGAATCAAGGACATTCGAACATGATAAACAGTTAGGACTGGCAATAGAGCTCAGTAGGTAAAGATACTTGTGGCCAAGGCCAACCATCTTAATCCAATTCCTGTGACCCACGTGGTGGGAAGAAAGAACCAGCTCCTTTGCATTTTCACCTGACCTCTCCACACCCACCTTGGCATGTGCATGCCACCCTCGAAACACAGGATGAAAATGAAATGTAATCAAATTTTTTTAAAAGAACTGTATATAAAAGAAATGAGAAGTTGTAGAACTTGTAGATGTAGTCATAGAAGTGAGTTTTCTCATGGGAGAAGGCAAGAAAGAGTTTATAAAACCAGGAAACAAGGTCAGGAGAGTTCTTTATCTGAACAGTGTTATCTATTGTTCGGCATTCTTATGTTTTCACAGTAACATATGCCTCTGGGTTGAGACAAATGATTTAGGTAGTATATTCTACTTAAAGCACAAACTATTGAAGCTGAAACATATAATCAAAGGATGAAGATTTAACTGTTTCAAGAACAGGACTACTCCCTCCAACACCCCATTTTCAGGGATGGAATACAGGCTCTTACATGTTAAGCAAGTGAGCCACACTGAGCCACACCCCAGACCCTCACTGGGGGATTCTAGGCAGGGGCTCTACCATTGAATCATGTCCCCAGGTTGAGAGTAATATTTTGTTTTTTAGTTCTCTAATATATTACATCTGACTGCAGTTTCCCCTTCTCTCTTCTCCCAGAGTAGCACTTCTTAAAGTCTTGAGATGCTGCTGTTTTTGGGGTCATTTATTTTCTGATCTGAGGTTCATGGATAGAGTTTGGAGATTGTATGCATAGTTGTTTTATTTTTTTATTTATTTATATTTTTTTTGGTTTTTCGAGACAGTGTTTCTCTGTAGCTTTGGAGCCTGTCCTGGAACTAGCTCTTGTAGACCAGGCTGGCTTCGAACTCACAGAGATCCACCTGCTTCTGCCTCCCGAGTGCTGGGATTAAAAGCGTGTGCCACCACTGCCCAGCGTTTTTGTGTATTGTTACAGCTGGAGAAAGTATTCATAGATTTTATTAAAATCTTTGAGAACCACTAATGCATATGTAAACAAAGAGCTAGTTGTGTAAAGCATCTGATGTCAAAGGATGATGGGCTTTTGTTGCAAAGCTGAAGGTGGATCCCAATTCCTCACACAAACTAGGAAAGCATCCTATCACTGAACTGTACAGCTTCACAGTGTACATTTTGAGTGATGGGGAACATTGAGACAGAATCTGATGTGAGTTAGGCTGACCTCATACTTGGTATGTAACAGACAGACCTCAAACTTCTGATTCTCTTGCTTCCACTGCCTACATTTGGGATTATGGATATGACTCCATGACATCAGCAGAGTATAGTTTTGTTTTGAAACATGGTGTCACTGTGGTGTAGCCCTGCATGTGGAGCTTCTTCCGTGTGTGTTGGGGAAGAGCACCACTACAGTGCTTAGATGTTGCTTGCTGCACTTAGATTTTTAACAGTAATTTTGCTCCTGTTCTTAAATTTTAGTACATGACTCTCAATCCCTCTACCAAGAGGAGGAATAATGGATCTCCAGACAGGAAACCCTCAAAGAAACCTAAAAGAGACAATTCTTCTCTAAGTTCCCCACTAAACCCTAAGCTATGGTGCCATGTGCACTTGGAGAAGTCGTTAAATGGCCCACCACTGAAAGTGAAGAACTCAAAGAATTCCAAGTCTCCAGAGGAGCATTTGGAAGAGGTGATGAAAATTATGTCCCCCAACAAACTACACAGCTTTCACATTCCTAAGAAAGGCCCATCCACCAAGAAGCCAGGGAAGCACAGCGACAAACCTTTGAAGGCCAGGGGCAGAAGCAAAGGCATCTTGAATGGACAGAAGTCCACAGGCAGTTCCAAATCACCCAGCAAGTGTGTGAAGACTCCCAAGACCAAAATGAAACAGATGACTTTGTTGGATATGGCCAAAGGGACCCAGAAGATGACTCGAGCCCCCCGGAGTTCTGGGGGTGTGCCAAGGTCTTCGGGTAAACCTCATAAACACCTGCCTCCTGCTGCCCTGCATCTGATTGCCTATTACAAAGAAAATAAAGACAAAGAGGACAAGAAGAGTGCCCTGTCCTGCGTTATCTCCAAAACAGCACGTATCCTCTCCAATGAAGATAGAGCCCGTCTTCCAGAAGAGCTACGGACTCTTGTGCAGAAACGCTACGAGCTCCTGGAACATAAAAAGAGGTGGGCCTCTATGTCTGAAGAGCAACGAAAGGAATATTTGAAAAAGAAACGGCAGGAGCTAAAAGAGAGGTTGCGGGAAAAAGCCAAGGAACGGAGAGAGAAAGAAATGCTGGAGAAGTTAGAAAAGCAGAAACGATATGAGGACCAGGAGTTAGGTGGCAGAAACCTCCCAACATTCAGGCTGGTAGATACTCCTGAAGGGCTGCCCAACACTCTTTTTGGGGATGTAGCCCTGGTGGTGGAGTTCCTGAGCTGTTACTCTGGGTTGCTCTTGCCTGATGCTCAGTACCCCATCACTGCTGTGTCCCTAATGGAAGCCTTGAGTGCAGATAAAGGTGGTTTTTTGTACTTGAACAGAGTGTTGGTCATTCTGCTGCAGACCTTACTTCAGGATGAAATTGCTGAAGACTATGGAGAACTGGGAATGAAGCTGTCAGAAATTCCCCTCACTTTGCACTCTGTCTCAGAGCTGGTTCGGCTCTGCTTGCGCAAGTGTGATGTCCAGGAGGACAGTGAGGGCTCAGAAACAGATGACAATAAAGATTCCTCACCATTTGAGGACAGTGAGGTGCAAGATGAGTTCCTCGAGAAGCTCGAGACCTCAGAATTCTTTGAGCTGACATCAGAAGAGAAGCTACGGATATTGACAGCTCTCTGCCACCGGATCCTTATGACATACTCTGTCCAAGACCACATGGAGACAAGACAGCAGATGTCTGCAGAGTTGTGGAAGGAGCGTCTCGCTGTGCTGAAGGAGGAGAATGATAAGAAGAGAGCAGAGAAACAAAGGAGGAAAGAGATGGAAGCCAGAAATAAAGAAAATGGCAAAGAGGAGAATGGGCTAGGCAAAATGGACAGGAAAAAAGAAATTGTGAAGATTGAGCATCAAGTCGAAATGGAAGCAGATGACATGATCAGTGCTGTCAAAAGCAGAAGGCTGCTTAGCATGCAAGCTAAGAGGAAGCGGGAAATCCAGGAGAGAGAAACAAAAGGTAAAATTTGTACTGAGAGGTTTAGAAAAGCCCTTTTGTGGGTAGGAGAACAGAAAGTACTAGAATAATGGTAGGGTATCTGTCACAACTATTAACTTATTCTGTGTATAGTAACCTAGCATTCCATAAGATATTCTTGTTTTCTCATAATTTGGAGACAAACTCTTATTACCTTAGGCTTTCCTGAAACTTATTCTCTGGCTTAAGTTGGCCTTACATCCATCCTCCTGTCTCAACATCCAGAACGTTAGAATTATAGGCATGAGCCTCTGTGCTTAGCTGAGTGTCTTTGCACAGTTGCATATAATTGCGTGTGTGTGTGTGTGTATGTGTGTGTGCACGCATGTGCTTGTGCACACTGGGAAAATAGCTCAGAAGTTAAGAGCACTGACTATTTTTCCATAGAACCTGCGTTCAATTTCCAGCACCCACATGGAGGCTCACAACTAATTCCAGAGGATCCAATACCCCCTCCACAGTCATGCAAGTGGTACATAGACATACATGCAGCCAAAACACTCACAATAGTCATCAAATAAATAAATAATTGGGGGGGTGTCTAGAGATGGTAATAAACCATGTAATAATAACCATACATAAATAATATTTTGTGGTAGGTTGACCTTGAACTCAAGGAAATCCCTCTGCCCTGGCATTGCATATGTGCACAAGAGCATTTTTTTGAAAGTTCATCTGTGTTGTAGCATGTAACACAGTACATTACTTAGAAGAAGCCAGGGCATAAAAGACAATCCCAGAAGGAACCTTGAAAGTCATACCTTGTTCTTAGCCCCTAACAACTACTGATCTCTAGATTTATGTATTCTTTGCATTTCATTTAAATATGGGCCTGTGAAAGAACTCAGTGCCAGTTGCTGCCATGATTAGCAACCTGAGCTTGCAAAATTCTGAGACCGACATGGCAGAAGGAGAGAACTGACTCCCACAGGTTGTCCTCTGACCTTCACACAACACAGGATAAATTTATTTATTTATTTGGTAGGGTTTCCCTGTGTAACCCTTGCTGTCCTAGACCTAGCTCCATAGATCAGGCCGGCCTTGAACTCACCAGAGATCTGACTGCCTCTTCCTCCAAGTGCTGGGATTAAAGAACATAAAAGTAGTGTGGTGGTAGTGTAGCATGCCTTTGAACTCGGTGGGTTGGGGGCAGAGTCAAGCAGATCTCTAAATTTGAGACCAACTTGATCTACATTATTGAGTTCCAGGATAGCTAGAGCGACATAGGGAATCCCTGTCTGGAGAAACCAAATAAGGGGGTGGGAGAAGTAGGCACAGTTGCATACATGTTTAATTTCCACTCTCAAGAATAAGATCTCCAAGAGTTCAGACCAACCAGGGGTACGTAGTGAGATCCTGTCTGAAAAACGGAAAAGGCATGAGCTTTCTGATTAGCCAATTGTTAGTTGGTACAATATTGTGTGTATGTTGTTTGGATTTGACTGCTTGGCAAACACTAGCACTGTACTACACTCCTAGTTCTACAATAAATACTGCGTCCCTTTCCCTGTCTTTACTTTCTTGATTTTATTTTTTCTTCTATCCGTCATGTTAAGGCAACAGCTATGATGGCACACACCTCTAATCCTAGGAGGCAGAGGCAGATAGACTTCTGAGTGTAAAGGCCAACCTGGTCTATATAGCAAGTTTCAGGCCAACTAAAGCAACATACATACATATTAAAGACAGATTGCTGTCAGGTTCTTTTTGGTCGAAATATTTCTTTTGGCAGTGTTCGGGGATGTGGGGTTGGTTTAGGAACTCCCTCTGTAGACCAGGATAGCCTTGCTCACAGAGTTCACTTACCTCCTCTGGGTGTAAAGGCATATGACACCACGTTCAGCTTGACTGAAATATTTTCTTCTTAATTCATCCCCATCTGTTTAGGGATCCTATGGCAATGAGGGATGTAAGGATTATAGGAGGATCATAGATGAGAGTTCAACTTTAGATGGCAAAAGAAGAAAGGAAGGTCCAGTAAACATGTACTTCATACAGGCATTTCTTGGTTTCTAATCTTTACCAGTGAGATTGGAACGGGAAGCTGAAGAGGAACGAATGCGGAAACACAAGGCAGCTGCTGAGAAGGCTTTCCAGGAAGGGATTGCCAAGGCGAAACTTGTACTTCGCAGGACGCCTATTGGTACAGACCGCAACCATAACAGGTAAGTTACTTGACCTATCTTGTGTCTTGTGGGTGGTCATAGTTGTTACTAGTTAGCGACCTAAAGTGCTAGAAATGAACTGTTCTGCTCAGTTTTCCACTTCTGTTTTTGGGTATGATTGTTTATTGTTCCTTTATTTCCTATTACTGGTGCCAGATGCTAGCTTTACAAAGTTAGGTAAGACAATCTTCCAGGCTCATTGGTAGCTTATGGCAGAGCTCTTGCATAAGCCTTGGGTTCTATTCCCAGTGCTGTGGAATTAAAAAAAAAAAAAAAAAAAAAATCTGCTCTGGCCCTTGAAGGTAGCATAGATAGGAAATTTAAATACAGACAAATGGACTGTAATCCAAATACTTCTTTTAAAATGGTTCCATATTTTGGGGCTACAGAAATGGTTCAGTGATTAAAGCACTTACTGGATTTGGATCTCAGCCCCCACATGGTGTCTCAGGACCATTTGAAACTCTAGTTCCAGGGGATTTGACACCCTCTCATAGTATGAGGAGCAGGCGGGCTGTATCCCTCCGCCTGGCTAGCTTATACCCGAAATAATTACAGAGAAACTGTATTCATTTAAACACTACCTGGCAGTTTTAATTAGCTCTAGCTTCTTATTGGCTAACTCTCACATCTTAATTAACCCATTTCTATTAATGTGTGTTGCCGCTGGACTGTGGCTTACTGGCATGAGTCTAACCAGTGTCTGTCTTGAGCAGGAGAATCATGGCGTCTGCCACTTCCCTTCTTCCCAGCATTCTGTTCTGTCTACTCCGCCCACCTAAGGGCTACCCAATCAAAAGGCCAAGGCAGTTTTCTTTATTCAACCAATGAAAGCCACACATAAAAAGAAGAACCTCCTATACCATTTCCCCTTTTTCTGTTTAAACAAAAAAGAAAGGGTTTCACTTTAACATAGTAAAAGTATATATAACAAAACATTTATGAAGCAAGAAGTACAGTTACAATATTTATCTTTTATCATAATAAAGTAAAACTATAACTATTCTTCAACTCCATCAAAGACTCCATAAGGATATAATATTACCGAAGTAAGCAGGAAGTATTGTAAGCAACTTACAAAACTCTAGAAATGACAGAGACATCTCGCTGCCTGGACAGTCACCCAAAGATCTTTTGTACCATTGGGACATCTATCTTTAGTCTACGGGCATATAGTATCTAGCAGATATTTCCATAAAGCAGGAAATTTCAAAGACATTTCAGTCACTTTCTTCTGTATCCTGCAGAATGTCTTGCAGACTCTTTCATGAATCAGGAACCCTGATGAAGGAACATCTCACCTTTAGGCAAGTTCAGCTGTCCTCTCTCTGCGGGTTCTTTGTGTCCAGTTAAGCAGTCTAGGCAAGAGCAGTTTCTTGCCCAAATGGCTAATCAACTCCATAAGGAGCCTTTTCGATGCCCATCTTCCTCTTGAAGTAGATTGGTGTTGCCAGGAGCAGACGTGTCTCATTGTCATGAAAAGCCCTAAGTTATTAAAACATTTTAAAAGCCATATTCTGTAGTCTTTGAAAGATATGAAGAATACCTATCTGAAATATATCTATGCATATCTAGAAAATCTAACTAACATG
This sequence comes from Chionomys nivalis, assembly GCF_950005125.1. Classification (NCBI taxonomy): domain Eukaryota; kingdom Metazoa; phylum Chordata; class Mammalia; order Rodentia; family Cricetidae; genus Chionomys; species Chionomys nivalis. The sequence continues at coordinate 98,879,379 of NC_080088.1, read as the reverse complement.
ACTACAAACTTGATTATTATAGATGATTATCCATTAACTTACTAACTATACATTACATTTTTTAAATGAACTACACAATCACAATACCTTAATCAAGATCAGAAATATGCATATAACAAAACTGACCTTAAATTAGTATCAGTAAACCATGATTCATATCAGTGCAAATTATTCATATCTATATCATATCCCCCTTTAAATGTAAAAGAACATTTATAAACAATATTTGGGAATATGGATGTAGTTATTTCTCTCCAAACTGCTTCGTGCTGTATGGGGGAGCTGTTAATTAGGTCTTTCATGGTATATCCTGTTTGCTAGGTTCCTCTCAGTCAGCAGTTGAGCAAAATAATTTTTTGAGGATGTTCACAGCAACCTTTCAGGAGGGCATGGTCTATCATACCATATTGATCTAGAAGCAGTTCTCATCTTCTGTGAAAACAAAAGAAAAACCTCTTTTCCAAAGCATCATATCCTTAGACCCAAATTTTAAAGTCAAGATACCGGCAGAGCCGAGAATGGGAGTTGAGCGTGTCGTCTGAGCCCCACACCGATCTCCTCTCCGCTCTCTTCACCTCGCTCTTGTGGCCTGTCCACCCCATCCATCATCCTGCCGGCCACCACTAAGAACACCTTCCACCATGGCCACCTCAGCAAGTTCCCACCTAAACAAAAACATCAAGCAAATGTACATGTCCCTGGCCCAGGGTGAGAAAGTCCAAGCCATGTATATCTGGGTTGATGGGACCTGCGAAGGGCTGCGCTGCAAGACCCGCACCCTGGACTGCGAGCCCAAGTGTGTAGAAGAATTACCCGAGTGGAATTTCAATGGCTCTAGTACCTTTCAGTCTGAGGGCTCCAACAGTGACATGTATCTCAGGCCGGTCGCCATGTTCCGGGACCCCTTTCAGAAAGAGCCCAACGAGTTGGTGTTCTGTGAAGTTTTCAAGTACAACCGGAAGCCTGCAGAGACCAATCTAAGACACACCTGTAAATGGATAATGGACATGATGAGCAACCAGCTCTCCTGGTTTGGAATGGAGCAGGAATATACTCTCATGGGAACAGACGGACACCCCTTTGGTTGGCCTTCCAATGGCTTCCCTGGGCCCCAAGGTCCATACTACTGTGGTGTGGGAGCAGACAAAGCCTATGGCAGGGACATCGTGGAGGCTCACTACTGGGCCTGCTTGTATGCTGGAGTCAAGATTATAGGAACAAATGCCGAGGTCATGCCTGCCCAGTGGGAATTCCAAATAGGACCCTGTGAAGGAATCCGCATGGGAGATCATCTCTGGGTGGCCCGTTTCATCTTGCATCATGTATGTGAAGACTTCGGGGTGATAGCAACCTTTGATCCCAGGCCCATCCCTGGGAACTGGAACGGTGCTGGCTGCCATACCAACTTTAGCACCAAGGCCATGTGGGAGGAGAAAGGTCTGAAGTACATCGAGGAGGCCATTGAGAAACTAAGCAAGCAGCACCAGTACCACATTCAGGCCTACGATCCCAAGGGGGGCCTGGACAATGCCTGGCGCCTGACTGGATTCCATGAAACCTCCAACATCAACAACTTTTCTGCTGGCGTTGCCAACCGCAGTGCCAGCATCCGCATTCCCCGGACTGTCGGCCAGGAGAAGAGGGGCTACTTTGAAGACCGTCGCCCTTCTGCCAATTGTGACCCCTTTGCTGTGACAGAGGCCATCGTCTGCACTTGCCTTCTCAACGAGACTGGCGATGAGCCCTTCCAATACAAGAACTAAGTGGACTAGGCTTTGAGTGATGCTGAGCCCTTCCTAATCATCCCACTCCAACTCTTTCCTGTCCCAGCTCTGCCCCTACTGTAACTCAAAGGATGGAATATCAAGGTCTTTTTATTCCTCATGCCCAGTTAATCTTGCTTTCATTGGTCAGAATAGAGGGGTCAAGTTCTTAATCTCTCCACACCCAACCCTCATCTTTTTTTTTCTATCTAGCTTTTTTTTGGGGGGGGGGGGAGGTAACCACTGCTTCATCTCATCAGGAATGCATGTCCAGTAGGCATAGCTGTCACAGAGCGGGTATATTTGTGAGAGGAGGAATTTTTCTTCAGGATAGTTGGAAGCACGGGTCCACTGCTTGGATTGACGATTCCCTGTTGGTAGAGAGCTGTTAGTTCAGGTAAAACTGACTTTCTGTTCCCAGTGGAAGGTAGGTGAGGAGCAGTTGGAGGGTGCTCCCTTGTACCGTGTTTCCCTTGCTTGGGGGAGTTTATGCCCTCCATGGAGACAGCTCAGTGTGTCGCCTGATGGACAGCCCTGCTGTAACAGAAGAAAAGGTTCTTAGTTCTTGGTCCTCCGTTTATAACAAAGAGCAGAGTGGTATTTTTATATTTAAATGTAAAATCAAAAAAGTTATATATATGGATGTGTGGATATATGTGTCTTTCTAATTGAGAAAACCACCCTCATCCCTGGGTTTGCCAAGTTTAAGTGAAGAGCTTGGTTGGAAGGAAGGATCTCTTGAGCAGGGATGGGGATGAAGTACCAGGAATGCTAGTTATCTGGGGCTCAGCTTCTTCATTACTATGTAGGGTTTCCCTGCCCACTCTGCAAGAGCAGAGATGCTGGACAGGTAGCAGGTGGGATGCCATTGTTTGCCACCACCTGATCCCATGCTTAGGCTAAGATGCATATGTATCCACACACGAGTTAGAGGTATGAGTTGGCTGGTCAACTTGAACATTGTTACTGACGGGGGGTGGAGATTATTTCTTGGTGGGACTAGCATGTCACTAAAGCAGGCCTTTTGATATATTAAATTTTGTAAAGCAAAACAAGTTCAGCTTCTAATCAACTCTGTAGGGTAGGGTTTCTAACTTTGCAGAACTGCCTGTTTGCATCAGTGTCTCCTTCCAGTTTGCTCTGGGAGGAACTGAGGACAGGCTTGGAGTTAAAACATTTGTCATGTTGTATCCTAGTGTCTCGTCTCCCAGCAGAATATTCCTTCCCTCCTTAGGAATCCTATGGAGTTTTGTTTTTCCTTTTATAATAAACATACCCCACCTCCACCCCCCCCAAAAAAAACATAAAGTCAAGATACCTTTAGAACATATGCTGGTTTAGCTTAGCAGACCACACAATGAAATGTCTCTGTATTTAGCTCCTTCATAGTCAAAAAATTTAAAGAAAACACAATCATATACAGAATTTAGGCTTTCTCCGAATTTTCCATTTTTACATGGCTTATTTTCCTTCTTTTAATCTATGACTATCTGTTCTGTGTCTCTTTAAAGACTTTGCCCTTTTTTTAAGCATTAACTTTACTTTATGATTTTTTTATACTCTCTTTCTTCTCTCTCCCAAGCCTATGTATATCTATCTAACACTATGACTCATTTAGAGGTCTTTTATGTCTGAATCTGTCCTGTTGTGAATCTGTAATTCTTTACTATCCAGGAGCACTTCTTAAAATGCTAAGCACTTCTTAAAAACTTAAGATGCGCCATGTAAGCCGGGCGGTGGTGGCGCACACTTTTAATCCCAGCACTAGGGAGGCAGAGGCAGGCGGATCTCTGTGAGTTCGAGACCAGCCTGGTCTACAAGAGCTAGTTCCAGGACAGGCTCCAAAACCACAGAGAAACCCTGTCTCCACCCCCCCCCCCCAAAAAAAAAAGATGCGCCATGTAGGGGTAATAACGGTACTGCCTGTTTTCTGCCCAGTCTAAACCTTAACTACGCTGTTATTATGATAATTATGATAGTTCCTACCTGAGATCAGCACAGTTCAGCATGGCAGAGCAGGAGCCGCTCCTGCCTCAGAGCCATTTGGTGCCCCTGAGCCACGTGCAGTTCCAGGCACACAGCAGTCCACATTGCCATCAAGCTCTCTGATCCCAGTGGGTTACCAGTCCCACATATGTACATGAAGGCAAAACCCTGACACAAATAAAGTCATTTTGTTGTTGTTTTGTTAGTTTGTTTTAGAGACAGGGTTTCTCTATAGCTTTGGAGTCTGTCCTGGAAGTAGCTCTTGTAGACCAGGCTGGCCTTGAATTCACAGAGATCCTCCTGCCTCTGCCTCCTGAGTGCTGGGATTAAAGGCATGCGCCACCACTGCCAGGCCATAAAGTCATTTTAAAATATTTTAAATTCATGCATTGTGTGGAACCTGAAAATACAGAATAGATGTTACAGGAATGACACAGGCATTAGATGAGTTCCAGATGCCAAGGCATCTTTGTTATGTTTTTTTCTTTACAACTTCTCTGTGTCAGATTGTGAGGAAGGTGCTGTCAGCTGTATTTCGTGCTCCTCCACCTTGTTAGGCAGCCACTCCAGGAGTAAAGTGACCCAGCCTTCTCTCTGCCCACTGTCTCATTTGTCATGGATGTTACTAAGTCCTGGTTGTGCTTTGTAGATACTGGCTCTTCTCAAATGAAGTCCCAGGATTATTCATTGAAAAGGGCTGGGTGCATAACAGCATCGACTACCGGTTTAAGCATCACCGCAAAGACCACAACAATTCACCTGATGAGGATTACTGTCCCCGCAGTAAGTATATCGTCATTCTTTCACAGGTGGGAGGTGTCATGTCTAGAATCCATTGAGTAAGTCTGAAGTATGGAGCAGCACAAAGCACTGTGTCTGAAGTATGGAGCAGCACAAAGCACTGTGGAGTTCTAGTTTTCGTTTGTGAGTGTATGTCTTCCTGGGAGCTGTGACCACACCATAGCTCAAGAAAGAGCACGGCGTGTTGCTGTCATGGGAAAAGATTTAAATTTCACATGCTGTTTCTGTTGAATGTATTTTGACCTTCCTCTTTTATAAAGATGAAACGTTTCTGTTTGAAACAGTGTCTTGCTCTATAGTTCAGGCTGTCCTAGAACTATCAAGCCTCTGACCTCAGCTTCTTGAGTGCCAGGATTGCAGGTGTGACCTTCACTCAGGCTTCCTGATGTTTTAAGTAGGGACTCTGTGGTTTTAACTAGCTCATGTAGAATAGAGCCCGAGGCCTTTACTCTGCCACCTATCCCAGGCACATGTTTTCTTTATTACCACCCTAGCTTCTGGCTCAGCTTGGTGAAGATGAGTGTGTAGAGAGCCTAGTAGTTCCTCACAAAATGAGAGAAGAGGTGATGCACATGGGTAAAGATTAATTATGAAACGTGTTTTGTGCAAAGCAAATTTAGGTGTGCTAGGGGGTTTACAGCAAAAAAAAAAAGACAAGGTCCTGGATGTCACTTCACTATAATCCTAGTAAGGAGAAAATAGACAATATTTAATTTTAATTAAGTGGCTGCTCATTGTGAAGGTAATCTCAGCACTTAGGTAGGAAGGTTGTGAATTTGAGACAACCTGGGCTGCATGGTGAGAACCTGTCTAAAACCTGTGGGTGGGTGCAGAAGGTTTACCAAGACTGAGGTACAAAGACATGAGTCTATAGTTATCGTTCCTTGGTAGGCTGAAACAGAGGCATAACTTGAACTGATAAGTTGAACAGGACAACCACCAAGAAGGAGACCACCCCCTGCTTGGGACCTCAATAACGAGGATGGTTTTGAAGTTTTTTTAAGATTTTACAAGTGTGCCAGGCAGTGGTGGCCCATGCCTTTAATCCCAGCACTCGGGAGGTAGAGGCAGAGTCTGAGTTGAGGCCAGCCTTGTCTACACAACAAGTTGTAAGACAGCCAGGGCTCTTGAAACCCTCTCTTGAAAAACTAAAGAACGAAACAGGTGTATGTGTGTGTATGTTGCTTGCAGCTATGTGTGTTTTGTTTGCATGTGTGTGCAAAGTGGTGCTATGTTCATTTGGTGCTGGTGGAAGTCAGAAGAGGGCATCAGATTCTCTGGAACTAGAGTTACAGATATGTTAGCTTCCTTGTCGGTTCTGGAATTTAAACCCTGGTCCTATGGAAAGGCAGCCAGTGCTCTTAGCCCCTGAGCCCTGACTTTGGACTCTCCTTGTAGCCTAGGACAACCTTGAACTCTTAGTTCTCCTGCCTCTATCTCTCAAGTTTCTGGGATTACAGGCATGTAACATCTTGCCTGATTTTTTTATTCCCATTTTGAAATAAAAATGCATTTTTAGAAAATTGACAGATGGGCATGGATTTTACTTGATTTTTTTTTTAATATCTGTGACTGTTTGGCCTATGTGTATCTGTGCACCACATGTGCACAGGCCTCGTATCCTCGGAGGCCTAGGCACTTGTGAGCAACCCTGTCTCCAATAAATAAATATATAGGTGATTTAGAAGCATTTGAAGAGTCACTGATAATATTTTTCATATGAATGTTGGCTGTGAAGTATATTAATTGATAAAATAAGTGATAAGTATAATTTGCATAACTTATATTCTTTCTTCAATGTATATATGTGTTGAATATGTTCAAAAGGGAAAACTCTCAGAAGATGCTTTTCTTTGTAGTTAAAAGATTCTTTGGACCTTAATAGGAAGTTTGACAGCATTTCCACCTCTGCCCACTAGATGTCAGTAGCCACGTCCATATGTCTTCAATGCCTGCACAAATCCTCTGGCTGGTAGCTCCCCTCCCTGTTAAGAGCCATTGGGTTATAATAACCTAATGAAGTTTGCCTCTCAAATATTGTATTTCTCCAAGAAATTACTTTTATTCTAAAGTAGTGCTTGATTTTAGAAACTCCTCATACAAACTTAGTATTCACAGACTTAATAAGAAAACCAGGCTGGGTGATGGTAGTGCATGCCTTTAATCCCAGCACTCAGGAGGCAGAGGCAGATGAATCTGAGAGTTTGAGGCCAGTCTGGTCTACAGAGTGAGTTCCAGGACAGGCTCCAAAGCTACATGAAGAAACCCTGTCTTGAAGAAAAACAAAAAAGAAAACCACTAATTTCTTCATATATACCTTTAAGGCTTTTTCATGTTAATTTTTTATATTTATTTTCATTTTTTTAAGACAGGGTTTCTTTTAAGACAGGTAGCCCTGGTTGTTCTGAAACTCACTCTGTAGATCAGACTGGCCTTGAACTCACGGAGATCCACCTGCTTCTGCCTCCTGGGCGCTGGGATTAAAGGTGTGCAACAGCACTGTTGGTTTGTAATATAGATTATATCACCTGCAGAAAATTCTGCTTTTGGTGTACTTTACAAATATGTGAGGGACTGGTGAGGAAGTTGAGCTAGAAAACATTTGGCTGTGAAGTCAGACCCTTCATGTTCGATAGTGATTCCAACAGGGTATGGGGCTGTAATTGTGCTCAGGTCTGCAGGCCTGGTGTTAGGCACCTCTATGTAGGGCTTATCTTAATTAATAACCCTTTTTTTTTTTTTTTTTTTTTTTTGTGGAGACTGGGTCTCAATATGTAGCCTAGAAGTTGCTGGCCTTGAGCTCAGAGATCTCCCTGTTTCTACTTTCCAAGTGCTGGAATTAAAGGATGAGCCACCACATCCTGCCAAATGAATAATTTCTTTATTTGCTTTGATATGAAGTTAATTAGTCATTTTCATCTTAGCATCTTTTTTTTTTTTTTTTTTTTTGTCTGTATGTAACTTAGGCTGTCTTAGAACTTACTCTGTAGACCAGGCTGGCCTCAAACACACAGAGCTGCATCTTCTTCTACCTCTGAGTGCTGGGATTAAAGCCGTGCACCCCCACTGCCTTGAACAATTCAGTTTGTTTAAGGTTTAAACTGTGCAGCTATTTACCTGTAGAGAAAAAGTATAGCTGCTCTCTTTATAACAGAGTTGTATCTTAAAATTCCATTAGAAACTTAATGTACTATGTATTGAGATTGCATGTAATCCACCTACCCTACCAGATGTGTAGTTTAGCCCCGTGGTTGCTCTTTGCAGTGTAGAGTGCCAGACACTACTGTCTACTCTGGCAGAGGCACGGCTATCTACAATGCCAGCCTTCGAAAAGCCTTGAAAATAGTTTCTAATAGAAGTATTACTACAAAACGAGCTGGGAACCCTGCATACTACATATATGATATGAATATCCACTATTTTAAAGCATTTTGTTTTGGGGGGCTTTGTTTGTTTGGTTTTAACAAGCAGATATTTTATCAACGTTTAGAATTTCATTTTTCCTCATAATACAGCATTGCGTATTATGTAATGGTCTTGTATAACATTATGAATACTCATGAATCTGAGAATAGGAATGTTTTAGGTGGTTCTTAAATTTTATTAACTAAAATTTATTTAGTAAATATAAACATGTTCTGTGTTTAATATGTCGCATCTATATATTTTGGTCTGGGCATGGAGTTTGCTTAGGTTTTTTAATAAGGAGTTGGGTTTTTTAATGTATTAAACTTAACGTTTGTGTTTTCCTTAGATAAGAAAGCAAGTCTAGGCAAAAATGCCAGTATGAATGCACACCATGCATCAGCACTAGAAGCTGCTGTGGAGACCACGGTGCCCAAGCAAGGACAGAACCTATGGTAACAGGAACACCCGTTGGCTTGCTCATCCTATTCCTTTCCATTGTTGATGAAGAAAATACTCAAAACAGTGACATTAAGAATATTTTGTGTTGCTTAGTTTTTGCACATCAAAGCTAACTGTTGGGCAAGGGTGTGGCTCAGGAGACTGCTTGCCTAGCTTGAGTTGCATCCTCCAGCAGCTCATAAACTGTATATGGTGGTACATTCCTATAATCTCAGCACTCAGGAGATCTTAGCAGGAGGATCAGGAATTTAAGGCCAGCCTGGGCTTCATTGAGACCCTGTCTCAAAAGAAAAAAATCAAAAAACCTCACTGTTTTAAAACCAGATGTGATCTTTTGGTAACCAGCTATTTTTCTCAAAGTTTAAGATTTGATTTTCTCTTTTCCAAAAACAGTTTGGGGAGGAAAAGGCTTATTTTACCTTATAGGTTACAATCTATCATCCAGGGAAGCCAGGGCAGGAGCTTGTGGCAGGAGTCACAGGAGGATAATGTTTACTGGCTTGCTCCCAGCTTCACTTTGAGCTGCCTTTCTTTCCACCTGCATTGGGATGGTACTGTTCACAGTGGGCTGGCTCCTCCTATGTCAATTAGCAGTCAAGAAAATGCCACACAGATGTGTCCACATGATTATCTGATGGAAGCAATTCCTCAACTGAGGGTCCCTTTTCCCTGTTGTGTCCAATTGACAACCTAGATTAGCTAACATACCCCTTTATAATACAACTTTGTATATTTTGAGCTGGATTCACTGCTGATTCTTTGTGGGGTGGTGCAGTTTTGAGACAGAGTTTCTCGGTAGCTTTGGGACCTGTGCTGGAACTTGCTCTGTAGACCAGGCTAGCCTAGAACTCACAGAGATATGCCTGCCTCTACCTCCCACGTGCTGGAATTAAAAGCATGTACCACCACCACCTGACTTACCCCTTATTCTTGAGACACAGAGTCTTACACTATTATAGCTCAGGCCAGTCTGGAACTCAACTCTGTAACCCAGGCTAGCATTGCGCTCACTCTACCTGCTGTAGCAGGAATCCCAAATGCTAGGATTACAGACATGCACCAAGTCTGTTGTACAGTACATCTTATGTAGCATCCTTTTTGGTTCATAAATATGAAGTATTTTGATTTGGTGATTACACTTTAAAAACCATGTATAAAGTAAAATTAAGACACATACAGTTGGGACTGGAGAGATGACTCAGAGGTTAAGAGCACTGACTACTCTTCCAGAGGTTCTGAGTTCAATTCCATGGTGACTCACAACCATCTGTAATGAGATCTGGTGTACTCTTATGGCATGTACATGCCAGCAGAACATTTTATGCATATAAATAAATAAAATTTTAATAAACATACAGTCATTAAGTAAATTTTACTCATTGAAAATAGTTTTTAAATACTGTTGGTCTCTGTACAGTTCTGCTTTAGGCAAAGAACTAGATTTTGAGAAGGTCTTTGCTACTTTTGATTGCATAAAATAACGTTTGATTGCATAAAATATCTATATCTTAGCATTTTTAGTCTGAGGTATAAAGTTTACTTTTTGAAGTTGTATGGGGCATGTTTTCTACTGCCTTTATAAAGCCTGTCTCTGGTAGTGGTGGCACATGCCTTTAATCCCAGCACATAGAAGGTAGAGGCAGGGAGTTTGAGGCTAGCCTGGTCTACAGAGCAAATTCCAGGACAGCTATGGCTATACAGGGAAACCTTAGCTTAGAAAAAAACGAACAGATGTCTGTATTTTATCAGGAGACCTTGACTCCTCCCATAACTGAAAATAAAGTTAATATTAGGCCTCATGGGAATAGTAAATGGTAGACTTAGATTGAAAACAGTCCAAAATTCTGCATTTCACACTCACTGTTAGCCTGAGACTACATATACTGTTTGATTTTAATTGTTTTTCCAACTTGTAAGGTTTGTTTTGCTTCTACAGGTTCTTATGTGATAGTCAGAAGGAACTGGATGAACTGCTAAATTGCCTTCATCCTCAGGGAATAAGAGAAAGTCAGCTTAAAGAGAAACTGGAGAAAAGGTAAGGGTTTCTTCTTGTTGCTCACATCTTCTAAGTATAAACGTCAATATCTGAGCGATGTAGTTTTGAAATAAATTCCCTATGTAGACCAGACTGACTTCCAACTCAGAGAGATCTGCCTACCTCTGCCTCTCTAGTACTGGGACTAAAGGTGTGCGTCAAGCATGATACCCAACCAGATGTTTTTTGGTTTGAGCTTGTTTGCATGCTTTCTTTGTTGTGTTTTGTTTGTTTTTTAATTTATTGATATTGTGAATATAAGTGTTTTGTCTGCATGTATGTCTGTACCATGTGTGTGCAGTGTCCTGGAAGGCCAGAAGAGGGTGGGGATCTCCTAGGACTGGAGTTTAAGATGGTTGTGAGCCACCGTGTAGATGTTTGGCAATCAAAACTGGGGTCCTCTGGAAGAGCAACCAGGATTCTTAACAGCTAAGCCATCTCTCCAGCCTCAACTTGCATGCTTATTTGAAAGAGGGTCTTATATCCAGATTGGCCTTGAACTCACTATAGTCAAGATGACAACTTTTAACCCTCTTGCCTCTACCTTGTATATGATGGTGTAGTTCTCAAGGAGCTTTTGCCTAGAGTGGGGTACAACTATAGCTGGCTTTTTGTTGATAATCTATTAAAGTAAAGTCATAAAAATAAAGTTTATAACTCTGCTGTTGACATAACTTGTAATCTTTTTTAGCATCATGTTTATTTGGAAAAATACACATTTAAGTCATATATGATTTAGGGTAGCATAATTGCTCTTTGACTAGTGTGTGCCTTTCATCAAGCCGTGAGCCATTTTATTTACATAGTATTGGAAAAATGCTTTCCTGTCTGAATTAGTGTTTAAAACTGATCTGTCAATATTAATGATAGACCAAAGGTTAGAAGTACCATAAATGTCTATCAGTTGATCTGCAGAAAGACAAAATGTTACATGTCCAAACAGCATATCACGCAGGAGAAGGGTTGAAAGCTAGAGAGATGGTTGTTTAGAACACAAGAGATGGTTGTGCAGAACATATACAGACAAAAGACCCATAAACATTAAAAAAATAGATAAGAGCCGGGCGGTGGTGGCGCACGCCTTTAATCCCAGCACTTGGGAGGCAGAGGCAGGTGGATCTCTGTGAGTTCGAGGCCAGCCTGGTTTACAAGAGCTAGTTTTGGGACAGGCACCAAAGCTACAGAGAAACCCTGTCTCGAAAAACCAAAAAAAAAAAAGAGTGAAGCACTAGTTTGTACTGCCACCTGGGTATCAAAATATTATACTGTGCACTGAAACATTGTACTAAGCAAAAGAAGCCAGACACAAAAAGCTGCATATTGTATGATTCTGTTTGTGTGAAACATCAATATCCAATATATGATAACACAGAAACTGAGTACCAGTTATAGCTGCTGGGGGATCAGAAGTACCTCTGAAAGTTTTTATACTTCTCCTTTTTCCTTATTCCAACTCTTGTAGGTACCAAGAAATTACTCACTCCATTTATCTGGCTCGGAAGCCAAATTTGGGTTTAAAATCTTGTGACGGCAACCAGGAGCTCTTGAACTTCCTGCGGAGTGATCTTATTGAAGTGGCAACAAGGCTGCAGAAAGGAGGACTTGGCTATATGGAGGGAACATCAGAGTTTGAAGCCCGGGTAAGAGGGCAAGAAAGTACTCATGAAAGCTGCTGCTTTAGAAACTCATTTTGGAGTCATTTCCTGAGCTGGTGTCTTACCTGTTTGGATTTGTTTTACATATATGTGGGACCAAAAGTTTATGTAACTTTTTTTGTTTTCATCAGGCAGGGTTTACTATGTGGCCCTGACTGGAACTCACTGTGTAAGATCAGGCTGGCCTCAAACACAGTAATTTAACTCTGCTTTGTTGTAATAAGAGCGGCGGCGGGGCTGCGTCCCCGGCACCCAGCTGCCCGCATGGCTTATGCCCCGAAATAATTACACGGAAACTGTATTCTTTTAATCACTGCCTGGCCCATTAGTTCCAACCTCTTATTGGCTAGCTCTTACATATTGATCTAACCCATTTCTAATACTCTGTGTAGTACCACGAGCTGGCTTACCAGGAAAGATCTTAACCTGCGTCTGTCTGGAGTGGGAGAATCATGGCGACTCACTAACTCGGCTTCTTTCTCCCAGCATTCTCTTCTGTTTACTCCACCCACCTAAGGTTTGGCCTATCAAATGGGCTAAGGCAGTTTTCTTTATTAGTTAACCAATGAAAGCAACAGATAAAATACAAGAACCACCTCCATCACTGCTTTCTGAGTAGTAAAAGTATACACCACTATGCCTGATTATATTGTTTATATTGGTATGCCTTGTGTAACTGACAAGATAGTAGTGCACAGTGTTTAAGAATACAATTTTATGTCCAGGCCATGGTGGCAGAGGTGAGCAGATCTCTGAGTTCAAGGCCAGCTTGGTCTACATAGTGAGTTCGAGGACAGGCTCCAAAAGCTACGGAAAGAAACCCTGTATCAAAGAAATTCACACACACACACACAATTTTATGAGCCAAGGGGGTAGCTCAGTGATAAAGAGCACATACTGCCCTTGTAGAGCCCCATGTTTACTTTTCAGCACCCATGTCCGACAGTTCACAGCTTCCTGTACCTCCAGCTCTAGAGAATCAGACACCTTTGACCCTGTTGGGCATTGCACTCTTGTGCATACTCCAAGCAGACACATACGTATAATTAAAAATAAAATAAATCTTTATAAAAAATGTAAACCAAGCATGCCTTTAATCCCAGTACTTGCGAGGCAGAGGCAAGCAGGTCTTTTGGAGGCCAGCCTGGTTAAATAGTGAGTTCAAGCCAGCTAGGATTACCTAGTGAGAGACCCTGCAACAAAAAACTTTTTAAAATATTTATTTATTTGATCCTTTTCTTTTCAGACAGTGTGTTACTGTGTAGCCTTGGCTGGCTGGTCAAGAACTTGACACGTTGACCAGCCTGTCCTCCAACTTAAGAAATATGCCTCCTCTGCCTCCCAAGTGCTAGGATTAAAGACTTGTACCACCACTTCCAGATAAAAAGTTTATCTTCGTTATGTATTGGATATGTGCATATGTGTTCTTGTCCATGAAGTAGAGGTGCTGTATCCCACTAGAGCTAGAGTAACTGGTGATTGTAAACCTCCTGGCATGGGTGCTGGGATCTGGTCCTCTGCAAGAATAGTATGTACTGTTAACTGCTGAGCCATCTCTGCAGCTTCAAAAAGAATATAATTATGATAGTGATTTAGTGCTTGCCTCTTCATCCATCAAATAGACAAAGATTTAATGGAGATGGAAGAGTGAAGCTCAATACCTGATCTCCGCCAGAAAGTAAGGAAAGCTTGAGCCTTCTCAAACTGTCTTTGCTTTCCTTGCTTGTGGTTTTTTTTTTTGTTGTTGTTGTTGTTTGTTTGTTTGGTTTTGGTTTTTCGAGACAGGGTTTCTCTGTGGCTTTGGAGCCTGTCCTGGAACTAGCTCTGTAGACCAGGCTGGTCTCAAACTCACAGAGATCCGCCTGCCTCTGCCTCCTGAGTGCTGGGATTAAAGGTGTGTGCCACCATTGCCCGCCCTTGCCTGTGTTTTATTTCTGATTTTAATTTTGTGGTACCGATGTTTAAACCCACAGCCTCACACTTGCTAGACACACCCTCCAAGCCTCAGCCCTCTAGTTTGTTCTGCATGTAGTGGTAATAATTACTGAGTGGAAGGGTTCCTTAGAGGAGGTGGAATTTGGTGGTTCTGGGTCCGTTCACTGGGAAGTGGAGGTAGTCGGGTACTGGTAGATACATAGTCCTTTAGCTAAGGCTTGCAGATAATTCATGTTAGGGAATTTATAGACAGACTTCTTTCTTTTTTTTTTTTTTTTCTGTTCATCTAGAGAATAGACGGACTTCTTTCTTTGTCTTGTCCTCCTCTCAGACTCATTTTTAAATCCTCTCCTGTAGGTCATTTCCTTAGAGAAGCTGAGAGATTTTGGTGAATGCGTCATCGCCCTTCAGGCTAGTGTCATAAAGAAATTCCTGCAAGGATTCATGGCTCCCAAACAGAAGAAAAGGAAACTTCAAAGTGAAGATTCCACAAAGTCTGAGGAAGTGGATGAAGAGAAAAAAATGGCTGAGGAAGCAAAGGTATTCAGTTACTGAATCTGAGTTGTGGATCCTTGCTTTAGGGTCCTTATTTGAGTGTAGGAATGAGAAGTAGGGAGGCAGTTATAGCTGTTTGAGTTAAATCACTAATAGATAACTGCACGATGAAAATGGAGTAAGGTAGGAAGTACACTGAACCTGCTTGTCCTTTCACAGTAAACTGTGAAACCCCAGTTCTTTCTTGCAGTGACAGTGTAGCCAGCTGGTTGCTGTGGCTCCTTGTTCCTTGCTCAGCTTCACCAGAGAGGTATTGTGCTTGTATCATTTCATCACTAACTCAGGAAATATGGGAGTTCCCATAAGGTTTCTACTAAACAAAGATCCCTTTCATACCTTTTCAGAGCTCAAGATACCTGGTGTGGTATAGCAGCCCTTTAATCCCATCTCTCAGGAGGTGGAAGAAGGCAGGTCTCTGAGTTCAAGGCCAGATCTCTGTAGAGACTCTGCCTCAAAAGGAAAAAAAAAGTAATCCAAGCCATCATGAGTCTGGGCCCTCTGTGCTGATGAAAAGGAATGGTCCCTAGGATGACTTGTGAGGGGTGCCAGGGTAATCAGAGCTCCCCAGCAATAGGCATAGGAGCTGGGTCCTGAAGTTTAGAATGAAATGAAATTTGTCTCTTTGTCAGTTACAAGTCTGATTTTGTTTTTGTTTTAGACAGTAGTCTCACTGTGCTGATCTGGAACTCTTGTTTTGCTTTTTTTGAGACAGCGTTTCTCTGTGTAGTAGCCCTGGCTGTCCTGAAACTCGCTTTGTTAGCCAGGCTGACTTTGAACTCACAGAGATCCATCTGCCTCTTTCTGTGCTAGGATTAAAGGTGTTTGCTGCCATGCCTGGTCTCTTTGCTTTCCTTTTTTTTTTTTTTTTTTTTTTTTAATTTAATTTATTTTTATTTAAGCCAGGCTCAGCTCCCAAGTGGTGGAATTACAAGGAAGCATCACAACAGCCAGATAGTTTAAGAATAAGTCTACTCTCAGGGGCTACAGAGCTGGCAAGGCAATTGAGAGCATTGGCTGTTCTTCCAAAGGACCTGGGTTCTGTTTCCAGCACCCACATGGTAGCTAGCTTCAGTAGTCAACAAGTCCTCTTGTGTGCATATGTGATTTCAAGCAAAAATATTCAAGAGTAAGTCTACTACTTTCTTAAACACCTCTGGAGTTTGTACACAGTTGTGTTTCTCCTTACTTTTCTTAGGCCACAAGAGGTACGTGATTCAGAGAGGATCATTTGGGGTAAGGGACTGGTTTACTTCATAGTGGTACTTCTTGCTTATGTCAGTTTTTACTGGAACAATCCTTCTGAGTTGCTTTTAATGACCTTTAGCAACCAGATAACCTAGGCGATCTCTAAGATAGCTCCTGCCTCAGACTCCCGAGTGCTGAGGTTACAGACCCGAGCCACCAGACCTGGATCAAATTTCTTTATTATTTTAGTTGTATAAGTTTGGAGTACAGAGTGGTAAATCAGTCTGTGTGTGTGCAGTGTATACAGTGATCAAATCAGAGTAGTCAGTATTTCCTCTCTAAACAGTCTTTAAAGTTCATTGCACTTATTTATGAGGTACGGTTTTGTTAAGTGCTACATGGGTTTTGTTTTTAACTCAAGATGTGTGTGTGTGTGTGTGTGTGTGTGTATACATGTACATTTGTGTGCCACCGCTAGTGTGTGGAGGTCAGAGGACAACTTGAAGGAGTCTGTTCTTTCATCATGTAGGTCTTGAGGATAGAATTCCTGGTGTCAGGCTTGGTTTCAGTCGCCTTTAACCTGTGAGCCATGTTGCCCTTTAACCCAGCTTTGTTGGAAAGACTCTTGGAAAAAACCTCATCTTTCCTTGCTATTTATTTTTCCTGTAGTTGTTTGTTTGTTTGTTGTTTTTTTCCCTCTGAGGACCAATGGATAATTAAGTCCTATTAAGGTCCCTTTGTGTATTAAACCCTGAGCTGAAATAAAATGTAAGCCCTTTATGGGTCCAGACAGTGTAGAAATGGAGAGCTTCTTGAAAAATCAGGCTGCTGCTGAGTGGTTCTGTTGTATTCTGTATTAGCAATGTCCTGCAGCTCCCACCAAAGGTCAGCTTTGCCACAGCTCAAAATTTTCCACTGTCCTTCTTTGAAAGTTTCCACTTAGCAAGGGCCAGGGATTCCTTGGCTAGTATCGGGCTGGTACATGAGTTTATGGTAGTCTCTCATCTGGGCTCCAGTTTCTTTAGTTCTGTCAGATTGTTTCTCAGGTAGTTTTTAAGTTTTAAAAAGTTACATTTATGTGTGTATGCCTGCTTGTGTGTGTATGCGCCATGTGCATGCAGTGCTCTCAACAGCCAGAAGGCATCAGCTCCCCTGGAACTAGAGTTATAGGTAGATGTCAGCTACCTGATGTGAGTGCTGTACTGAACTGGAATCCTTTAGAGCAGGAAGTGCTCTGGGCCCACTCTGTAGTCCTTATTTTATGCCTATGTTGTTTGCTTAAATTGAGAAAGGTAATGTATACTTTAGGAAAATCCTTGAGTGTTGGGATAACAGATGTATGCCACTATGCCCTGCTTTCTTTGGCTTTGTTTGTTTGTTCTGACAACCCTATTGTCTTTTAATTTTTATTTTCTATTTTATTTATTTATTATGAGACATTGTTTCACTCTAGCTCAGGCTGGCCTTGGATTCTTAGTGATCTTCCTGCCTTCACCTCCCAAGAGCTGAAGTTACAGATCTAATCCACTGTGGGAATCTCTGCAACCACTACAGCCAGCAGAGTAATGAGACAAGAAGGCAGTTCAATTAAACACAACTAAATAACCAGTGTTGGTTTAGACTTTGGAGTCTGACACTGAGTAGTTTATTTTAGGCATATGTAAGCACAGCACAATTTGGCCAGAACTTTACAGGTATAATGAACTCAATCATATGTGTGCAGTAAAGCAGAGTACTCTATAGAGACTGGAGATGATTACATCAAGCTGGGATCTATAGATTGAGAAAAAACAAACTTAGGATAAGGGTATAGTGATGGATCTGGTGTGGTCTTCAGCCACACAGATATTGCAACATCACCAGGCTAGACTACATTTCTGCTTCCAGCCTTCTGGGAGGGTAACAGGTTATACATCCCTTCCTTAGAAGCAGAACCCTTGTGTGTTTAGCATTCCAGGTTCCCTAGTGCTTATCTGTGAGCACAAGGATCATACCTCCTACAAAGTACCAGACCTGGCTTGACTTTTCTTCATTATTTTAGTGGTATAAATTTATAGTGTGTAATATGATAACTTAGTATGTGTACACAGTGTGGACAATAATCAACTCAGAGTAGCTAGCATTCCCTGTCTTAAAATACACGGCATTTATTTTTTTTTTAGATTTTTTTATTTTATGCATATGAGTGGCTTGCCTGCATATATGTATGTATGTGTACCACATGTGTTTTTGGTGTCCACAGAAGTAAGAAGAGGGAGGATGTTGGAACACCTGAACTGGAGGTGTGGGTTGTTGTGAACCACCATGTAGGTACTGGGAACTAAACCCAGGTCCTCTGCAAGAACACCAAGTGCTCTTAACCACCTTGCCCTCTCTAGCCTCATTTAAACACTCTAAAAGTTCATTAATAGCTAATAATTGTGCAAAATTTATGAGGTACTATGTAATATTTAAATGTGAACTCACAGCTGGGCTGTTGTGGTATACACATTTAATCCTAGCACTTGGGAGGCAGAGGCAGGTGTATCTCTATGACTTTTGAGGAGAGCCAGGTCTATACACAGAGAAATTCTGTCTTCAGAAAAGTGTGAATTTGCTCATGAATTTGGTTGTCTTTCTGGTGCAGGTACCTCATAGATACTTCATGTAACAGTCTGTGTTGGTGGTGTGTCCTGTCAAAGCAGCAAAGTTTTCCATTTGAATGGTGTTTTGTGAAAGACTCTTGTACAGCCTTGTATTCCTTCCAAGTCTGGATAACTGTCTTTCTAGTGTTGAGCAAAGAGGCTGGTGATGTGGTTTGACATGTAAGGTCCTTCCTGGATACTGTCCACTTCCTAAGCAGAGGCTTACTGTAAGCATTTAACTTCTAGCAAAGTAAGGTGCCTGCTGAGCCATCTCCAAGTTTTATAGGCTGTACATTGATGCTTATGCTGGTTTTTATTACTATTTCTAGATGATACAGCATTCTCGAGCAATTTCTCTGGAAGAGACGTGTTTCTTCTTGCCTCCACTCCATACTTAATCTCGGTGTGATCTTTGCCAAGTTTGTTTTTTATCCTTTGAAGCCTTGGGTTTGGGGCTATAATATAAATGAATGGTTTTAATGAAAATCTAGGAGGGCAGGTTATCTTCAGAACTCCGTTATGTCTTCACCCATTCCTAGCCCTTTGAGGTCATGGTCATAATTCTAGGCTGTTTTACTTGCTTCTTAGGTTGCCTCTGCACTGGAAAAATGGAAGACAGCAATCCGTGAAGCACAGACCTTTTCCAGAATGCACGTTCTACTTGGGATGCTTGATGCATGTATCAAGTGGGATATGTCTGCAGAAAACGCTAGGTGCAAAGTTTGTCGGAAAAAAGGTATACATTGAGGAGAATTGCCCATCTGAGTGTTTGGGACTAGGCTTTCCATGCTCAAAATCTTTTCTCTGAAGTAATTTTTGGTGCACTATGTTCCCCCTCTCCTTGTATGCACACATTGTAATTGTTGTAGGGCAGGTTTTCTCTTTGCAGTTTCACTGGTGAGTTAGCGTGTGTTCACATCTGCAGTGTATGACTAGAGCAGCTGCTGTGTCAGTCTTGAGAGTTTCTACGGGAGTAAATTAATGTATCTAAAATCTATAGTCCTTTAGACATCTTAGAGCATTAGTCACCCCCTCCAGCAGGGGGCAGTCTTTGCTTTGCACATTGCCCGCTTTAGCCCTGAATGCAGAGCATTTGAAAATGTTTTATGCTGTGGTTGTCCACATGATTTACTATTTCTTGGCTAATGCTACCTTATAAACTAACTTAGGGCTCAGTTTCCAAAGAGTGAAACACTCCATAGACTCATTTGTTGTACAGCTGACATAGGATGAAAGTTGGGAAAGGGAGTTAACCATATAAAGTTCATACAGTATACTTTCAAATGTGAAGAAACCAGATCACTCAAACATGTGTGTTTTGGGATCCAAGAAGAACAGCAGAGTCTCCTACCATTGCTTGATTTTTGCTGCCTTTTAGTTAAAATACACACACACAAAATTTAACAATTGTTTTATTTTATTTATTTATTTACTTTGGGATAAAGTCTCATTATGTAACTCTGGCTAGCTTGGAACTCAAAAGGATCAATCTGCTTCTGTCTCCTGAGAGCCCAGCCATCTCTTAGTAAATATTAATTGTCCTGCCCTGGTTGTTGACCAAATGCTTGCACATAAGCATGAGGCCATCGTCCTTTGGTGCAGTCACATAAATGTTGATTGCGCATGATGACCCGCTTGTCCTTGCTCTTGGTTGGTGGAGACAAGAGGTTAGAGGTTTCACAGAACAAGTGTCCAGTCCTGCATTCACATAAGAAACCCTGCCTCAGTATATAACGTGGAAAGCTATTAAATAATATGAGTAACATCAGCCTCTAGCCTCCACACACATGCACACAACAAAGAGGCAGCTGAATTAGATGGTTATATAACTGAAATCCCATCGTTTGGGAGGCAGTCAGGAGAACATCCAGTTCCAGGCCATCATGGGCTATACAATAAAACCTTATCTTGAAAGAAAGAAAAAGGAGCAGGAGAGATGGCTGACCCCTCACAAATGCTTGCTGCTTTTCCGGGGGACTCAGGTTGGGCAGTTGACTGGAAATCCAGTTCCAGGGAACATAGCCAGTGCTCTCTCCTGGTTTTACAAGCTCTTGAACACATGTGGCATATGCTTCCTCAGACATACATGAACATAAATAAAAATAAATCTTTACTAAGAAAAGAGAGCAGCACGGTGCTGCAGTGTTTGTTGTTCTGCCAACAGTTTTGTGTGGTCTCTGTTTTTGCAGGTGAAGATGACAAGCTGATCCTGTGTGATGAATGTAATAAAGCCTTCCACCTGTTTTGTCTGAGGCCGGCCCTCTATGAAGTACCAGATGGTGAGTGGCAGTGTCCAGCTTGCCAGCCTCCTACCGCTAGGCGAAATTCCCGTGGCAGGTGAGAATTTTTTTCTTTCAAAAATAGTGGAGAGCTGGAGAGATAGCTCACTTGGTAGAATGCTCCCTTAGCTCGTACAAGCCCTGGATTGGATCCCTACTACTACTGCATAAGTCAGGCATGGTGGTACATGCCTATAATCCCAAACATTAGGAAGGTGGAGGCAGGAGAATTAGGAGTTCTAGATCATTCCATACTATATGAGACCATCAGATAAGTTGATAGGTAAAGTAGCTTCAGTTACTCAAATTGAGTGTTTCTAAGGAACTTTAAGCTCAGTTGGATGCAAAACTTGATCAGTTGTGGTGCAGCAGTAGGAGCTGCTAGATGCTGTTGTCTGTTGTCTCACTTTGGTTTGGGGTGCTGTGAATGTGCATGTGGTGTTTTAATTTTACTTTTTTATATATATGAGTATTTTGCCTGCATGTATCTATATAAATAATATGTGTGTCTGTTACCTGTGAAGGTCAGAAGAGTACATTGGCTCCCCTGACACTGGAGTTGTGATAGTCGCAGGGTACCGTGTGGGTGGTTAATGTTGATGGTTCTGCTTTTCAGCCCCCCCCCGCTTTGCTTTGGTTTTTCTTTCTTTTTTTTTTTTTTTTAATTTTTTATGGTCCATTTAACTTTATTTTATATGCATTGGTGTGAAGGTGTCAGATCCCCTGCAACTGGATCTTCAGACAGTTGTGAGCTGCCATGTGGGTGCTGGGAATTGAACCCGGGTTCTCTGGAAGAGCAGTCAGTGCTCTTAACCACTGAGCCATCAATCCAGCCCCTGCTTTGGTTTTTCAAGACAGAGTTTCTCTGTATAGTGCTGTATGTCCTTGAACTTGGATATCTGTCTGCCTCTACCTTCTATTTGCTGGGAATAAAGGCGTTTACCATCAAGACCAGATGTCTCTCTTCTTGGATGAACTGTTTTATAGGTAGTCATTGCTGATTGTCTACAGCCAAATCGTTTCCACACTTACACACTTAGTTTCCTTTCCTTAGGATCTTTTTGGACATGAACTTCCCTTCCTTTTTTAATTAGCCAAATATTATCAACCAAGTGTCAGCTATCATTGAATCAGTCTTCTGCTCCCCATTCTCTGTGGTCCCTGCTGTTTTTCTTCCCACGTGTCCATCCTCTCACTTGGGCTTCTAAGGTGGCTTTTAGCCCTGTCCTCGCCTTCCATCTGTGACCTCTCACTGGTAGAGATCCAATTCGCATACAGAAGACAGAATTGTTCTAAAATTAAGTTTAACTCCTCATCCTTATTTTTGAGGCTCTTGACACATTAGATTTTTGAGCCCCTGTTTTCCTCTTTGTGTGCTTGTTACAGACTATATTATTATTGCTGTCCCTTGTGCTTCCCAGCATCTAGCATCCTCTCTGTCTAGCACTGTCCACTGGATAACCTGCTTGAGGCTAAGCTGAAATTGCATTGCTTCTTTCAGAAGTCCTTATAAGCAGGCCTACTTTCAGTTTCTGTAAAACAGTGTGGTCCCCTACAAGTAGAGGTGCTGCTTTGTTCTGGACTTGTGTCAATACAGCCAGACCAGCAACTTTGAAGGCACCTAACATTTACCCATTTGCTGCTATTGCTTTCTACATTGATATTTGAGGTTGTGAAAGGGCAGAGCTGTGTTTGATCCCAACCACACCTTATCAGATGTGATATTGTGAGTCAATGGTGTTTTTTACTGTTTGTGGCGAGAAGTAGAGTTGTATTTTGTTCTTGATCCCCACTTCCTGTTAGTGTGCCCTAAACCCTTTCAGGCTGAGCAGACAGAAGTTTACTGCTGAAGCATATTAGAAACCCCTGGCCTACACTCAGAGGGTCTCTCGTCACTGTCCGCTCCATCTGGTTCTGAACGGTCATATTGCAGGCAGGGATCCTGTGGGGTTTCAGGTTCTCTTAATCCACCCAGGTATAAAACAGAACTGTGTCTTTGTTTGGCCTTGCCTTCTCACAGGAATTACACTGAAGAGTCTACCTCTGAGGACAGTGATGGTGATGAGAGTGGTGAAGAGGAAGAAGAGGAAGAGGACGAGGAGGAGGAAGAGGAGGAAGAGGATTATGAAGTGGCTGGCTTGCGGTGTAAGTGTCTGGTGTGGTATAGTTGCTCTTGGTCTTTCAGATTGACCAGAGAAGCCTGACTATCAAGAGAAATTCAGCATTACCTGTCTTCCTCTTCTCTTGGGGCTGTGGATGAATGAGCTACCATGCGTCTGTATTGGCTTTCAAGATGTCAGGGAGAGGGGTATGCAGATAATGGAGAGGTGGCTCAGCAGCTAAGAGTATACTGCTCTTCCAGATGACCAGTATCCATGTTGGGCAGGTCACAACTGCCTGTAACTTCAATTCCAGGCTGTCTCGGACCCTTACCTGGACTCTGGGCACCTTCACTCATGTGCACATATGTATATACACATACATATAATTAAAAATAAAATCTTCTAAACTGTCAGGGAGAGGGTGGGTTGGTCTCCAGAACATGAGCCAACAGCAGAGTACTTGCTCTAAGATTAAGTAGAACTTAGGGAGCATGGTTTTGCCGTGGTTGCTGGTCTGGCCCCATCCTGCGCTGATAGTCGCCGGGGAGGTCTTTGGCCAGGGATGCAGGGCTGGTTTCAGAGATCCTGTGCTTCTCTCATCACATATGCTGATAGATGCTCCCTGAAGTGTGTAAGGCTCGTGTTTTGCTACTTTGGAAAGAGAAGGTTGGTTTTCCTGTGGTTCAGTCATAGGGATGTTGGGAAGGCCTAGTCTGCTCTCTGGGATAGTCATCAGCAAAAGAGACCACGTTGGTGATGTTTACAGTATAAATTCGTCCTCTGTGCTCATTTCTCATGGCTGTAAGTGTTGTCATTGATAAAGCCAGTGGCCCCAGCCAGCCTTTCAACAGCCTTTTTATAGGCCAGTAGAAAATAGACCATAGGTCTCAAGAACAGTTGCAGCCCTGAAGAATTGTCCATGCTGTGTGAAGCAGGTGTTTGGTATGTTCATTTCATACTGCAGTGGTGTGTGTGTCTGTTCTGGCCTCCATACCCATCCTAGTCCTTCTTCCCTTACAGCCTAGATAACTACTGAATGATCTTTCTCATCTTGGGCTCTTTCTTTTTCTTTTTTTTTAAGATTTATTTATTAATTATGTAATATTTATTAATTATGTATACAGCGTTTTCCCTATATATATGCTGCAGACCAGAAGAGGGCACCAGATCTCATTACAGATGGTTGTGAGCTACCATGTGGTTGCTGGGAATTGAACTGAGGACCTCTGGAAGAGCAGTCAGTGCTCTTAACCTCTGAGCCATCTCTCCAGCCCCCATCTTGGGCTCTTTCTTGAGACAGGAACTCACTGTGTAGGCCAGGCTTGACTCAGCATCTGTCTTCTAATTACTCTGATTAAAGACATTTCTTTTTGGTTTTTCGAGACAGAGTTTCTCTGTAGCTTTGGTGCCCGTCCTGGAACTAGCTCTTGTAGACCAGGCTGGCCTCGAACTCCCAGAGATCCGCCTGCTTCTGCCTCCCAAGTGCTGGGATTAAAGGCGTGCGCCACCACCGCCCGGCTAAAGACATTTCTAAAGCTGTCCTGGAAAATACCTCCCCACTGTGGAATTACAGACAAGTGCCACCACAGTGGACTGTTGGTTTACTAGGTATGATTTCAGGTATGCCAGGATCATCCATCCTATGTTATGAAGAGACTCCTCATAATGACATAGGGTATGGATGCACATTGTCTGAAGACAGCTAAATGCAGCAGTTTGTTGAGTATGTTATTTTTATGCTAGTGATTATGTCCCACCTCTACTCCATGGAGGCAGTTGTTTTTTCTGGGTTTCTAGGGCTATTGCCTCCCAAAAGAATCTAGAAAATATTTGATAATTTAGAGTCCTTGTCCTCAACCTTTCAGGTCACTAGTGTTGGTTCCCTGGTGCAGTTTCAAGCCCTAGCACCTGAGTGGCAGCTTCTTCCCCTTCCTCATGAACCTTGTCTGGAGCTAGAAGCCTTAAAATAGCCACTGAAGGGTTAGCATGGTCCAGAAATAGAATGGGAAGCATCATTCATTGGTCTCCACATGGCTGCCTCGCTAAACACATTCTCTACCCAAATGTCATCTCCCCCACCCCAGGTATTAGCAAGAGAAGGTCGTGGAAAATGTTTTAGTGGAGGAGAAGCCTTAAGCTAATCCTCGCAGAGAATGCTCCCAAGGGCATCCCAAGGAATGTTGGTTCGCCTGCCCCTGAGCACCTGTCATCAACCAGAGACACGAGTAGTCTAAGTGCCTTCAAGTTTATTCTTTATAGGATGCCAGGCAGGACTCTTAGGGAATGGTCTCAACTACCATCTTGGTTTTTCAGAAACATTTGAAAGCAGATCTTGACTTGGATTTGCAGAATGCTGTGGCCCCTAGTATAAGCTTTTTGCTGCAAACACTGGGTAATGGGCATAGGGTAGTTGGAAATTACAAAGCAATGGCAAATTCCCTTTTACACGCAAGTACATGCATTCTCTGGGGCTAAGTCTAAGTCTGGGCTGCAGGAGAGTCATCCTGCCATGTTAGCAAACATGTTTTCCTGCTGAGTTACTTGTCAGTTGACTATGTGAAAACATAGTGAATATAACTGAGCCAGGTGGAGACAAGCTAGAAGTGCTGGGACCTGGCCTTCTGCAACCCCAGAAAGTCACTGCCTATTTAATCATTCAGGTCTTGTCCTCCTCCCCTAGCATGCACACCCATGCCACTCTCTGCCCTGCTCTGAGCCCATCTTTCATTTCAGTGAGACCCCGAAAGACCATCCGTGGCAAGCAGAGCGTTATCCCTGCAGCAAGGCCAGGCCGACCACCGGGTAAGAAGTCACGTTCTGCCAAGAGATCACGGCCAAAGGCCCTACCTGGGGATGACACAGAAGTTGAAGAACTGGTAAGAATTACTTAGCCTGCCTCTAGTCTTTGTATTCTGTATGTTCTAGTCCACCATGAGGAATTCACAAGGCAACAGGTGGAAGGGAGACTCCCTTCCTTTCCCCTCCCCCTGGGTTAGGGGTTGAGACAGCAGATGGATAGACCTCTGGGCAGACTAGGCAGCAGGCTCTCCAGGAGCAGCTATGCCCGGCATCCTGCCTAGCCTTCAGACGGTCTCCTCTAGTTAGCAGCAGCCTGCAGCTCGTTAGGGACTTTAAAATAGTATCCATGTGTCTCTGGTGGGCCCAGAGGGGTGGGCCTCCCTGTGGGAATGCCAGCAATGCCAGAGCCACTAACTGCTAGACTGCAGCCACAGTTGTTAGGACATCACCTCCACCCCTCTGTTATCAGCTGATACCATGGTTGTAGTTTAGTTTTAGAACTCACTTGAGCTTGAAGAATAGAAGAAAGCCCTCGGGAACTGGCTTGTCGTTATAGATCAGTTTGGACTTGAGGACCTAAAGCAAGCCATTAGGGAGAGGAACAATCCTTAAAGTTGGCAGTGCCTTGTGTGAGGTTCCTACTACTGGGAGTCCCAACTGGTTGTGATTGCCTGGAAGGGTGCCACACGCCTTATCTTTTTAGCCTCTCATAGCCTGGAAATGCTGTTGAAGGGAGCTATACCTCCTGCTTTTTTTTCTAAGCATACCCTGCCCCACAAAGCTAGCTGCTAGGGTCAGCTGCTGCCTAGCTTTCTGCAATTGCTTGTTTATGCCCATAACCCTGGATCCATCTCTCACAGGTTTAGTGTCCAGTTGCAGTAGCCCTCTCCAGCTACCCTCTATCTGTCCTGAGCACCTGCTGCCTGCCCTCTGCCGCTTTGATCATTATCCCTGACTTGAGAGCACCGCCCCTCTTGAATATCACCCAATTTTGAGGCCCAAAGGAGTGATGAAACTGTTTCCCTTTTTGTTTTAGCAGATAGGTTTGTTTTGTTTTGTTTTGTTTTGTTTTTCTTCCTCTGTCTTGTCTACTCATCTACTCTTCGAATGAATGGCACTCTGCTTCCTCTGGTACTAGGTACTTCAGACCAAGCGTAGTTCGAGGAGGCAGAGTCTGGAGCTACAAAAATGTGAGGAAATCCTCCACAAACTGGTGAAGTACCGCTTTAGCTGGCCCTTCCGGTGAGTGCCCACACTCAGGCTGCTCTAGCCCCTTTTGAGACATGTCTTGGCAAGGGAATGGGGGGTGACAGCCCTTAGAAGGTGAACACATGCCAGGTGATGGTGGTACACACTTTTATTCCAGCACTGGGGAGGCAGGGACAGGCGGATCTCTGTGAGTTCGAGGCCAGGCTGGATCTATAGAGCAAGTTCCAGGACAGACTCCAAAACTACAGAGAAACCCTGTCTCGGGGAAAAAAAAACAAAACAAAACAGGGAGAGGAGAGAACAAAAAAGAAAAGACAGTGAACACACCTTGTCTCCTGGGTTGGCTGATCCATGGCTGCCAGCATCCTGGGGCTGGTTTTGTTTTTAGTGGCCCTTCAGCCTATGCGTGTTTGTCATTTGGTGTTTGCCTACAGGGAGCCTGTGACCAGAGACGAGGCCGAGGACTACTACGATGTGATCGATCACCCCATGGACTTCCAGACCATGCAGAACAAATGCTCGTGTGGGAACTACCGATCTGTGCAAGAGTTCCTCACCGACATGAAGCAAGTGTTTACCAATGCTGAGCTCTACAACTGCCGAGGCAGCCACGTGCTAAGCTGTATGGGGAAGACAGAGCAGTGTCTGTTGGCTCTGCTGCATAAACACCTCCCTGGCCACCCCTATGTCCGCAGGAAACGCAGGAAGTTTCCTGATAGGCTCGCTGACGATGAAGGGGACAGTGATTCAGAGTCTGTTGGACAGTCCAGGGGACGAAGACAGAAGAAGTAAAGAGTCAGGGCCCTAGCAAGGCAGCCGTAGAGGGGGAATAGGAGGAGAACACCAAAGGGTGTGGGAGAGGCAAGAAAGAAGCTGGGAAGGGCTTAAAGGGGAAGTGACTGTAGCATCCAGAAATGCCTGTCATGCCAAGCTTGGGCTTTTTCTGCAACTCCCCATGGGGCCCTTTTCAAGCAAAGCCAAGCTCTTAGGGAGTATGGTACTGGCCTGGTGAACCCTGCCCAGAAAAAGTAGCAGCAGAAGTGGGCCTCCCCGAGTTCTGAGAGCTGGGAGAAGCCTGGGTATGGCTTCTCCTGTGAGCTCTGCCCTCCTCCTCCTCTTCCCCCTCCTGCCTTTACAACAGTGCCAAGCCCGGGTCTCCAGAGAGGGTACTGTACCCCACAGTAGGAAGGAGCATCATCTGGCCATGCTGGTTGAGGTGTGGATCTTTTTGAATTTATATTTATATACAGTCCTATTTCTTTATGTCCGCACTATCTCTTCCTCCTCCCTCTCAGGTGACAGTATCAGCTAGTGCCATACAGAATTCTGTGTTCACCAGCATCTTGGGACAGTGTGAGCTTTGAGTTGATCATGGCAGAGTAGAGGTAGAGGGACATTTTCTGGAGCTGTTCCTGAGCACTCTCTCCATTGTGCAGCCCTTCCCCACCCTCACCCCTCACCGCCTCATAAAAAACAAAGCAAACTAAGGCACTTCCCATAGAGACTGGAGTCCTGCTTCTAATCATGCTATGATCTTGGCTTTGATGGGTCTGGCCAGAGGGGTGTTGGGGCCCAGCCCACCCACAAACCAGACAAGCCCCTAGGGAGCCAAAAAAAGAGCAGGAAGAAGTTAAAATGTTTTAATTTTTTAAATTGACTTTTGTAGTTACTAAAGTTGCTTGTTTCTGCAGTGATATTGTATAAAGAACATCTTGTAAAATACTTGTCATCTTGCTTTGGCACATGTACAGTACAGTTTCTATGATATGTGTTCGCTTTACTTCCCTCCTCAGAGAGGGCAGTGGGATCTGGGGTTGAGCCCTCTCTCTGCCCTGGTGGCGTTCTCCTTTCCTAGGGGTACCCACTCCTCCAGGACCCACCCTGCAAACCTAGTCCTTCCAAGTGGACTGTAGCTGGTGTCAGCAGCAGGAGAAGGTGGGGAGGGCCAGCTCTGCCCTTCGTAGCCAGTCTAGCCTCGTGTTGTATTTAGGCAAAAGTTTGTAGTCTGCTTTCCCTTTTATGACAGATTTTGATAAAAGTACAAGACAGGGTTTAACTTTTCTTTTCTATCTTTTTTGAATTTGGAAAATGTGAGCCACTCAGCTCTCCTTATTTAAAGGAAGATAAGGAAGCCCACCAGGCCAAGAGGTTCACCACTTGGGCTGAGGGAAGGCCTGGCTGTGACTTCTTTGTATAACCCAGTCCAGTGGCTGAGGAAGGTTTCCCTCCCCTCTTCTGTGGGCTAGGTTGGGGTAAGCACTAACATTGATGCCGCGATCCCTGGCACCTCAACCTCCCTGCTTCTAACTGGTGTTTTAGCAGAAAGCTGGTATTTCCACTGCAGTGACATCTGCATGGTGGCTTTTTAAATTGTTTTAAAGGAGGAAGGGCCGCGGCTAAAGGTAGACTTGTAATAAATTGGATTTCAAATAAACATTATGTACTTGTGTTTATAAAGAAGAGACAGCTTGGGTGATTCCTTTTTGTCTTGGGGCAGTGGTGGGCAGTGCAGCTCTGAAAGCCAGGTTATTTAGGTCATGAACAGTGTGCTGAATTTGCATGCACTTGGCCCCTGCAGTTCTGTCCTGCAACTCCTTGTATTTGTGCTTCATATTTTAAATTCAGTGCATGTGAGTAGTTCCTTGCTGGGCAGTAGCCTGCCTATGAAATTGAAAGGTTTTGCTGGGCCTCTCTCCCCACGGAGGCAGTCAGAACGCATCAGTCCTGCTTACAGACAGGTTCTCGTACTATTTCTTCCACCAGCCTGGCCTACACTGAGCACAAAGGAGAAAATGGCCCCTCAGATACTGCTGCCTGCTTACCAGTTCCAGCTCACCCACTCTGGGAAAGAACTGTGTTTAATGTCCACTCCTTGAGTGCCACTCATCCCCACATCTGCAAAGTCTTGTTCCTCGGGTGGATATTCCAGGCACATGTGTATGTAGAGCCGTGCCATCCTCCAGCAATGGCCCTGGCCCTGTTAGTGGGACCTAAGTGGCAGCTGGATGTTAAAGTAGCTACTAAAAGCCATGCCTGTAGAGAGGCTGAGCAGAGATCAGAAGTTGAAGCTGTCTCAGGAAATTTAGACCTTATTTCAGAAAGTGACAGTGGCATAGCACTTGCCTGGAGCATACACCTCACTCACACCCACTCCCATGAGAGGCTATGGCCTGCTCTAAACACAGCCTTAACCATAGAACAGGGAAAGCTCCAGGCAGTACTCTGCCTCTATAGAGCGTGGGCCTCCCAGCACACTCCCCTCCCAAGTTCTGACCAACTTGGCATGTCCTTCACTGCCTGTCCCTGCTTCCCATCTTCCCTCCTGGTTTCTGTAGAAGCCAGTCTTGTTTCTTGCACAGATAGCCAAGTCTGTTGCTTTCATTGGTTAACTAATAAAGAAAACTGCCTTAGCCCATTTATAGGCCAGCCCTTAGGTGGGTGGAGTAAATAGAGAGAATGCTGGGAGAAAGAAGCCGAGTGAGTGAGTCGCTATGATTCTCCCACTCCAGACAGACGCAGGTTAAGATCTTTCCTGGTAAGCCAGCTCGTTGTGCTACACAGAATATTAGAAATGGGCTAGATCAATATGTAAGAGCTAGCCAAGAGGCTGAAACTAATGGGTCAGGCAGTGTTTAAAAGAATACAGTTTCCGTGCAATTATTTTGGGTAAAGCTAGCTGGGTGGCGGGACGCAGCCCGCCGCTCATATTACAACACAAGTCCTAACCTCTCCCTTACCCACAGACGAGCAAGGGTAAAGGGGTGCACTGGTTGCCATTAAATGCTTCCCTCAGTGCAACCCCCTACCTTTCCCTTTTCAGGTATCCGACTGCCAAAATCCTACAGGTCCATGAACAAGTCCTGAGAAGCCACTCCCTTCCCACTCCCAATATAGGCTATAAAAGCTCTTAGGCAAGAACCTTTGCAGGAGGTACAAGGCAAGGTCACTGGCTTTGTGGTCAAAGACATGGTATGAACAAAGTTCCTTACAGAGAAGAGACATTCTATATACAATAAACAGTATAAAGAATTTCCTAGGAAAGCCTGAAGGTGTGACTCGGTGGTAGACCACCTGTCTAGCATGCTTCAAGCCCTGGGTTTGCCCTCAGCAAAGCTAAGCTAAACTGTGTGCAACAAGTTCCTATCATGGTCCAGTTGCACACACATGCTATTCTCGGATAACTGCATGCAACTGAGGTGTTTTATATTCCCTATTCCCACTTCAGCTAACAAGATAAAGACACGAAGTGCGATATGATATTTAATAAAACAATTTCTAAAACCTTCCTTAGCCAGGTGAGGTAATGTGCCCTTAGTCCCAGCACACATGGGCAGAGGCAGGCAAATCTCTGAATTTCAGGCCAGCCTAAATTACAAATTCCAGGACAGCCAGAGCTATGTAAAGAGACCCTGTCTCAAAAACACACAAAACTTTTTGAGGCGCTGCCTATATGTAGAAGATATCAAGATCTTTACCTGGGGACGGGGGAAGATGGTACAGTGGGCACGTGCTGTGGGACCATAAGGACCTGAGGTCAAACTGAGCACTCACAGCAAAAGCGGGGTGTAGTTCAGTGAGCTTGATAAAGACCTAAGAGGCCAGATGGAGCTGATAGGAACCTCCAGGATGACAATACATACCTCAGGGTACAGGGATGGGCAGCTCTAGTAGACAGGCATCCATGGTGCTTTCCTGACCTGCCGACTGACCCAGCACAGCTGTGCACATCCTCACAGCTGCTGTCAGCACCCCAAATCTTCCCACGTGTTCTGGAGCTGGAGACAAAGTTCTCACTGACTCAGTAGCTCCCTACCTCCAAGACTACTACCAAGATGCTTGCATATTCAAGCCCCATCTTCCTCCTATCCAAAAATAGGAAGATATAGCTTAGGGCTCCAAATACCAAAGATTGATTTTTTTGTTGTTGCTGTTACTGAAGTATTTTGTTGTTGTTGATAATGTTTTTGTTGTGTTGTTTTTGTGTGTGTGTGTGTGTGTTTTTGGTTTTTCGAGACAGGGTTTCTCTGTGGTTTTGGAGCCTGTCCTGAACTAGCTCTTGTAGACCAGGCTGGTCTCGAACTCACAGAGATGCGCCTGCCTCTGCCTCCCAAGTGCTGGGATTAAAGGCGTGCGCCACCACCGCCCGGCTTGTTGATGATATTGTTAATGCTTTTTTTTTTTTTTTTTTTTGAGACAAGGCTTCTTACTTGCCAAACAATAATACTTTGAAAACTATTTTTACATCTACTCATGGAGGTAAGGCGCCTCAGGTTCATGGTAGCTGGTTCTCTCCTACCAACGGGGTTCAAATTAGGCTTGGTGGCAAGCAACTTTACCTGCTGAGCCATCTGGCCTGCTCCTTCCCTTTAAATTTTATTTTTTCCTCCAAATAGAATCTTGGATAGCTCAAATAGTAGCTAGGGGATGCCCTTGAATTCTTGATCTTCCTGCCTTTACCTCTCAAGTATTTGGATTATAAACATGCTTAGCCATGCCTCTTTTAAGGCATGTTGGCGGTGGAACCCAGGGCTTCATGCATGCTAGGCAAGCACCCTACCATTGAGTTGCTTCCCTGCTCCCAGCAGTCTTCACAGATAATGAGGACAGCCATCCTCTAGACTCAGTAGAGGATGACTTGCTTTTTAAAGATATCACATTTCTTTAATTGATATCTTTATTGTGTCACGGAGAATTTGTGTGTGTTGGTTCCCTTCTTCTACCACGTGAGTCCCAGCGATTGAACTCATGTCCTTAGTCTTGGCGGCAAGCACCTTTACCCACCAGGCTACCTTGACAGCCCCTTGGTTTTCTAAAGCAAAATGTGAAAAAGCAGCTTACCTGTTTCCCCAAACAGGCTGGATGACCCTGCTAGGGCTAGAGGAGCCGTGTCACACCCAGGGATTCCTGGGGTATTCATCAAGGTGTCCTTGTTCCACTTCAAAGGCATGGGAGACAAGTGAGAACACCGAACACACACACACACTCCTGTAATGCACAGATTCCCATGGCTCCCTCACCCTCACAGGAAGCCAGAAAACGGATCATGGCATGAGCCTCACGACCTCTCACCCCCAGCTCTGTTTATGAAGTTTCTCTCCCTTCTGCCTGGTCTTTCCTCTTTCCAGCACAGATAGGACAAGGCGGTGCCACATGAGGGTTTATTCCAGCCACAGCTTCCAGAGAAACGCCACAATAAATTACATCATTAAATAAGCCCCGCACTGGACCCTGCCCTCGTCTGCCCCTTCTAGGACCCTCTGGGGCCTCAACTAGGCCTGCTCCTTGTGAGAGAACGAGCCTATGAGTCTTACTGGGTCCCCACCCTAGTCTTTAGCCCCCTGTGTCTCACTCGCCTGACCTTGACAGCTGGGCAGCTGTTACTCAGCTGTCTCCGAAGGGGGGAGGGGAGGGCAAGGAAGGAGCAGCCATAGTCCATAGCCAAGCCCATGTCCCTAGAGGTGTGTGGGGTTCTCCAGAGACGGATCTGTCTTAGTCATGTGCAAGACCACCGTGGGGGCCTTGTAGTGGCAGTGAGTACCACGGCCATAGCCCCCTGGGGCCCGGCAGGCTTTGGCTCGGACTCGGCCAGCTGCCATTTTTCGGTAACACAGGCTCTGCCATGTCTGGAAAGTCTTGGAACTCCATACCCAAACTCCACTGGTGATGCCCACCACCAAGGACATGAAGATTTTGAGCATGAAGACAGCCACAGTGGGCACCGAGCCCCCTGGCAGCGAGCAGTCTCTTCGGCCTCCGGGCACAGTGGCAGCAGTGCATGGTTGCTCGGTGGCCCGAAGGCGCCAGTAATCCATGTTGAGGCGCTCATAAACGTAGCAGACGATGACGCAGGTGGCCGGCACAGTGTACAGGATAGAGAAAACTCCGATCTTGACCATCAACTTCTCCAGCTTCTCCGTGTTGGTGCCACCCGTCTTCATGATTTTGCGTATATGGAAGAGAGCCACAAAACCGGTCAAGAGGAAACTAGTGCCAAGTACCAGGTAGCAAGAGAGGGGTACCAACACAAAGCCGGTGAGGGCTGCCGGGTCCATGCTGGCTACATAGCAGAGCCCCGTCAGCTCATCCCCAGCCACCTTGCGCAGCGTCAGGACCACGATGGTCTTGAGAGCTGGCAGGCCCCAAGCTGCCATGTGGAAGTAGCTGCCATGGGCCTCAATGGCCTCGTGGCCCCATTTTTTGCCTGCAGCTAGGAACCAGGTGAGAGTCAAAACCACCCACCAAAGTGAGCTGGCCATACCGAAGTAATAGAGCAATAGGAAGACCAGGGTGCATCCTGTGTTTTCCAGACCCTCCTGGATCACATACAGAGCCCCTGCTTCCTGGTCGCAGGCCACACTCTGTGCACCTGCCACTGCTCGGATGAGGAAAGCCAAAGAGTAGACGTTGTAGCACATGGAAAGGAAGATAATGGGACGCTCGGGGTACTGGAATCGGTGAGGCTCCAGCAGAAAGGTAAAGACGGTGAAGGCTGTGGAGAAAAAACACAACGCAGACCACACAGCCATCCAGACGAGCGCGAAGTCCTTGTCGCGCCGAGACCA
Organism: Chionomys nivalis; assembly: GCF_950005125.1. NCBI lineage: Eukaryota > Metazoa > Chordata > Mammalia > Rodentia > Cricetidae > Chionomys > Chionomys nivalis. Next base: position 98,845,022 of record NC_080088.1, on the reverse strand, counting down.
GAACACCTCGACGCCTGGCCCGCAGCGCGGAGCGCACGAGCGACTCTTCTCCACGTACTGGAACTTCTCGGGGTTGTCACAGGTGCCACCACTGCCGGGACCTGGGGCTGAATTTTCCGGTGGCCTCGCGGGCCGAGGTGCCACAGGTAACATGCCCAGGCCCTTGTGGGGTTCTGTGGGGCCTGTGGTGGCATTCTCCGGTGCCTCCATGCAGAGCGCGTGCGGGTCGTTGCGCGTGGGGAGCCGGGCGCAGTCGAGCGAGTCCGGCCAGCCGAAATTGAATTGCTCCATGATGGGGGCGCAGCGCAGGCGAGCCTGCTCGCACATTGGCCGGCAGGCGGGGATGGGAGTGGAGACCTGGTCGGTGCACATGGGGGCGTAGAGCGAGCAGAGGAAGAAGCGCAGGTGGCTGTGGCAGCCGTACTGCACGAGAGGCGCGAACTCGGCCAGCTGTGCAGCCGCCTCGCCCTGCGACGTGTGGCCCAGTAGGTTGGGCATACGGGTCAAGTTGTAGCCAATGCCCCGGCACATGGGGATCTCCACCGCTTGGCACGGGGCAGGACCACGGCCGCGCTCCGGATCGAAGCGGCCGATCTCCAGAGCCGCGCCGCCCGTCGTCAGCAGCTGCCACAGCAGCAGAGCCCCGCGGAGCAGCGGTGGCACGGCCATCGCCCCGCGGCGCGGCCGCCCCAGCTCAGGCTCACTCGCGCCGCTCCATCCCGCGTCCCGGGATCTGCGCGCCACGTTGCGAACCGCGCGCCATCTCCCAGCCGCCCACGTGTGTCCCGGAGCGCACGGCGCCTTTGGAGGAGCAGACGCTGCCGCCGCCGCCGCTGCTGCCGCCACTCCAGCCAGAGCCGGCGCGGTCTCAGCCACCGGCCGCCGCAGTTCCGAATCTAGAGGGCGTGGTCGGTGGAAAGACACGCCCGAGGGCGGGGCATTCTCACCGGGCACGCCCCCGCCGCGCTTTAAAGGTGCCGCGCCTGTCTGCCACGCTGGAGATGGTTGGGCCTTTCCCCTCCTTTGCAGACTCGACAGTTCGTGGGGACATAACCATGCGTGCGCCCTTTTCACCCCAAGTGGAAGGGGGTCACCCGAAGGTCTCCAAGCCCCAGGCAAGCCCTAGACAAGGCCCTTCTCTGCCTCCTCCTCAGGATGTTTTGTTGTTGATCTTGTTATTTCTGAGACTGGGTCTCCTATAACCCAGCTGCCTCAAGCTCACCTTGAACTCCTGATCCTCCTGCCTCCTCAGGGCTGCCGCCAGAGAGCCTCCTGTATGCTGGACAAGCACTCTACCAACTAAGCCACTCGCCCAGACCAAGCTTTGCTGGTTTGGTTTTCATTACATTTATCGCACACCCGTGTGAGTGTGTGTGTGTGCACACGCGTGTGTGACATGCAAGCACAGGTATGCACACTCACAAAACTGCAAGTGTATGAGGACAATTTGGGGAATCAGTTCTCTCCTTCCACTATGTGGGACCTGCCCACTGAACTTAGGTCGTTATGACCTTTTTGCAGAACCACCTCTCTGGACCCTCCTTTTGTTTGTTTCGATGTTGTTGTTTTGCTTTGTTTGTTTGTTTGTTTGTTTTGAGACAAGGTTTCTCTGTGTAGCCCTAGTTGTTCTGGAACTCGCTTTGTAGACCAAGCTGGCCTCGAACTCACAGAGATCTGCCTACCTCTTTCTCCCGAGTGCTGGGATTAAAGGCATGTGCCATCGCTGCCCGGCTTTGCTTTGTTTTTAATTTTTACATTTTCTAATTTGTGTGTTTAGGTGTTTTCCCTGTGTGTAAGTCTGTGCACCACCGAAGAGGACTGGAATTGTGAGTTACCATGTGGGTGCTGGGAATCGAACCCAGGTCCTCTGGAAGAGCAGTCAGTGCTCTTAACCCCGGCCCATCTCTCAGACTCCGCATTTGTTTGTTTCTGAGACTGTTTTACGAAGTCCAAGCTGGCATCAAACTCACTAAACATCAAAGGCTGACCTTGAACTTCTCACCCCCTCTTCCACCTCCTGAGTGCTGGGATGACAGGCTGCCTGCCCTTCAGCCAGGCATTTCAGTGATGCTTTTGGCCTCGTGATGGTCCTCCAGCTCAGCCTGTGGCCTCTGTGCAAGTCTGAAGGTGAAAGGACTCACTCAGATTCACATGCCCCCTAGAGGGCAGGTCTGGCAGGCAGTCTTGCTTTCCTGCCTGCCTGCCTGTCTGTCTCTCGCTCTCTCTTACACACACACAAACACACACACACACTCACGGAAAGTCAGATGCCCAAGTGTTCCGGCTTTACCAATCCCCTCCCGCTATATTTAGAGCTGGGATTCAGTAAAGAGTTGGGACAGTGCTGCTGGCCACAGTGAGAAAATGGGGCAGCCATTGCCCACTGTCTCTCAGCTCCCTGAGAGCCGAGCCGGAGCTCAGCAGCGACAAAGACAAACATATGCTGCCATTGGCATGCACCCAGCGCTCTGCCTCTGAAAGGATAGAAGAGAAGGGGCTTTGTGAAGCTGCAGCCAGCCCCGTACACAAACTCAGCCCTGGGAATCCCCAGAGACACGGCCGCAAACCTAAACGGGACTGGGGAGCTGGCTTAGGCAGTCAAGGAGTTTCTGAGCAAGTGTGAGGAACTGAGTTCCAATCCCCAGCACCCGTGTACAAAGGCAGCCAGTGCAATACACACACGGGATCATCCCGCTGGGGCGGAGAAGACGGGAAGATCCCTGGGGGTGCCCTTCCAGGCAAAGCCCCTCCCCCTTCATAATCTTCTTCCCAGCCCCTCCCCACGACTATAGCTACTTCTCCATTCTCTAAGATTGGTTGTTATTGTTGTTCTGGTTTTTCGAGGATTTCTCTGTGTAGGTTGTCCTGGAACCCACTTTGTAGGCAAGGCTGGCCTCGAACTCACAGAGAGCTGAGTGTGCATCACACCCCTAGGCTGGTTGTTTGTTTGGTTGGTTGGTTAGTTTTTGTTTTTGTTTTGTTTTGTTTTTAATTTCACAAACACCCCAAGGCCTTTCCCCTCTCGTTCCAGCTATCCTCACCTCCTAGGGACAGTCCCCACCTCTTCTGGACAGAGCTGAAGGCTCAGCTCTGGAGTCCGGAATCCCCACCCACCACATGAGCCCCCGCCCATCTTTCCCTTCCTTTTTTGCAGGGCAGCAACAGCCGATCACCAGGGTCAGTGCTCATTTATCTCTGATCTCAAGGTTTAGCCCTGCCTCCTGAACACCTGTCCGGAATGACTAGGGCTCTCTCCAGTTGTCCATTTCCTCAAAGCCACTTAGGAGGCAGAGCCTGGCCTGGGAGCCCTATTTTGTGTGTCCCTGCCTCCCGCTCCAGGATGCAAAAGAGTTAGGGGCCCTAACTCTGGCAGCCATAGTGGGGAGGGTACTCCAGGGGCCAGTGGGATGTAAGGTCTGCCTGTCACTATGGCAACAGTCAGCTCCTGGGAAGCCGGAGGGGTGTGTGTGTGTGTGTGTGTGTGTGTGTGTGTGTGTGACATTGCCGAACCGCCTACCCCTCAATGTTAGACGCTGCTTGGGGAGAGAAGAGAAGAGGCCCCTTGGGCTGCCTGCCCACCCACCCGGCTTTGTTACCCGATCTCCCTCTTTACAAAAGAGGAACAATACCTCAGGCGTCCACTGAAAGGGAGATGATGAGAAGGACAGGGATGGAGGGAGGTCACCATCAATGCCCACCCCCCACTGGGAGCCCCCCAAAGCTCCACCTCCCTGGAAGATGCCAGCCTTCCTCCGGGCCTTGGCTGGGGGCCCACTCTGGGAAGGGACAGCCTTCTGTCCTGAATTCCCACCCTCACCACTCCATGCCGCCAACCTTCCCAGGGGCCTTTCTCGCATTGTAACCACTGATCACCCTCCCTTCAAGGCTAAGCCCATACCCCCTCCGCCAGACCCCACCTCCGTTCTGATAGAGCCTCTGTCTGGATGAGTCCTACCCCACACCCCACTGCAGAGTGCAGCCAGCTGCTCCAGAGCCTGGTCTACCTACAAAACCTGGGAGCTTCAGGAACAAGGCACTGTGCCATGCCCCACAAGACTTTCACGCCTGGCCTGCAGTTGGCGCCTATGAACGTCCATTGTGTCAAGAGACTGTCTGAATGAGAGGGGCCATTAAAAATGCTGAAAGAGGGCAGGGGAGGCAGCTCGATGACGGCTAAAACACTTGCTCTGTAAGTGTGAAGACCTGAATTCAAGTCTCCAGACGCCGCCACGTGAAGTCAGGTGTGGCAGCCAGCGCCTGTGATTCCAATGGCCAGCTAGCCTGGTGTACCTGGCAGCAAAGAGGAAGAAAGTCGTGCCTCAAACCAGAGAGAGTCCACTTTCCTCTAAGTGTCCGGCTATGTTCACACACCAAACGCCACCATGCCCCCCAACACACACACTTTAAGAAAAAGTGTTAACCAAGCAACGTGGCACACAACTTTAATCCCAGCATTTAGGAGGAGGAGGCAAGTGGAGTCCTGTGAATCTGGGTCTAGCCTGGTCTACAGAGTGAAACTGTCTAAAAAAACTTTTAAAAATATGTTTAAAATTTATTCCGTGTGTTTATTTATGGGGCGGGGGCACATACCTGCCGCAGTGTAAATGCTACATGCGTGTGTAGAGGTCAGAGGACAACTGTCAGGCGTTGGTTCTTTCCTCCACCATGTGACTCTGGGACTAGAACCCAGTTCATTGGCTTGGCAGTAGGCACATTCACCCAGGAAACCATCTCGCCAACCCTAAAAAGGTACTTCCTTTCTTTTTCTTTTTTTTTTCTTTTTTTCTTTTTTTTGGTTTTTCGAGACAGGGTTTCTCTTTGGCTTTGGAGCCTATCCTGGAACTAGCTCTTGTAGACCAGGCTGGTCTCAAACTCACAGAGATCCGCCTGCCGCTGCCTCCCGAGTGCTGGGATTAAAGGCGTGCGCCACCACCGCCCGGCCCGGCGTCTTTTCTTTTTCTTAAAAAAAATAATAATTTATTGAAGATTTTCATTCTGTGTGTGTGCACGAGCCCCTGTAGGGTGCACATGAGTGCTGGGCCCAGAGGTCAGCAGACGGCATCACACATTCAGGAGTTGGAGCTACAGGTGGTTGTGAGCTGCTGCATGTGGGTGCTGGGAAGCAAACTGGGGCATCTGAGGGAGCCCTGTGTGCCCTTAGCTGCTGAGCCACCTCTCCAGTCCCAAGAAGCATTTTCTTAAAAACTGGGCCTGCTGAGTGTGGTGGCGCACACCTTTGACACAGCACTCGGGAGGCGGAGGCAGGAGGAGCAATGTACATTGAAGCCAGCCTGGCCAGCAGAGTGGATTCCAGAAGAGCCAGGGCTACACAGTGAGACCCCATATCAAGGCCAAATAAAAGCCAGGCGTGGCAGCACATCCTTGCAATCCCAGCATTCAGAAGGCTGGGGTAGAAGAATTGTCATGAGTTCAAAGCCAGCCTGGGTTACATAGTGAATAAGAGGCCAAATGCAAAGTCAGGTAAAGTTGCACAAGTCTGTCATCGAAGTCCTCCACAGATGGAAGCCAGAGGATGAGGAGCTTAAGGGGTCACCTGCTTAATTCTCTCTCTCTCTCTCTCTCTCTCTCTCTCTCTCTCTCTCTCTCTCTCTCTCTCGACAGGGTTTCTTTTTGTAGCCCTGGCTGTCCTGGAACTCGCTCTGTAATCCAGGCTGGCCTTGAACTCACAGAGATCCATCTGCCTCTGACTCCTGAGTGCTGGGATCAAAGGTGTGCGCCACACCACCTAGTTGCGTCTTCTTCTTCTTCTTCTTCTTCTTCTTCTTCTTCTTCTTCTTCTTCTTCTTCTTCTTCTTCTTCTTCTTCTTCTTCTTCTTCTTCTTCTTCTTCTTTTGGTTTTTCAAGACAAGGTTTTCCTGTAGTTTTGGAGCCTGTCCTGGAACTAGCTCTGTAGACCAGGCTGGCCTCAAACTCACAGAGATCAGCCTGCTTCTGCCTCCCAAATGGTGGAATTAAAAGTGTGCACCACCACCACCTAGTATTCTTAAAATACATGTAACTTGGGGCTAGAGAGATGTAGAGTGGTTGAGAGTGCACACTGCTCTTGTAGAGGACTCCAGGTGGGTTGCCATGTTACATTGCTCACAGTCACCTGTAAATCCAGCTTCAGGCCGGGCGGTGGTGGCGCATGCCTTTAATCCCAGCACTCGGGAGGCAGAGGCAGGCGGATCTCTGTGAGTTCGAGACCAGCCTGGTCTACAGAGCTAGTTCCAGGACAGGCTCCAAAGCCACAGAGAAACCCTGTCTCGAAAAACCAAAAAAAAAAAAAAAAAAAAAAAAAAAATCCAGCTTCAGGGTCATCTCACACCCTCTTTCAGCCTCCAAGGGCACCCGAATTATATACCGAGTTCTGGCATATGACTATATTAAACTCATGAAGTCAGTACCATGCTGGGTTCAAATAATGAGTATCTTGCAGCTAAAATGCAAATATAGTGCAAATTAAATTGATAATAGCCAGAACTGACCAATGTATCAATTTAACTGTTACACAGCAGAGATGGGGTGTGATGAGCTTAAATGTAACCACCACTTATGAAGAAATTAACTTGCATCTCATTTAATTCCCATAATGCCTTATAAGGTATTTTGTTTCCGTGTGGACATGCGTGTTGCATGTTGTATGCAGCGTGAATTGCATACATGCCAGGGGTGGGTAGTGGGCATCTCACTCTATCCTTCTCTGCCTTAGTCCTGCTAATGTCTAGCGAGGAGAGTTGAGGGCACCAAGTTATAGACGTGACACCCTCCGCGCCGCTGAATCTCAGTCCTGAGGAAGAGCCATGGAGAAGAAAAGAGAAGGGTGTTTAAGATGAGCAGCGTGGGTGCACTTGGGAGGCTGAGGCAGGAGGATCATGGATTTATGTCATCCTCAGTTACATAGGGAATTTGAGGTCAGCCTGGGCTACAAGACTCCCTGTCTTAAAACACGAAAAAGAAGAAAGACTAGGATGTGGGGTGGGAGAGAGGAAGAGAAAAGCGGTGAGGAAGAGGAAAAGAGGAGAGGGAGGAAGGAAGAAGAGAGAAAGGGAAGGAAGGGGGATAGGAGGGAGAAGAAGCAGGAGGAGGTGGAAGAGAAAGAGGAGAAGCACCATGTTTTGCGGATGCATTGGTGGAGTAAAGTGGAGGTCCCCAGAGAGAACTGGGGGATCCCCCCTGGGGTACTAGAGAGCCAAGGAAAGTTTTATAAAGGGGTGAGAGCCTTCCAACACTGGAGGAAAGAACCAGTCTCCACTGGGGGCAGGCGGGATCCCCAGCGAGCCTGGGGACGTTGCTGGGAAAAGGCGTGGGTAAGCACGAAGGCCAAGTGCAGCCTGACTGGGCTGGGGAGGGGGGAGCCCCGACGGCCCGGGCGCCTCCTGCCTGCCTCTGCTCAAAGCGGCCTTTGTGCAGCTGAGGCCTGAGCGAGCTCCTGTTTCGTTGACGTTGGACTCTCCTGCTTATTTATCCAGTTCAGCAGCGGCCCAGGCGGGTGAAAAAAAAAAGCTTCAGCTGCTGAGTTAGCGAGGAGGAAAGAGGCCCTGCCAACTTCCACAGCCCTTCCCAACCCGGAGGGGCCTCAAAAAGCCAGGCAGAGAAGCCTCAGGCTGCCCTAGGGATGCCCACACTCCCCGAGGCAGTGGCTAGTGCCCTAGGCCTGTATTCTACAAGCAAGCCTCTTCCTACAGGACCAGCCCTCCTCCCAGCCCTCCTCTGGGGTGACAAATGGCCCAGGGTGGGAAATCAGCCTGGTGGGAGGGACACCCAGCCTTTGCCAGGGCCTCATCTTGTCCTAGTAACATTTGCCAGGGCCTGGCTTGACTTCCTGGCTTTTCCAGAGAGTCCTCCACTTTGAGTGGCCAGCCGCAGGAGTTCACCCCTGGGATGGATGAACTTTGCTGTCCCAAGCCCCAACTTAAGTCCCCCCCCCCCCCCCCCCCCCCCCCCCCGTCTAGTTTGAGCAGCTGCTGGGGTTTGGATCTAAGCGGGAGATTTTGGGACCAGATTCACCCAGTACTGGTCTGTGGAGGTGGCCAGGAGAGGAGGCAGATGGGGCTGGAGAACTGGGGAGTGGCAGCGCCGACCGTCCCCTGTGTGTGTGTGTGTGTGTGTGTGTGTGTGTGTGTGTGTGTGTGTGTGTGTGTGAGAGAGAGATGGCTCTTGGGTAAAGGGGCTTGCTGTTATGGTTTAAGTAAATAGCGGCGCTGTTCTTTGAGACCACGGCAGGCCAGGTAGGCAGCCAGTCCCAGGCAGGGATGGTGCAGTTCCCCAAGGGGCTGCAGCGTCCCAAGACCACAGAGGCCGTGTGTAGCGTGAGAGACGGGGAAGGATAGGCAGGACATGCAGAGTGAGGTTGGATATTTATTTAGTGGGTTATGGAGGGGGAAGGGAAAGTGGGGAAGGGGAGAAGGGAGAAGAGCAGAGAGGGAGGCAGAGAGAGAGAAACAGAAAGAAAGTTGGGGCATGGGGAGAGGAGCCATGGCAGCAGCTACCTCTTCAGAAGAGAGACAGAAAGGAAGAGCTCAGGCTGGAAGCAGAAGCAAGAGGTGCCTGCCTCAGTGGTGGTGGTGTGTGGGGGGGAGTGGGCGGGGCTTGTCTCTTAAAGGGACAGAACAGACCATTACATTTGCCACCAAGCCTAAAGGCCCAAATTCAGTCCATGTAACACACCCTGGAAAGTGTTCTGACCTCCACTCACCTGCTGAGGCATGTGTATCCCCTCCTCCCCATAAATAAATGTGAAAAATAAAAGAGCCAGGAGTGGTGGTACACACCTTTATCCCAGCACTCAGGAGGTAGAGGCAGGGAGACTCTCTGTGAGTTTGAGGCCAGCCTGATCTACATAGGGAGTTCTAGGGCAGGGGTACATGAACAAACAAAGGTGGCCATTCGTGTGGGGTCCCCATGACGATGTCAGTACAATTGTGGGAGGGGACTGGAGGGAAGGACACTAGTTTAGTGAGGATGGGATTGTGGGTAATGGCATAGGAAGCGGGTGGTGTGAGGGCCTGTGTGTTTCCAGGGTCTTATTGTCAAAGAAAGAATTCAGAGACAACTAGGCAAGGAACTGGGAGGAAGCTGGATGTAAGACAATCGTACACACCCTAGTGGTAAATATGGGATTCTCAAGACAGGGTGGTGTGGCCTGGAACCCCAGGGAATGTAGAAGGCAGAGGTGAAACAGTTTTTAACCTTTCTAACGCTGTGACCCTTTAATACAGTTCTTCGTATTGTGGTGACCCCATCCATAAAAATTATTTTCATTGCTACTTTCTTTTTTTTCTTTTTATTTATTTATTTATTTATTAAAGATTTCTGCCTTCTCCCCGCCACCACCTCCCATTTCCCTCCCCCTCCCCCATCAAGTCCCCCTCCCTCATCATCCCTAAGAGTAATCCGGGTTCCTTGCCCTGTGGGAAGTCCAAGAACCACCCAGCTCCATCCAGGTCTAGTAAGGTGAGCATCCAAACTGCCTAGGCTCCCACAAAGCCAGTATGTGCAGTAGGATCAAAAACCCATTGCCATTGTTCTTGAGTTCTCAGTAGTCCTCATTGTCTATTATGTTCAGCGAGTCTGGTTTTATCCCATGCTTTTTCAGACTCAGGCCAGCTGGCCTTGGTGAGTTCCTGATAGAACATCTCCATTGTCTCAGTGTGTGGTGCACCCCTCGCGGTCCTGAGTTCCTTGCTCATGCTCTGTCTCCTGCTCTTGATTTGGACCTTGAGATTTCAGTCCGGTGCTCCAATGTGGGTCTTTGTCTCTGTCTCCTTTCATCGCCTAAATGTTTTTCTTTGGGTTCACCTTCTTAATTAGCTTCTCTAGGATCACACATAATAGGCTCAACGTCCCCTATTCATGGCTAGAAACCAAATATGAGTGAGTACATCCCATGTTCCTGTTTTTGGGTCTGGCTCACCTCACTCAGGATAGTGTTTTCTATTTCCGTCCATTTGCCTGCAAAATTCAGGAAGTCATTGTTTTTTACTGCTGAGTAATACTCTAATATGTATATATTCCATACTTTCTTCATCCATTCTTCCATTGAAAGGCATCTAGGTTGTTTCCAGGTTCTGGCTATTACAAACAATGCTGCTATGAACATAGTTGAGCATATACTTTTGTTGTATGATAGGGCATCTCTTGGGTATATTCCCAAGAGTGGTATTGCTGGGTCCAGGGGTAGGTGGATCCCAAAATTCCTGAGAAACCGCCACACTGTTTTCCAAAGTGGTTGTACAAGTTTGCATTCCCACCAGCAATGGATGAGTGTACCCCTTTCTCCACAACCTCTCCAGCAAGGCTATCATTGGTGTTTTTTATTTTAGCCATTCTGACAGGTGTAAGATGGTATCTTAAAGTTGTCTTGATTTGCATTTCCCTGATCGCTAAGGAAGTTGAGCATGACCTTAAATGTCTTTTGGCCATTCGAACTTCTTCTGTTGAGAATTCTCTGTTCAGCGCAATGCCCCATTTTTTAATTGGGTTGATTAGCCCTTTACGGTCTACTTTCTTGAGTTCTTTATATATTTTGGAGATCAGACCATTGTCAGTTGCGGGGTTGGTGAAGATCTTCTCCCAGTCAGTGGGTTGCCTTTTTGTCTTAGTGACAGTGTCCTTTGCTTTACAGAAGCTTCTCAGTCTCAGGAGGTCCCATTTATTCAATGATGCCCTTAATGTCTGTGCTGCTGGGGTTGTACGTAGGAAGTGTTCTCCTGTGCCCATGTGTTGTAGAGTACTTCCCACTTTCTCTTCTATCAGGCTCAGTGTGTTTGGACTGATATTGAGGTCTTTAATCCATTTGGACTTGAGTTTTGAGCATGGTGATAGATATGGATCTATTTTCATTCTTCTACAGATTGACATCCAGTTTTGCCAGCACCATTTGTTAAAGATGCTCTCTTTTTTCCATTGTATACTTTTAGCTCCTTTATCAAAAATCAGGTGTTCATAGGTTTATGGATTAAAGCTAGGGTCTTCTATTCGATTCCATCATTGCTACTTTATAACTGTAATTTTGCTACTTTTTTTCCCCCGAGACAGGGTTTCTTTGTAGCTTTGGAGCCTGTCCTGGAACTAGCTCTTGTAGACCAGGCTGGCCTTGAACTCACAGAGATCTGCCTGCCTCTGCCTCCCAAGTGCTGGGATTAAAGGCATACGCCACCACTGCCCGCCGTGTATAAATTCTTTAGAAACCATAGAACATTGTTTCTGTCTTACATTTGTCAGTGAGCAAGACAAATCTGCTAACCATACAATAAAATGTTCCCCTCTTCGAAGAAGAAGAAGAAGAAGAAGGAGGAGGAGGAGGAGGAGGAGGAGGAGGAGGAGGAGGAGGAGGAGGAAGAAGAAGAAGAAGAAGAAGAAGAAGAAGAAGAAGAAGAAGAAGAAGAAGAAGAAGAAGAAGAAGAAGAAGAAGAAGAAGAAGTTAAGAAGAAGTTGATCCATCTGGTGGACTGGCAATCGCCTGGCCAAGGGACCACTTCTGAGGAAGGCAGATTCCCCCAAAGTCACCCTGAAGAGGTAGGAGAAATAATTAGCCCTTTAATGAGAAAGTGTACTTCTCCCTAGAATTCCTTCCCCTAGCACAGTCCCTAAGAGCTACCATGACTCAGACAGGGGTATTTCTCCTCTTAGTTTGTCTGCCTGTTCTTTCAGATGCTGGTCCCAGAGCCTAAATGCATTTTTCTGGCATTCTGGGCTTTTTCCTTCTCTCCAAAGCCCCCCTCCATCATGTGGCTGCTTGTCCACCATGTGGCTGACCTCTTTCCTGGTTAGAGCCACACAACATGGCGGTCTCTCCCTTTCTTCCCTCTGTCCCTCCTCAAGGCAGCTGCCCGATTTGCAGCTCACCTGTCTTGCCGTCTTGCTCTATTTGTCTGAATGTTTGCCTTCATGTATGTATATAGGTGTCCTGTCTGCGCACCCGATGCCTTCTGGCATCAGAAGAAGGTGTCTGATCCTCTGGAACTGGACTTACAGCTGTCATGAATCACCATGTGGGTGCTGGGTGCTCTTAACCTCTGAACCAAACCTCCAGCCCCAGGCTTTTTAAGCTTCCATTTGAGTCCGCTCTTAAATCCATGTATTAATGAGTCTGAGAACCCCTAAAAGGAACCCCAATTTCTTCAGCATCATTGTCTGAAGATAATAAACAAAAGGGACCAGCCTGACATGGTGGCACACGCTTTTCACCTGAGCACCTGGCGGGCAGAAGCAGGTCCATGTCTGAGTTGGAGGCTAGCCTGGTCTACACAGTGAGTGGCAGGCCAGCTAGGGCAACATAGTCAGGCCTTGTCTCAGAATAAGGTTTGGGGACTGGTGATGTCGCTCAGTAGTACCCGTTCAGTACTTGTCTAGATTCCAGGAAGGCGTGGTCCTTCAGTTCCAGCACCCATGCCAGGCGGCTCCCACGCATCCACAGTGCCAGCACCAGGGGGGATCCAACGCCTCTGAACTCTGGGGGCACCATCCCTGGACTGCACCTACCTCTCCCCACATATATAATTAAAAAAACAAAACAAAATTTAACCCAAGAGCTGGAGTATAGCTCATTGGCAAGAGTGTTAGTGATGGTAATTTGTTTGTTTCTTTAAGACAGGGTCTCTGCACATAGCTAAGGCTGGCCTTGAACTCACTGGGATCCTGCATCCTCAGTCCCCGAACGCTGGGATAGAGGAATGTTTTCTTGTGTATAATGGTTTCTAGCATGCGTAAGGGCATGAAAAGAGATGACAGAAGACTCACTGGAGAGGAGGGCTTGCCACTAAGCCTGATGACCTGGCTTCAGTCACTGAGACCCACGTGGTGGTGGAAAGAAAATCAGCTCCCTGCAATCTGTCCCTGGACCTCTAAATACAGGCTCAGGCGTGCGTGTGTCTCCTTTCTGCCAATAATATATATAAAAAGAAATATAAACAGGAAAAAATAGGAAAGAGACTATTGGTAAAAGATGAGTATTCTGCAGTCTAGAGAGATGGCTCAGTGGGTAAGAGCACTTGATGTGCAAGGAAGAGGACCTAAGTTCAAATCCCCAGCATCCACAAAAGAGTCAAGCATGGCTGCAGGTGCCTCCAGCCCTAGCCAGCTTCATGGGGTGGAGACCATCATTAAGAGTTTGAAGACCAGGAAGCCACAAGGATGGGCCTCAGGCTCACAGAGAAACTCTGTCTCCAAACACGGTGGAGATGGGCTGATGAAACGGCTCAGTGGATAAAGGTGCTTGCTTAGAAATCTGACAACTTGAATCCACTCACTGGAGCCCACATCCCGAAGGAGAGAACCGACTCTCACAAGCTGTCCTCTGACTTCACACATGTGCTGTGGCATGCTCCCACCATAAATCAATGACTTCATACATGTGATATGGCGTGTTCCACTCCCCCCATAGATCAATGACTTCATACATGTGCTGTGGCATGCTCCACACCCCATAAATCAATGACTTCATACATGTGCTTTGGCATGCTCCACTCCCCCATAAATCAATGTTAATTTCAAAGCATCAACAAATCCTTAAAACTTGGAGAGCGCCGGGCAGTGGTGGCACTCAGCCCCCCCCCCCCGCCTCCACAGCACACACAGGACTTGTCTGAGCACACAGCACACATTCGCCAGCAAACACACACACAAATGTGTAACAAAGCCGGGTGGTAGTGATGCACACCTTTAATCCCAGCACTCAGGAGGCAGAGGCAGGAGGATCTCTGTGAGTTCGAGGCCAGCCTGGTCTATAGAGTGAGTTCCAGGACAGGCTCCAAAGCTACAGAGAAACCCTGTCTCAAAAAACAAAAAACAAACAAACAAAAAAAGTATAAAAAAGTAATAATTTTTTTATCAAAAGCATTAATTCAAATGCTATTTCCTCCTTGTGATTTTAAAGCATTTTGGAAACCCCTAGAAGTGCATCAGCCTCCAACTCTGGTGCCCAGGGTCCGGAGAGGTGGGTCGATGGCTCTGGCCTCGTACCCGTTGCTGGTCATACAGCTTGTCTTTTTTCTTTTTCCTTTGAGACAGGGTATCAGTAGCCCAGGCTGGAACTTACCATGCATCCAAGGATGACTTGAACTGTTGATCCTCCTGCCTCTATCTCTGTATCTCCTGGAGGCTGGATTATGGGCATGTGTCTCCACACCCAGTTTCTGTCCAAAGGGATTCAGGCTCAGGGCTTTGGGAAAACTAGAAAGGTATTCTACTAACTGAGCGAGGTCCCAAGCTCAGTTCATTCATTTGTTTGGTGTTTTGAGACTGGCCTTTACTTTCCAGCCCAGGCTGACCTTGAGTCCAGGCTGCTCCAGTGAGGAACCCCTAGTGCCGGGATCACAGGCAGGCAACACCAGGCCTGGCTCCTTGTTCATTTCTAAGGTCTGTGGGCTCTGTCCTCCAGCTGGGTGGACCCATCCATTACTAGTCCTCCCTGGTCACTGCGTTAGGAGCAGAGAGCCCCCTCCTCCATCCTCAGTCCCTGCAAGTTCAAGACAGCTTAATTTCTCTGTAGACTGGGGCTTGAGTATCCAGATGCGGAGTGGAAGAAAGGGATCCCTGGGGCCAGTGTTGTGGATGCTGCATGGCCATACACAGAACTTAAAAAAGTTAGGCTTACTTTGTTTTAGGTGTGTCTTAGCTAGGGTTTCTATTGTCATGAAGAGACACCATGACCCATGCCCACGGCAACTCCTTTTGCTGTTGTTGTTGTTGTTTGGTTTTTCAAAACAGAGTTTCTCTGTGCTCTGGTTGTCCTGGAACTTGCTCTATAGACCAAGCTGGCCTTGAACTCACAGAGTTCCACCTGCTTCTGTCTTTCTGAGTGCTGGGATTAAGGTGTGTGCCACCGCCGCCAGGCTGACCACAGCAACTTTTATAAAGGAAAACATTTAATTGGGGTGACTTACAGTTTCAGAGATTCAGTCCATTATCATGGTGGGACATGGTAGCATGCAGGCAGACATGGTGCTGGAGAAGGAGCTGAGCATCCTACATCTTGTGCAGGCAACAGAAAGCAAACTGTGACGCTGGGTGTGACTTGAGCATATATAAGACCTCAAAGCCCACCCCCGCAGTGACACACTTCCTCTAACAATATTATACCTACTCCTACGAGGCCACACATCCTAATAGTGCCAATTCCTTTGGGGATTATTTTTTTTCAAACCACCACAGTGTGTATGAGTATTTTACCTGTGTGTATGTGTGTGTACCACACGTATGCCTGGTGACCATCAGGTTAGAAGAGGATTGGATCCCCCGAGCTGAAGTTATAGATAGTTGTGAACTATCATATGGGTGCTGGGAACCAAACCCAGATCATCTGATTCACCAGCTTCCATTTTTTGTTGACCTTTTGAAGTAAAGATGACATTATCAGGGCTGGAGAGATGGCTCAGTGGTTAAGAGCACTCATTGGCTGCTATCTGGGAGAACCCGGGGTTCAATTCCCAGCTTCCATGTGGCAGCTCACTGCTGCCTGTAACTCCAGGGGACCTGACTCCCTCGAACAGACAAATGTGCAGGCAAAACACCAATGAACATAAAATAAAATAATAAATAAGTTATATTAATTTTTTAAAAATGACATTATCGGAGCCAGACAGTGGTTGCACGTTTTAAATCTCAGTACTTGGGAGGCAAAGGCAGGTGGATGAGTTCAAGGCCAGTCTGTTCTACAGAGCAAGTTCCAGGACAGCCAGAGTTACACAAAGAAACCAAGAAACCCTGTCTTAAAAATTAATTAACTAATTAAGATGAGCTGGGCAGTGGTGGCGCACGCCTTTAATCCCAGCACTCGGGAGGCAGAGGCAGGCAGATTTCTGTGAGTTTGAGGCCAGCCTGGTCTACAAGAGCTAGTTCCAGGACAGGCTCCAAAGCTACAGAGAAACCCTGTCTCAAAAACAAACAAACAAACAAACAAACAAACAAAAAGACAGATTGTGCACAGGTGAACAGATGAGCATACCGAATGAATGCATGCATGCAGGCGTGGATGGCATACCAAATGAATGCATGCAGACAGACATGGATGAACAGCTTATGAACACTGGCTGGTCAGGAAAGAAGATTTTAGTTTGGGTAGATCAGTTTTCTCCCAGCCTCTCCACATGGACCTCTCCGAAGGTCCTGGCTAGTTATGACCACAGTGTTGACCTCTGGCCGCCGAAGAGGATGGATAGGACTAACTACCAGCGATGGGTGTGACCCGGGCTGGAGACTAGGCTGGACCTAGGTTAGCATGATAAGTGTCCAGTTAGCCACCTCTGGAGGCTTCTTCCTTCCACGCTGGGGTCACCGGTCAGTCGGAGAGTGTCTTAGCCTGATCCCTTCATCTTTCCTTGCCCCTTCCTCAGCCTTGGTCCATCCGAGTGGCACCATAAGCCGCAGCCCTCCGTTCCACCCCACACAGAAGCTCTTTCACAGGGCTGGCTCAGAGCTCGGGGCCACGCCTCTTTCCTGCCTGGGCCCCCATGCTGCCTCCTGTCCCAGGGCTTCTGTGGCTGGCCCAGGGTGGGGAACCCAGTCAGGGAACACAATGTGGCTCCTTGTTCCCCAGCTCAGCCTGTTGGAATTGGCCGATTTCCTGCCTAGGCCTTGGGGCCTTTTCCAAGGTAAATAAACAAATACAGAGAAGTTGAGGCCTGGGGTAGAGAAAGGGGTGTTGGGGTTTTCCTTCCCAGGCACCCCACCGGCTGGGCCTTTTCTCTCTGAGATTTTTTTGACCTCTGGGAAGACAAGATCTTCTTGAAGGTTTGGGTGCTTTGCCCTGGGCACCCTACCCTGCCCCCTTCCAGGTGCTACCCCTAAAGAGGAAGCCTGGGCCTGAGCAGGGGGCTAACCCAGCTGAAGAGTGTTCCGGAAAGGGGATCTGGGGTGCATGGTAAGCCCTGGGTTGCTGTGCCTGCTTGGCGTGGATTTCAGGAAGGAAATGACTGCCATCCAGCTTTGGACATGGGTTCCTCCCATGGGACACTTCCTGGAGAGCCTCGGCACCTGGTACCCAGCTCTGACGTGGATCAGTTGCTGTCCTCTGGCTTTGGTTTCCATGGCTTCCAAGTGGGGGCATTTCCTCCTTTAGAGTGGTTGGCTGGTTACATAATGCAGGCACTCAGCAGGCTCCGTGGGTTTGGGAGTGGGAGACCCTACACTTTTTCATAAGAAACGCCCAAGTGGGACTTCATCTTCTTGTCCTGCCCAAAATGAGAGGAGGAACCTGCATGGTGGCAGGTACCTGTCACCCAGCATTTGAGAGGATGAGAAAGAAGGACGGATAGTTCAAGGTCAGCCTGAGCCACACAGAAAGACTGACCAAAAGAAAGAGAAAAAAAAAAAGATAAAAGGGAGAGAGAGCTGGGCTTGTAGCTCACTTGGTAGAGTGCTTGCCTAGTATGCACAAAACCCTGGGTTTGAATCCCATCACTACATAAACTGGACATAGTAGAACACACCTATGATCCTAGCTGCTTGGGGATGGAGGCAGAAAGATTGAGAATTCAAGGTCATTCTTTGCTAACAGGAAGTTTGAGGCAAGCCTGGACCACATGAGGCTCTGTGTCAAACAAAACAACAATAGCAACAATAATAGTAAATGAGGACATGTCCCTCAGCTCCCGCCAGCACTCAGGCTCAGGGCCCTCACCTCACCTCTGCCCAGTCCTCTCTGCGCTCCAGGTCCCAGCTGGGCCTGCCATGGCCTGAGTGTGAGAGAAAGATGGAGCACACGGGCAGACAAAACACCCCATAGTCTTCCCCCACTGTTTGGTTCCCTGATCGCCATATGCTTCTCCCGTACAGACGACACACCCACCATTGCTCATCCATCCTCCATCCTCCCACAGACCATCATCATCCTCCATCCTTCCACAATCCATCATCCATCCTCCCACAGTCCATTATCCATCCATCATCCTCCATCCTCCCACAGTCCATCCACCATCCTCCCACAGTCCATCATCCATCCTCCCACTGTCCATCCACCATCCTCCCACGGTCCATCATCATCCTCCATCCTCCCACTGTCCATCATCCATCCTCCCACTGTCCATCCTCCATCCTCCTACTGTCCATCCTCTATCCTCCCACTGTCCATCATCCATCCTCCCACTGTCCATGCTCCTACAGTCCATCATCCATCCACCATCCTCCCACTGTCCATCATCCATCCTCCCACGGTCCATCATCATCCTCCATCATCCCACAGTCCATCATCCATCCTCCCACAGTCCATCATCCATCCATCATCCATCCTCCCACAGTCCATCATCCATCCATCATCCATCCTCCCACAGTCCATCATCCATCCTCCCACAGTCCATCCTCCCTCCACCCTCCTCCCACGGTCCATCATCCTCCCACGGTCCATCATCATCCTCCATCCTCCCACAGTCCATCATCCATCCATCATCCTCCCACGGTCCATCATCATCCTCCATCATCCCACAGTCCATCATCCATCCTCCCACAGTCCATCATCCATCCATCATCCATCCTCCCACAGTCCATCATCCATCCATCATCCATCCTCCCACAGTCCATCATCCATCCTCCCACAGTCCATCCTCCCTCCACCCTCCTCCCACGGTCCATCATCCTCCCACGGTCCATCATCATCCTCCATCATCCCACTGTCCATCATCCATCGCCCCACTGTCCATCCTCCATCCTCCCATAGTCATCACCCATCCATCGTTCTTCTGTAGACCATCATCCACCTCTCGTCTTTCCGTAGATTACTGTTTACCAGCCTTTCTCTTGGTCACCACTGCTCCCCCATTGCCCATCCCCCACCCACTCGTCTGCCCCAGCCCGCCTGTGGCTACCTCCCACACTCAGAAACAGGCTCCTCTGCACCAACATTCCATATTCGCCTTCACCCCTCCATGCTCTCCAATCTTTCTTCTCTCTGCCAGTGTTTGCAAAGTGCTCACTCAGTACTGAGCTCTGTACACAGACCTCCTGGTGGGGAGGTCTCAGTATGTGTAGATGACAGAATAGAGGCTCGAGGAAGTCTTTGAAGACTCTATATTCTTTTAGAATTTATGTGTTCAGTTTGATTGGTGCTGGGGATCTGTCTCAGCTTTTTTTCTTTTTCTTTTTTCTCTTTCTTCTTCTTCTTCCTCTTCTTCTTCTTCTTCTTCTTCTTCTTCTTCTTCTTCTTCTTCTTCTTCTTCTTCTTCTTCTTCTGTTTGTTTTGTTTTTTGAGACAGGATTTCTCTGTAGCTTTGGAGCCTGTCCTGGAAGTCAATCTGTAGACAAGACTGGCCTCGAACTCACAGAGATCCGCCTGCCTCTGACTCCCAGGTGCTGGGATTAAAGGCGTGAGCCACCACCACTCCAATCTCAGCTTACTTTCTATTTCTGGGATAAAGACCATGCCCAGAAGCAACTTGGGGAGGAAAGGGCTTACTTGGCTTGCAATTTACAGTCACCATCAGGGGAAGCTGAATCAGGGACTTGAGGAAGCAACCATGGAGCTGCTGACAGGCCTGTTCCCCATGACTTGCTCAGCCTGCTTTCTTTCTTTTTATCTAATTTTTTATCTTAATTCAAGCTGGAGAGATGGCTCAGAGGTTAAGAGCACTGGCTGCTCTTCCAGAGGTCCTGAGTTCAATTCCCAGCAACCATATGGTGGCTCACAACCATCTGTAATTTGATCTTAATTCAATTTAAGCGGATGAATGTTCTGTCTTGCATGTATGTCTGTTCATTATGTGATTGTACCTGTGGAGGTCAGCAGAGGGCATCAGATCCTATAGAACAGGAGTTGCAGGCAACTGTGAGCCACTCTGTGAGTGCTGGGATTCAGACTCTGGTCTTCGGCAAAAGCAGCCAGTGCTCAACCACTGAGCCGTCCATCTCTCCAGCTCTTCAGTCTGCTTTTTCCCCCCACCCCAGGCTGGCCTCACACTCAGAGATCCATCTCCCTCTGCCTCCCGAGTGCTAGGATTAAAGGTGTGTGCTACTACCACCCAGCTCAACCTGCTTTGTTTAGCAACTAGAACCTCCTGCCCAGGGGTGGTGCCACCCACAGTGGGCTGAGCCCTCCTACATCAACCCATCAATCGAGAAAATTCACAGACCTACCTAGAGGCCCATCTGATGGGGGCATTTTCTCTATTGAGGTTCCTTATTAGACAAACCACACTCTAGCCTTTGAGACAGGGCCTTGCTGTGTCATCTAAGCTGGCTTCAAATTCTCAATCCCGCAGCAGCCTCTGTAGTGCTGGGGTGACAGGCGTGTGCCATCCGCCAGTTGCAAGGATTTGGTTTGTTTTGAATTTGTTATTGTGGGGGGGGGGTGTAGGCAAGTGTACCACAGCATGCGTGTGGAGGTCTGAGGACAACTTTGTAAAGTTGATTTCCCCTTCCACCTTTTTGTGGGCCCTGGGGACCAAATTCTGGTCCCCAGGCGTCTGCAGCATGTCCAGTTTCTGCTTTTTTTTCATTATATATTTAGTGATGGATGCCTGTGAGTGTGCGGGTGCTGGTGTCCATGGTGTGCCTACATGGAGGCTGGGTCAGGGTCAGTCCCCAACCTTCTCTGTCCTACCCTTCTCAGTCTTATTGCCTTAGATGGGGGTAGGGTGGGGTGGGAGAGTGGGGATGGTGGGAGGTCGTGGGGTGTCACTCACCGTTTCGGCAGGGTTGGCTGGCCAATGAGCTCTCAGGATCTGTCTCTCTCTGGGCATGTGTGGTTATACCCAGCTTCTTATGTGAGTACTAGGGGATTTGAACTTGGGTCCTCATACCTGCAAAGGATATGCTCTTACTTACTAAGCCATCTTCTCGATCTCCACAACCCAGCATTGAACATGGATTCTGGAGACTTTTCAGTCCTTGTGCTTGCACAGGAAAACATCGTATGGACTGAATCATCTCCCCAGCCCCGAAGAACTAATTCATGACCACTAGGGCTTGAATAGCCACGGCTTCACACCAAGTAGGGATAAAATGAGTTCTGTCTTGCCAGTGGCCCTTTGTACCAGGCTTTTTCTTTTGGGTCACCAACCGGCTCCCAAATCACGACACGGAGACCTCTTACTAGTGTTAGTGCTCTGCCTACCTTAGGCTCACTTCTGGCTAGCTCTTTTAACTTAAATTAACTTCTTTCTCTCTATGTACATTTTGCCTCAGGGTTTTTTACTTTTCTTTCCTTCCGTATATCTTCCTTTCGCTACTTCCTGAGTCTGACTGGCTGCTGCTGCTTAGTCTTTTGTCTCTCATTCCCTCCTCTCTTCTTCTTCCTCTGTTCTCTCCCACTTATTCTTGCTGCCCGCCAGCCCCACCTAGCCTTTCTCTGCCTAGCTGTTGGCGGTTCAGCTCTTTATTAGACCAGTCAGGTGCCTTAGGCAGGCAAGGAACAACAGATGCAATACATCTTTACATAAGTAAACACACATCCTTACGTCCTTAAACAAATGTAGCATAAACAATGTAACAAACCTCTACATAGTAACATTCTTCGCAGAAACAAATGTAGCACATCTTTGCCTAGTTAACGTAATGTTTCACAACGGCCCTTGAACTGATGTACAAGCAGCCGGGCCTGCCTTCCTGGGGGCAGAGCAGGGAAGTGGAGAGATGTGAGGGCAGCTGTCTCCACTTCAGGAAGGAAGGATCAAAAGGAACCAACGTCAGCCAGGGCCATTGGCCCTGGAAATATCCTAGTTCAATCCATACCTCCCTGAATGTAGTGCATATCAACCCACAAGAAATACAGCTTTAGCCGGGCGATGGTGGTGCACGCCTTTAATCCCAGCACTTGGGAGGCAGAGGAGGCGGATCTCTGTGAGTTTGAGACCAGCCTGGTCTACAGAGCTAGTTCCAGGACAGGTTCCAAAGCCACAGAGAAACCCTGTCTCGAAAAATCAAAAAAAAAAAAAAAAAAAAAAAAAGAAAAGAAAAAAGAAAAAAAAAAGAAATACAGCTTTAAAAAAATAGTATTCTATTCATTTATTTTGTGTGCTCATGCAGGGGGTGGAACGGCCATCTCCACATGTGTGGAGGTCAGAGGACAAAGTGGGGAGGAGTCAGTTCTCTCCTTCTACTATGGGGCTTTTGTGATTAAACCCCGGTCTTTAGGCTCAGCAGCCTGCGCCTTTGCCAGCTGTGGCATTTCTCCAGGCCACCTCCCCCAGGAGGCATCTTAATGTCCATTTTCAGAAGGAACTATTGAGGAGAAGGTGAATTTTAAGTTTTTAAATTCTGTCACCTCTGTTTATTTTGTGTTTGTGTAGGCAGTCACCTGAGATGGGGGTGGAGGTCAGAGGGTAACTCGAAGCACTGGGTTGGTTCTGTCCATCCATCATGTAGGTTCTGGGGACTGAACTCAGGTCATCAGGCTTGGTGGCAAGTGTGCTAACCCTCCGAGCCATCTTGCCAGCCCCTAGGATCAGAGGAACAAATAGGATGGGCCTGAGCCTCCACAGCTGGCAGATGTTAGGGTGCCTAAGGTCAGACTAAAGGAAGGAACAGAGTCTGGGTAAAACCAATTCTGGGGTCCAAAAACCCTTTGAGAGAGTTTCTGGGAGGAGTTTGAAAAAGACTCAATTCTGGCTCAGTAGGCCACTCCTACCCCTTCCTGGCTCCTGGATCCCTTCTGTTGTCCTAACTAGTCTGTACATCCTAATCCAAAGCCTGTCTCTAACCCCTCTGTGAGCAGAGTTTATTCCTGTCCCGGCCCCCACCCCCCAACAACGGGGTTTCCTGGCCTTGGCTGATAAACACACTTATACTAAAGCCTGAGGGACCGAGGTGAGCATTTGAGGTGGGAACCAGGCCATACGGGACAGGGCCTGGGCATTCTCTTCAAGTGAACAGGAGTGTGGGGCTGGGTGTATTTATAATCTGGCCTTGAAGGGGACCAGGCCGCACATAAATCACACTGTTTCCTAGTGTGAGTAAAAATAGCCTGTGGCAGGCTGCTTAGGCCGGCCCGCTCTTGGGATGGAGTCGGCCTAGCCAGCCTGCATCCCCTAGACTCAACCCCGGTCACGCCTGCTTTGACAGTCAGGGCCAGGTTTCCGTTCCTCTCCTG
The DNA here is from genome assembly GCF_950005125.1 of Chionomys nivalis. NCBI lineage: Eukaryota > Metazoa > Chordata > Mammalia > Rodentia > Cricetidae > Chionomys > Chionomys nivalis. Next base: position 98,822,002 of record NC_080088.1, on the reverse strand, counting down.
GCACCAGCTTGCTGACTCCGTCCATCTCCCAACACCAGAGTGCCCCCCAACAGGGCTGGAAGGCTCACTTGAGGAAGGTGGGGCTAGGGGAAGCTGGCTAAGAGACTGGTAATTCGGGCTGGCTCCTGCCTGCTCGGAGAGGGACAAATAGGAGCACAAATCCTTCTGACTGAGGAAGGTCAGAGCCAGGTAGCTTGCCTGGTCTGTGACTCCTACCCCGGCCCGAATCTTTCCAAACTGCCATTGTCCTATCCTGTCCCTTGAAGGAAGCACGACAGCAAGGGGACAATAGGGCTGGCAGATGCTGAAGAACCCTAAATAAGCACCCCAATGCGTGTGAGACCTTTATCTTCTGACAGCTGGGGAAACTGAGGCAGAAGAGAAGGGATCTTAGCAGAACCCAAATCAAGATTCCTCCCCTTAGTTCCTGGGGAGGAACCTGAGTTTCGTTGCAAGGTCATCTGGGGACGATTTACCACGGACACCGCTAGGTCCTCAGGACCCTTACAACATGGACTCTCTGGGGGTGTGGCTAGGACAGGGTTTGGTTTAATCTGGGGAAATGGTGGTGCTGAGTTTCGACCTAAGGGCTTCATGCCATGCTAGGCTACTTTTTGTTTGTTTTTAAAACTGGGTCTTGGGACTGGAGAGATGGCTCAGAGGTTAAGAGCACAGGCTGCTCCTCCCGAGGTCCCGAGTTCAATTCCTGGCACCCACATGGTGGCTCACAACCATCTGTAATGGGGTCTGGTGCCCTCTTCTGGCCTGCAGGCATGCAAACAGAAGACTGTGTACATAATAAATAAATTTTTTTTTAAAAAAAATAAAATTGGATCTTGAGTCAGGTGGTGGCGGCATGCTCCTTTAATCCCAGCACTCAGGAGTCAGAGACAGGTGGATCTTTGTGAGTTTGAGGCCAGCCTGGTCTACTACAGAGCGACTTTCAGGGCTACACAGAGAAACCCTGTCTCGAAAAACAAAACAAGTGGGGGACGAAGAGAGGGGAGTGGAGATAAATATATAAATTATAGCTCAATAAAAGCAATTAAAAAAAAGAAAAACAAAACAAAAAACTAAAATAGGTAAGTAAAATAAAAACAAGATTGTCTTACACAGCCCAGGCTGTTCTTGAACTCACTAGGGGTCACACTGAACTTCCGATCCTCCTGCTTCTACTTTCTGAGCATGGGGGTCACACGTCTTACACGTGTGTGTCACCACACCCGTTTATGAAGTGCGAGGGATGAACCCCAGGGCTTCAGGCATGTTGGGCAAGCACTCCCCGGCCCTGCTTGTTCTAAGATAAGGTCTCTCTTTCTAACCCAGGCTGGCTTTAGTTTCTCCATCATCCTACCTCAGTCTCCAGAATGCTGGGATTAGAGGCCACACCCACAGTGCCTGACTTCCCTGTGCATCTGAGACCTGAATGAGGGAACTCAAGCGTTGGGCAGAAGAGATTGAGACACAGGTAGGGATAGGGTGTGGGGACTCGGTGTGTGTGTGTGTGTGTGTGTGTGTGTGTGTAGTCTCTGAGTACTTAATCCATCTTCCCAAGTTATATTTGTAGTCTTCTCCCTGCGGATCCTCGAGGCACTGTCCCTGCCTCACGACCAAACTTCCCGCCACCCCACTGACGTGCAGGACAGGGTCAAGGCCACCTCTCCCACTCTTCCCCGGTCCTGTGGTCCCTCCTGCTTGAGGCAGCCAGTTTTCCAGCTGTCTGTGGGTCAGCTACTGTGGAAAAGAATGACCCGCTGGAAAAGTGACCTATTTGGGGCACGATCACACCCTACCCTAGTCCCAGCTGTTCCAGTCCTCTCTTGGAGGTCAGGAGAGGGGGCCTTGTTGCAAGGCCTGGGTCACATCTGGGAGGAGTCACTGGGAGAGACCTGGGGTCTCCAACAGCAGGCTCTTCTTTGTTTATTAATATATGCATTTTTTTGAGACAGAATTTCACGTAGCCCATGCTACATCCAACTCACTACGTAGCCAAGGATGACGTAGAACTTCTGGTCCTCTGGCCTCCACCTCCTACATGTTGGGATTACAGGCTTGTGCCACCACGCCCAGTTTGTGCCCAGCTCGGCCTGAACCCCAGGGCTCCGTGCAGGCAGGCACGCACTCTGCCATACCCCAAGCTTCCTTGTTACTTTGTTGTTGTTGTTTTGGTCTTGTTTGCTCTGTTCTGTTCATTTGCTTTTTAAGACAGGCTCTCATTGTGTAACCCAGACTGACTCTGAGCCGCTAGGGCTGGGTTATGCTTGCACCACCACACCTGGCTCTGTCACCCCCCCCCCAACTCTCATAGAGGGGTCTCAGTCAGGGTCTCTTTGATAAAAATCCACATGGTCTGAGTCAAAATGGAAAAAAAAAGCCGCAATTTCATTCTTGTGTTCAGGCTCCGCTTTGCCACCAGCCTGGCCACAGCGTCTCCCTGCTGTGATGTTCGGGATGCAGTTGAACTCAAGCCAGAGATGGCACGGTGCCCTGCCCTCCCTCCACCTTCCCTGGGCTTCAGCCTCTGCCAGGCACAGCCTCACTGTGCCCCTGGTGCAGAAGTTCTGCCAGTGCCTTCGGGTGCTTAATTCATCCAGTTAGACTTGAGCAGTGGTTCCGGCCACACCGAGCCCTGGGAGATCTCGGGGAGTTCATTCTCTCCCAAGTCTGACGAATTCCAATCCAGTTGACAGCCTGCTGGTGTCCGGCTCCAACCTGGGATGTTTTCTTGTACCCTATATATGCCCTGGCTGGGTGAGGGTAAGACAAGAGTGTTCCCTGTCCACACTGTTAGGTTCCAGACCACAGACAGAGAGCTGAGGTGCGTATTCAACATATCAAAGTGGCCACAGGCTGCCGGCTCTTCCCTGCATCCCTCAGTTCTTCTGGCTGGCATGCCCCGCCCCCTACCCTGGACCTTCCAGCCCAGATCTTCCCTATATAATCCTATCATTTTGGTTACCTGTCCTCTTTGTACCTGGGCCTCTTGGCTGCTGCACCTGGATCCCCTCTCCTCCCCTCTTCCTTGTCCTTCCTTGTCTCCTCACGTGGCCCAGCTCAGTCTGGATTCTCACAGATGTCCCTGTCTCTGGCTACACTTTCCCACACGTCCATAATAACCTTCCTCCTCCATCTTGCTCAGAGTGGTCATGTTCTTTCCTTTTTATTTCTCTTCCTCTTTCATCTGGTGCTGAAAGCCAGGACCAGACATTTCCTTTCCTTTTTATTTTTTTGTTCATATACGGCACTTTTAAGTAACATCATATAATATATTATGTATATTAAATATATATATATAAAATATATATACATATATATACACTAAAAGCAGAGATTCAGCTGGGCGTGGTGGCACACGCCTCTTTAATTCCAATACTTGGGAGGTAGAGACAGGTGGATCTCTGTGAGTTCAAGGCCAGCCTGACCTACAAGAGCTGGTTCTAGGACAGCCAGAGGTACACAGAGAAACCCTGTCTTGAAAAACAAACAAACCAACAAACAAAGCAGGATTCTAGGAATCAGGGAGAATCAGTCAACCAAGTACTCACCATGCAAGCATGAGTTCGATCCCCAGCTGTCCTGTAAAGTCCAGTGTGCACCCCAGGAAGGAGCAGAGACGGGTGGATCTTAGGAACTTGTCGCAAACCAGGCAGTTATGATTGACTGATGAGATTCAGCTTCCGTGAGAGACCCTGTCTCAAAACGTAAGTGTACCACCACTGCTGGCCTCTTACAGGGTTTTTAAAAGTTCGATACATTGTTTAAGACAGAAACCAGGCATGGTAGACTATGCTTGTAATCCCTGGCTGCAGGGGTGAAGCCAGGAGGGCCAAAAATTCTAGCTTCTCTCTCTCTCTCTCTCTCTCTCTCTCTCTCTCTCTCTCTCTCTCTCTCTCGCGCTCTCTCTCGCTCTCGCTCTCTCTCTCTCTCACCCCCCCACATACACACATGCATGTGCGCACTATGGGATGGGGAGACACACCGGCTAATTAAATGTTTTCCTTTGAAGAATAAAGATCTCTAAGGCTGGTGTAGTGGTGCACACCCTCAATCCCAGCACTTGGGAGCCAGAGGCAGGTGGATTTCTGTGAGTTCGATGCCAGCCTGGTCTACATAGTGAATTCCAGGACAGTCAGGGGTACACAGAAAGACTCTATCTCAAAAGTAAACTAAAATTTAAAAAAAAAGAAAAAAGAAGAATGAAGATTTCTGAGTTTGATCATAAAACACATTTAAAAAAAAACCAAAAAGGCTGGTGGAGAGATGACTCAGGGATTAAGAACACTGGCTGCTCTTTCAAAGGACATAGGTTCAATTCGCAGCACCGACACGGTAGCTCACACTGTCTGTAACACAAGTTCCAAGGGATCTGACACCCTCATACAGAGATACATACAGGGGAAAAAAGGCTGGGATGTGTCTGGACAGACATCTCAGTGGTTAAACATACTTATTGCTCTTGTGGGGGATCTCAGTTCAGGGTTCAGTTCCCAGCACCCATGGTAGCTCACAACCATCCATAACTCCAGTTCCAGGGGATCCAACACTCTCTTTATTTTCATTTTTTTTTAATTTAATTTTATTTAATTTTTGTTTTTTTGAGACAGGGTTTCTCTGTGTAGCTTTGGAGCCTGTCCTGGAACTCACTCTAAGTAGTCCAGGCTGGCCTCGAACTCACAGACATCCACCTGCCTCTGCCTCCCAAATGTTGGGATTAAAGGCGTGCATCACCACCACCTGGCCTGACACCCTTTTCTGACCTCTGAGGGTACCAGGCACAAACATGCATTCAGGTTAAACACTCATACACATAAAAGAAAAGAAATTTAAAATAATTTAAAAAAATGAATACTCAGCTAGATTTCTCATTTATACACAGCCCAAGACCAGGGGACCGTGCAGCCCTCCCTTAGGGCGGGTCTCCCCACTGACCTAACCGTGATAATCTCACAGGCTGTGGCATCTAAATGTTCCCTCACAGGTGTGCCTAGAGAAGGACCTCCTCAGCGATTCTGCTTTCTGTGGAGTTAGTAATCAATCAATATCGACCCTCACAGGATACATCAATAATACTGAGGCTGCTTCAGTTTCAAGGGTTATTCTGATTTTTAATACCTCTTAGGGAGTTAATGCCATTACTTTGCTATCTGTCCTCTGCCACGGCAGGCTGGACTGGAGCGGCCCTTTGCCATGTGCTCCTGGCCTGCAACAGGGACTTCCCTGGGACCATGCTAGAATCTGATTTCTCAGGCTGGGCCCCATGGGTGGGACCTGCAATCCCTATTGTAGCAAGACTTGAATCTCTTCCTCCTTCCTTCCTCCCTCCCTCCCTCCCTCCCTCCCTCCCTCCCTCCCTCCCTCCCTTCCCTCCTCCTCCTCTTCCTCCTCCTCCTCCCTTCCTCCCTTCTTCCTTTCTTTCTCCCCACTCTCCCCTTTCTTTCCTCTCCCCCTCATCCTTCTCTTCATTTCTCTTTCTTTCTCTGTGTGTATGCACACAAGTTTGTGCAGGTATGTGTGTGTGCACACATGCACATGGGAGAGCATGATGTGACATGTAGGTTGGGACACCACTGTCAGTGTCTCTCTTCAGATACTGTCTGTCCCCCTTTTGTTGGATACAGTCTCATATTGGCCTGGCACTTTGCCATATCAGCCTGGCTAGCTGACTCAGCAGCTTGGCTGGGATCGTGTGTGCACCACCATGCCTGTCTCTTAGGTGAATTCTGGGGTTTAGAACTCAGGTTCTCAGGCCTTCAAGGGAAGTGCTTTACTGAGCCATCTCCCTTCTCTCTCTCTCTCTCTCTCTCTCTCCTTTTACTCCTCCTCCTCCCTCTCTCCCCCTTCCTCCCTCTTCATTTGATTTTTGTTCTGTTTTGAGACGGGATCTCACTTTGTAATTCTGCCAAGCCCAAAACTAATTATGTTGACCAGGCTAGCCTTGAACTGCCTCTGTGGGAGTGGTCCTGAGCCCCCCCACCTCCCCCCCACCCCCAGGGACGGGTTAGGACCTGGCCTGCTGGGATTTGGAGTCCAGAGTGCTAACCCTCAGGGTCAGGGGGCTAGAATAGATGCAAGGGGCTGGGGCCTAGGCTCCCAACTTAACAGTTCCTACTGTTGCACGTGGGCCCTGTGTATGGACCTGAGGTTAGCGGCTTGGTGGCAGGAACCTTTCCCCGCTGAGCCACTTCCCCTCTTCCTCTCCCACCCCCCCCCCACCCCCCCCACACACTTCCCTCTTTCTTTCCCAGCCTCTCCCTCTATACCCGGGCTGGTCTAGAACTGTCTGTGTAGCCCAGGTTATCCTTGAGTTTGCTCTCTTCCTGCCTCAGTCTCTGGAGTGCCGGGATCACAGGTTTGGACCCCACCCCCACCGCTGCCCTTCTGACTATTTCTGGCTCCATTTTGGGAATTCCAGGCCTGGATCCGTGATGTCAGCAGAACTTCCCTCCTTTTGGCAGCAGAGGAATGAGTCTTTCTGGTCTTCTGGGGTACAGACGGGGCGGGGGAGGGACGCTGCTCACCGCAGCCCCCTTTGGAATGGTTCCGAAAGGCATATAAAAAGATGAATAAACATTTATTCTAGAGAGTCTACGGACACGTGGGAAGTACAGCGAGAGCCTGTGGTTTTTGAGCTAAGATCCATTCCCTGCTTCCCATGCAGGACTGGATGGAAATTCCACAGCCAAGAACACCGCGGGCCCTCTCCCTGGCTAGCACAGGCTCCGGCTTGGAAAGCTTTTCCCCAGGAGGGAGTGGGGGTACTGGGTTCCTGCATCTTCCTCTGACTTGAAAGACAAAGGATCCACTGTTCGTCTGGCGTTCTTGAAAGAGGGTCTCGTGGAGACCAGGCTGGCCTTAAACTGGCGAGGTAGTGGAGAGCGGCCTTGAACTCTTTGAGTTGACTTGTGCCACAAGGCAGCTTCGCTCTGTGAGCCCAACACTGTGAGGTGAGGTTGGTGTCTATCTGGAACTCGCTGACCAGCCGCCTAGCTAGTTAGTGAGTTCCAGGTTCCGTGAGAAAGACGATCTCAAAATCCAAGATAGAGGGACTGGCAGGATGGATTAGTGAAAGCGTCTGCTGCCAAGTGTGACAATGGGACTTAGATCCTGGGACCCGGTGGGGGAAGGAGAGAAGTGCAAGTTGACCTTTGACCTCCACACTCCCCCCCCACTGATACAAATGAGTATAATTTAAAAATAACTAAAAACAAGGCAGAGAAGAATGGAGGAAGACGCTGATACTGATCTCTGGCCTCCAGACTCAATGCACACACACAATGTGATTAATTTTCTTCTGGTCCTGATATCTGTCTCTGCAGTCTGTCTGTCTCTCTCCCTCTTTCTCCAGAGTCTCATGTAGCCCCCAGCTGGTCTCCACGTCACTATGTATCCAGGGATGACCACGAATGTCTGATCCTCCTGCCTCTACTTCCTGAGTGGTGAGGTGACAGGCGTGCACAAACCCAGCCCAGTGTCGTGTAGTGCCGGGACTCGAACCCAGGGCTTCCTGTCGGCTGAGCTACATCTCCAGTCTTAAGTTTTTTAAAAGACAGGGTCTTGTGTAGCCCAGGCTAACCTTAAATGTCTGCTCCTTTCTGTCTCTGTCTCGCGAGTGTTGGGTCCTGGGGACGGAACACAGATTCTTACCTTTGCCCGCGGCTCCCCAGCCCATCGTCCATACTGTTTTAAGGCTATACAGGGTGTCCTTGCACAGTGTGGTCTCCTCTGGTGGAACAGGAGGCCTGAGTGGTCTCTGCTTCCTCCACGTGGGTCCCAGGATCGAACTCCATTTGGCCCCAGACGCTTTAACCCACTAAGCCACCTTGCGGGTCCCTCCACCTTAGATTTTGAGACCATCTTCCTCACTGAACCTGGAACTCACTAACCAGCCAGGCCGGCTGGTCAGTGATTACAGGGACACACCTGTCTCAACCCCTAGCCTGCTAGCAGGGCCCCTCTGGCCACGAGGCAGCACCCACCTCGCCATGCCGTTGGGTTGGCAGCCCGTTTCTCCCGGGGTAGTGGTAGTGGGGTAATGGAGAAAGGTCTCTTCACCTCTCCCCAGAGCTGAGAGGCAGCAGTTACCCTGCCCAGGAAGGAGGCATTTGTCTCCTCTGCCCCGGGGTTTTCATTTCCTGTGCCCCGGCCAGGATATAACCTTCACTGTGAGTGGTTTTGTTTTTTTCCCCTTCTTCAAACAACACTCCATGCACGCACGCACGTGTATGTTGGGAAGGAGGAGGAAAAAGCATCCAAACTCTGTTAAACAGAGTGAAGTGAGGAGGGTAAGGCGAGCGCAGACAGAGGCCCCTTTCATTGCTCGGGCTGGGCGCCCCGGGCAGCTGCCAACACAAATGCGGGCGGATCCGAACCCGCGCACCGCCAGCCACGCTCCAGCCCGCGGTCCCGCCGCCCCACGCTGGCGCCACGCGGCCTTTCTGCTGATGCGCTGGAATCATAGGCACACGGAGACCCCGCGGGGCCACGGAGCAAGCACCCGGCGCGGCGTCAGCAGGCGGCCGTGCATCATGGCGCTGCACCAGGCTGCTGGGCCAGCTAGCAAGCGAGAGCCACCTCTTCCATGAAGCCCTCTGGGCTCCCAGTAGCTAACCAAGGCCCCCCCACCCAGCTGTGTCCCTCCTGCTGCAAACACCTTACCCTCTGCAACGCTGAGGGGACAGGAAAGGGCTCTTGTGGGCTGGCGAGATGGCTCAGGGAGTGAAGTGATTGCTGAATAAGCCGGAGGACCTGAGTTAGTCAGGTTCCCAGCACTAGACCGAGACAGGAAGATCACGGGTGAGCCAAGTTCATTAAGAGACCCAATCTGAAAAGTAAGTGGAGTGGCCAGAAAGATGGCCCAGTGGATGATGGGGCTTGCTGGCCAGCCTAACAACAGCCTGAGTTCGAGTCCTGAGGCTCACACAGGGAAAGGAAAAATACTCCCTCGGGTTGTCCTTTGACCCTCACTCATGAACACACACACACACTACACACACCACACACACTACACATACTCCACACATACATCACACACATACCCCACACACATTACACACACCACACACACAATACACACATAACACACTACACATACACCAAACATACACACATCACACCCACTACACACACACCACACATACACATCACACACACCACATTCCCTGTAATAATGGACATGCATCCACATGTGCACCCTGTAATAACAGACAGGCACATACGTGTGCACTCTGTAATAGCGGACATACATACACATGTGCACCTTGTAATAATGGACAGGCACATACATGTGCACTCTGTAATAGCGGTCATACATACACATGTGCACCCTGTAATAATGAGAGAAAAGAAAGGGTGAACTTAGGCCAATGAGATGGCTCCCTGGGTCACCAAGCCAGATGACCAGAATTTTATCCCTGACCCCTGAGCCATCTCTACAGGCCTGCTTCCTTTGAGGGGGGCTAGCTATGTAGTCCAGACTAGTCTCAAACTCACTCTGTAGCCCAGGCTGGCCCCAGACTTACTCCTGCTTCATCTTCCCCAGTGCTAGGATTCAAGGTCTCTGCTACGGTGCCCTGTGCAGCATGAGCTACAAGATCTCACATGCAGGGTGATGACGGTCAAGTTCCCTCCTCTAACTCAGCACTCCAGTGCAGGTGAGCGCTACGCTGGTCTCTTTTGTGTTGTTGTATCAGACTACCTGGAACTGGGTCCTCGGAGTTAGCCGGGATGCAGCTCAGAACCTTGTGCTTGCTGGATAAGCCTCTACACGCAAACCCTACGCAGAGAAATGTATTTATTTATTTATTGTGTGTGTCTGTGGGAGGGCATGTAGAAGACTCTCTTCTTCCACCGTGTGGGCCCTGGGGAACCGAACTCTGGCCACCCTTACCCACTGAGCCACCTCTGTTGATCCAGCACTCGGGTTTGGAGGTGGGGCGTCTGGGACCAGGCCGACTATCTGTTCAGGCCCCACCCAGGAGCTTTGGGTTAGAGGCAGCCTGAGGCAGAGGTCTCACACAGTAAGAAGGAAACTAGCGACCAGCGAAAGGCCAGTCTTGTTTATCTGTTTATTTATTATTTGGAGTAAGGACCCATGTGCCCAAGTTTGGTTTCAATTGGATATGTACCCAAAGATGACCTTGACCTCCGGTCTCCATTTTCCAAGTGCTGAGATTCAGATGTGAGCCATCTTGTCCTGCTAATTCTGTGATGTTGTGTTATTTGTTTATTACTTAATTAGTTGATTATTATTATTTTGTTTGTGTTTGATTTGTTTGTGTAAGACAGGGTTTCTCTGTCAATAGCCCTGGCTGTCCTGGAACACTCTTTTGTTCTTTTTTCTTTTCTTTTTTCCTTTTTTGGTTTTTTGAGACAGGGTTTATCTCCGGCTTTGGAGTCTGTCCTGGAACTAGCTCTTGTAGACCAGGCTGGCCTTGAACTCAGGGCTCCATCTGGCTCTGAGATTAAAGTGCTGGGATTAAAGTGCTGGGATTAAAGGTGTGTGCCACCACCGCCCGGCTTTATTTTTTGAGATAGTGTCTCACCACGCAACTATGCCTGAGCTGGATCTTGTTATACAGACCGAGCTGGCTTCAAATTCATACCAATCTACTTGCCTCTGCTCCCCAACTCCCAGTGTTGGGATTAAAAGCAACCCATTCTAGGGAGCTGAAGAGATGGCTCAGTGGTTAAGAGCATTGACTGCTCTTCCAGAGAACCCAGGTTCAATTCCCAGCACCCACATGGCAGCTCACAACTGTCTGTTACTTCAAGATATGACACCCTCACACAGACATACATGCAGGTAAAACACCAATGCACATAAAAGTGATCCATTATAGTTGGACATAGTGGTGGACGCCCTTAATTTCAGCACTCCAGAGATGCAGGCAGGCAGATCTCCAGGAGTTCAAAGTGAGCCTGGTCTCTATACCATGTTCCAGGTCAGCCAAGTCTACATAATGAGTCTAAGTCTCAAAATAAACAAAACAAAACAAAATAAAAACCAACCAAACAAACAAAAAACCCAATTCACAGATAGCAGAACAAACCAGAATCCCATAAGAAACATGAACTTCTTCCTAGGACAGAACCTCTCACCCCTTCATCTTTCTAAGGTCAAAAGTTCCATTCCCTCGTACTAGCCTCCATTGGAGATCAAGGTTTTGACACATGGATGCAATAGGGTGAACCATACAAACCACAGCAAGATGGACTGCTCAGAACCACCAGGTGAGCAATTCTTTCCCTAGGGATTTAATCCTGGCCCGGGCGTTCCCTCTGGGCACTGTTCACATCTTCCTCCTCATCCCCCTGCGGTCATGCCTCCCACCCCCTCATAAGGGAACCCCCAAGACTCCCTCTGCAGAAGAGGTTTGGTTGCTTGGCAGCTTCCTGGCTCCCTGCTTTCAGAACCAGATTTCTAAACTCTCACCCCCAAATCAGAGGAGGGCACAAACCCAGATGGCCAATCAGAGACCACCTCCCTACTTCCTAATTAGTTCAGGATGAGCACTGAACAGAGTCAATCAAAGTCACACTTGAGCTGTTCCGGAGACAGACCTCAATCTTTCTTCAACCAGGGTCTCACTTTGACTGGCATGGGACTCAGATCTGGCTGCCTCTGGCTCCCAAGTGCTGCGATTGAAGGTGGGCCACCACACCAGGCTTCCTGTTCCCATTCCTTCCTCGGGCTCTTGCGTTGAAACCAACGATGGCCCTGCTGGAAATGTTTCCAGCTGTTCTCAAGGACACAATGTAACACTCTTAGCTCCTGGCTGTTTTCACTCTGTTACAGCGCCAGGGGACCTGGCTGTCCCAGGACAGGGTGTTCGGGGGGGGGGGGGGGGGGGGGGGAGAGAGAGAGAGAGAGGGCTCACTCACTACCAGAGTTCCCTTTCAACTAATGACGCACACAGGGCACCTTAGCAATATAGTGGACAGGATGCACAGAGACGGCTGGAGGAAGAGCAATTCTCAACACGTGGGTCACGACCCCTCTGAGGATGAACACCCCTTTCTCAGGGCATCAAGACCATCAGAAAAGTTATTTACATAATGATTCATAAGTTATGAAGTAGCAATGAAAAAATTTTATGGTTGGGGGTGGTCACAGCATGAGGAACTATACTAAAGGGTGTCTGCATTAGGAAGGGTGAGAGCCACTGGCTTAGATGAACTCTCACAGTGCTTGGGAGGGACAACCAAGGGTAGTATCCTGATGATGGAGGGACATGAAGATTGATAGGGTGACATGGAGGAGTCAGGAGACAATAGTCATTGGAGGAGGCTACTTGTTGGTTCCCAGCTGCTCAGCCCCGAAATAACCACATAGAAACTCTATTAATTAAATCACTGCTTGGCCCATTAGTTCTAGCTTCTTATTGGCTAACTCTTACATCTTAATTTAACCCATCTCCATTAATCTGTGCATCGCCACGAGGTCGTGGCCTACCAGCAAAGTTTCAGTGTGTCTGTCTCCGGAGGCAGCTCCATGGCTTCTCTCTGACTCCACCTCCTTTCTCCCAGCATTCAGTTTAGTTTTCCCCACCTAGCTCTGTTCCCTTATAGCTCTGCTATAGGCCCAAAGCAGTTCCTTTATTAACCAATGATATTCACAGCATACAGAGGGAAATCCCACATCATAGAGCTAGGGAAGTCACAAGAGAAGAAAATTTCATTTGAGGCAGGGTCTCACTCTAACCCAGCCTGGCCTGGAACTCACTCTTGAGCCCAGGCTGGCCATGCATTCGAAAGGCCACCCTCCTACCTCAGTCACCAGTTCTAGTATTACAGGAGTGTCTGTATCACCATATTTTTGGATACATGGTCTAACTTGATGTGGGATTCTTTTCTGTATGCTGTAAATACCATTGGTTAATAAAGAAACTGGCTTGGCCTAATAGGGTAGAACAGAGCTAGGAGGGGAAAACTAAACTGAATGCTGGGAAAAAGAAGGGCCAAGTTGGGGAGAAGCCATGGAGCTGCTTACTAGAGACAGACATGCTGAAACTTTGCTGGTAGGCCACGACCTTGTGGTGATACACAGGTTAATGGAGATGGGTTAAATTAAGATGTAAAAGCTAGCCAATAAGAAGCTAGAGCTAAGGGGCCAAGCAGTGATTTAAACAATATAGTTTCTGTGTGATTATTTTGGGAGTCTAGGCAGCCAGGAGATGAACAAGCGGTCTCCTTACAACACTTAACTGTGTGTTCTGAGGGGGGCTTGATCCCTCAATCTTCTTGCCTCAGCTGTCCAAGTGCTGGGATCACGAGTATGCACCTCCAAGCCCAGCAGGAATTGCTGTTTTGTTTTGTGCTGAGTTTGTTGATGCTGGGCAAGTGATCCATGATTGAGCCAACTTCTAGCCCTCACTAGGGGGCTTGAAGCAAATGACCACTGAGCCACACTCCCTGCTCCTGACACTTCGATACCATCTTACTACAGAGCCTAGGCTAGCCTTAGATTCATGTCTCTCTTGCTTCACCTCCATGGGTGCTCCAATGACAGGTGGGCACCATCTTACCATGTCCAGAGTGTCACCGTTTGTTAATGTCACCTATGATTTGAGTCTAACCCCTCGGTGTGCCTCTTCTGCAGTCCCCTTCAGGGACTGGCATTTTCACTGTGTTTCCTTTCTGATTGCTTTCGTGGAGCACTGGGTATAGAACCCAGGGCTTTGTGCATATCAGACAAGCACACACCCTGAAACTATACCGCTAGTCCTCTTCTGTCTTCTGCGTGGGCCCACACGCTCCAGGGCCAGGCGTTTAGCTGAACTGTTTCAGCTCACTGCTCCTGCTCCATCAGATGCAGGGGCTCCCCACTGTTGGGCTTCAGCACCACCTCCCATGAATACTCTCTGGACTTCAGTCTCCAGGGGCACCTCGGCTGACCCAACTATACAGTGGGCATCTTCTAAGAAGACCTCCCACACATCCGAATACTCCTTTCCTAGACTTCCTTCTCTGGGGCTATGGCTCAGCTACCACAGGTCACTTCTGTGCCAGCCTGGTGACCTGACTTTGATACTTGGAACTCACATAAAGTGGGGAAGAGAGAACCGATTCTTCAAAGTCGTCTTCTGACAGCCACATGCATGCCACAACACACCCCACACTACATATTAATAATATTTTTTAAAATTCTTTTTTTGGCTGGGGCTGTAGCCTCAGCAAGAAAGCACCTGCCTAGAATCCCCCAGTGGGGAGCTGGGGCATGACTCAGTGGTAGAACACCTGCCTAGACTCCCCCAGTGAGCGGCTGGGTGTGGCTCAGTGGGAGAGCACTCTTCCAGCATATCCACAGCCAGGGATTCCTTCCACAGCTCAACAAAAAGATCCGGAAGAAGCAGAAAGTGAGAGGGAGAGTGTTACTGGCAGGCAGCAGCCCAGCCTCTGTTGTGATAGTCTTGCTCTTTCTTGGGGAGGAGAAACAGCCCCTGGGCCTGAGAGAGGACTGGAAGGCACACCTGGAATGGAAGAGAGGCCTGAGGTCACAGGCACAGTGAGGAAAGGCTTTCTCATGAAATCAAAAGGGAGCTGGTGACGCAGGAAAGGGTGGCCGAGGAATCCTGAGGTTGGAAAACGCACCTTGGTGATTTTTACATCAATTCCATGGTTCCTGAGTGAGGCTCTTTGTGCAGAAGGCTGACGAACACTGTGGCATTGATTTCTGTGCCCGGATGGGGTCAGGCCCCTCCAGGCGCCAGCTTTTCTCTCTAAATGCTTAGCTGGGTAGGGTAGACTCCGCTGAGCAGCAGGCCATGTGGGTTTGTGTGTATGTGAGGCCAGGATGGGAGTACATAGCCTAGGAGACACAGAGAGCCAGTGGGTCCCTTCCTCAAACCAGGCTGTGGGAGTCTCGCCATCTGGGAGTGAGAACATCCGTTGGCTGGGGCTGTAGAAGGGTCCACAATGCCTGTATTTCCAGCCAACCCCATACTTACTCTGCCTCCCCACAGCCGGCTCCCTGACAGTGTCTGGCAAGGTACAGGCGGGACCTGAGAATGTCACCAGGTTTGATGTTCACAGCCAGAGGGGAGGGAGGTTCCCACGTGTCATAGTCAAGAGTTATTGAACTGGGCTGCTCTCTGAGCACTTCCTGGATGGGGGCTGAGCTCAAGAATTGCAGCTTACAGACCTGCCCAGGCTTCTGGTCCAGTTTCCTTCCTGTTGCTGAGATTAAACACTCTAGCCAAAAGCAACTGAGGGAGGAAAGGGCTTATTTGGGTCACACTTACAGGTCACAATCCATCATCGAGCGAAGTCAGGGCAGGAATTTAAGGCAGGAACCTGAAGGCTGGCTTGGTGTTCTAAGCTGCGTTACCTCCAACACACACAGCCAGCAGGAACTGTGGACGGAGGCTGCTTGTTAGTTGGCTGGTTCATGCAGGTTTGTGCTTAGCTGGCTTTCTCACACAGCCAGCCCGGGACTACCTGTCTAGGGTATGGTGCTATCCACAGTGGGCTGGGCCCTCCTGCATCAATTAATAATCTTGACAACCCCCCCAGGCACACCCACGGGCCAATCGGATCTGGGTGATTCCTCAACCGAGACTCCCTTCTCAGGTGAGACTCTAGGCTGTGTCAAGTGGGCAGGTAGAGCTGACCAGGAAATGGCTTATGGGAGGGAAGTGACTTTGCCAGAATCCAGAATTCACAAGACCTGGGTGGGATCCTGCCTCCTGTCCATGCTGCCCTTCAGTCTCCTCCCTGTATGGAGGACCTCATCTCTCTCCTCCCTGTGTGGACCTCATCTCTCTCCTCCCTGTATGGAGGACCTCATCTCTCTCCTCCCTGTATGGAGGACCTCATCTCTCTCCTCCCTGTATGGAGGACCTCATCTCTCTCCTTCCTGTATGGAGGACCTCATCTCTCTCCTTCCTGTATGGAGGACCTCATCTCTCTCCTCCCTGTGTGGAGGACCTCACCTCTCTCCTCCCTGTGTAGACTTCATCTCTCTCCTCCCTGTATGGAGGACCTCATCTCTCTCCTCCCTGTGTGGAGGACCTCACCTCTCTCCTCCCTGTGTAGACTTCATCTCTCTCCTCCCTGTATGGAGGACCTCATCTCTCTCCTCCCTGTATGGAGGACCTCATCTCTCTCCTCCCTGTATGGAGGACCTCATCTCTCTCCTCCCTGTGTGGAGGACCTCACCTCTCTCCTCCCTGTGTGGAGGACCTAACCTCTCTCCTCCCTGTGTGGACCTCATCTCTCTCCCATATTGATGTCATTTGCCTTTTCAAGGGCTCGTCACTTAGGTTTCCTCCACAGGCCACACCAGTGCAGACCTCAGTCCAGGCCACCTGCTCTGGTGGCAGATTATTATTAATATTATTAATTCCTTTAATAATTATCACTGGAGGGGCTGGAGAGGTGTCTCAGCAGTGAGCAGCACCACCTGCTCTCCCAGGGGATCTAGGTTCAGTTCCCAGCACTCACATGAGATCTGTAATTCCTGTTCCTGTAGATGCAGTACCCTCGTCAGCCCTCTGTGCTCACACACATGGGGCACACACACACACGTACACAAAACACTCATAGACATAAAAAATTAAATCTTTTTTAAAAGTATCGTCAAAGGGCCAGGTGGTGGTGGCGCACACCCTTAATCCCAGGATTTAGGAACTCTTTGAGTTCGAGGCCAGCCTGGTCTAAAGAGTGAGTTCCAGTATAGCCAAGTTACACAGAGAAGCCCTGTCTTGAAAAAACAAACAAACAACAACAACAAAACCCACTAAAAATAAAAAAGAAAGAAAATATCATCGAAGCAGATGTGGTGGCCTTTAATAGCAGCACTTGGGAGGCATAGGCAGATGGAGCTCTGACTTCAAGGCCAAGTTGGTCTACAGAGTGAGTTCCAGGCCAGCCAAGGCTACATAGGGAGACCTTGTCTCATTGTTATTGCTGCTTTGGTGGTACCGAAGATTGAGCCCAGGG
Source organism: Chionomys nivalis (assembly GCF_950005125.1). Taxonomy (NCBI): domain Eukaryota; kingdom Metazoa; phylum Chordata; class Mammalia; order Rodentia; family Cricetidae; genus Chionomys; species Chionomys nivalis. Next base: position 98,805,064 of record NC_080088.1, on the reverse strand, counting down.
CCTCCCATATGCTAGACTCTGCCACTGCGCATGCCCCCAGCTCTTCACGGGGAATGCCTGGATTCCGAGCCAGCACTCTGCCACCGAGCTGTGCAACTGCCACCTCTCTCTTTTCTCTGAGACAGGGTCTTCATGCGTTACTCGGGCTAGCCTTGAGCTTGCTCTCATGCTCAGGCAGGTCTTGAACTTGAAGCCCTCCTGTTTCAGCCTCCCTAACAGCTATGCTTACAGGCCCACACCACCAGGCCAATCCCACAGAGGGTTCACAGTGGACAGAAGCTTTTCTGAGGCCCAGGCTGAGGGTAGAAATTCAAAGTCAAGCCTCCAAGGGACCATGCTGAATCCAGCGAGGGATGAGAACGAGGGAGTTAGGTATCTGAGAGGACATTCGGGGAGCATCATGGCTCATGTGGCTGTTTTGAGCTTGATTAGGATGTCTAAGCTCAATCATGCAGAGCTCTGGAATGACTGAAGACTGTGCAGCTGGGGTGAGACAGGCGTGCAGTAGGGAGGGAGGCGGGGTACAGCGAGGATGACAGTGATTGCATGGAGCAGCCCAGGCAGGGGATGGGGACCATATAGCTCTCCCAAGGCTATGGGCAGGGACAAGCATGGAAGACAAGGCTGGGCTCTAGTCCCTACTATCAGACACTTAGCTACTGCCTGTGCCGAAAAGCCAAGAGTGGTGGCATAGGCCTGTAATCCTCTCTTTTTTTTTTTTTTTTTTTTGGTTTTTCAAGACAGGGTTTCTCTGTGGCTTTGGAGCCTATCCTGGAACTAGCTCTTGTAGACCAGGCTGGTCTTGAACTCACAGAGATTCACCTGCCTCTGCCTCCCAAGTGCTGGGATTAAAGGCGTGCGCCACCATCACCCGGTTAATCCTAACTCTTGGGAGGTAGACAGAGGCAGGAAGATGAGTAGTTCAAGAGTGAGTTAGTAGCTGATATGTGCTACATAAGACCCGGTCTCAAAAAATAAGACGAGCAACTGCTTTTGCAGTGAGTTGGAGAGATGGTTCCTTGGTTGAGAGTGCTTGCTAGGCCTAAGGGTGCCTCACAGTACCCAGAGGCTCACGACCCTGTGCAGAGTTCTGGTTCCCTCATCTATGGGTGACCGAGGAAGGTCATTGGTTAATTAATAAAGAAACTGCTTGGCCTCATAGGTTAGAACATAGGCGGGTGGAGTAAACAGAACAGAATGCTGGGAAGAAGGGAAGTGAGCTCAGACTCCATAGCTCTGCTCTCTGAGGCAGACGCGATGAAGCTCCGACCCAGTATGGACGTAGGCTAGAATCTTCCCTGTAAGTGCACCTTGGGGTGCTACACAGATTATTAGAAATGGGCTAAATTAATACGTGAGAATTAGCCTAGAAGAGGCTATATATAATGGGTCAGGCAGTATTTAAAATAATACAGTTTGTGTGTTGTTATTTCAGGGCATAAGCTAGCCAGGCGGCCAGGAGCTGGGTAGCAGGAATGCAGCCCACAGCTCCTACAACATATGGGAAACTGCACACAACATACAGATGCACACACGTAAGTAAAAAAAAACACAAAACTTCTATTTTTTTTTTAAAAAACTTCTATTTCTTAAAGGATTGCTCTGTTAAAAGGTACCGACTCCTCACCTAGGCCCGGAAGGTGACAAAGACTGAGGTCAGCCTGGCATCTCCATCCATCTCCACTCCGCCTGTTTCCTTGACTGTGAGGTAGCCGCCGGTTCTGCAGACAGGTGTGTCAATCACTCCAGTGTGTCCCTCTGAAGACTGAGGATACTGCCCTTCAAGGCGGAAGGTATGGGGTAAGGACTTTCACAATGCCATTCCAGAACCCCCAAAGACATCTGAGGTCCTCCAAGTCTGCCATCTCCTTGGATTCCAGGGAAAGCAGAGCTTTAAAGATGAGATCACCTTCGAAGCAGAGGCAGCCACCTGAACCAGTGTGTTCCTCAAGCACTAAAGGTTTCTCTGGATCACCTCACCTTGTAGACCTGAGGTAGCCATCAACCAGATTGTGCTTGGACCAGGTCTGTGTAATCACACACGTGTTACCCCCCCACCCCAATTCTTTCTCTGCTTAAACCTAAAGTTCATGTCAGTACCCTAAGGACGGTCTGGGGTCATGAAGACACAGAGAGGCCCTTTCTCTGTCTCTCTCACAGACATAAACACTGGTTAAATCTCTGCTGTCCCCATCCTTCTTCCCTTCAATTGTGCTGGGAAGGAGGCCAAGGCTCATTTGCTGGGACTTTTCAAGCCAGAGTTTTAACACAGGTCTTATGAGCGACAAGGGGCTTTTCCTAGAAAGAGGCTCAGTTTGCACAGTGCTTTTTGTCACACAATCGTGAGGACCTAAGTTTGATTCCCAGAACCTATGCAAAAATGCTGGCCACAGTGGCTTGTTGTGCCTGTAACCCCAGCACTGGGGAGGCAGAGAGAGGTAAATCCCAGGAGTGTACTGGCCAGCCAATCTACCCAGAGCCATGAATTTTAGGCTCAGTGAGAGACTCTGTCTCAAGAATAAGATGGAGCCAGGTGTGGTGGCAGACACCTTTAGTGCCGGAATTCTGCAGGCAGAGGCAGGTGGATCTCTGAGTTCGAGGCCAGCCTGGTCTACAGAGTGAGTTCCAGGACAGCCAGGGTTATGTCATGAGACCCTGTATCAGAAATAGAGTGCTGAGGTTTTGGCTGGAGAAGGGAGATCCGCTAAGTCTGTGAAGGGAGGGGTCCACTGGAGTCAGGTTTCACTGTGCCTTGTGTCCCACTAGCCTCTGTTGCCATCTTCAGGTCCCCTGGATTACACCACTCCTCAGATCCCCTCCCTGCCCCTGTAGCTGTGTGCTGAGGACCTGTCCCGCTGACTGCAGCGCTCTAATGTCAGCAATTTACCTCCTGTGATGTAATATCCCAGGGGCCACTGGCTAGACCAGATAGCACGAAGTGGGCTATGTCGCCCCCTATCGCCTGATGCGCTCAGCATGTGTCAATTAGGTCCAGAGAACTCAAGTCCTTTCCCTCCCTCCCTCCCTCCCTCCCTCCCTCCCTCCCTCCCTCCCTCCCTCCCTCCCTCCCTCCCTCCCTCCCTCCCTCTGTGTGTGCCTGCATGCCTTGTTTTCCATGTTGGGGGGCAGAGGACAACTCACAGGAGTTGCTCCTTCCCCACGCTGATCCTGCAGCTGGAACTCGGGTGAGCAGGCTCATAGCCCCTCAAATTCTGTTTTTGAAAGAGATGATTGAGACTGGGGTGGGAGGCAGAAAGTCTGAGGCTAATCTGAGCACGTGAGACTTACAAAAAGGGAAGAAGACTGGACATGGAGCTTACCTGTAGGTATTTCCTAACATGCAAAGGCCCTGGCTTCAGTGCCCAGCACTGAACAAAACCCAGCAACTGGCTTTATATATGGAGTTTAGGATCCTTGTTCAATTAGAAGCTGGGATCTGATTCAGTATAAAATGTTGGGAGAGTGTGTGTTCAAAATCAACCCCTGGCACTTACCTCAGGCCCGGTGTCACCTGACACAGTCCTTCCTTCTCTGGGACTCAGACTAATTTCGCTTGTGAGTCTAGCCCTTAATGTCTGAGCCATCTCTCCAGCATGCAGGGACTAATTTTGAAGAAACCGTGAGGATTCATTCCATTGTGGGTAGAGCAGGCTCCGAGAGGGGATCATGCCACTGTGTCTGACTAGGAAGATGGTTCTGGAAGTGCCTGGTTATCTCTAAGCTGGGCTTTTCCATCCTAGTGACTGTGGATCCTGCCAGTGGCCCCACAGCGGTGGCGGGCTGAGCTGAAGGAGCACCGCTGAGCCCAGGTCTCAGGCTGCCCACAAGTGGCAAGAGCCATCATTTGTTCCCACACTACCCATCAGGAAGTCCGGCTATGTGGCATTCACATGGGCACGACTTGTAAGAACACAAAGAACACGTGAGGCATGGAGCCAGCTGCCCACAGGAAGGGACAGGTGACCAGAGAAAGCATGCTGAGACAGATGGGTGAAGTATCTCGGTCATCAGTGCTGGGAGTTAGAAAGGAGAGAGCAAAGCCCTGCAACCCACCTGAACCGAGGAGCACAGCAGGACATGGTGGGCACACCTGTTAACCCTGCTCCTGGATGCCTGAGACAGGAGGCTCTTAAGGCCCATCTTGGCTACAGAGTGAGTTCTAGGCCAGCCTGGGCAACTCAGTGAGACCCTACCTAACAACAGGAAGTATAAAGAGGGCTAAGATAGAACTTAGTCATAGAAAAGTTACCTAGAATCTCCCGGTGAGGGGCCAGGGTGTGGCTCAGTGGTAGAGCCCCTGCCTAGAATCCAGGAGTTCAAGGCCTATTGCATAGCAAGATCCTGTCTCAAATAATAAATAGCCAACAAAACAAGGAAATAAAAGAGAGAAAACACTATTAGTTCATGAACTGTAACAAAACTACCTTGATTGTGCTGGACAGCCTTGATGCTCCGCTGTTCAGACATCAGAGGGGTAGCTCATGTCAGGGTAGCATGACACGCGGGGCCTCGCAGGGCTTACTGAAGTGCTTCTCTGGGGGTGTCTGTTGTGGACCACCCTGCTGAATTCAGGAAGAAAGTCACGAGGTCACCTATAGCAGGTGCTACACACGCTTCTTTAACAGAAAATGCTCTCGGGGGTGGCCCTGCTGTGATTTCTTTTCCCAGTTCCTCTGAAGGACTTCAGTTCTTTTCTGTTTTATCGCTCCATCAGGCATGGCTAAGCTGGCCTTTCATCACTGTGACAAAATGCCCGACAGAAACAAAGACGAAAGGGCGACCTCTGCTCAGGTCCCAGAGGTCTCTGCATGGTCCGGTGGGCCTGGGGGAGGCAAAACGTCATGGCAGCTGGATGGCAGGATACAACAAAGCTGGTATCACTGGTGACCAGAGAGAAGAGGAGGAAGGGGCAGGGCAAGATATTCCTGCAGTGACCTCTTCCAGAGCCCCATCTCCTGTAGCTCACTATCTGAGGGCATCAGTGTGCTAGCATGGATGAATCGGTGCCTTCATGATCAATTCCCTCTCAGCGGTGCGTAAGCTGGGGACCAAGACCTCAACACAGAGGCCTTTTCACCAAAAAGACACCAGTAACAACACTATAGCATGAACACCCTTTTAGTCCGTGTCACTGTTTTAGGGAACCCTAGAAACAGCAATGCTGGGCTGCAGAGTGTGTATTCTTACTATTTTTAAACCTTACTTTATATGTATGTGTGTGCATGTGAGTGCAAGGTGCCTGCAGATGCCTGAAGAGGGTGGTGGATCCCTGGGAGCTAGATGGAGTCACAGGTGGCTGTGAGGTACTTGACATGGGTGATGGGAAGGGAACTTGGGGTCCTCTGCAAGAGCAGTACTCCCTCTTAACTGAGCCATTGCTCCAGCCCCAACTCCTTTGGAAACAGGGTCTCATGGTATAACCCTGGCTGGTCTGGAACTCACTATGTAGACCAGGCTGGCCTCAAACCCAGAGACCTTCCTGCCTCTGCTTTTGAAGGTGTGTACCGCCATAGCTGCATCCCCCATTTTAAACATTTATTTATTTTGTGTGTACATGTAGGCTCCTAGGTGATTGTAAATACAGGCAAATTACCAATCAGGATAGGAAGACAGAGGTTTGGGGTGTTGGCCAGGTTCTCCAGGGCCTCTTGTAGCTCTGTCCTGAGGCTGATGCAGCATCAGGAATATCTAAGAATGAACTGCTGAGAAGTTCTCTTGTCCCAGTTCTCAGCATGTACCGTCTTCTCCAGGCAGAGGCCAGCCTGGTTTCAGAGAATGAGCTGCTGGCAGATGGGGGGCATAGCCAGGGCCTTTGTTTGCATCAGGGGGGATACTAGCCCTCCAGTGGGTATGTGGCCTCCACGGGTCCTTACCTTGGAGTGTCTTCAGGACAGGAATGCCCTTGAGTGGCTTTCCAGTGGTCGGAGGTTAGGAGAGGGCGAAAGGGAGACTCTTCCTGAGAACCCAGGGAGACCTATCTAGGTGACCGGTCTCAGAAATATAGCTGAGTAGAGGCATCAAAGTTTGCTTCCAAGCTGCAAAGTGGAGGCCGTTCACTCAGGTTAAGAGTGAGTGCAGTCGGGGCTGGAGAGATGGCTCAGAGGTTAAGAGCATTGCCTGCTCTTCCAAAGGTTCTGAGTTCAATTCCCAGCAACCACATGGTGGCTCACAACCATCTGTAACGGGGTCTGGTGCCCTCTTCTGGCCTGCAGGCATACACACAAACAGAATATTGTATACATAATAAATAAATAAATATTTTAAAAAAAATGAGTGAGTGCAGTCTACATGCTGCTGGGAAAGGAACGGCAGTGGCGGCAGCAGCAAGGCCTCTGAGAGGGAGGGACACTTACATTTCAGCCCCAGGAAGAAGCACAGGACATGGGGGAAGACTCTAGGGGTCCAGCTGAAGACTAAAACTGGCTTCCAGTTTCCAATGAACTTGTCCGCCCACACTCCCCACAGAGAGGTACCAAGAGCTCCTCGGTAAGGTGACTGGAGAACCTGTGGCTCTAGTCAACAGATCTAATTCCTTCTCACTACTCCCTCCAAATGGCTTCCCTTTGCCTCATCACAGACTTAGGAGTTGAGTGTAATTCACACAATGAATCTGCACTTCATACTGCTAGGACAACAATGTGTTTTATTTATAACAAAAAACAATTGTAACATAATTTTCTTCAAAATAACCCCAACAGAATACACAAAGCCATTTCTATCTGTACTGACCCCCTGACATCAGCAGCTGGAAAGGAGACACACACTACAGATCAGTCTGTGTTACTATGCATGAACCTGGACAGACTCTGGCAGGGCTGGCAGGGGTGCTGCTGTCTTCCAGGGGGCGGCTGGAGCAGTGTGCACTAGGGAGCTCCGTCCATTCCCGCTGCAGTATGATGGAGGAGTCCACTGGCCCTGTTCTTGCAGTGGCTGACAAACGTAGGAATGGAACAGAGTATGAGGCACATGCCAGGACCTGCAGTCCCAGTAGAAAGCAGCTACCACAGAACGCCAGAGTGTGGTGTCACACACAAGGACAGAGGAAGTTAGGTCCCAGGTGAGTCTGTGGTCCAGGAAACAGGCCTAGTTCCCTAGTGGGTGCAGAAGCCAATGTTAAGTATGGCCTCCTTTATGGCGTCAGGAAACCAGAACCAATGAACATGGTTGCTTTAAAAAAACAAAACAAAACAAAACAAAACAAAAAAACAACAAAATATAGAGGCCTCAACCTCAGACTGTCAGGTCAAAAAAGGACCAAGCTTCATTTTCCAGATGAGGCTCTCAGAGGTTAAGTTTTTCTTCCTTTCTTTTTTTTTAAAATTATTTTTATTTTAGGTATAAGGTGTTTCACATGCATGCAGCGCCTGCAGAATCTCTGGAATTGGAGTTACAGACAGTTGTAAGCTGCCATATGGGTGCTGGTCCTTTGGAAGAGCAGCCAGTGTTCTTAACAGCTGAGCCACCTTTCCAGGCCCCAACTATTTTTCCAAAGAGCACTTAATCTTTAAACCACCCCAAGATGGGATGATAACCATTAAACCACCCATGGGAGCTGTTTCTCAGTGGACACTGCAACCCACTGGCATGGTCTGGGCACCTGACGATGTCAACATCCACACTAGAGGTACGGGACAACCTCTCTGTGTTTACTATCTTCCTCTACATAGTGTGGAGAGAATGGAGCTGGCAGACAGACACACGTGCAAGCTGCTGCACACTGGGGCCTGAGTTGAATCTGAAGCCTTTCATTAACAAGTGTCCCATCAAGCATTTGCTCAGGGAAAGCAGGACTGTACTCAGGGAGGCTGCTGCCAGCTTCAGAGGGACCACACATTATTCCTGCCACACAAGAATCAACTACATAAACCATAATCAGTCCAGTGGGGAGGAGGGAAGAAATGGGTCTATGTGCTAGACATTTTGGTAATCCTTTTGATAAATGTCCTTAGGAAAATCAATTATTTAAACTGATATTGCAAAAGAATGTCTAAACTCAAAGCCAGCACCACGGCCAAAGGTGGAAGTGATCTCAGATCAGCATGCAAATGCCCAGTGCATCCTACAAAGTTGCTGGCATAACACAGCTGGCTGACAACTCTCAGGTAGCTAAAGCAGAGAGATGGATTAGTGGATAGTCCTTGCCTCATAAACATAAGGCCCTGTTAGACAAAAACAAAAACAAAAAACCCAACTACTACAGTACAGTGGTACATATACATCTGTAATCCCAGAGCTGGGAGGTGGAGATGGGTGGGTTCCCTAAGGCTCACTGGTCAGCCTACTCAGACTGGCAACTCTAGGGTCAGTGACTTGTCTCAAAAATAGTAAGGTAGATGTGAGGTATGGCGGCACATACCTTTAAAGCTAAGATTTGGGAGACAGAGACGGGTGGATCTCTGAGCTCTAAGCTAGTCTGGGCTAACTAATCAAACACTGTTTCAAAACTGAAACTGTGATGTTTGAATGAAAATGTCCCCACTAGGCTCAGAGAATGGAATATTTGGTCCCTAGTTGGCAGCACTATTTGGCAAGTTTAGGAGGTGTGGTGTTGCTGGAGAAAGTATGCTACTGGGGGTGAGCCTTGAGGTTTCAAAGCCGTGTGCCATTCCAGCTCACTCTCTCTGTTTCTTGCTTGCAGTTCCAGAGGTGAGCTCTCAGCTGTTCCTGTCACCACTCGCTAGCTAGCACATTCCCCACTGCGATGGTGAAGGACTCTTACCCCTCAGGAGATGTAAGCCCAAATAAACCCTTCCTTCTGTAAATTGCCTTGAGCATGGTTTTTATCACAGCAACAGAATACAAACTAATAAACAAGTGGCAAAGGTTGCAGGGGTAAACACTTCAGAAGACAGCCATAGAACAGACTCTCTTGACAGTGACAAAGAGACTAGGAAGGCCAAATGGGAGAGCAGGAGAGATGGCTCAGGGATTAGTGCCATTCCTTGCTGTGCAATCATGATGACAAGAGTATGGGTTCCAGTATAGATTAAAAAAATAATCAAAACCCAAATACTTCCCATGTATCTTTTCTCCAGTCAGTACACAACCTATATGTAACACATACATCAGACATGGTGGGAGCCGTGTCTTTTTCAGCAGTTGCTGCTTCTCACTCCTTTTATCAAGAAGTCGAAGCTCTATCAAACAATTCCAATTAGCACAGATACAAGCTCAACCACTGTCAACTCCTGTGGTCTTCATTCTGATGACCTCTGGCAAATGGATCTAACCCACATATATTCCTTTGGTTGTTTTACATCTGTTTCTGTTTTGTGCCTCTTCAGACTTTATCTCTTCTATGGCTCAGACACACACGTCTGCTTCAGCTGTTTGCAGACACTGCTTTCTCTGTAATGGGGAGTCCTAAAATGGATGGAAATCAACAGTGGTCCTGCTTACATATCTAAAACTTTTATCTCCTTTTGCCAACTTTGGAAAATTCATGTCTCTCATGGCATTCCTACAGCCCTCAGCGCAAGCCATAATTAGTGCCCCATTTATTACTCAAAAATCAAATACATAAACAAGGAAAAATAAGGGATCAACTGCTCAGGAGTAACTTGCTAAACCAACTTAAAATTTTTTACATATTGTTCCTCCCAGTTTCCCTACCGTCTGCATAAAAACATAATAAATAGAAAGCTTAACCAAAACCAATGATTTTATGTAAACTCCCTCAAGGGCCCAACCAGTGGATGGGCTCTGTTCTACCTATTAATCAGAGCTGAGGCCTGCATATGTGCTTTCTTCTACAGGCCCTCTCTTGATCCCAGCACAACTGGTAAAGGCATAGGAGCTGGTACCAGAAGACAAAAAGGAATCATTTTTCAGCTTGTGTATTAACATGATGGATGAGCAAGAACCAGCAAATACTACCAACACCTTCAACCTCCAACCACCATCCAACTTGGGGAGACATCACACCCCAAGCAATGCAACTCAATGTATCCTTGGGAACACTGAGTCTGGAAAACAAAACAAAATAAAACCCTGAAAACCATTCCTACATAGTACCCATGTAACAAGCTGGGTGACCTGTGCATACCTAGGACCCCAGCTCTGAGTGGGGTGGAGATAGGAGGGTCCCTAGGGCTTGCTAGTTTCCAGGTTCACTGACAAAAACGAGAGCCCTGGGCTCAGGGAAAGACTATGCCTTGAAGCCAATGGGCAGAGAAAGATGGAGAAGGACTCTAGCTCCCCATACCTTCTGCTTACTCATGTAAGCATCTTTTTTGTTGTTTTCCTTTTTCAACAATAATTAAATATTTAAAACCCCACAAAAGAATATTATAAATACTCAAAGCATAAAATATGAGGTAGTTCTTCATGTGTTGACTTAGAAATACCCAAAACACATTTTACAAATATTCTAGTATGTGATATATAACTCTATCTGTGGAAAAAATAAATGCAGAACATTCCTTTACACTGTGTGAATACATGTTGCTGTGATTGAGTTAACAAGGAAGCTGACTTGAAAATAGCTGGATGGGATAAGGTTAGGAAGGAAAACCACACTAAGGACACTGGGAAGAAGGGAGGAGTCTAGGAGTCACCAGGAGACATAGGGAGGATAGTAATACATAGATTAATAGAAATGGGTTAATTTAAGTTGTAAGAGCTAGTTAGTAATAAGCCTGAACTATTGGCTGAATATCTAAATTAAGTCTCCCTGTTGGTTATTTGGGAACTTGGTGGGAAAGAAAACTCTACCTACAAATAAATACATACCTAACATTTAAAAAAATTATTTTTTGTTTTTCAAGACAGGGTTTCTCTGTGTAGCTTTGGTGCCTGTCTTAGAACTCACTCTGTAGACCAGACTGGCCTCAAACTCCCTTTGCCTCTGCCTCCCAAGTGCTGGGATTAAAGGTGTACACCGCCACTGCCTGGCATATTTAAAAATTTTAAACAAGGGGCCTAGAGAGATGGCTCAGTGGTTAAGAGCACTGACTGCTCTTCCAGAGGACCTGGGTTCAAATCCCAGCACCCATATGACAGCTCACAATTGTCTGTACCCCAGTTTCAAGGATCTGACACCCTCACACAGACATACATGCAGGCAAATCACCAATGTACATGCAATTAAAAAAATAGAGGCTATTAAAAATTTTTTTCGACAAAAGTTTCAACAAAAGACACAGGGAATATCAGTGCTAGTTGCCTCTACAGAGCAGTCTTAGGGTCTGGGGAGACTTACTGTCCCTTTTTAGATAGTTGGTTTAAAATATTAAGCATGGACTGTTTTCCCAGAAACCAAAAAGTGAGTGCAACAGGCAGCCAGCCGCTGTCAGACCCTCATGGGTGTACTGTGTAGCCATGCCAGCCCTTTATCTTTGGGTAGAAGGCATGGAGAAAGGTCTAGTGATCACCAAGAGGAGGGAAACTGCTCTGTGTCAGATGCCAGAGATTCAGTGTGCTCTGAGCACGGAGGTGGCAAGGTCCCTGTAGACACCAGGCCTTTTGTGTGGCTCAATGAGTTAAATTTACAAATTGGAACAAATAAAAATGAACATCTTAGCCTGAGAAGGAGTCAGAAGAGAACTGCTCTCCTGTTTCACTGTGAAAACTCAGTGTGCACAGCACAGAGGTGAGTGTGAGAGAAAAAACTAAGGACAGTGACACCAGAGACCATAAAGACAATGGGAGTGACACAGCCTGGTCCAAGGGCAGACTCCAGCTGAAGCTATGAATACGAAGTAGGCTGTTTCCCACGGCCTCAGGAAAAGGCACACAGGCTAGCATGAAATAGAAACTCAGGGGTGATACCATCGGTGTCCACAGTTGTCACCCAACACAATGAGCAGTAATCAAAGAAGAGTGTGAACATGTAACAGAGACAGGATGGAGAAGCCATGTAATCCTGTCACCTCCAGCTGCAGGTTGCAGATCCAGGATGTTTTCAGCACATGGAATCTGAGGACAAAGAGCTAGGGATCTGGGCTGGGAAGTGGCATTTAGTTCCCACGGAGGTAGGACCTCCAAGACTTCCCTGTGGTTCTGTATCAGCCTCTCAGTCCTCAGCCAGGCAGATGTGAACAACACTAGTGAGAAACCTCTGGAACTATTAGGGGGTCACAGTCTTTTGAGAATGTGAGTGATGCTGGATGCAGGCTAAAGCAGGAGGATCTCAAGTTTATAGCCAACCTGGACTATATGGCAAGACACTTTCAAAAACCAAACTCCACAGATGAATCAATGGCTCCCACTCCAAAGCCCTCGTGGAGATACAGGGTGTGGGGTGGCTAGGTGGGAAAGCATCTGCCATTAAGCTTCTGACATCTTAGTTTGACTCCCAAGCAACCACATAAAAATTTAGGCATGGATCTAATCTACATGGGAAGTAGAAAGTAGAAAAAGACAAGATCTCCTGAGTAAATTGGGAGCATGGGGACCTTGGGGGAGGGTTGAAAGAGGAGGGGAGAGGCAGGGAGGGAAGCAGAGAAAAATGTAGAGCTCAATAAATATCAATAAAAAAATTTAAAAAACTTTAGGCGAAACCCTGTCTCGAAAAACAAAACAAAAAAATAAATAAATAAAAAAATAAAAAACTTTAGGCATGGTGAGAGACATCTATAACCTCAGTACTGGAGTCCAGAAATAGGCAGATCCCTGGGGCTCAAAGTCAGCCAGTTTAGTCAGTCAGTGAGCTCCAGTTTGAGAAACAGTGTCTCAAAAAATAAGGTGGAGGGTCACTGAGAAAAATACTGCATCTCAATCTCTGACTGACAAATATGGATGGACGCATGTGTGGATGCATGCAGGTGCACACACACACGCGGTGGAGATCCAGACCTTCCCCACTGAAGGAGATGGAACCCATCACTGATGCTGTGCTCTGGCCTCTCTGGGCAGCTGTGTCCCTGACCTGACTGAAGCTGACTCCCCTACCTTGCCAGGTCTCCTCTACTTGCTTCTTCAGCATAGTCTGGGGTTCTCTGGTGTCACTTCTGCACCTCCTTTCCTGTTGAAGTTCCTGAAACCTTGCTGACCCTCTGGGTCAGCCCTCTCTCTTCCCTTGGTGCTATGACCTCAGCACCAAGGGAGGTCATAGCAAGGGGTGCCAAGACCTCAGTCTCTTCCTTTCAGTTGGGTGGAACAGTTCAACCTCACAAGCAGCTACTTCCTAGTCCCTTCTCACAGCACTGTCTTACAACACTTCCCCCAACAGCAGAAGCTTAAGGCCCAGCTACCACACATTTCAAAACAAGGGTCACATCATCTAATTGTGTTGCTAGCTATCATCTTGATGTTCTCATGGTTATATCTTGAGAAAGATAACGAATGCTGGGACCCAGATAGCTGTAATCATAAGGTGACCTACCCTGGGGTCAGAAACAACAATCCCGACCCCCCGACCCGCACAGACGGAAGCGGTGGACCCCCAGCACGTGCAGACTGAAGCGGCGGATGGGGGATAGTCCAGGCATGAAATAGTGAAGCCCACACTGAGAGCAGATCGCCCCACTACAATTAAATCAAGTAGGTTTTTTGGGGCCTGGCCTGTAGAGAGGAAGGCCTTTTACTGGCAAGGTCCAGGGGCGAACAGGGAGCCTGGTCCTGTCCCTGAAGACCCTCCTGAGTGGGGAGAGGGTTCTAGGCCCGCGCCAGGACACAGGAAACGGAGCGGGAGCATTCCCAGACCCCCTTCACCCCCCCCCCCCGTTAGCCTGTGAGAGTTGATACCATCTGCTGGGGCTGCTCCTCCTCTGCTGCAACCTCTCTCTTCCTGGCACATCCCAGCTTGTGCCCAGGGCCCTCCTTCACTCCCCCTCCCTTTTGCAGGGCCGTGGGATCACCCAGTATAGCCTGTTTGGGCACTGGGTCCGGAGCTGGGGCAGAGGGCAGCGGGAGTTTCTCTGTTTTGGTGGCTTCTACCTTCTGTAGAAGGGTAGGCCTTTTGTGGACAAGGTCCCTGGCGAACAGGGAGCCTGGTCCTGGTCCTGAAGATCCTTCTGAGTGGTGAGAGAGATCTTGGCCCATGGCAGAAGCCAAGAAATGGAGCAAGGGCACTTTGTAAGCAGGGCCCTTGGCCAGCAGGGAAACCTGTTCCTGACTTAAAAGACCCATTAGATAGCACTGACAGGAGGAGATGGGCAGGCGCCAAGGCAAGAATTCACCCAACAATATGAAAAACAACATGAAAACACCAGAACCCAATGATCTTACAACAGAAGGACTTGAACACCCTAACACAGAAGAAGTGGAAGAAATTGACTTTATGAAAGCAATAGAGTCCCTTAAACAACATGTAAAAAACACCCTTATAGAAATCGATGACAAATATAACAAAAAGTTTGATGAAATGAGTAAATACGTAAATGATACCCTGGGAAACCAAGAAAAAAACGATCAAACAGGTAATAGAAACAGTTCAAGAATTGAAAACGGAAATCGAAGCAAGGAAGAAAACACAAAATGAGGACCAGCTGGATATGGAAAATCTAGGGCAACGAGCAGAGGCTACAGAAACAAGCATAATCAACAGACTACAAGAGATAGAAGAAAGAATCTCAGATTCTGAAGACAACATAGAGAAAATAAACGCACTGATCAAAGAAAACAGCAAAGCCAACAAATTTTCATCCCAAAACATTCAGGAAATATGGGACACAATAAAAAGACCAAATCTAAGAATAATAGGGATACAAGAAGGAGAAGAGTCACAACTCAAAGGCCCAGAAAATATTTTTAACAAAATTATAGAAGAAAACTTTCCCAACATAAAGAAAGATATTCCTTTGAATATTCAAGAAGCATACAGAACACCAAACATACTGGATCAAAAAAAAATCCCCTTGCCATATTATAATCAAAACACAAAATATACAGATTAAAGAAAGAATATTAAGAGCTGCAAAGGAAAAAGGGCAAGTTACTTATAAAGGTAAACTGATCAGACTTACACCTGACTTCTCTATGGAAACCATGAAAGCCAGAAGGTCCTGGATAGAGGTACTGCAGAAACTAAGAGACCATGGATGCAAACCCAAACTTCTATACCCAGCCAAGCTATCGTTCACTATCAATGGAGAAAACAAGACATGCCAGGATAAGAACAAATTTAAACAATACGTAGCCACAAATCCAGCCCTACAGAAAGTAACAGAAGGAAAATCACAACACAAGGAATCCAACATAGCCAACACTGCCTACAATAACTCAGGCATCTAACGACCCTTCACCAGCACGACTCAAAGAAGGGAGACAAACTCTACTACTAAAAACAATAGGAATAACCGGAGTAAACAACCACTGGTCATTAATATCACTTAATATTAATGGTCTCAATTCACCTATAAAAAGGCACAGACTAAAAGATTGGATATGAAAACAGGATCCAACAGTCTGCTGTTTGCAAGAAACACATCTCAACCACAAAGACAGGCATCTACTCAGAATAAAGGGTTGGGAAAAGGTTTTTCAAGTAAATGGTCCTAAGAAAAAAGCAGGTGTGGCCATACTAATTTCTAACAAAACGGACTTCAAACTAAAATCAATCAGAAGAGATCGAGATGGACACTTTATACTCATAACAGGAACAATTCATCAGGTTGAAGTCTCAATCCTGAATATCTACGCCCCTAATATAAAAGCACCCACTTATGTAAAAGAAATATTACTAAAATGCAAGGCAGACATCAAACCACACACACTAGTAGTTGGAGACTTCAACACACCTCTCTCACCAATGGACAGGTCAATCAGACAGAAACCTAATAGAGACTTAAGAGAATTGTTGGAGGTAATGAAGCAAATGGACTTAACCGACATCTATAGAACACTCCACCCAAATAGGAAAGAATATACCTTCTTCTTTGCAGCTCATGGAACCTTCTCGAAAATTGACCACACACTCAGAAACAAAGGAAACCTCCACAGATACAAAAAAATATCAGTGTCCACCTGTGTCTTATTAGATCACCACGGATTAAAGTTAGAAGGCAACAACAATGCTACCCCCAAAAAGCCGACAAACTCATGGAAACTGAGCAGTCAACTACTGAACCACACCTGGGTCAAGGAAGAAATTAAGAAAGAAATTAAAGTCTTCCTTGAATTTAATGAAAATAAAGAGACAACATACTCAAACCTATGGGACACGATGAAAGCAGTGCTCAGAGGAAAGTTCATAGCACTAAGTGCCCACTTAAAGAAAACGGAGAAAGCATACACTGGGGACTTAACAGCACACCTGAAAACTCTAGAAAAAAAAGAAGCAGAAGCACCCAGGAGGAGTAGAAGACTGGAAATAATCAAACTGAGGGCGGAAATCAACAAAATAGAAACACAGAAAACAGTCCAAAGAATCAATGAAACAAAAAGTTGGTTCTTGGAGAAAATCAACAAGATCGACAAACCCCTATCCAAACTAATTAAACGACAGAGAGAGAACACGCAAATAAATAAGATCAGAAATGAAAAGGGGGACATAACCACAGACACAGAGGAAATTCAGAGAATCATTAGATCTTACTACAAAAGCCTGTATGCCACAAAACTGGAAAATGCAAAAGAAATGGACATTTTTTTGGATAAGTACCATATACCAAAGTTAAACCAAGAACAGATAAACGATCTAAATAGACCGGTTAGTCGCGAAGAATTAGAAACGGTTATCAAAAATCTCCCTTCCAAAAAAAGCCCAGGACCAGTTGGTTTCAATGCAGAATTCTACCAGAACTTCCAAGAAGAGATAATACCTATACTTCTTAATGTATTTCACAATATAGAAACAGAAGAGTCATTGCCAAATTCCTTTTATGAAGCTACAGTTACCCTGATACCAAAACCACACAAAGACCCAACCAAGAAAGAGAATTACAGGCCTATCTCACTCATGAACATCGATGCAAAAATTCTCAATAAAATACTGGCAAACCGAATCCAAGAACACATCAGAAAAATTATCCATTATGATCAAGTAGGCTTCATCCCAGAGATGCAGGGCTGGTTCAATATACGCAAATCTATCAATGTAATCCACCATATAAATAAACTGAAAGAAAAAAACCATATAATCATTTCACTAGATGCAGAAAAAACATTCGACAAAATTCAACACCCCTTGAAGGTCTTGGAGAGATTAGGGATAAAAGGATCATACCTAAATATAATAAAAGCTATTTACAGCAAGCCGACAGCCAACAAACTAAATGGAGAAAAACTCAAAGTCATCCCACTAAAATCAGGAACACGACAAGGATGTCCACTCTCTCCATTCCTCTTCAATATAGTGCTTGAAGTTCTAGCAATAGCGATAAGACAACATAAGGGGATCAAGGGGATTCGTATTGGAAAGGAAGAAGTTAAGCTTTCGTTATTTGCAGATGATATGATAGTATACATAAGCGACCCCAAAAACTCTACCATAGAACTCCAAAAAATCAGTTGCCTTCCTATACACTAAGGATAAGGAAGCAGAGAGGGGAATCAGAGAAACATCACCTTTCACGATAGCCACAAATAGCATAAAATATCTTGGGGTAACTCTGACCAAGGAAGTGAAAGATCTATTTAACAAGAACTTTAAGTCTTTGAAGAAAGAAATCGATGAGGACACCAGAAAATGGAAGGATCTCCCTTGCTCTTGGATTGGGAGGATCAACATAGTAAAAATGGCAATTCTACCAAAAGCAATCTATAGATTCAATGCAATCCCCATCAAAATTCTTCACAGATCTGGAAAAGACAATAATCAACTTTATATGGAAAAACAAAAAACCCAGGATAGCCAAAACAATCTTATACAATAAAGGATTGTCTGGAGGCATTACCATCTCTGACTTCAAACTCTATTACAGAGCTACAGTATTGAAAACAGCTTGGTATTGGCATAGAAACAGAGAAGTCGACCAATGGAATCGAATAGAAGACCCTGGCTTTAACCCACAAACCTATGAACACCTGATTTTTGATAAAGGAGCTAAAAGTATACAATGGAAAAAAGAGAGCATCTTCAACAAATGGTGCTGGCAAAACTGGATGTCAGCCTGTAGAAGAATGAAAATAGATCCATATCTATCACCATGCTCAAGTCCAAATGGATTAAAGACCTCAATATCAGTCCAAACACACTGAACCTGATAGAAGAGAAAGTGGGAAGTACTCTACAACACATGGGCACAGGAGAACACTTCCTACGTATAACCCCAACAGCACAGACATTAAGGGCATCATTGAATAAATGGGACCTCCTGAGACTGAGAAGCTTCTGTAAAGCAAAGGACACTGTCACTAAGACAAAAAGGCAACCCACTGACTGGGAGAAGATCTTCACCAACCCCGCAACTGACAAAGGTCTGATCTCCAAAATATATAAAGAACTCAAGAAACTAGACCGTAAAGGGTTAATCAACCCAATTAAAAAATGGGGCACTGAGCTGAACAGAGAATTCTCAACAGAAGTTCAAATGGCCAAAAGACATTTAAGGTCATGCTCAACTTCCCTAGCAATCAGGGAAATGCAAATCAAGACAACTTTAAGATACCATCTTACACCTGTCAGAATGGCTAAAATAAAAAACACCAATGATAGCCTTTGTTGGAGAGGTTGTGGAGAAAGGGGTACACTCATCCATTGCTGGTAGGAATGCAAACTTGTGCAACCACTTTGGAAAACAGTGTGGCGGTTTCTCAGGAATTTTGGGATCAACCTACCCCTGGACCCAGCAATACCACTCTTGGGAATATACCCAAGAAATGCCCTATCATACAACAAAAGTACATGCTCAACTATGTTCATAGCAGCATTGTTTGTAATAGCCAGAACCTGGAAACAACCTAGATGCCCTTCAATGGAAGAATGGATGAAGAAAGTATGGAATATATACATATTAGAGTATACTCAGCAGTAAAAAACAATGACTTCCTGAATTTTGCAGGCAAATGGATGGAAATAGAAAACACTATCCTGAGTGAGGTGAGCCAGACCCAAAAACAGGAACAGGGGATGTACTCACTCATATTTGGTTTCTAGTCATAAATAAAGGACATTGAGCCTATAATACGTGATCCTAGAGAAGCTAAATAAGAAGGTAAACCCAAAGAAAAACATATAGGCATCCTCCTGGAATAATAACCTTCATCAGGAGATGAAAGGAGACAGAGACAGAGACCCACATTGGAGCACACGACTGAAATCTCAAGGTCCAAATCAGGAGCAGAAGGAGAGAGAGTACGAGAAGGAACTCAGGACCGCGAGGGGTGCACC
Source organism: Chionomys nivalis (assembly GCF_950005125.1). Taxonomy (NCBI): domain Eukaryota; kingdom Metazoa; phylum Chordata; class Mammalia; order Rodentia; family Cricetidae; genus Chionomys; species Chionomys nivalis. The sequence goes on along the minus strand of NC_080088.1, from coordinate 98,785,851 downwards.
CACACACTGAGACAATGGGGATGTTCTATCAGGAACTCACCAAGGCCAGCTGGCCTGGGTCTGAAAAGGCATGGGATAAAAATGGACTCGCTGAACATAACGGACAATGAGGACTACTGAGAACTCAAGAACAATGGCAATGGGTTTTTGATCCTACTGCACGTACTGGCTTTGTGGGAGCCTAGGCAGTTTGGATGCTCACCTTACTAGACCTGGATGGAGGTGGGTGGTCCTTGGACTTCCCACAGAGTAGGGAACCCTGATTGCTCTTAGGGATGACGAGGGAGGGGGACTTGATCGAGGGAGGGGGAGGGAAATGGGAGGCAGTGGCAGGGAGAAGGCAGAAATCTTTAATAAATAAATAAAGGAAAAAAAAAAAGAAACAACAATCCCAAATCTGTTAGACCTCTGGGTCAACATCTCTGGGAGGGGCATTGGACTGTGCTTTGCCACCAGGTTAAGGTCCCAGCAGTGCCAGCTCAAGCATCCTGCATTGTCTCTCCATGCCAGGCAGTCTGGCCTTTGTTCCCATCATGCTGCCATTATCACCTTGGTCCTTTATAGTAAATTTGAATTCAATCCTCCCTCAAGGATGTCCAACCTCAGGGTACAGCATTTAATTGAGGACCGCTATGGATATGGCTTGTGAAGTTACCTATAACACTGAACTCTAAAATATTGTCATTCAGTGCAGTTCTCATCATGAACTCTGCTGGCAATGCTGCATTATAATGTAGAAAGTCTGCCAGCCCTACAGACGCTGCTCCCTGTTCCTAGTGAGAGCTCACTGGAGGCTGATGCCCACTGTGGAAGTGGTGGTGCATCTAGACTTGTTTCTGAAGCCTTTGAATGTTCTGGGGCCCACTCTGCAAGAGCCCATGCAAGTCTAGCTCTCTTTTCCAGGTTTTCTGATAAAAGTTTCATTTCTACATTTACTTATTTTGTGTAGGTATGTATTATGTGGGTGGGTATGTATGTGTCACAGTGTACATCTGGAGGTCAGAGGACAACTTTCAGGAGCTGGTTCTGTCTACTATGTGTATCCTGGTGATTGACCTCAGGTTATGCGCCTGAGTTTCCTGGTTTGGATAACAGCTCCTCTCCGTTCTCCCCAGTCCTGCACCTGCATGAGCTCTGGCCCTCCTTTTCTCTCCAATCCGGCTTCCTCTCTGACTCTTCTCCAATTCTCTGCTGGTCACTTCTACCTTCATATCCTGCTGCGGTATCTCAAATTCTAAAGCTACAAACTAAGTACAGTAGTCCTGAGCTGGGAGGGACCAGCTGCAAAGCTGGGGTCTGGGATCCTCCTCTGTTCCTTCCCTCAACTGGCTCTGCCCAACAGCAATGGTGAGATTCGGTGTCTGGCTATCCATCCCTCCTCACTATACCACTTCCTATGCTCAGGCTCTCTTTTCCTTTTTGTGAATGGCACGGATTCCTGGTTCCAGTCTATCTCTTCCCCATCCCTCCTTTCAGTCACCAGGAAGAGTCTATACATTAGAAGAGAATGTTCTAGAGAAGAGTGCTATGTTCTCATGCAGGAGAGCAAGGATGAAGCTTAAGGTGTCAGGTGCCTGGCTCTGAGCTACTACTATATTAGGCTGGGGAGTTCTCAGTAGATGAAGACATGTAAAACAGTCCTCCAGAGCCGGGCACACGCCTTTAATCCCAGCACTCGGGAGGCAGAGGCAGGTGGATCTTTGTGAGTTCAAGACCAGCCCGGTCTACAAGAGCTAGTTCCAGGACAGAAAAACCCTGTCTCGAAAAACCAACAAAACAAAACAAAAACAAAAAACAAACAGACAGTCCTCCAGGCGCCTCTAGATATTTTCTCTCTTTTTCTCTTATGCACAATAAAACTTTCCCCTTAACAACGGGGCAGCCATGTCAACAGCTCTTACTGTGCTCCCTCACGTGTGTCTGGCGCTAAAGCATGGGAAGTGCACAATGGACCCTTCCCAAGGGGTCTGCCCTCTCTTAATGGAATCAAGCTGCTGATTTGACTTTTCTAAAACACAGACCATTTGTTTCTGCTGGCTTCTGCCACCCACCATATTTGACTTCAAATTCTAGAGTCTGCCTCTTCAAGTGCTTTCTTCCCCTAACCATTCATCTCTCCTCACCCACTCATAAGAGCCCTCTCCATCTCTCTGGCTCCTGGAGTCTGTCATGCCCTCCTGGGCGCCCATCCCATGGAAAGGCTCTATGTCTGCTGTAGGCTTCTGCTGTGACTCAGGGCACCTATCTGCTAAGACACTTACCCCTCCCCTCTACTCAACACTCCCTCTGGTGGACCCCTAAGCCTCTCATCTCCTCTTTGTTCTGCTTCTCAAGGGTGACTTCTTTTCTGCTTGCTCTCTTTCTCAGCTCTCACCTGTCTCTAACTACCAGCTCTTCCCATTCAGAATTAGACCCCTCACCTGTCTTCTCTAATCTCTTTTCTTCCTCAGACTCAGGGATTTCATTAAACCTTCGCTGTCTTACTGCAAATGGCTTGACCAAAAAATGGCACACTCAATTTTCAAACTATCAAAGATTGTAACAACTTCTTCCACTGCACAAGTAAATGATCCCCTAAATCTCTTAGTCTCTATGCTATCTTTGCATTCTCAAAAAATAAAATCCCTTAAGACTGTTGTTTAAATAAATTCTCAGTATCAAAATTTGTAAACTTATTGGGTGTGGTTAAAAAATAATCTGTAAAATCTGTAACAAAAAGTTAGCTTAAAACTTACAATAATGGGTAAAAGGGAGAGAGAATGAGAGGAGAAGAGGGAGGGGAAACTGTGGTTGGTATGTAAAAATCTTGTAACAAGCTGGGTGTGGAGGCACAGCTTTAATTCCAGCACTCGGGAGGCAGAGGCAGGTGAATCTCTGTGAGTTTGAGGCCAGCCTGGTCTATAGAGTGAGTTCCAAGACAGCCAGGGTTACACAGAAAACTGTTTCCAATAACAAAAATTATGTAATAAAAAGAGTGGATAGATTTGCTACAGAATACTGTAACTTGGATGTAACTTGAATCCAATTCTTGTTTATAAAACCTAGGGCTTACTAACAACGTATTCTTGATGATTAAGGTTTGTAAATTCCTACAGTGTAAAGGTCTCTTCAGGCTAGCAGAAACGGATGTGAAAATGCATGTCTAGTCTCTTCTGTCTTTGCTAACTTTGTTAAGTTTTAGCTATTCAGATAAACTGAGTTGTACAAGAAACTGTAAGATTCTGTAAAGGTACACTATGAAGGGATCCAAAAATTAAGGTTCCCAGACTCTCTATGAGCTGTATTTAGGGCTTAAAGTTTTATTTTGATGTTAAAACATCTTCAAATAAATCCTAAATTCAAATTTTTAAGGTTTAAATTTAACAGGGATAAAACTGTAAAATCCTATTCTTATAAAAGCTACTTCTTGTAAACTGTTACAGATAATTAAGGCATGAAAGTTAACGGTCAGTCAACTTATAAATGATAATATTTTTAATGTGCTCATAACTATGCTCATAGTCATACTAAGTACAAATATAATTCATTTATAGGCACACGCTTTAGCCTTTTGTATATGGTGTCAAGGTTAGGCCTAAAGCAAGTAACCAAAAAAAAAAAAAAAGTAAAGTATGTTTAAAATCAGGTATACTCAGGCAGTGGTGGTACACGCCTTTAATCCAAGCCACTCAGGAGGCAGAAGCAGGTGGATCTCTGAGTTCTACGGAGTTAGTTCCAGGACAGCTAGGGCTATACAGAGAAAACCTGTCTTGCAAAACCAAACCAAACAAAAAACCCAAACAAAGCCAAAACCCAAAAAACCTAAAATGCTTACTGAAAGAGCTTTCCTCTGATTGATTGAAGTATCAACTTCTGGTAGTAGCAGCTGAGGCTTTCTCTAAAGATGGGCAGCAATGAACTGGCTTTGAGTGTAGTAATGCTGACCACTGGGCAAGGAACTGACCCATGCCTCACCCACTGGCAGAATCCTGCCTAAACTGTAGATATTGTTGGGTTTACTGCCCCACTCTGCCTCTGAAAGGTAGGTCAGTTCCCCAAAGTTCCTCCTCCACAGAAAACTTTCTCAGATCTTCTGGATCTGACAGTCCAAGGCTGAAGCTGCGCTGTGTAGCAGCCAGACATTTAACACTGTCTTGTGACAGATGAAGACTAATGACCTCTGCACACAACAAAGTCACTGAGATCACTGATGGAGGAAGGTCATTGGTTAATTAATAAAGAAACTGCTTGGCCCTGATAGGTTAAAACATAGGTGGGTGGAGTAAACAGAACAGAATGCTGGGAGGAAGAGGAAGTGAGCTCAGACTCGATAGCTCTCCTCTCTAGGGCAGATGCGATGCAGCCAGCCACCAGGTCAGACATGCTGAATCTTTCCTGGTAAGCGCACCTAGTGGTGGTATGCAGATTATTAGAAATGGGCTAAATTAATACGTGAGAATTAGCCTAGAAGAGGCTAGATATAATGGGCTAGGAAGTGTTTAAAAGAATACAGTTTGTGTGTTGTTATTTCAGGGCATAACCTAGCCAGGCGACCAGGAGCTGGGGCGGCAGGAACACAGCCCGCAGCTCCCACTACAGAATGGCCCCCAGCGTGTGGACAACTGCATCCACAGAAAGCCCTGAGAAAGCTTGGGAAAGAATAGAGTAAAGCATGTTTTCTTGGTAGCAGCAATTTCTCGGGTCTGCTCTGCTTGCTAGAGGCAAGTAAGCGCTCTCATCTAAGAGAGGCTTCCTGACTCAGCTTTAGCTGCAAAACCCTGCAGCTCATTAAGAGGTCCTGCCACGAAACACTTAAATAGTATTGATAAAAGCTGGCTGCATGCTTGTTTGTTTTCAGCCGTAGCAGGAAAAAAGTTGTACTGTTTTATTTAAAATGCTGGCTTTCTGGTCTGTCCTGCCAGGGCAAACTCTGACTCTTTCAGGCAGTCAGTCCGAATGAGTGTGATCTGTGAGCAGAATGCTGCAACTTGCTTGCTGGAAGGGACTTTGAAATGCCACAGAGTTGTGGTGATAAAAATGGCTCCAGCAGTACCTCCGCCATGAGGCTGGAAAGCTAAGGAATGGGCTGGATCTAGCTGGCAAAGCCAAGGCTTTAATCCTACCCATATAGGTCAGTAATTTAAAGGCTCGTGTGGTCAGAAAAAGAGAGATATACAGTAAAGAGAGATTCAAAGACAAAGAAAACCTTTAAATAATTTACAGTGTGTTAAAAATATATGCAGGCTAAAAGTTAACGTTCTTAAAAGTAAAAAAAGGAAGAAAGTAGTTGGGTGTGGTAGTACACACCTTTAATCCCAACACTTGGGAGGCAGAGGGAGATTGACCTCTGTGACTTCAAGGTGTGGTAGCACATGCCTTTAATCCCAATGCCTGGGAGGCAGAGACAGAAGGATCTCTGAGAGTTCAAGGACAGCCTGGTCAACAGAGTTATTCCAGGCCAAAGATATACAGAGAACCTGTCTCAAAAAGCAAAAAATAAAAGTAAAAATAAACAAAATAGAGGTTAAAATAAAGCTGCACAAAGATGGAAAATACAATGAGAATCTTGATACTTTATGCTATTATGCTTTGTTTGAATTGTTTGAATGCTGAGGAAGGAGCAACAGATGCTAAAAGATATTTGTTTATAAATGCTGCTAAACTAATCCAACATTGATATTTTGAAAATACCTTGACTTCAGAATCTGGATCTAATGATATGATACTTTGGAAAAGAGTTTCTTCTTTTGTTTTCACAGAGGATGAGACACTGTGGATTACTTCTATCCCAATATGGTATGATAGACCACACCCTCCCGAAAGGTTGCTGTGAACACCCTCAAAAAATTACTTTGCTCAACTGCCAACTGAGATGAACCTAGCAGACAAGTTATACCATGAAAGACCTGAATAACAGCGCCCCCATTCAGCAGGAAGCAGTTTGGAGAGAAAAAACTGCGCCCATGTTCCCAAATATTGTTTATAAATGTTCTTTTACATTTAAAGGGGGCTATGATATAGATATGAATAATTTGCATCGGTATGGATTTGACTTTATTGATATAAATTTAAGGTAAATTCTGTTATATGTATATGTATTTCTGATATTGATTAAGGTATTGTGATTGTGTAGTTCATTTAAAAATGTAATATGTATAGGTTGTTAATGGATAATCATTAATAATAGTCAAGTTTGTAGTCATGTTAGTTAGATTTTCTAGATGTACATAGATATATTTTGATAGGCATTCTTAATATCTTTCAAAGATTATAGAATATGGCATTTTAAATGTTTTAATAACTTGGGGTTTTTCATGATAATGAGACACATCTGCTCCTGGCAGCACCAATCTACTTCAAGAAGAAAGAAGATGGGCATCTAAGAGGCACCTTATGGAGTTTGATAGCCATTTGGGCAAGAAACTGTTCTTGCCTGGACTATTGTATAAACTGGACACAGAGAACTCTCAGAGAGAGGACTACTGAACTTGCCTAAAGGTGAGATGATCTTTTGGGGTTCCTGATTCATGAAGGAGTCTGCGAGACATTCTGCAGGACACAACAGATAGTGACTGAACTGCCTTTGAAATTTCCTGCTTCATGGAAATATCTCTGGAAACTATGGGCCTGTAGGCCGAAGATGGATGCCCCAACAATACAGAGGAACTTTGGGTGACTGTCCAGGCAGCGAGATGTCTCTGTGATTTCTAGAGTTTTTAAGTTTCTTACTTCCCATTTACTTAGGTAATATTATATCCTTCTGGAGTCTTTGATGGAGTTGAAGAATAGTTAGTTATAGTTTTCCTTTGTTATGATAAAAGATAAAGTAGATGTAAATATTGTAACTGTAATTCTTGCTTTATAACTGTTTTGTTATATGTAATTTTGCTATGTTAAAGTTAAAGCCTTCCCTTTTTTTCCTTTAAACAGAAAAAGGGGAAATGATGGAGGAAGGTTATTGGTTAATTAATAAAGAAACTGCTTGGCCCTGATAGGTTAAAACATAGGTGGGTGGAGTAAACAGAACAGAATGCTGGGAGGAAGAGGAAGTGAGCTCAGACTCGATAGCTCTCCTCTCCAGGGCAGACACGATGTAGCCAGCCGCCAGGTCAGACATGCTGAATCTTTCCCGGTAAGCGCACCTAGTGGTGGTATGCAGATTATTAGAAATGGGCTAAATTAATACGTGAGAATTAGCCTAGAAGAGGCTAGATATAATGGGCTAGGCAGTGTTTAAAAGAATACAGTTTGTGTGTTGTTATTTCGGGGCATAAGCTAGCCAGGCGGCCGGGAGCTGGGTGGCAGGAACGCAGCCCACGGCTCCCCACAATAGATCACCATGGAGGATCCTAGGATGGCTGCCCAGGTAAGTATCATTTTAATTGATACAGAGCCTACTCAAATTTATCCTCAGATCTCTGATATGGCACTGCTTTGGCTTTATTTTTATACAGCTAAGCACCTGTTGGTGCTGACCTTAGGCTACTCGTCAATCCATTTCATATGTAAAACCTTTCATACTTTGCTTTAAATTTAAAGGCAAACTCGCAGACAGGTTTCACTGAAAGACAAACACAAACTACCATACTGCTGTTACTAACAAAATTTGATTTTACCATTTCTTTATTTAAAAGAACTTGCTTAAGACGTTTAAAAATAAAACTTAATGATGATACATAATGTTAAGATTTCAAATTTCAAAGTTTAACACATTAATCAAAGGAGTTCTGGTGAGATGTTAATCTAACCTTGGTAAAGCAATGGCTACTACTGCCATAGTCACAGGCTCAAAATTTTAAATTTCCTTTGGTAGTTTTCTGAATAAGACTTGAATGGTTCTCATTGTTCTGAAAACATCTCTGTCCAATCTATTTATATTCAGGCCTCTGGACAGAGGAAAGTGTTCATGCTTTTATCTGAAAACCAACTTTAGGGTCCCTACTTCCCCTTGGTTATCTTTCCTGCCATGGCATTTCTGTCTTATTACAGATAACCTTTTAGGCTTTATTTTTGTTGCTTTATGTTTGCTATGGCTCAAAGGTATGGGTCTATTCCAGATGTCTACAGACACTTGTTAACTGTGATTTCTACAATGAGGTTTTCAGGGCACACTACAGACACAGGTTGTGCTAATACAATAGATTGTGCTAAAACTTTCATCACTGTAAATTCAAAAAATTCATGTAAGCTTCAGTGAGTTGAGACTTGGATCTATCTGTTACAGGTCACACAAGCACTTCTGCCAGTCAACAGTTTAAGCACCCCCCCCCCACACACACATACACTGCCTATCCTGAGGGTGGGCTCCTTCCTTCCCCTTGGCTTTGGGACTCCTTTCTGCTACCAAGCACCAGTTCAAGTTCTGAGTGTATACCCATGATAAAGATTTCCCCTAGGCTCCGTAATTTTACCTTGTCCTGCTGTGGGACAATGGTCTTTTATCCTATCACTTGTATTACTTTTAACAAAACGTTCATTGGCCAGTAGCCAGGCAGGAAGTATAGGCAGGGGAACCAGGCAGGAAGTAGAAGCAGGGTGATGAGAACAGGAAAGACACAGTCTGCAGTCATCACCCAGACACAGAGGAAGCAAGATGAGAATGCCTCGCTGATGAAAGATACCCAGCCACATAGCTAATACAGACAAGAATTATGGGCTAATATAAGTTATAAGGAGCCTGAGCTAATAGGCCAACCAGTTTATAATTAATGTAGACCTCTGTGTGATTCTTTGGAGGCTAAACGGCTGTGGGACTGGGCAGGACAGAAATCTTGGTCAACATTTTTCCTTGTCTGTATCTATCCCAGGAGATTTCCACTCCACTGATAGACACCATCCAGGAACCAACTACAGCCCTTGTAAACTGCTCCAAAATAGCCTGCACTTTGACAGCCACAGGCCAGCTCTGGACTTGCGGAAAGCTGAACCAGTCTGCCCAATGATTGCTCCCTGTCTCTTCAGGCTTCTTTGGAGAACCAGATGCTTCTGACAAAATTTCCACTCCTCCCCATCCCTACTTTTAACTTGCATTCCAGCCTTTCTGGGTCCATGACAACCTTCCCAGCGTTGAAGCAGTCAGATTACATTATATTGCTCCTTACCAACAAAAGGCTGGGATGTTAGATCTCAGGCAGTCCAAGATGAACTGCCAAGCACTCCTTTGGGTCTGCCAAAAGGAGTCATTTCCCTTACCTCTGGCAGAAGTGACATATGGCTCTACTGACATATACCTGTAGTTGCACATCAAAGTCCATGCTAGCCTCCAGGTTCCCTTAGTCCCTACTCACACGTACTTGATATACATTTCAAAGTCCATGCTAGCCTCCCCAGGCTTCCCTCCTCCCAGATACCCATTTGTTCTTCTTTTTATAATGGCAAGGTTTCTTCCCCTGCCCCTGATAGTTTCTCTTCTTTCAGATAGCCCTGGCCATGTCTAGTCTACTTCTTTTTCTCTCTGCTCTGGACTCCAGCTGCCTCTGGATATTTTCTTTCTCTTATATACAATAAAAACCTTCCCCCTAACAATGGGGGAAAGTTTCTTTACAGTGCCATGTCTACACTTTCTATACTGCAATCCTTCTCATTGCAGAGGGAGATATATCAGAGAAAAGGCAGGTGTACAGGAGCAGAGAGGAGCAGGGAGAGCAGGAGAGAGGCTGACAGCTCAGACAGAGATTCAAGAGGCTATCCTGTTTGTGTCTGAAGCTAGAAGAATACCAGGAGTTCAGAGTCCTGGTGGTGGTGTGGAGGCTGGGGCTAGCAGGAGTGGCTGGAAGCCTACATGGAACTTCTTCCATTCACATAGTCACAGGAGTTCCCCAAAGAGATGAGTGCCAGTGTTAGGACACCAGCATCTCCTGTTAAGGCCGCAACACTGGCCACAACTATTGAGTGCTGTCACCCTTCTGCTCCCAGCTTTCTGCTACATCCATCTATCTATCTATCTATCTATCTATCTATCTATCTATCTATCTATCTATCTATCTATCTACCTACCTACCTACCTACCTACCTACCTACCTATCAGGTCTGAAACCCTTAGGCTCGCTTCCAGTTCACCTCATCTTCTTCCTGAGTCCATGGCAGCTCTGGGGTTAAGGAAAGCAACAAAGATCAAAATCAGGGGTTGGAGCTGGGGATGCACCCAGAAGGCAGAGGCAGGAGGATCTCTGAGTTCAAGGACAACCTGGTCTACGGAGTTCCAGCATAGGCAGGACTACACAGAGAACCCCGTCTCAAAGGATAAACAAGCAACAACAAAATCAGAGCTTGGATGTGCTCAGTAGGTAGAATACTGGTCTAGCATGCAGGTTCCAACCCCAGCATCACATAAACTGGTTTAGTGGTGTACTCCTGTAATGCTAGCACTCAGGAGGTAGAGACAGACGCATCAGAAGCACAATTGGAGCTCCCAGAAACTTGAGGTCATCCTCAGCTACACAGTAAGTTTAAGGTCAACCTAGGACTACACAGGACCTTTTTTTTTTTTTTCCAAAACAACAGCAAAATACCCAACACCCACATACACAAAGAAGTCAAACTCGAGGATATCAGGTAGCTCAGTGGTAAAGCACTTGCTTAGCATATGGGAGGCCCTGAGTTTTATCTTCAGTACAGCCGTTTTTTAAAAAAAGGATTTATTTTATATGTGAATGTTTTATCTGCACATATGTCTGCACACTGTAAAGACAGACACCAGAAGAGGGTGTTAGATTCCTTTGAACTGGCATTACAGACAGTTGTGAGATACCATGTGGGTGCTGTGAATTGAACCCAGAACTTCTACAAGGACAAGTGCTTTTAACCACTGAGTTATCATTCCAGTTCCTACTGCCAAATATTTTAAATGATTTTATCACATTTATTTCTTTGTTGTATGAATATGATATACACATACTACTTGGTACATGTATATGATGTCAAAGAACCAGAGTTGGTTCTCTCCTTCCACCATGTAGGTTCCTCCCAGGGATCAAAGTCAGGTCATCAGGTTTGGTGGCAAGTGGCTTTACTGGCTAAGCTATCTCATTGCCACCTGCCCCCCTTTGAGAAAAATCAATATACTGTAACCTGAAGTCATATGGGCACTGCCCACGGCCACAGAGTAGCAGGCAAACTCTGGGAACGGGGAGGGGCTTCTCATCATCCCACTCAGACGGCAAGATAGTAATTCTCTTTGCTTGGCCCAGTCTTTCGTTTTCCTAGATGCTTTTTTTTTTTTTAATCCAACCAGGTGTTCTGGATCACATGTGCTCAATGGCAGGGCATATGCAATTACAAACAAACCCAAGATATTAAAAACAGGCGAAGCTGAGGGTGTTGCTCAGTTGACTGTTTGCCTAGCATGCACAAAGCCCTGGGTCCCATCCTCAGCACCACACAAGCCAGGCACACCTGTAATCTCAGAATTTGGGAGCAGGAGGATCAGGAGTTCAAGGTCATTCCTGGCTAAACAAGTATGAAGCCAACCTGAGCTAATAAAAGCAGGGTAAGCAAACATATAAAGACCTCAATGAAGTACAACCTAATGACACACATACAAGACAATCCCACTGAAGCCTAGAAGGGCTGAAATAACTTGGCTAACCTCACAGCCAGAGCACTACAATTGACAATCTGCTTTTCATTTCTTGACCCTGGAATGAACGGAGGGCATCTCTGCGCTTGCTCACTCTATAGATCAGAAAGGGAGCCTGACTAGCTCCCAAGATAATAATAGCCTAATTGATCCCTCATCCACAAAGAGCATGGAATCCACTAAAGCACATCTCAGCGGGAAGCAAGCTGTTGGCCCATGACCACTGCCAAGAGAGGATGTGGAAGAGGTGAAGGGCCAAAGACACCCTACAGGGAAAATGCCTTCCCAGGAAGGGGTTATCATGAAACAGGAGCTACCTGAGCAGAGGTATTTATAGTCAAACAACAAAGGGGTGACTTCAGTAGCACCTCCTGAGCAGGCAGAAAGGCATCTCACAGCGGTCCAGAAGATCAAGAGCTGTGTTTAAAGGCCTAAGCTGAACAGTTCTCACCCAGCAACAGGAGGAGGACAGGATAGCTTGACACCCTGGGGAAATGAGACTCCACAGTCATCAAAAAACACAATGTGGAGAGAGGAAGTCAGAAGAATGAATCTCATATTAAGTTTCAAAAGCACATTTAAACAAGGTATCTGTCCGGGATGCCAGTGTTTAATTGGATGCACAGATCATCTTCATAGACTGCAAGCTGGGTTTGAGGGCTTCCACTTTATCTCTTCAGGAAAGAGAGGAAGAGAGGATAGAGGATCAAACAGATTTCCAAGACAGATTTGATCACACACTATAAGCAACAAACAATGCTAATCACCTCAGGGCTTTCTTGGCAATGGGACTGGAGCCTGGGCACTAGGACACTGTTCTGAAACAACACATTCCCAAGACTACTGGGGCCAGTTTCTACAGGCCCACTGCTCCTGTGCTACTTCAGCTAACTCCTGAACCAGGACCAAATTCCTCCATCTTGGCTTCCAATGCCTTCTCCACAGCCTGCACATTTCCACAGAGGCCTCCTGTGACTTTTTAAAAATGTGCTTTTTAAAAATCCCATTAAGATATTCTTTTCCCTGGAGTTGTAGAGATAGCTCAAAGTACCCAGTCTTCACGTCAAAGCCAGGCACAGGACTGGGCATGGTGGTACACACCTTAATCCCAGCACTCAGAAGGATCTCTGTGAGTTCCAGGCTGGCCAGGGCTACACAGTAAGGCCTGTCTTGGAAAAAACACAAACAAACAAACAACAACAACAAAACAACCCCCCCCCCCGAAACAGAACAGCAAAATGCTAATCCATTCATAGAGGGCAAAGTGTGCTATGATCTCAGTGCTGGAGATGTGAAGCCAGAAAGATCCCTGAGGCTTGCTGAGTAGCCAGCCTAACTGAATTGGCAAATTCCAAGTTCAGGAAGATCTTATTCAAAGAAGGTGAAGGGACATGTTCGAGGACGACACTTGATAGTGACCCCTATCTCGTGTGTATATACAGACAAGATACTCTCTTATCAGGACCAGCAGGCCACATAGCTCAATCCTTAAAAAAACCGTTTTTGTTTATATATGGAGTGTGTGTAGGCATGTGTGTCACTGTACATGTGTTAGTCAGAGGACAACCCATAGGTGTCAGTTCTCTCCTTCCACCATGTGCCATCTGGGGACTGAACTCAGGTCATTAGGATTGATGTGCAAGGGTCTTTACCCACTAAATCACCTTGTCAGTCCCTGGCTCAATCCTCTTAATTCTATGGCCCAAAGGCTTTGACTTTCTGTAAGAATGGAAAGAGGGCTGGAGAGATGGCTCAGTGGTTAAGAGCACTGGCTGCTCTTCCAGAAGTCCAGAGTTCAATTCCCAGCAACCACATGGTGGCTCACAAACATCTGTAATGAGATCTGGTACCCTCTTCTGGCCTGCAGGCATACATACAGACAGAAGACTGTATACATAATATAGCTTAAAACAAAAAGAATGGAAAGCAGAGAAGAGAAATTCCTTCACATTTAAGAGGGGCCACCATGGCCTGATTCCAACTTACGTTAAGCCCAACAAAAACAGTCACAGTGCTCACACCAAGACTCCCACAAGGGAAGGGTCTGGATGTGGGAGTTCCATCCTTACCCAGCCTATGAAACAGAAATGCTCATCTCTTTCCCATACCAATGCTGGGTAAGTTATGTGGGTCTCCAGACACCATGGAGGTCTGCAGACATGGAATGATGCCTGGATCCAGGAAGAGCTGTGGCAGAGACCTTTATTCTTTACTCCTGCCACAACCACAGACCTCTGCTCTCTCTTAACCATCAGCACAGCCTCAGCCCCTGGAACCACACTTAAAGTAGGAGAAATTATCTGACCTTTCCTAATTGGTATTTAGCTGAGGTAGTTCACAAAGGAACTACTTCAGATATCAACAAACAAAACAACCCTAGGAGGGCAAAGGGCACTGGTAGGCAATTTGTATAAAGCAGATATAACAGGGCAGGTCACAACTGTGTATAACTGCAATCCCAGAGGATCCGACCCCCTCTTCTGCCTTCTGAGGATACTGTATGCACATGGTACAGACATACATTAAGGCAAAATATCCACACACATAAACTGGGGGAGGGGGGCGCAATATGGTTCAGTGGGTAAAGGCACTTGCCACCAAGCCTTATGACCTGAGTTCTATCCCCCAAACCCACACAGTCAAAGAGAGAGCTGACCTCCACACACATGCCATGATAGCCACATATCCTCACACACACAAATAAATAAAATATGAAAAAATAATATGTATGTCTAGGCCAGAGAGATGGCTCAGTCAACAAAATACACGCTGTACAAGCATAAAGACAGGAAGTTGATCCCCAGCACCCAAAGTCATGGGAAAGCAGCACAGAGATCCACCAGCCTCTGCCTCCCGAGTGCTAGGATTAAGAGCGTGTGCCACCACCGCTTGACTCAGAAATATTTCTTTACTTAAAATAATAGTTATATGTGAGCCATGCCATATGAAACTACAGAATTAATGAAGAAAAAGCCATGTGGCTGGGGTGTAGCTCAGTAGTGGAGAGCATGCTAGGCAGGTGTGAGGACATCCCAGCACGAAAGGAAGGAAGGAAGGAAGGAAGGAAGGAAGGAAGGAAGGAAGGAAGGAAGGAAGGAAGGAAGGAGCAGATGCAGGGTCAGAGTGAAGATATGGCCTTGCTAAGTAACCTAAAAGAACTAGTCAGTCAGCTGGAGGAATTACTGTGTGAGAACACAGGAGTAGATTGTCTGTTGGGTGCCTTGTTTTACATTTGCTATTTGCAGAGGTCTGAAGTGTGTCATTCCTTCAGTGATGTCAGTATCCACGTGGTTCTCCCATATTCCTATCTGTTTGCCTGTATTGCAAGGTGTGAGGAAACATGAGTGTGTTCGCTTCCTGGTGTTATCTCTGACCAACTGCACTTTTAAGCACACAAAGCCTGTTTGTGAGGTGCTGCTGGGAAGTCATTTTCTTTGCCCTTTTTCTGATTTCATTAGTTGCACGGAAAAGTAGGTTAGAACGGAGGTACAGTTGAGCTAGCAAAAACTGGGTCAACAAAAAGGATTGGAAATCCTGGGAATTCGCAGAATGGTACCATGTTACCACCTTCCCAGTTATTCTGCAGCCAGTGAGTAGGGTCTTTCTTTGGCTAATTCTTCACTTCATGTTCTGTCCTAGTTGTGAGGCAGAATGAATATTGTATGAATGACCAACTGTGTCCACCATACAATAACCTCTGCCTTTACTCCACTCCATCCCCAAATTCCTATGTGCAGTTTGGATATACCCATCCCACCTCCAGGCCTTTGGACTGGAGGATGTTATTGGCTTACACAGGGTCATGCTGACCAAGGACAACAGAGTGAGTCACAGCAGAGTCTTTTCCCTTGGGACTGAATGAACTGCTCAGAAGGACTCCTGAGACAAAGGGTCATCTCTTGCAGGACCAATTACAGGAAGGTGAACAGATAACATCCTGTTTCAAGTTGCCCAAGGTACTAGACAAACAAATAAGAAAAGGGATTCAGGAAATAGTGGATTTGGCCCAGGGGATAAAAGACACCGTGATGCCAGCTGGGCCTCAGTTTATAGAACCAACCATCTGTACAGACGGTTAGAAGATCTAAAGTTTCCAGGAAGGAAGTTATAGTGGTATATTATTTGTGTTTTACAAAAAGCTTGCCTGAAGATTAGTGCAAAGCAGCCACACTAGTCAGCCATAGAGGCCAGGCAGTGGTTTCACACACCTTTAATCCCAGGAGCCACACTAGTTAATCACAGAGTCGGGGTAGTGGTGGTGCAAACCTTTAATCCTAGTACTAGAGAAGAATATAAGACAGGAGGAGACATGTCTCATTCTCAGTCTCAATCTGAGGGTTTGTGGAGGCAGGATCACCCATTTTCAGTCTGAGGTAGAGGTAAGAGCTGACTGTTTTGCTTTTCTGATCTTCAGGTTGAACCCCAGTATCTGTCTCTGGGTTTTTATTATTTGTGCTACAATTGGTGCCCAACATTTGGGGTAATGTCAGGGACCCTTGTCCTAAAGATGATAGCAGGGACCATGGTCCTAAGGATGTTTGCAGAAAGCCCCACTACCTTGAGAGCTGTTTGCTAACGGAACCTGCCTCACATCCCAACTATGATAGCAGGGACCATTGTCCTAAGAATGTTTGCAGGGAGCTCCCACATCCCAATCACCTTGAGAGCTGTTTGACCAGGTGTGCTGACTAGTGACCTTTGCTACTCCGGCAAAATCCCCCACCCCAACCCAAATTCCTCATTCAAGGGCTATATAAGCCGCTACCATTACGCTAATAAACTGAGACCTTGACAAGAATTTTGCTTGGTCTCCGTTTCTCTCTCACGCCATATTCTTTCAGATAGTGCCTCTTCAGGACTCTGGAATAACTGGACCTGCTGGGTGGGTACAGGGTAAGAAAAAGCTGTTAGTCTGTGGCTTTACAGGCACTGGCATAGGCCGGAACTACACATGATTGAGGTCACTGCCCTACCAGCTAGGTTTTCCTTCTCTCCTAGCAGGGCTCTCCCTGAGCCCCTTTCTTGGGTTACTGCCAAATTAAGTAGCTGTCTTGAAATTAAGCCAGGCCTTTACTGTTCTACGCAGCAGCAAAAAGCCTCACATCTTCAGCAGCAGCAGATTTGGAAAGACAATTGGGAATTCTTAAAGGGAGGAATTATTTAAAAGACTTTTTCCCACATTAAAAAATGAGAAAACCATTACAATGGAGGGATTTGGGTCTCTGTATGAAAATATGCTTGACAGTTTGAAATTAGAAGGGTTAAATGAGAGGATAACCAATTTAGATGGGATTTATGTAATGTCAATTATAAGTGTTATCAGATTATCATTTTTGTCTTATCACTAAAAATTGGTTAATCTGAGTGCTAAGATACAGACCTTAGAAAAACCTAATAAAACAGATCACAGAGACACTCAAATCCAGACAGAAGAATTTAATGGAGAACCAATTTCAGTGTTGCATTTTAAGAATAGAGAGGAACAGCTTAAGGTTTTCAAACAACCAACTGTATCAGTAACCATACAGGAATTGTCAAATGACAGAGTAAGAGCTGATTGGACTCCTGTACCAGTGTTAGATTTAAGGAGATTCAGGAAAGCAATAGTCTCATATGGCTTGCACTCACCTTTTGTGAAGCAAATGTTAAAAACTGTCAGTTTGTGATAGAATTATCACTAACTGAATAGAATTGGTTAAAGCTGTTTTAGAGCCTGGTCCACAATTACAATGGAGCATCTGGTTCAGAGAAGAGGCTAAGACTATTGAACAATGGAGTAAAGTTAGAGGTAGGGAAATCTCCCAAGATCAAATTCTTGGAAAAGGAAATTGTGCAACTACAGGAAGGCAATCTTTATATGATGGCCACATCCTGGTTTTATGCTGAGCAGCTGCTTTGAATGCTTGGGACAGAACTGATGAAGTAGGAAAGAAGGTTGTATAATTTACTAAAGTCATACATGGTCCAAAAGAAACATTCACAGATTTCTAATAAAGATTGACATCGGCAGTAAATAGAATCATAGATACCAAATTCAGATGCTAGAAAAATAATAATTAAATCTCTGGCTTTTGAAAATACAAATTCTCTATGCAAAAGGATAATTAGGCCTTTAAAGATAAGGCCAGCACCTTTGGAGAAGGGGATTCAAGATACAATTAATAATGAATCTCATGACCATGATGGTGTATGAATAGGAGAGGTGATTTCCAGAGGTTTAAGGAAAAATTGAAATGTCAAATGTTATAACTGTGGCAAACAAGGTCACCTTAAAAGGGATTGTCAACAAGATGTTCCAGACATAAGGTTATTTTCTAAAAATAATCCATTCATAATGCCCCTCCCTTCTAGATATGCAGAAAGTGTGGCAAAGCCGGGCGATGGTGGCGCACGCCTTTAATCCCAGCGCTCGGGAGGCAGAGGCAGGTGGATCTCTGTGAGTTCGAGACCAGCCTGGTCTACAGAGCTAGTTCCAGGACAGGCTCCAAAGCCACAGAGAAACCCTGTCTCGAAAAAAGAAAAAAAAAAAAAAAAAAAAAAAAAAGAAAGTGTGGCAAAGCAGACATTGGACTAATGAATGTAGGTCAACAAGGGATATTCAAGGTAGTCCTTTGCTGTTGGGAGAAACTCTGTGAGGGGCCTCTTGCAGGCTACAATGCCAAATTTGGATCAGCCATTTCCTGCCATTGTAGAGGAAACTCCTTCCCAGAGCAATTAAAGAAACTAATGCCTATTGTAAGAACAATACTGTTCTGGATAATAGAACAGTTATAAAAGAGAGAACAAAAAATTCAGGAGAAACCATAAAGCAAGTATTTTGGCAAACTTCTATAAACAAACAAAGAACAAAATTAAAAATATGAATAAATGATGTCATTGAAGGTCTAGTAGACACAGGTGTGAATGTAACAATAATTTCATCAGAATCTTGGCATCCAAATTGGCAAACGTTCAATTTTTAGGGACCAGAACTTTATCTCAGGTAAAGCAGAGCATGAGATGGATGGAATGTATAGGAACAGAAGGACAGAGAGGAATATAAAACTTTATTGGATAATACAGCAATGGATTTGTGGGAACATGATTGGAATGGAATTACAATCATTACAGTAATGGAATACTCAGACTAACATTCCCCCAATCTTAGAAACAAACCATAAATTAGCATATGTTTCCAGGAAAAATATTATAAAGTTTTATAAAGAACAGTCACTGACCATTCAGGTTGTACAAGAACAGGGCACAACAGCTGCTGATCTTCCAAAGGCACCAACAGCCCTACCTATAAAATGATTGATAAACAGACCTGTATGGGTTGTACAATAGCCTTTAACAACAGAGAAACTGCAGGATTTAGAACAGTTGGTATAGGAGCAACTAAATGCTCAGCATATTGAAGAATCAACCAGCCCTTGGAATTCTCCTGAATTTGTTGTGAAAAAGAAATCTCAAAAATGAAGAATGGTAATATTCTAAGAGCTGTTAATAAGGTGATTCAGCCAATAGTCTCTCTACAGTTTGGAATGCCTTTGCCGTCCCTACTGCCTAAAGGATAGCTTCTTTTTTTTTTAAATATTTTTTTAATTAATTTATTTATTATGTATACAATATTCTGTCTGTGTGTATGCCTGAAGGCCAGAAGAGGGTGCCAGACCTCTTTACAGATAGTTGTGAGCCACCATGTGGTTGCTGGGAATTGAACTCAGGACCTTTGGAAGAGCAGGCAATGCTCTTAACCACTGAGCCATCTCTCCAGCCCCTAAAGGATAGCTTCTTATAGTTATTGATTTAAAAGACTGTCTCTTCATTATTCCTTTACAAGAAAAAGACAGAAAAATTTGCCTTCACAGTGCCTACTTATAATAATACTCAGCATGCTAAGAGATGTTAATGGAAGATTATCCCACAGGGAACATTAAATAGCCCCTCCCTGTGCCAATATTTTGTGAAGTCAGCGATTGGAAATGATATCTAAGCAATTTTCTGAATCTCTATTTCACAATTAAATGGATGGCATTTTACTGATTCAAATGTAGATACTTTAGGAAGAATGTTTGAAGAATTAAAAAAAAATTTGCCTTGTTGAGAATTACAAATTGCTCCCGAGAAAATTCTATTATTTAGATTATAAAATAGGTTTATAAAAAAATTAGACCCCAAAAGGTACACATTAGGAAAGACTGATTGCAGACTCTTAATGACTTACAAAGATTGGTAGGAGACATTTCTCATCTACAGTGCACTATTGGGATAGGTCCTGCTGACCTGATTAATTTAAACAAAACCTTAGATAAGTGACAAGGACTTAAATAGTCCCAGGAATTATCAGCTGAGAGAGAACTGACTTTAATTGAAGAGAAATTACAGAGGCACAGATGGATGGATCATGTGGATCCAAATCTCAACTGCATTTTGGTCATATTACCCTCCAAATATTCCACTACAGGAATTTTAATGCAGAAGGAAGATATTATCTTAGAATGAATCTTTTTACCAGGTAAACCAGGTTAAAAAATTAAATATGTATATGGAAAAGATCTCTAAGTTAATTCTAAAAGGAAAGTTGAGACTTTGTCAATTAGTAGGAATATACCCAGCAGAAATTATAGTATCTTTTAATAATGATGAAATTTGATTAAGAAATGGGAAAAAAGTGAACCCTGGCAAAGAGCTTGTAGTACTTTTGGGGGGAGAGATTAACAACAACTATCCCAAAAGTAAGAGAATTCAACTTATAAAGAGAACTAACTGGATCCTTCCTCACATTGTATGGGATACACCAATAACTGGAACCCCAACATTCTATCCTGATGCAAATAAGTTAGGAAAGGTAGGTTACAAACCATAAAATTTAAGTGGAAAAAGCCCTTATAATTCTGTTCAAAAGTCAGAATTATATTCTATTCTTATGGTACTAATGGATTTTAAAGAACTTCTCAACATAGTTACCAATTTACAATATGCAGAGTTGTTTTGCATATTGAAACCACTGAATTTATACCAGAATTGGCTTAATTATTTATTCAGTTACAAGATCAATCAGGAATAGTAATCATCCCATATACATACACACACATATGATCCCCTACAGGTCTGCCAGGTCCTCTAGCACAAGGTAATGCAGAAATCGATCAATTATTGATTGGAAATGTGCTGATGGCCTCAGAATTTTATAGAAAACATCATGTCAATGGCAAAGGTTAAAAAAAAAACCACTTATCACATGACAACAAGCTAAGGAAAGTATAAGGAAATGTGCTGCTTATTCTTTATACAACCAAACACCACTACCTACAGGAAGTAACCCAAAGGGTACTCTAAGGAATGAAATCTGCCAGATGATGTATTCCATATCTGTTATAGAAAGATCAAATCAAACTCTAAAGGATATTTTAAATAAACAGATATGGATGATAAATACCCCCAGAAACAGATTGCATAATGCTTTATTAGCTTTGACTTTTCCTTTTTTTTTTTTTTTTTTTTTTTTTTTTTTTTTGGTTTTTCGAGACAGGGTTTCTCTGTAGCTTTGGAGCCTGTCCTGGAACTCCCTTTGTAGACCAGGCTGGTCTCGAACTCACAGAGATCCGCCTGCCTCTGCCTCCCGAGTGCTGGGATTAAAGGCGTGCACCACCACTGCCTGGCTAGCTTTGACTTTTCTAAATGCTAATGAGAAAGGAATAACAGTTGTAAAAAGACATTGGATAGTAGAAAGCTATAGAATTAAATAAGCAGATATACTTTAAAGATATACTGACCTCAGAATGGAAACCAGGACATGTGTTACACTGGGGAAGGGGTTTTGCTTTTTTGTTTTCACAGAAGAAAAGCTATGGATTCCATCAAAATTGACAAAGATTCAATTTGAACAAGAGACATCTTTTAATTAGAAGAGATGATGATAGTTCATCAAACAGCGTGGCCATTTAATCTGAACTAACCCATAAAACTAACCAATGCTTTTCATTTGATCAGACGTAACTTGCCAAAAGAAAATCTCCCCAAAATTAGGGTTGGGGAAGGGTTTTGTTTCTGTCTTTTCAAGAGAATAAAGCTATCCATTCAGCTAAGGAATCTGAAGACCACCAGACAAATGAGACCATCTGAAGAAAAAGGACAAATCATCTAGAAAAAATGTCACAATAGGATAAAATTTCATAAATCTGAAGAAAAAGGACAAATCATCTAGAAAAAATGTCACAATAGGATAAAATTTCATAAATCTTCCCGAATGTTTGTTTTTGCTACACTCTACAGACATATAATGCAAATGATCTTTTGTAGTCCCAGTCCAGTTAAAGATTAAACTGGATTTGAAGGTGGAGTGTGGCTCTCTCCTTCTCTCAACCCAAGCATGCTTACTTTAAAGTGAAATCCAAAATCTCTGTCTCATGTCAGAAGAGTCAACTGATATGACAGAAGAAAAACAAAAATTTAAGGACTATTTTATTGTTACTAATCTCACAATCCTTTGATTTTACATTAACTCTTTAAACAGCATTTCAAAGTATAAGATTAATATATATATTTAAAACTTTTTGTCACAATATCAGTGGTCATATAGAGTACTATTTAATTCTAGAAAATGGTTTCCTCTACCTTTCTGCACATGATTTCTGGTTTGAGTCTCTATTAGTTTTCTGCAGTGAACCATGAGCATGCCTAACAGCGACCTTTGCAGTCTCCAAAAGGAGAATGGGCCCTCAGTGACTCCTCCAGGACTATGATAACACTGCTAAGCTGAAAAACACCACCTAAATATCAGCCTTTGAACTACAAACTACTCAGAACAATTTCAAGTTGGCTAACTGAGATGATCTGTCCTAACATCCTACCCTAGCCAGGACCTGAGATGAGCCCTGCACTTTCCAATTACAGAGACTGGACAACAAATGGTACAGCTAGCTACCTCTCCCAGGACTTGACAATTAATATAAAATTTTCCTTAGGGTTCCCTAAAGATACTGTTGCCCCCAGACAGCAGAAAGTAAATTTAAGAATACGATGCCCACATTCCCAAGAGGTAAGGTGGATGGTTTTGGTTGTTCAATGGGTTATGGATATTTGTCATTGTTTAGAAGGTCTGGTTATAAGTTGTTATTGGTTATGGTCAGGAGGAAAGTTGAACAAGGAAGAATAGATTCAGAGTTCTTGTTTTGAAAAGAAAAAAAGGGGGATATAGATGACAGGATAAAAGGGTAGATTATTGATTCTACTCTGGAAAGAAAAAAGGAAGGATATAGATATAAGATAAAAAGGTAGATTATTGAATCTACTTTTAAAAAGCAACTACTAGTTTTATATGTTTTACACTGGATTGGATTTTTGTATACTGTATGCAAATTTTGTATATTGATACAAATTTGAGATTAATTTTGTTAGAACATTCTGTACATACATTTCTACTCTTGTTCAAGGTATTGTACCTATACAACTCATTTAACAATGTAATGCAAATTTCTAGTCCTTGAAAATTATTATTACTAACATTGAGGATAAGGATACAGGTTAGCAGTTAATCACTTATTATAATCAAACTTGTAGTCACATTAGGGATGTTTTTAGGGTCAATCAAAAATATATTTTAGATAGACAGGTCATCTTCAAGCACTTCAGAGATCTACAGAATATGGCCTTTAAGATGTTTTAATAACATAGATTTTTTTTAAATGACAATGAGACACTTGTGCTCCTGGCTGCACCAATCTACTTCAGAGAACATAATGGGCATAGAAGAAAACTCCACAATGGAGTTTACTTTGTGGCAAAAGTAAGCCACTGGGCAAGAAAATGCCCTTGCCTGACTACTGACAGTATGGTGTCCTAATTGGACAAGCAGGAACAAAAGAAAGTGACTGAGAGACATTGTCAAGACAAGAAGGGGCAGCCCTTCAAGATATTCTGCTTTACAGAAAAGTCTGTCAGATAAGCTAGGCCTGTAGGCTGAAGATGGATGTCCCAATGTTGCAGACGACTATGGGTGACTGTTTCTGTCATTTCTCACATTTTTTGGAAGTCGCTTACTTACACTTACTACTTACTTAGTTAATATTATTTCCTTCTTGGGTCTCTGAGGGTGTTGAAGATTAGATAGTTATAGTTTTCCTTGTTTACCAGATGCAGAAAGCAGGTTATGGTAGAAAGTAAATTAGGTACAAGACTTTGGACTCACCAAGAAAGGACAGATCATGGAGTATTTTCTCTGAATTTGTCAAATGCAAATGGATTAGATATTAATATATTTATTGTTTGTATTTATTATATATAGTTACTGTACTTATTGTATAGTTTTTCTTATATTAGATATAACCTTTTATTTTAGACAAAAAGGAGAAATATAGTGGTATATATTATTTGGGTTTTGAAGACCAGTGCAAAGTAACCACACTAGTCAGTCATACAGGCCAAGCAGTGGTTGTACACACCTTTAATCTCAGCAGCCACACTCGTTAGCCACAGAGTTCAGGCAGTGGAAGGAGAGTTACAAGCCCCAAAAGTTGTCCTTTGACCTCTGCACATGACTCTGTACTCTCTCACACATGAAAATAATCAGTATGTGAGTAACTGGCCAGGCCACACTTATGGAAGAACAGGGCCAGAGGAACATGACAAGAACTAAGCAGGCTGCGATGCTAACAGGAGTGGGAATATGCCACTGTCATGTGAGATTCAAACACTGTCACTGATGGCTAAAGGATGAACACTCAAGAGCTGGGGCTGTTCAGGGAACACAGCAGCCACAGAAAATGGAAGGCAATCCAATGGCCTAGCTGGGATTCCCAAGACTGGTTCCAAGCTGAGCATGTCAGATCAAAGTTCTACAGAGAGTCTAGGAAAGCACCCGGGAAACAGTCTAGAAGTAAAGTGCTACGTAAGACTCAAGTTTAATGCCCAGAACTCACATTAAAATCCAGGCATGGTGGTGCACACTTATAATCCCGGTCACGACAAGATGGGTGGAGGAAACAAGTAGACCTCTAGAAGCTTGGTGGCCTGCTAGCCTATCCTACTTGGCAAAGCTAGGTCAATGCACACAAAACACACACAGGGAGAAACAGAGAAGGGGGGAGGGAGAAAGGAAGGCAAAGAAAGAGAGGAAGGGAGAGAGAGAACAGCGGTGCATACACAGGCAGCCACACAGATGCACACACCCACAGGTCTGGGAAAACAGATGTCCTATGTCTCTACTGAATGTGACAAGAGCCAAAGAGGAGAGATCCCTGACTCTCAGCTTAGTTCCCCAGTTCTCTAGAGACCCAGAGGATGGGGTCAAAAAGTCATGCCCACAAAGGAACTGACTGGTAGCATCTGCCAAGCAGACAGCAGTGCTTCAGAGATGGTATGAGCGCATGGATGAATGAGCCTTTCATGGCCCCTCCTCTGAAGCCACTTTTGTAGACAGAGGGGCATCAAAGGGCAGATTTACTGCAGGAGCCTGCTCAGCAGCTGCTTCCTTCTTCTTCCTTGTTTAACTTCTCTCAGGAGAGCAGGGCTCTGGACCTGGCTGAACAGGTGTTTAAGGCAGGTAATTTTGTTCCCATTAATTGTCTTAAGTAATAGCAGAGCAGACTGGAAGGTTATCTTGTGTACTTGAGGGGACACTCTGTCCTGTGCATACTCAATCACAAGCTGACACTGCCTGACAGCAATGCCAAGTTCTGCTTTTTTCAGGTTTCGGCATCTTCAAATTTTGAATTCTGGTAGTTAGTGAACTGAAAAACCTCAGCACCACAAATACAGCCTACAGCCAGGCATAATGGTGTACCCCTGTAATTCTAATACTCCTTTATTTGTTTGTTTTGTTTTCTTGTTTTTGTTTTTGGAGACAAGGTTTCACACTATGTAACTCTGGCTGTCCTGGAACTCACTCTATAGACCAAGCTGGCCTTGATCTCAGAGATCTGCCTGCTTCTGCCTCCTGCATGCTAGGACTAAAGTTGTGTGTCCATGCCTAGTTTACCACTGCCCAAATTAATCCTACTACTCCTGAGGCTGAAACAGGAGAATTGTGAGTTCCAGGTCAACCTGGGTTACACAAGAAAATCCTATCTCCAAAAACAAAAAGGAGGACTGGATATCTGGCTCAGTCTGTAAAAGCACATATTGCTCATGCAGAGAACCAGAGTTCAGGTTCCTGCCCTACACCAGAAGGCTCACAGCTGCCTATAACTCCAGCTCTAGAGGATGTGACATCCTCTTCAGATTTCACAGGCATCTGCGTTCATGTGAATACACCAATAGATACACGAACACAAACGTATAATTCAAACATACAAACACATCTACAGCAGGCTGGGACTTTGGCTTGGTTGGTACAGTGCTCGCCTAGTTTGTATGCACTAGCAAACAAAAGGTCCAGGGTCCCATCCCCAGTACTACACTAATCAGACTGTGGTGGCACAGTCCTGTAATTTTAGCAGTTAGTAGAGGCAGGAGGGTCAGGAGGAGTCCAAGGTCATTCTCAGCTATAGAATGAGTTTCAGACCAGTCTGGCCTATATGAAATCATCTCTAAAACACAGTAACAAAAAGAGAAACTCAGTTCTTCTCTTTTAAGTCCAGCTAAACTGTCACACTAATGACCTTATCCATTGTTTCAGTTCTAAGGAACTTTAAAGAGAGTTTAATTTTTCAGGACATGTCAAAGATGAATGCAACCTCCAAGTCTTCCTCCCTCAGTGACCCACTCTGTGGGAAGGCCCCAACAGTGTTATTTTGTGATATGCTGTCCTCAGTGGAGATAACCACTGGTCACCAAGACTAGCTGAGGAGGACATCTTCCCCATGGTCAGAACCCTGAATTCTCTCATGCATGCTCAGCCCTGTACCTTCAGTTTCCTCCTGCTGAGGAGCCGCCCCACAGGGAGCAAACATCCGGTGACACATCTCTTTCTCTCTGTCCACGTAGTCCCTGTAGTGGCTGTGGAAAGAAAGGCAAGCTTTATAGGTTTGCAGGAGGTGGCATCTGGTGGCTGGAATTCTCTGGTAACAGAGACACTTAAAAGTCTGCATTGGAGGCCAGGTGGTAGTGGTGCATGCCTTTAATCCCAAAGCTACAGAGAAACCCTGTCTCAAAAAAATTTTTTTTAAAAAGTCAACTTTGGACAGCAGTCAATGGGGATGACACTGTGGACAGGCAGGGACAGGCAAGGCTAAGCTCACTAAGGATGGTCCTAGACACAAGGCTCTCATTTGGAAATACAACAGCTGGGAAGGCAGAAGTCACTGTCAGTGGGCTCAAGTCAAGTCTTGCCAAATTACTCCTTGCACTAAGTGACTTCTGAGTCATTCTGAGATGTTCTTGCTAAGGAAAGGTCAGCTTCCCCCCATAATTCAGTATCTAACCTGAGAGAAGTCTTTTCCATACCAGACAGGAGCTCCTGGGAAATCCAAAGAGACCAGCAGCATAATGGCTGCATTCAAATAAAAATGATACACACGGAGCTGGAGAGATAGGTCAGAGGTTATGAGCACTGGTTGCTCTTCCAGAGGTCGTGAGTTCAATTCCCAGCAACCACATGGTGGCTCACAACCATCTGTAATGCGATCTGATGCCCTCTTCAGGCCTGCAGGGATATATGCAGGAAGAACACTATATACATAATAAATATATCTTAAGAAGAAAAAAAAAGAAATGATGCATACACCTTAAAAACTTCAGCAATGGTGATCAAATGTTTAAGGTTAAGGAGAGACCCTCACCAAGGCAGAAAATACATGTTAAAAATAGTGGCTGTCTGCTGGGCAAGGTGGCGCATGCCTTTAACTGCAGCACGTGGGAGGCCAGTCATACAGACTGGCCTTGAACTTGAAGAGATCCACCTGCTTGTCTCCCAAGGGCTGGGATTAAAGGTGTGCGCCACCACCACTTGGCCTTAAGTATAGTTTTTAAAATATTTTTTTTTTTTTTTGTGGCAAAGTTTGTAAAGCTCTAGCTGTCCTGGAACTCACTCTGTAGACAGGGTAGTCTTAAACTCAGAGACCCACCTGTCTGGTTCCCGAGTGCTGATTTCAAGACTTTATCGTGGGGGATCTTTTTATACATTTATTTAGTGTGTACATGTACAAACCATGTATGGAGGCCAGAGGATAACTTGTAGTCAATTCTTTCCTTCTACTATGTAGGTCCTAGGATCAGAATGCCAAGAACTCTTAACTGCTCAGTCTCCTCACCAGCCCTTTGGTTTTTGAGAGAGTGACTTACTTTATATCCTAGAAAGTCTGCATTTGTGATCTTCTTGCCTCAGGATCTCAAGTTCTAGGACTACTAGAGTGGACCACCATACTTGGTTTGTACAATACCCTTTTAAGGTCACATGGGGGACTACAGAAATAGCTCAGTTGGTAAAGTGCTTAGCACCATGTTAAGAAACCAGACCCAGTGAGTAGAGTGTGTCTGTAATTCCAGCATGGGGTGTCAGTGGGGTTGGGGGCAGGGTCAGACAGGAGGATCTTTGAGACTAGCCACCAGTCCAGTCTAACTGCTGGACCCTGAGCACAACACTCAAGGTTGCTTTCTGGCCTACACATATAAATATACACAAAGGGGTTGCGAAGCCTCACTTCTCTAGGAAGGACTTATCTGCAGGGTGGTACAACAGGAAGGAGGGAAATGCTCAGAAGTGAAGCTTCTTCCCCGCTAAGGAACAGCCAGTACAGATCAATGAGCATGCAGGTGGGGTGGCTGCCTCTGAGCCAGTATGGGACAACATTCTTAGCCTGTCCTCTATCCAGATGGTTGGACTAGAATTCTTACAGCTACCTCTCACTGTACCTCTGGTCACACTCCTGCCCCCGGCTCTCACCTGGACAGCTTCTTCAGCTCATTATTGATGTCATGGTTGTAGGGCTGCTCCTTCTGAGCTCGCACTAGAAAATCCCGGGCCTGCTCGTACTCAGTTAGGAGGAGGCAAGCCTGTGAGGAAGGAACAGGGCATTAGATTAAGAGATTAGCATTTGTGGTAGTGGCCCAAGTGAGACCGACTGCTCTGTGTAGGAGTGCATCAGTGCACATGTGGATGGAGACCACAGGTCGACCTGGCTTCCTTCTAGGGAGCAGCACACGTTATTTTCAAGATAAGGTCTTCCTCTGGGATCTAGGACTCCCAATTCATCTAGGGACCTACCTATCTCTGCCTCTCCAGTGAGGGGATCTAGCCCCCTGGGCTCTGAAGAATGAACTCAGCCTCCCAGGCTGGCATGCCTGGCAAGTCCTTTATTGACTGAGTTATTACCCCAGCTCCTCTCCCCGCTTCCTTCTCTCGGGCACTTACCCTCAACTCACCTGTCCACACCGGAAGAGAGCCTTGGCGTTCCTTTGGTCAATGAGCAGAGCCTGCTCCCCATAGCGCAGGGCCATGGCAGGTCGGTCTAGCTTCAGATACACAAAGGACAGGTTAAGGAGGACCAGAAGCTCAGCAGGCTCCACTAGGTGCTGCTCCTCACAGATTGCCAAGCGTCGGTGAAGCAGCAGCAAGGCCTGAGGAGAGGAGGGAAGGCAAAGGGTAAGGAGGGACCATCCTATGTCCTTACAAATCACACAGAACTATGACCTAAGGAAGAAATTCATCTAGCCGTCAGGAAACAAGGTTATATATTAAAGTCAGGAGGCTTCTTTTTATATGTGTGGGATAGGATGTGTGCATGTGAATACAGTGCCTGTGGAGGTCAGAAGAGGGTGTTAGATCTTCCTAGAGCTGGAGTTACATGTAATCCTGTGCTTCCTAATGTGGATGCTGGGAACTGAACTCAGGTCCTCTACAAGAGCAATACAGCTCCTGACCACTGAACCAGCTCTCTAGTCCAGTTTGAAGGTTTCTAACTAAGGGCATGTAAACCCGAGTGAGGCAGACAACATGTGTCCTCTATTCTTTTGCCTCAAAAGTTATAAGGACAGTATATCCAACATGAGCCAAGGACTAGCTAGATTCCCGGCACCCACATCAGGTGACTCACAACTGTGTGTAAGCCCAGCTCCATTAGCCACAGCACTTACACATGCACACATTCCCCACACAGAAACATAAACACAGTTAAAAAACAGACATATGGTTTTGAGAAAGTATCTCTCTCTATAGTCCTGGTTGTCTTGGACTCACTCTGTAGACCAGGCTGGCCTCAAATTCATAGAAATCCACCTGATTCTGCCTTCTGTCTACTGGGTTAAAGGTGTGCGCCACCACACCTGGCTTCTTTTTTATGCAATTTTTTTTATGTATGGATATTTTGCTGTATGTATGTATGTGCATTACACGTGTGCCTGGTACCCAGAGATCAGGAGAAGGCATCATATTCCCTGGAGTTTTATTTATGAGTTACAGATGGTAGTGAGTCACTATATAGGTGCCATGACTTGCATCCTCTGTAAGAGCAGAAGTGCTCTAATTTGCTGAACCATCCTTCAGCACCCCATCCTTGCTTTTTGAGACAGGGTTTTTTTTTGTTGTTGTTGTATGTTTTTTTTAAGGACAGGGTTTCTCTGTGGCTTTGGAGCCTGTCTCTGGAACTAGCTCTTGTAGACCAGGCTGGCCTTGAACTCACAGAGATCTGCCTGTCTCTCTCTGCCTCTTGAATGCTGGGATTAAAGACATGTGCCACCACTGCCCAGCTTGAGACCGAGTTTTTTTTTTTATATATATAGCCCTGGTAGTCATGGAAGTCAACATGTAGACCAGGCTTGCCTTGACCTCACAGAAATCTGCCTGCTTCTGTCTTCTAAATACTGGGGTTAAAGTATGTACCACCATGCTAGCCCCCCCTTTTTTTTTAATTTTTGAGATAAAGGTCTCATATAGTCCACGCTGGGTCTCAAACGCACTACATAGCAAAGGATGACCTTCAATTTCTTGTTTTTAATTATGTGTATGCATGTGTATCTGTGTGTTGTCTGTGGGTATATGCACATGGATGCAGGTGGAAGTGAAGACAGATAACATATCCTTTGGACCTGCCAAATGGGAATGCTGGGAACAGAATTCAAGTCTTCTGCACTCTTAACTGCTGAGCCATGTCTCCAGACCTAGCTTCAACTTCTCATCCTCCTGTCTCCAACCAGGGATTACACCTGCTTTATGCAATTCTGAAGAAGAAACCCAGGGTTTCATGAATATCGATTCACTGAGCTGAATCCTCAGCCTAGGAGGTCTGTTTTCTGGAGAAATGGAACAACAAAGACTACTGATTCTGGAATGGGCAAATGGGAGTGCTGCTAATGGGTGTGTGGACTAGTACTGTTTCCACAGCAGAGAGCCAGGCCTCTGTCCTACTTCTGCTTATCCCACAGCTTGCAAGGTAGCTTGAAACCTGAACAGCCACAGAGTGACACCAGTCTCTAAGGTAAGAGGGACAGAAAATCCTGTAGATGGCAAACATGATGGAAAAAATCAGCTACAACTGGGGGTGGTGGTGGTGCTGGGATGAGGATTTTTTAAAATAAACTTTTTTTGAGCAGTAATAGGGATTTTTTATACTTATATGTATGCATGTTTATGTGCACAAGTGCACACATACCTATGGGCGTGTGTACATGCAAGTGCATGTGGAGACTGGAAGATGACCTCAGGTACACGCCTCAGGAGCCATTCACCTTGTGTTTTCAGTCTCTCACTGGCCTGAACCTTGCCTAGTGGATCAGATTAGTTGGCCAGGGAGTCCCAGGAATCTGCTGCCTCTGTCTTCCCCACTCTGGGATTACAAGTAGGCACTACCAAACCTGGCTTTTTTCTTTATTTTTAAGTATGGGTTCTCAGGACAAAGATTGTAATGCTTGCTTTCAGCACTTTACTGAGCTATTTTCCCACCTCCCCAGGAAGGTACTTCTTGAAATACCAAATTAAAATACATAAACACATGGATAAGAAAAAAGTTCACAGCTTAATGAACTTTCATAATTCAAATATACCCGGGAAAACATCATGATCAACACACAGGCCAGACATGGTGTGCACACCTTTCATCCCAGTACTTGGAAGGCAGAGGCAGGTGTATCTCTATGAGTTCAAGGACAACCTAGTCTACAAAACAAGTTCTGTCCAGCCAAGAGTACACAGTGAGACTCTTTCTCAAACAGACATACAAACAAAATGAATCAGCATACAGAGCCAAGTTTGTATCTTATACCTATAACTCCAGTACTTGGGAGGCTGAGTTAGGATTACCATAAACTTGAGGTCAGTCTGGGCTAGACAATGACCTTGTCTTGGAAAACAAAAGGAAAAAAGATCAACATAGAGAACATCACTTCACATCACCCAGTCCCTACTCCCCCTCAGTCATTTCCTTCTAGCACAAGAATTTTCTCTGTGTATAATGTATATGGTGTATGTACATGTGTGGGTATGTTGGTGTGGCCATTAGGAGGCCACAGGACAATGTCAAGTGTCCTGCTATAACACTCTACCTCAACAGTTCTCAACCTGTGGGTTGAGACCCCTTTGGGAGGCGGGGGTCAAAGGACCCTTTGACAGCAGTCGCCAAAGACCATTGGAAAGCACAGATATTTACATTATGATTCATAACAGTACAAAATTGCAGTTATGAAGTAGCAACAAAAATAATTTTATGGTTGGGGGGGGTCACCACAACATAAAGAACTGTATTAAGGGGTCATAGCATTAGGCATATGGAGAACCACTACTCTACCTTATTCCTTTAGACAAGATCTCTCACTGAAATTGGAGCTAGGTTTCAAGTCTCAGTAATCTTCTTGTCTCTGCCTCCCACAATACTGGGATTGCAGTACACAGGTGGCCATACTTGGCTTTAAAAAAAATCCTTTATGTGTAAGTATGCAAACCCATGTAAACTTACATATATCATGTGGGTGAAGAAACCCACGGAGGTCAGAAGGGGGCATGAGAACTAGAGTTACAGGCAGCTGTGAGCCATATGGATGCTGGGAACCAAACTCTGGTCTTCTGTAAGAGCAGTAAATACTCTTCTCTGTTACACCATCTTTCCAGCATCCATGCCCAGCATTTTATAAAGCTACTGGGATTTCAACACAGATCTTCATGCTTATAAAACAAACACTCTTACTCATTGAACTATCTCCCAAGCCCCTTTTTTAGTTTGTTGAGATAGGGTTTAGGTAAGAAGACAGGCTGGCCTGGAATTTATAATCCTCTTGCCTTAGCTTTTGGGTGCTGGAATTACAGGAATGAACAACCAGGCCCATCTTAATGTGATTTTATTTTATTGTTTTACTGAGACAGAGTTTCTCTGTGTAGCCCTGGCTGTCCTGGAACTCACTCTGTAGACCAGGCTGGTCTCTGACGGAGGAATTAATTTCATTGGTTAATAAAGAAACTGCCTTGGCCCATTTGATAGGTCAGCCTTAGGTGGGTGGAGTAGACAGAACAGAATGCTGGGTAGAAGGAAGTGAGGTAAGACGCCTCAGACAGATGCAATGAAGTTCCAGCCCAAGATGGATGTACACTAGAATCTTTCCCGGTAAGTAACACCACCTTGTGGTGCTATACAGATTATTAGAAATGGGTTAGTCAAGATATGAGAGTTAGCCAAGAAGAGGCTAGATATAATGGGCCAGGCAGTGCTTAAATGAATACAGTTTGTGTGTTGTTATTTCGGGGCATAAGCTAGCCAGGCAGCCGGGAGCTGGGTGGCAGGAACACCAACCCACTGCTCATACTACAGGTCTCACACTCAGAGATCTGCCTGCCTTTGTCTCCTGAGTGCTCGGATTAAAGGCATGCACCAACACTGCCTGGCTTACTGTGATTTTATTAGCAGATGCCCATGAAGAATAGCAAAGAGATGAAGATTATGCTCTTAAGTTTCCTGGAGCTGGAGAGATGGCTCAGACGTTAGGAATATTGGCTGCTCTTCCAGAAGATTTAGGTTCGATTCCCAGCACCACATGGTGGCTCAAACTGTCTGCAACTCCAGTTCCTAAAATCAATTCTTAGGGATCAGATGTCCTCTTCTGGCCCTGTAGTCACCAGGCATGCATGTAGTGGACAGACAGACAGACATGCAGATTGCACACCCATCCACGTAAAATTTTTAAAGATTAAAGTTTTCCGGATCATACACTTCCAGAGCATTCTTACCCGCTTGTATCTCACTTTGGCATCACAGAAGCGGTTCTGGCGGAAAAGATAGTTGCCAAACTCCCTCTCAGTTGCTGCTACCTTGAGGACCTTCTGAAGTGGAAACTGTTCTTGCTGTTCCTGAAGACCAAAGACAAGAGCAGTGACACGGAGCAAGAAGCCCCAGTGGCACAACGGCAGTCATGCTACATTCATCAAAATTTCCCTCTAGGACCATAAACTCTGTTTAGTCCCCTGTGTGTGCAGAGGCCACACATGTGGATGCTGGAACAGGTCCACCTACAGAGCAGTGCAGGTGTCAGCGACCGCTGTGATCTTCCTCAGATTCCCCCAGAAGCAGAAGCATCCATAAAACCTGAGGGAGTCTGCCAAGCTCAGAAAACTTTGGCACTTCCTGGTTGGTTCAGGTCCCTGGGGTTCTATATGCTCATGCTGCTATCCTGGCTTCCTGTCAGAACCTCCTGCAAAATTCTATCCAGAGTTCCAAATTAGAACCCAGGTAAGTACAGGACCATTTACTCTGTGGAAAGATGTGGGCAAGGTGAGACACTCAACTGAGGTACTGACAGCTTTAATGTAGTGTAGAAGACCCAATCATATGGAGAAGCAAAATCTGGAATGAATGCACAGATACCACCACACATGCAGTCGGTAGATGACAACATCATAGAGGCATGCATGTGATTGGTGATGGGATTATACACTGTGCTTCTATGGGCTGGGAGA
Source organism: Chionomys nivalis (assembly GCF_950005125.1). Classification (NCBI taxonomy): domain Eukaryota; kingdom Metazoa; phylum Chordata; class Mammalia; order Rodentia; family Cricetidae; genus Chionomys; species Chionomys nivalis. The sequence goes on along the minus strand of NC_080088.1, from coordinate 98,751,499 downwards.
GTGAAGGACTGCATAGGTACCAAGACTTGGGTTGTAAGGACTGTGACTCTATACCCAGTATCCTGAGATTGTCTTAGCTTGCACCTCATGTTGTAATTATCTAGTAAAAGCCTCTTTCAGTTCTCAAGGAGGCACCAATTCTCTAGCTTGTTTTTATGGTCCTGGCGATGAAACCTAGGGTTTGTTAATGTTGTCACTCTAGGCAAGAACTCTATCACTGAATTATATCTCCAAGCCTCAATCACCTTCATTAAAGCTACCAGGGCCTAACTTCCTGAAAAGCAGTTACCACCTTATAGTGAGAACTAAGCAAAGGGCCACTAAAATAGCAAACAGCTAATACAGAACCAATCTATACCTTACAGTGTATGTTTTACCTTGAACAGACTTGAGAAGATACCACTGTGTGGGAGGTATGGGTGGAACCTGGGACAGGCAATCTGACAGAAACATCCAAATACAACCCAATCCCTCCCCCTTTAGAAAGTACTGGAAAATCTGAGGTATTGAACTTACAGCTGAGAGTGCACAAAACTTGTCTGACTCAGCAGAATCAAGGAAGTCAATCAGCTCAATCTCAAACAGGACAGTGGCATTTGGAGGGATGAGGGGCGGGCACCCCAGGGTGCCATAAGCATAGGTTGGCTTGAACAGGAACCTGGCCAGCTCCCCTCTGCGCATGCTTAGAAGGCCCAGCTCCATGCCCCAGAGTGTAATATCTGGAAGAAAGGACAGAGAACTCAAATGACGCTCACCCAGCATCCCATTCAAAGTCACCAGTTTCTCCCTACTCCAAGTGTATGTGCCAATCCAAGTCTTTTGCACAGGTGCCCCAACTCAATGCCCGGTCTTGTTTCTGCTGTCCTGCTTTCTCCAAATGCCATCTTTCACAGGCTCCATCTCTATCACATACTCTGTTCTTTCTTCAAAGCTCTCTTCCTTCAACGTCTGTGGTCTGCTCTAACTGAAATTCTTCAAGATTTTTTCCTTTATGTTTATGTATGTTTTGCCTATATGTACCACATTCATGTAATGCCCTCAGAGACCAGAAGAGGGCATCAGATCTCTAAGAACTGGAGTTACAGATGGTTGTAAGCCATCATGTGGGTGCTGTAAATTGAACCTAGTCGGCTGGAAAAGCAGTCAGTACTCTTTTTTTTTTTTTTTTTTTTTTTTTTTTTTTTTTTTTTGATTTTTCAAGACAGGGTTTCTCCATAGCTTTTGGTTCCTGTTCTGGAACTAGCTCTTGTAGACCAGGCTGGCCTCGAACTCACAGAGATCCGCCTGCCTCTGCCTCCCAAGTACTCTAGACTTTAGAGGCATCTATCTCTCCACTCCCCTAGTTGAGATCTTATTCAAACCTCAGGACTCTCATCTCAAGCCTTCTTTTCTATGTAGTGCATGTGACCCTGCCAGAAAGAAAGTAATTATAATTTCATTAAACAGACCCAGAACATTCCCCAAAGCTCCATATTTCATTCAATTCTATGAAGTTAGTTTCTGGATTAAAGGCCAACCTCCCCCACCCTAGTAACATGCACAAGAACAGGGTTCTCATCATCTGGGCATAGCCTGAGATCTGTGTGTGTTGTGTATTACACGTGCATGTGGATGCTAGAGGACAATCCTAGATCACGCTCCTCAGGTGGCATCCACCTTGCCAGAATCTCTCATTGTCCTGGAGTCTGGTAAGTAGGCTAGGCTGATTGGCCAGAGAGCCCCAAGGATCCATCTGTTTCTGCCTCTCTACACTGAGATTATAAGCATACACTACCACATTTGGCCTTTTTGTTTTGTTTTTTTAAATGTGGGTTCTGTGTGATGGAAAACAGGTCCTCATGCTTGTACGGCAAGCACTTTACTGACTGAGCCATCTTCCCAGATCCTACAATTTCACCACACATGCTGGGGAGTTAAGTATTCACTGCATTTATTTGATAATGCACAAGGAAAAGTGCCCAATGGATCCAGGTGCATGTTTATCATTTCCTCACTCAGCGCTGGGGCAGGGGGCTTTTGAATTCAAGGTCAGTGTGGGCTGCACAGTGAGATTCTGTCTTAAAAGATGCCCTGTAGCTGGAGAGATGCCTAAGCAGTTAGAGCACTTACTTATTGGGTTTGGTTCCAAGTAACTACATGGTGGCTCAAAACCAACCTAACTCCAGTTCCAGTTCTAGCAGACTTGGCACCCTCTTCTGGCCTCTGCAGGCACTGGGTACATACACACATGTGGACAATATACGCATAAAATTTAAAAAATCAAGACTAGAAAAAAATTCCCAATGGGTAACTTAGATGCCCACATAGATAACTTTGCCATGTAGGCTATCACTCAAAAATAAAGTCCCAAGAAGAAGTGACATATAACCTGGGTGCCTCCCTGAAAACTAACATCAGCTACCAACTGTAAGAACCTGTTCTCAAAGGAGTCAAGACCATGATGGAGAAACCCACAGAATCAGCTGACCTGAGCTGAGCTAGTAGGAGCTCACTGACTCTGGACTGACAACTGGGGAACCTGCATAGGACTGAGCTAGGCTCTCTGAATGCAGGTGACAATGGTGTGGCTTGGGCAGTATGAAGAGCCACTGGCAGTGGGACCAGGATCTAACCATAATGCATGAACTGACTGTGGAGCCCATTCTCTATAGAGAGATACCTAACTCAGCCTAGGCATAGCGGATGGGGGGAGGGCCTTGATCCTGCCCCAGTGAGGTGATGGGACAAACTTAGTTGACTTCTCAGGGGAGACCTTACCCTCTGAGGAGAGGGTGGGGTGGGGGAAGATGGGAGGAGCAGAGTGGGAACAGAGGGGGAACTGGATTGGTATGTAAAAAATAAAATAAAAAACCCTAAATATTGTGACAATCCTAAAACACGTCATGTCTTCGTTTGCCTAGAGGCCCCAGACGACCTTACCTTCCCCGAGTTTCATCAGTCGAGGTGCTTTCCTAAAGTAGTTAGAATCGAAAGGCTTGTCCATGTGCTCCAGGTACCCAGAATATTTCACTAGGGCAGAGGGAGAAAAGCACAAATGTGAGGAAAACATTACAAAGACACCCCCAGAACCATCACATCAATATCACAGGGAAACACAGCAATTAGCAGGGTTATGTCTATAACCCCAGCACTTGGGAAGCAGAGATAGGAGCAGTCTCAGTCGCACAGCAAATTCTTTGCTAGCACCAGACACAGGAGTCCCTGTCTAGGAAAAAAGAAGAATTAAATGAGTTTCAACTGCCTGGCGCCCAGATCCACAGGAAAGCTCTTGCGGGATTCTGAATCTCTCTCAGTCCTGAGGTTCAAGGGCTCTCCTGATGAACCTCAGCTCACTGTTCACAGTGGCATAAAGGGGAGATCAGGAACATGCTTTACTTCTTAAAACCCTGAGGCAGGCAAGGGTAGCAGCCATTTGTCATCCCAGATCTGCAGAAGCTAAGGCAGGCAGAGTGCCAGTTTAAGGCTGGCCTGGAATATAGATCCTATATTTGAAAAAAAATAAAAAAAAGAAAGACTGGGCTTGGTGGCACATGCCTTTAACCCCAGCGATGAGGCAGAGACAGGTGGATTTCTGAGTTTAAACTTAGCCTGGTCTATATATGTCCTGGTCTACATATGGAGCTACAGGCCAGCCAGGGCTACAGAGTGAGACCCTGTCTCAAAAACAAACTAACAAAAAACAAAACAAAGGCCAGGTGATAGTGGCACAGGCCTAATAATCCAAGCACTCGGGAGGCAGAGGCAGGTGGATCTCTGTGAGTTCAAAGCCAGTCCGGTCTACAGAGTGAGTTCTAGTACAGGTTCCAAAGCTACTTAGAGAAACCCTGTCTCCACAAACCAAAAACAAACAAATAAATAAAACAAAGGCTGGGGGTGTAGCTCAGTTGGTAGAATGCTTGACTAGCATGTATGAGGCCCAGAGTTCCATCCCCAGCACCATACAGACCAGGCATGGTGGCATAAATGAGCAATCTCAACAGTTGGGGGGTAGAGGCAGGAGGATCAGAAGTTCTAGTCATCTTTGGCTACACAGGATTTGAGGCCAGCCTCAAATCCAGGATTTTGAGACTGTTTCTCAAAAAGCAAACCTTCTCCATTCAAGAGAAGCACATCCAGTCCTTTAAAAAGCGGTATTTTGGAAAGATGCAACCAATTACCTGAAGACACCTAGGTCTTAGGTTCAATCCCCAGCACCTTGAAACAAGGTGTCATGGAGTCCATTTGGAACCAACACAACTCACACGCCAAGTCAATGCAGAAAACAGAAATGTATTGTAATCAAGCCACTACCGAGCAGTCAGGGCCGTAGAACAGACTGCAGCTGACCCGCGGCCCCCAGCCAGAATGTTAGAGCTTTTAAGCCTGAAGAGCACAAACATCTGTGCCAAATTACAGCTGCGTTTGTCCACCAATCAGGATCCAGGGATGGGGTCTGTCCTAGGAACATCTGTTCTGTGGCACACTGACCGTATTCTCATTGGCGGGTTTACTCAAGTGCAGCGGGGTGGCCTGCCCACCATTCATGTCTCACCTTGCCAACCAGGACGTCAGTTACCCAGCCAGGTCTGGAGAGATCTTGGAACTTAAATTTTATTTAACCCTTACTCAAAACGGAAGTTCGATCCACAATGGCTTCAGTTTGGTTCCTTGTTACAAACGAATGCTCTAAACCAACCAGGAAGATTGGTGTACACGGTTGTGATGCCAACACCTGGGATGTAGGGGAAGGATCGGGACTTCAGGGTCATCCTCTGATACATAGGAGGTTGGAATTCGGTCTGCGCTATTTTTGTGCTCGTGTTTCAGAAACAAAACAACATAGGTAAACAGCAGGGCTGGGGACGGAACTCAGCTGGCGGTGGTTTGCCTAGCATGCGCAAGACCCTGGGCTCTGTCTACGGTGCCACATAAAATGAAGTCCTGCCCACCCGTAATTTCAACACAGAATCAAGTGTCAGGAATGCCGGGCGGTGGTGGTGCACGTCTTTAATCCCAGCACTCGGGAGGCAGAGGCAGGCGGATCTCAGTGAGATCGAGACCAGCCCGGTGACAGACTGAGTTCCAGGACAGGCTCCCCCCCCAAGATAGATAGATGATAGATAGATAGATAGATAGATAGATAGATAGATAGATAGATAGATAGACAGATAGATAGATGATAGATAGATGATAGATAGATAGATAGATAGATGATAGAGAGATGATAGATAGATAGATGATAGATAGATAGATAGATAGATAGATAGAGAGATGATAGATAGATGATAGATAGATAGACAGATAGATAGATAGATAGAGAGATGATAGAGATGATAGATATAGATAGATAGATAGATAGATAGATAGATAGATAGATAGATAGATAGATAGATGATAGATAGATAGAGATGATAGATAGATAGATAGACAGACAGACAGACAGACAGACAGACAGACAGACAGACAGACAAATGGTGTGAGGCGTTTAAGGTCATCCTCAGCCTACACAAGACCCGTAGGAGGCCGGTCGGGGTTGCATAAACCGTAGTTTCCCAAGGACGAAACGCGGCCTAGTGGCCTCCGTACCCAGCACGGAAGCATCAGGCGTCACGGGATCTCCGGAGCCCTCGCGGATGATGTCCTTCAGCACACCTCGGTCCCCAGAAATGTCCAGCATCCGCTGGCTCAGCCGCTCGTAGGGAGACTGGAAGAGAGAAAGCCACAGGCCTCAGGCGCGGGAGCCACGGGCTCGCCTCCCCCGCCGGCGTCGGGCTCCCGCCCTCACCTGGCCCGGGACTTCGCCTCCTTCGGGGGCTCCCGGGCCGCGGGTGCTGCCACCCATGGCCGCGCTCCGACTGTTCCCCGGCTCGTGCCCCCAGGTCCCAGACCCCTCGCTCCGTACTTGGCAGTAGTCGCGCGACGGCGGGATTCCGTTCCTGAGGCGCGAGAAGACGCTCATCTTGCCGCTCAACGGTCACCAGACACCTCGACGGAAACAAGCCCGGAAGTGAGGCGCGGGCGCGTGCTGCGCACGAGAAACACACGTGATTGACCCCGCGCGCGGGCGTGCGCCGAGGCGTCTCCCAGCATGCACCACACACGGAGCAGAGCGGTGGGCGCAAGGCCTGATGGGGGCTCGAAGGCTAGGCTCAGAGCCTATCTTTAGGTCTCTGCCTTGCGGGTTGGCGTCCTCTCACAGGTGGAACAGGTCGCCACATTAGTGACTTACAGCGACGCCTGCCTTTTAGCCTCAGGGGCGAATAGTTAGCTGTCAATAACTTATTTTTGTGTGATACTGAGGATTGCATGTGGTCAGTAATAACAAGTGTCCCAATGCTGGACAGCATCCACGTAGATGCCCGTCTGAACAACGCGTCCAGCCCTTCACTGAGGGATCTAGGCAGGTTCTTAGCTGCTGAGCTATGTCCTCGACCCAAAACTTCACCTTTTCTTTAAAAATGTATTTATTCATTTGGTTTTTCAGGACAGGGTTTTTCTGTGTAGCCCTGGCTGTCCTGGAACTCACTGTAGACCAGGCTGGCCTTGTCCGGCTGCCTCCACCACCCGAATGCTAGGATTCAAGGTGTGTGCGCCACCACAATTGGCTCCAAGATGTCAGACTTTGAAAGTTCGTAATTTAATGACATTTATGGAAAGGAGCCTTATGTCAAAGAGTACAACGCCTCAAATTCTCAAACAGTGGACTGAGTTAGGGGTGTAATTTGGTGATAGAGAGCTTTTGCAGCATGCTCATGACCCTGGTTCTAGCTCCCAACAAGACAAGAAACAAATGAGGCCAGGCAAGATGGCCAAGTGGGCAAGGTGCTTGCCACCAACCCTGACAACCAGGACCCGCAGGTGGAAGGAGAGAACAGACTATTGCAGGTTGTCCTCTGCCCTCCGCGTGTATAAGGGGGCCTGCGCCTGCAAGCACACACAGCAGATGTTAAATAAATAAAGGCAGCTAGTGTCCCATGCTCACCTGGCCCAGGATTTCGTCCCCTTCCAGGACAGTCACCATCTTGATTGGGAGCCTGGACTGGCAGAGGACAAGGGACTGACACTGGAAATGCTCTACAATTTGATCTGTTTTGTTTTGCTTTTGAGACAGTCTCAGGAGGTCCAGGATGGCTTTGAACTTGTGTACCTGAGGATGAATTTGAACCTCTGGCCTACTGTCAGCACTTCCTAAATTCAGGGATTACAGGTATTCACTACCCTGTTCAGTTTACACACTTGAGAGTGAACATACGCAGGTAAGATATACATCACTACATCACACTTTGAGGTTAAATCTGCTGCTCTTTAAAGGACCTGAGTTCAGTTCCCAGCAACCACATGGTGGCTCACCACCATCTACAATGAGATATGGTGCCTTCTTCTGGCATGCGGAACACTGTATTAATAAACAAAACTGTTTATATTACACATCAAATGAAAAAAATCAGAATAAGCAGTGTGTTTTTCAATGTTTCGTAGACACACACACACATATCTCATCCTAACCTACAAAACGAGAAAATCTAATAAATAAAATACTTTTAAAATTCTGTGTGTGTGTGTGTAGGGGGGTAATTCAGAAACATGCCTGTCATAGCACATACCTGCTCTGATTTGGAGTTCTTAAGTACACAAGGCATGCTTGCTCGCCCCTCCCCCATCCTGGGCAAGGCCACTATCTGCCTGTCTAGGTTATCAGCAAGGACCCAGCAGAGGCTGCCGCCTCAGTCTCGTGGTGTGACCCACTTTCCACCTGATTCTGGATGACCTTGGCGACACAGGTGTTGCTGGGAAAGGAGAGGGGAGAGGAGAAGGGGCGGACACTAGGCAGTGGAAGCTGTGTCCAGCTGGGGGCCCCAGGTCTGTGTCAGCTGTCCCGTCCTGGGAGGAAGAAAAGGCTTCCGTGAGCAGACAGAGCTGCTGGTTTGAGACCCCGTGGGAGGCCTAGTGGGCCACACGAGATCAGGTAATGCAACAGTGGCAGTGGAGACAGGGTTGCTATTGTGGTCAGTGGAGACTTCATTTCTGTTTCCATAGGGAGCAGGTGGGAGATGAGTGCCAAAGCCTCCCCATCCCAGACTATCGGTGGACTTGGCCCTTAGTGCTGGGGATGTACTGGCTTGCCAAATATGCTTGAGGCCCCGGGTTCTCCACCCAGCACTGTATAAACCGAGTGTAGTGGGGGCATAGCTATGATCCCATTATTCCTAATCCTCCAGTCTCAGGTGAAGGAGGAGGGTCACGGGTTCAGTGTCATCCATGGCTACATAGTGTTCAATTCTGTCACCACTTACATGAACCTTGTCTCAAAAAAAATAAAATAAAAATTAACAATCTTGCTTTAAGATTGCCTGGGTGGGCCGGGTGGTGATGGCACAAACCTTTAATCCCTGCACCTGGTAGGGATGGGCAGGTGGATTTCTATTAACTCAAGACCAGCTGGGTCTACAGTGAGTTCCAGAATAGTCAGGTCTACACAGAGAGATGCCGTCTTGAAAAATGAGAGAGAGAGAGAGAGAGAGAGAGAGAGAGAGAGAGAGAGAGAGAGAGAGAGAGAGAGAGAGAGAGAGAGGAGAGAGAGGAAACTCCTTCTTAAAGTAGAATCCCTAAGCTGGGACTATGGAATCTCTATGACAGTTTAGTGAAACCCTGTCTCAAAATAAAAAGGGGAGGGGCACTAAAAAAGGAGAAGGTAAAGAGAAGGCTGAGTGAGGCTTTATCAGTAGAGTGCTTGCCTGGTGTGTGCTGGACCCTGTGTTCAATCCCCAATGCTGGGGGAGGGTGGAGAAGTCATATCTCCATGTGACTTTTGTGGTGCTGGGGATGGAACCCAGGACCTCGTGTGCGCTGGGAAAGCGGCTGCGCCTCTCTGAGTTACCCTCCCAGTTGAGTGTATCCAGACCCATAGTGACCATTTTTTCTATTTAAGTCCTTTTTATTTTCTGGATGGGGAAACTGAGGCTGAAGGTCATAGTGGGTCGAGGTCGCAATCCAGGGCTGGCATCCTCCCTAAGCTTCCAGCATCTCTTGGATTGGGGGCAAAAAAAAGACAAGGGGAGGGAGTGGCAGGATAGAAGTGGCCGCCACCTGTGTTGCAGCTGAACTGTGTGCATGGCGTGGCGAGTGACTGTGCCCGAGCTACAGGACCAGCTGCAGTGTCCCATTTGCCTGGAGGTCTTCAAGGAGCCCCTGATGCTACAATGCGGTCATTCCTACTGCAAAGACTGCCTGGATTCCTTGTCCCAACACCTGGACTCCGAGCTGCGCTGTCCCGTGTGTCGTCAGTGGGTAGACTGCAGCAGTTCCCCGCCTAATGTTTCCTTGGCGCGGGTGATCGATGCCCTGAGGCTCCCGGGAGACACGGAACCCACCGTCTGCGTACATCACCGAAACCCTCTCAGCCTCTTTTGCGAGAAAGACCAGGAGTTCATCTGTGGTCTCTGCGGCTTGCTGGGCTCCCACCAACACCACCGAGTCACACCTGTCTCCACTGTCTACAGTCGCATGAAGGTGCGAGGGGAGGGCGGGCCGCTAGGAGGGGGAGGAGCGGAGCAAGGGGCAGCTCTCCTGAGCTCTCTTGCGCCGCCACTCGGTGGAAGAAGTCTACTGTACCAAGGCTCCATCACACACACCCGACTCCACCTTGGGAGCCTATGCCCAACAAATACAAGCATGCATTCATTCATTCATTGGGTTTTAAGGTTGATTTATTTATTGACTGTGTGCACCGAGTACCATGGCATGCAGAATCAGAAGACAACTTGTGGAAGTCAGTTCTCTCCTTCCATGCGGGGCCTCATTCATTGATTTGGAGCAGCGGCTTATGCCAGGTGCTGGGGAATCACGGCTGCAGGAATAAAGGGGAGTCCCTCCGCCAGACCTTTCACCTTCTTTTTCTTTGCATCTCTGGCTTATTTTATTTTGTTTTGCTGTCTGTGCTAGAGACGGAACTCAAGGCTCAGTGTATAGCTTAAGCAGCACTCAACCCCGAAGCGACATCGCCAGGTCTCCTTCGCTTCAGTGGGATGTTTGTGGTTCAGTGGTTCATCTGAGGCAGGGTTTTAGTATGGCAGCTCAGGCTGGCCTTGAACTCACTGTGCAGCCCAGATTGGCCTTTGGCTCTAAATCTTCTTGTCTCATTCTTCACAGGCATGTCCCGCCATTGATTTTTTTCTTTTTACAGTTTTTATTCATTTCTGTGTGGACACACGTGTGCATGTGTGTGGAGGTCAGGGGGCAACTTCCAGGAATCAGTTCTCTTCTCCTACCATGTAGGTCCCAGGATCCAAACGTCAGGCTGCATCTGCTGAGGCCTACCATTGGCCTGGCTTCTTGAGAGCACCAGCACGAGGGTGGGACCTTTGTTACCTGCTGTGTTTCAGGGGCTACAGCAGCGGCGCTCAACCACTGTGGGTCACGATCCCTTAGGGTTAACCTGCCCTTTCACAGGCCTTGCCTATTAGATATCCTGCATAGCAGATATTTTCATTATGATTCTAAGAGTAGCAAAATTACAGTTATGAAGGAGCAAAAAATGTCTTGTGGTTGGGGGTCACCACAGCATGAGGAACTGTATTAAAGGGCCACAGCATTAGGAAGGCTGAGAACCATTGATCTACAGCTAGAGCTGGCAAGTGGTGAGTATTCAAAATAAATATGTTAAATTGAATCCCTCAGTTCATGGACCTCAGGTGAACAGATCAACATCTATTCTTTAAAAAAAATTCAAATGTAATATATGTAACGCTTAAGAGTCACATGTATAAGGCTGGGGCGTGGCTCAGTGGTAGAGCACCTGCCTAGAATCCCCCAGTGAGGGCCTGGGGTGTGGTTCAGTGGTGGAGCCTCTGCCTAGAATCCCCCAGTGAGGGGCTGGGGTGTGGCTTAGAGGCAGAGAGCTTGCCTAACAGGTGCAAGGCCCTGGATTTCCCCAGCACCAGAAGGAAAGACAGAATATTATATGTATAAATTTGTAAGTGGGGCTGAAAGAGGTTAGTTTTATTGTTCTTTTTTGACCTGGAAAGACAGGTAGGACACCAGGGCTGGGCAGTGCCCATGCCTTTGACTGACATGTACACACTGGGCGTCTGATATGTGTGGCCCTGTGCCTGTGTCTGCTACAGCAAACAGTGGGGCAGAAGTCCCAGAGGCCTGGAAACTGCATCTCTCGGGATCTGAGAGTTCTATGTGTTGGATGCCGAGCTTAGATACTTCTGACAAGAAGCAACTTAAGGAAGGAAGGGTTTATTGTGGCTCATGATTTGAGGGTACAGTCCATCATGGTGGAGAAGGCATGGCGGCAGGAGCAGGGGGCCCTGGCCACACCCACAGTAGGAAAGCAGAGAGAGATGGATGCAGGTGCTCAGTTCACTTTCTCCTTTTCTCTCAGTCCTGGACCCATGGCCTGATGCCTCCCACTCTCAGGTTAGGTTTGTCTTCCTGGACTAAACCACTGTAGATACACCTTCACAGCCATTCCAGAGATCCATACCCACGCTCTTTCTAAATCTAGTCAATCTAGTCAATCAGTGGGCTTCCAACCTGAGATCCGAATCACAAGGACGATAAGGGGAAAAAGGAGGAGGAGATGAGGAGAGGAGGAGGAAGAGAAAGCAGCACCCGCAAAGGAGCCGGAGGCATGTGGGAGGCCATTCCAGCACTGGAGAGACAGCACGATGGTGAGGGCACTTGCTGCACGAGGGCCTGAATTTTAATCTCCAGCACCTGTGTAAAAAGCCAGTGGACTGGAAGAAAGAGACAGGAGGATAGCTGGGGTTGCTGGCTGCCCCCCTACCTTCAACATCATGGAGAGACCCTGTCTCGAGGACCAAGGCTGGCAGTGATAGAGCAGGACACCTGACATCCTCCACAGGCGTGCAAATGGGCACACACACATACACGCACGTGTGCTGTCCCACAGTTCAGAAGGGAAAGGGAGCTGGAGAGCCAGACCTAGTGGTAAATACCCCAGGCCTGGAAATGTAGATGCAGGAGAGTCAGAAGTTCAAAGTCAACCTTGGTTATAAAACAAGTTTGAGAACAAATGGAGTTACATAAAGTCCCCTTTTAAAAGAGAAAGAGAGCGAAGGAGGAGAGGGAGAAGAGGGAGGATGGAGAGAGGGAGAGTGGGGAGTTAAGAAGGAAGAAAAGAAGAGCCAGGCATGGTGGCACATGGGAGGCAGAGGCAAGCAGATCTCTGTGAGTTCAGGGCCAACCTGGTCTACATAGTGAGTTCTAGGCCAGCCAAGGCTATATAGTGAGGCCTGTCTCTAACAGACGAACATAAAATAAAGGAGAAATGAAAGAAAAAAAAAAGAGAGAGAGGGAGGGAAGGAGAGGTTGGAGCCAGATGGGACAGGCAAGTAAGCAGGACCCAAATCATGGAAGCCTGGATGAGCCAGGAAGGGACCTAGAGTTGATTTAGAAACCATGGGCAGATGGTGGTCTCTGGGGTTTGTAGCCTGACAGTGGTGTAGTCAGATCTCCCTGGCTGGAGAGTGGACTGGAGTGAGGCTGAAGGCTGCATTCAGGTTTGCAGAGACCAGGAACCAACAAGAGAAAGAGGTAAGGAAGGAAGTTCTGATAGGCTGGGATGCTTGGGAGGAAGATGAGGGAAAACCTGAGGCTGGAAGGTGGGAAGGAGGCAGCGTGTGAGGAGCCACAGCATAACAGGCAGGGGGACTGCCGTGACAGGGATGCAGTAGTCCCCACCTAGGGGATGCCGTTAATAGGGGCCAGGCAGAGAGAAGGAAGACACAGATGAAGCCAGGAGCAGCAGAGCTTAGGATATGGAGCGAGGGCTGGAAGGCTGGCTCAGCAGCCTTGTGAGCATACACTGCTCTTGCAGAGGATCCGTGTTTGGTTCCCAGCTCCCATGTCAGGTGGCTCACAGCCACTTGTGCCTCCAGCTGCAGGGGAATTTCATGCCTCGGGTCTCCTTGGGCACCGACACTTATGTGCACACCCCCACCCAGTTACACACACGAACACTCACATAATTAAATCTGTTTTAAAATCCTTGCATGGCCGGGCGGTGGTGGCGCACGCCTTTAATCCCAGCACTCGGGAGGCAGAGGCAGGCGGATCTCTGTGAGTTCGAGGCCAGCCTGGTCTACAAGAGCTAGTTCCAGGACAGGCTCCAAAACCACAGAGAAACCCTGTCTCGAAAAACCAAATAAATAAATAAATAAATAAATAAATAAATAAATAAATAAAAATAAAAAAAATAAAATAAAATCCTTTCATGAGGCAAGGGCTGTGGAGACAGCTTAGCCAGTATGGTGCTTGCTGTGCAAGCATGAGGAATTGAGTTAGATTCCCTAGACCCACATCAAAAGTTGGGGTGCGGTAGTATATGCTGGCAAAGCAACACTTAGGGCTTCCTGACCAGCCATCCTGCCTAGCTGAATTAGGGGAGCCCCAAGACAGTGACAGGGCTTGTCTCAAAACACAAGTTGGAGAGTACATGAGGAGTAACACCTTAGGTTGACCTTTGGCCTCCACACACATGTGCATCTGCACATACATAGACATGCATGCACACAGGATATGGGGAGAGAGAGAAGAGTAGTGGACTGTGGCATTCTGGGAATCAGAGAGCACAGCACTTTAAGATCAGCTGTCTGTGTCTATGAGGCCTGGAAGGGAGCATTGAATGTAGGATGTGGTGCCCCACGCCTGTAATTCCAGCGTTCTGGAGTTCTGAGGCGGTAGGATCAAAAGTTAGAGGCTATCCTAGAGTACTTACAGGGGAGTCGGTCTCAAAAACAAACAAGGAACTGAGTGGTGGTGGCGCACGTGAGTCCCAGCACTCAGGGAGCAGAAGCAGGTGGATGGATCTATGTGAGTTCAAGGCCAGCCTGGTCTATAGAGCGAGTTGCAGGATAGGCTCCAAAGCTATACAGAGAAACCCTGTCTCGAAAAACCAAAAACCAACCAATCAAACAACGAAAGCCAACGACAGCAAAAAAAGCAAACAGCACTTGGGAAGTAGGAAGATCTGAGTTGGCAGCTGGGTCAGTAAGACAGCTCAGTACATAAAAGCATCTGCTGTGCAAGTGTAAGGACCTGAGTTCAATCCCTGCATATGGTAGAAGGAGAGAACCAATTCCTTAAAGCTGTCTCCTCCTGACCTTCACACGTGCCTTGGCATGTACATGTACACACACACAATTTTTTATAAAGATATGCTGATTGATTTTTTATTTTTTTAGACATTATCCTTCTGGCCTGGAACTCACTAGGGAGCACAGGCTGGCCTGGAACTCACTAGGGAGCACAGGCTGGCCTGGAACTCATGATTTTCCGGCTTCAGTCTCCTGAGATTTGGGAACACAAATGTGTGATTTGCTTGTTTATCTTCCTCTCCCTGGGGTCCAATTCACTGACCTGATCGCAGTGTGCTCTGTTTAAGGGGTGACCATCAGGGTTCCGTCCTGAGGCTGTTGGAAATGCTCTTGGGTCTACCTGTCTAGGGCGAGAACATGGCATCAGTTGCCCCTGCATACCTGGGCTTGCTTGCTTCTTTTTTTTGATAATTTTTAGATTTGTTTTATTATTTTATCTGCATGAGTATTTTGCCTGCATGTATGTGTGTATCATGTGTATACCTGGAAAGGAGGTCAGGAAAGGGTGCCAGATCCCCTGGGACTGGAGTTAGAGATGGTTGTGAGCTGCCACATGGATGCTTCAAATCAAACCACTGAGCAATTTCGCCAGCCCCTTGTTCTCCTGGTCTTCTTTGCCTGGCCCTTCGCTTTCCCTGCTTTCCTTCCTTCCCTCTGCCTCCCGTCTCCTTCTTCCTCCATCTCTCTCCCCTCTTCTTCCTCCCTCCCTTCTCCTTCTCCCTTTCCCACCCCTTCCCTCCCTCGCCGTTCCCTTTCTCTTTCCCTCCGGGACATAGTCTGGTTACATACAGTGTCGGCTGGCCCCGAGCTGCCTCAGCCTCCTGAGTACTGGCTGATAGGTGTACGCCATTACGCCCCTCTTCCTTAAGTGCTCTTCACTGTGTGTGGAGGGCACTGGGATGCTCTGCTTCCTGCTCTGGCCCCACTGTCACGGTCACTGGGAAACTCCCGAGAAGAGAAATGGTTTGTGCTGCACGAGAGGGAAGAGCTGTAGGCCGGCTGCTCACAGGACGGTGGCATGTCACCTCCAGGAAGAACTTGCAGGCCGCTTATCTGAGCTGAAGGAGGAACGGAGGAAAGTGGAGGAGCACATTGGCAAATTGGTGAACAACAGGACCCGGATTATCGTAAGTCCCTTCCCTCCGCCTGGGGCCCTAGATCCAGCCACCCCATTTCCTACAGATCTCAGGTTCCCACTCCCTTCTCCTCCCCGACCACCATTCCCTCTTTCTGACAGGGTCTTGTGTAGCCCAGGCTGATCTTGACCTCTTGATGTAGCTGAGAATTACCTTGACCTTCTCACTCCTCTACCTCCTCTTGCAGAGTGCTGGGATCATAGGCGTGTCCTACCATGCCTGGTTTATACAGTGCTGGGGATGGGACCCAGCGCTTCATGCATGCTAGGCAGGTGCCCTCCTGCTGAACCACATCCCTGGGAGATTCTAGTTAAGAGCTCTAGCACTAAGCTCTACCCCCCAGCCCCTCATGGGAGATTCAAGGCAAGGGCTCTACCACTGAGCTACCCCCAGCCCCTCAGTGGGGATTCTAGGCAGGGGCTCTACCACTGAGCCCCACCCCAGTCCCTCACTAGGGGATTTTAGACAATTGTTCTACTGTTAAACTCTGCCCCTGACCCGAATTTTCTGAGCTTTTAGTTTGTCTTTATTTTTGTCATGCTGTAAATCAACCCGGAGCCCTGGACAATTGAGGTGAGAACAGGATTCTAAGCACTGAGCCACCCCCAGTCCCAACCGCCCACAAGCCCTTTTCTAGTTTGCCCTTTACAGAAAAGGGCGCCTTCTGTACAAAGCCAAGTTCAAAGAATTCCCTGGTGGCTGTGGGGAAGTCCCATTCCTTATAAGGGAATTGGACCCAGTTGTCAGAACTGGTTCCAAGTTGACTTTTGTTCAGTGCCCTTTGAGGCTGTGATAAGGTAGGACTGGAGTCCCGGAGATAAAGTCCCAAGGCTTGGGCCCAGGTCTCCCCTACTCTCCGGTGTTACCCGTGTCTGCTTGCCTTAGGACAAAAGTCTGGACAGAAAGTTGTCGGCTTTGGGGGCTAGGAGTGGCAGAGGAGGGACAGCAATGCTACGCATGCTCTCACTCAGCACTGAGCCTTAGGAGGAAGATAATGGAGATTTTGGTTTGGTTTGGTTTTCTGAGACAAGGTTTCTCTGTGTGACCCTGGCTGTTCTGGATCTCACTATGTAGACCTGGCTGGCCTCTGCCTCCCAAATGCTGGGATTAAAGGCATGTGCCACCACCTCCCGGCTAGGAAAAGCATGAGGGTTCTTTAATCTGATTACAGCTGAGTGACTGTCTTTGATCTACGTGTCATGTTTGTAAGCCACACTTAGGGTTGGTGGGGAAGCATGTAATACCTGGCTGTCCCTTTCTACAGTATAATCCTCCCCTCCCCCCTGCTCTTTTTCTGTTTAGTTTTTTTGTTTGTTTAGTTTGTGACATTGGATCTCACTATATATCCCTGACTGGCTTTGAACTCATAGAGATCTGCCTGCCTCCTGACTGCTGGAACTAAAGGCGTGAGCCAGCACACCCGGCCCTAGTTCTTATTCTTCTGTATTATTACAAATCATTTTACTCTTCAGCTGTTCTGTTTTTCTAAAACTGAGTGTTTAAGACCATGTATGTGACCAAAAAGTTACCTACGTATTTTTACTCTCAAGGTCAATTGAAGATCACTTCTAGGGCCTGGGGAGGAGCCCTGGGTTCCTTTAATCTGTTCTCTGCCAGTCACACTGTGGGATATATTCAGGGTCTTGCTGACTAGGTGGCTTCCCGCAGAAGTGTTGAGAACATTTGAGTCTGGGGCTACCCTACTTTCAGAATGTACACTCTTGAGAGTGTAAACCCTGGACCTCCACAGCTCTCTCTGGTCAAGAGGATGAGGATGGGTGACTTGCCAGAGCTGCAGGACCCCTTGAGAAGCATCCTGTGATTTCCTGGAAAGTAGCTGTCCTGAGGGCATGGACCAAAGTGTGGGCTGTTGTCTTAGACCCTGTATTGTTATTGGTTTTGGCCTCCAATATCCAGAAGGTCACTTACACCAGTATTTAAGAACGAACAGTGCTTTTCAAACTTAGCTGTTGATAACACGTAGATAAAGTTTAACAGACATGTTTCTAAAAACACCCTACCTCTGTCAGGGCTCAGTTCGTAAGGGAAGGCTGACGCGCTCAGTGGAAACCTGAGCGTTATCTGACAAAACATTAAACCTGTGTTCTCTAAGCACATTTTCCTAATAAAACAGCTTTATATTTCAGGGAAAACTTAGGAAACTTTGTAGCTTAAACACAGAGAACATGTGCATTATATAAGAGCATGTCTTAAATATTTTAAAATAGCATGTAGCCATGAGCGGTGGTCCTTCAATCCCAGCACTTGGGAGGCAGAGGCAGGAGGATCTGTATAAGTTCCTGGACACTCTATTTGAGTTAGTAGAGATCCTGTCTCAAAAGAGAGATAAAGAGTGTGTGTGTGTGTGTGTGTGTGTGTGTGAGAGAGAGAGAGAGAGAGAGAGAGAGAGAGAAAAGAAAAAAAAGAAAATTAAATTAAAAAATAAAATAACAAGGCTAGAGAAATGGCTCAAAGGTTAAGAGCACTGACTACTCTTCCAGAGGTCCTGAGTTCATTTCCCCTCATTGTGGTTCACAACCATCTGTAATGAGATCTGATGCCCTCTTCTGGCATAGAGGCATGTATGCAGACAGACACTGTATACATAAAAAAAAATCTAAATAAAATAACATCTAAATTAACCAATTTGTTAAATATTAGTTAAATAATAAATAAATCTTAATACAACAAGCGTTTAGAAACTAATTTTGGTTCAAAGTATTTACTTTCCGCTGGGTAGTAGTGGCACTCAGGAGGCAGAGGCAGGTGGCGGATCTCTGTGAGGGGGAGGCCAGCTTGGTCTACAGAGCGAGTTCCAGGACGGGCTCCAAAGCTGTAGAGAAACCCTGTCCCGAAAAACCAAACCAAAACAACAACAAAGTGTTTACTTTTCATTTTGAGTTCCTAAGGTAGCCAAAGCAGCATAAAGTCTCCAGCATCTCTTTACTCTTTGTGCCTGGGCTCTTGCTAGTCTTACTTTTCCTTGCTTACTTTTGCATGTAAGCATATTAGTTGCTTAATCTTAAAGCACAGAGACAAGTGACCATCTTAATTTTTGAGTTCCAGGAATAGTAGAGTCTAGGAAGATCAACCCCCAAGTGAGGCTATTTCTCCATTCGCGTGAGGATAGAGGCTGGAACAAAAGTCACTATGTCCTGAGGGGCAGTTTATTGTCCCCAAGCCATAGGGACTTCTGGGAACCAGACAATGACCCAGCGAACAACACTGTAGGAACGCTTAATGGCGTGCACATTTTGTCTTCTGCTTTAGAGTTTCAGTTACACTGTTGACTAAAACGAATTTAGCCTAACTTGGCAGTTTGAATTTTTATATGACCTTGTCTTGGTTGCTGTTCTATTGCTGTGAGAGGATGTCATGACCAAGGCAACTCTTATAAAAGAAAGCATTTAATTGGAGCCTTGATGACAGTTTTAGAGGGTTAGTCTGTGATCATCATGGCAGGAAGCAGATGGCTCTGGAGCAGTAGATGAGAGCTTCACATCCTGATCCACAAGTGGCAGAAGAGGGTGGGTGCAGAGGGAGAGGGGGAGAGAGACAGACATTGAGTCTGGCCTGGGCTTTTGAAATGCATACTCTCTTATGCATACTCTCAGTGACACACCTCCCCGACAAGGCCACACCTCCTAATCCTTCCCAAACACTTCCACTAATTGGTGACTAAGCATTCAAATATATGAACCTATGGGGGGCCATTCTCATTCATAAACCAAACAGGTGCTGTAATGGTCTGTCCTGTCCCTTTAAGAGACAAGTCCTGCCCACTCCCCCTCTTCTGCCGAGGTAAGCAGATCTTCCTTCAGCTTTCAGCCTCTTCCCTCTCTGCCCCTTCTCTCTTCGGAAGAGGTGGCTCCCCTGCCTCTCTCTCTCCCCTCCTTTCCCCCTTCCCTTTCCTTCCATAACCTATTGAATAAACTATACCCAAACCCTCTCCCTGCATGGTGTGCCTATCCGTCTCCCATCTGCCATAGCTCCTTGTGGGACTGGCTGCCCTGCCGATGAGGTCTCTCACCTGCCACCTCCCATCTGCCTGGGACCCACAGAGGCCTCAGGTGGTGGGACCCGGCTTCCTCTTGTGGCCCGCTGCTGCTTCTGGGGGAACTGAACCATTTTATCTAAACTATTACAGCTGTTGATGGAGAGAGAAGGGCCTCCTACACCAACAGGCGCTATATAAACAGTATTTGAAAATCATGAATAGAGGCTGGGAAAATGGTTCAACAGTGAAGAATGCTTCCTGCTCTTATAGAGGACTTGGGTTAAATTTTTATAACCAACACGGCACCTCACAATAATCAGTAACTCCAGTCCTAAGGGATCTGACACCCTCCTTCTGGCCTGCAGGAGCACTAGAAAGTCACGTGGTGTATATGCATGCATACAGGCAAAACACTCATAAAATAATAAAATAGATCTAAAAATAGATTATTTTGATATGCATGAGTGTTTTGCCTGTATGCATGTATGTATACTGTGTGTATTTCTCATGCCCAGGGAGGCCAGGAGAGGGTGTCAGATCCCCTGGGACTAGAATTTCAAACAGTTGTGAGCTGCCAGTAGGAGCTAGGAATTGAGTCCAGGTCCTCTGCAAGAGCAACAAATGCTTTTAACTTGTGATTCATCTTTTCAGCCCACATAAATGAATTTTAAAAAAGATCTAGAAACCAATGCCAAGGCCCATTTCTTTTCTTTTTTCTTTTTGAGACAGAGTCTCTTTATGTAGCCCTAGAACTCCCTACGTAGATCAGGCTAGCCTTGAACTCACAGAGATCCACCTGGCTCTGCCTTCCAAGTGCTGGGATTAAAGGCGCGCGTCACCACGCCCACCCTCAGTGCTTATTTCTGACACAGCAAAATGTGCAATGATCCAGTGATGATTCAGCAAAAATCCAACTGGTACTCAGTAAAATGGCAAACTATGACCAAGCACAAAAAAATAATAAATTGGGCATAGTGGCACACATCTTTAATCCCAGCACTTTGGAGGCAGAGGCAGGAAGATCTCTCAATTTTGAGGCCAGCCTGGTCTATAGAGCAAGTTCTAGGTCAGCCAGAGCTACACAGGGAAAACCTGTCTTAAAAAACCTAAATAAATAAATAAATAAATAAATACAGCCAAACATAACTCAGCCAAGGCAAACCATGACTCAACAAAAAGCACACCATGACTTGACAAAAAGATCAAGCCATGACTCAGCCAGAAATTCAAACTATGACTCAGTAAAAGCAGTCAAACATAATTCAGTAAAGCTCCAAACTGAGACTTGGCAAAATTATAAACAATGACTCAATTGAATAACCAACCATACTGCACACTGGTTCCTTTAGGTTTTATAGGGTTAGAATCAGAATTAGGAATAGAGTAAGGAGCCGGACGGTGGTGGCACACGCCTTTAATTCCTGCAATCCAGAGGCAGAGGCAGGCAGATTTCTGTGAGTTCGAGGCCAGCCTGGTATACAAGAGCTAATTCCAGGACAGGCTCCAAAGCTACAGAGAAACCCTGTCTCAAAAAATCAAAAAAAAAAAAAAAAAAAAAAAAGGGAATAGGGTAAGGTAGTTGCCTAGCATGCATGCAGCACTAGGTTCAATCCCCAGTACTGCAAAAAGTAGAAAAAACAAAAACCTATAAAGTAGGAGCGGGTCATTTCTAGGGCTCCCAGTCACAACGTGAACTTGCAGCTGTCATCAACCCACTTGGCATTTAGGCTGAGCCCCCTTCAGGATGGGTCAGAAAAACAATGAGGCCACCCCCATCCCAGCAGCCCAGCTGTGGCTGCCCAGTGACTGGCCCTCCTTGTCTTAGAACGAGTCCGATGTCTTCAGCTGGGTGATCCGCAGAGAGTTCCAGGAGTTGCATCACCTGGTGGATGAAGAGAAAGCCCGCTGCCTGGAGGGGGTAGAGGGTCACACGCGTGGCCTGGTGGCCTCCCTGGACATGCAGCTGGAGCAGGCTCAGGGTGCCCAGGAGCGACTGACCCAGGCCGAGCAGGTGCTGGAGCAGTTCGGTAACGAGAGTCACCATGAGTTCATCCGGGTAAGTGGCTAAGGGTGTGGTTCCCAGCTCTCTCCTTAGCAACGCAGGTTCGACACAGCAGTAACCCTCACCCCTGTTCTCTTTTCTTCCAGAAGTTCCACTCCATGGCCTCCAGGTAACAACCTCAACTGAAGCTGCTGGGAGAGAGGTCAGCCAGTGTCTGTGGGCACAGGCCTCTCGTCGCCATGGTTCCTCCCTGTGCTCTAACCCTAAGCTGCTCCCCACATGGGGCTCTGTCACTGAGTCCAAGGAAAAGAGCAGAAGTCAAGTTCTTGCCATCGGGGTTCTCACAGAGTAGTGGTATACAGGAAAAATTGGTCCCATCCCTGTGGTAGCTATGGTAACAGATACGGCCTCAAGCTATAGACACGCTGTGGAGAGGTGATGACCAGGGACTGGCAGAGGCATATAGGTGTGACAGCTGACGAGCCCATAGTGTGCAGACAGGCAGAGTGGAAGCCATGTTGAGAAATAGGGGTAAGCGGGTGTGCAGACCACAAAGTTCAGCACTGCTTTGAAGTCAACTGTTATGTGTGAGGAAGGGGACAGAGATGAGGAGATGTACCAGGCAGGCAAAACCAGAATGAGGGCCCTTGAGGTGTGTGCTCTTTGTACTTGGGAAGGGAGTTGAGCCCATGTGAGTGCTGGAAATCTCAACAATTTCTGAACCTTCCTCAGCCCCTGCTGACGTACAGCTTGTTTTCTCTTAAATTCTTATCTTAGATGTGCGGGTGTTTTGCATGCATGTGTGTCTGTATGAAGTGCCCACAACAGCCATAAGGGAGCATTGGAGCCCCTAGAACTGGAGGTACAGACAGTTGTGAGCTGCCATGTGGGTGCCGGGTCTTCCTGAGGAGTAGCCAGTGCTCCTCACTGATGAGCCATCCCTCCAGCCCCTCCCAGTTGTCTCTATGTGTGTTGTGCATGTGCATTTATAGATGTGGAGGCCAGAGGACAGCTTTGGCTGGTGTTTTCACACACCTTCTACCTTGTTTTTTGAGACAAGATTTCTCACTGGCCTGGGCTCACCAAGCAGTCTAGGCTGGCCAGCTAGAGAGCCCCAGGGATTTTTCTGTTTCTGCCTCTTTCCCAGCATTTACTGCACCATCATGCTCGGCTTTTTCAGATTTATTCTTTTATTTAATGTGATGAATGCTTTGCCTGCATGCATGTCTGTGCACTGATTGTGTGCTTGGTGCCTGAAGAGGTCAGAAGAAGGAGCTGGATCACCTGGCACTGGAGTTGTAGACAGCTGTCATCTGCCATGGGGAAACTGTCTTTTTGGTTTCCTTTAGTCTTTGGGGCCATATACCTAGAAGGCATGTATGGAAAAGAATAGACGGATAATTTGCCTAGCTCAGATGGGGGCAGAATCCTCCCCGGCTATAGTGAGCAACCAGGTCACTTGATGTCGACGAGGGTCTCAGGTGTCGGCACACATCAGCAACACCTGGAAGGCTAGCTAAAACATTACACAATTTTCCCAGGGTGATCGGTTTCTGATTAGTCGATCAGTATCTCTAACAGGTCCCCAGGAAAGTTAGACTCCTCTTCCCAGACCATGCTCCGCCTTGTCTCACTAAGAACACATTCCCTGATGCAAATGACTTAGGGAGCAAAGAGTCATTTTGGTTTCAGAGGAATTTTAGTCCTTTGCAGCCAGGAAGGCGTGACAGTATTCATGACAGTGGGAGTGAGGGCTTGTTCGCGTGGTGGCAGATAGGGAGTTGAGAGATAAGGCTGAAGCCAGAGGTGGGTATGACTTTCAAAGCCCTGCTACAGTGACCTATTCCACCGGCCAGGCTCCACCACTTTCTAATAGTACTGCCGTCTGGGGAGCAAGCTTGGGAGCATGAGCCTGTGGAGGACCCTTCCAAGACCATCCATAGCAGCAGCTATGCAGCATCTCACGCTGTGTCCAGCGTGGCGCGGTCCTGGAAACCTGCATGGGCAGCGAGGGAATGAAGAAAGAGCAAGTACATAGACACACAGAAAAGCTGGTGTCAGCTGGGATGGGCACACCCTGAGGCGGCGGCGGCCACTGTGCAGCAACCTGGAGGCTCAGCATGTTTATAATATGCAGCATGGGGTGGGGGTGGGGTTGCATACTGTTGACAGGCAGTGTCTGTGGGTCAGCAGTCGCAAACCATTAATCTCTAGGAGGAGGAAGCTGCATTTTCCCACACACTAGTCAATCTTGTGATCACTTGGACTCTTACACATGGTCAGCATTTGTACTGGGACAAGAGCAAGGCTTTGCCATCCCGTGAGTCTGAGGCGTTGAGGTCCTTGACCTCGTCATGCCCGGGTCAACGATCTCAGTCACCCAAGACTTCATCGGTACTTTGCGCATTCGCTCAGGGCTTCCTCAGCTCCCCAGAATCCCAATTCTAGGAAGCAGGAATATCCTCCAGGAAGGAGGTGTGAGGGGAGGGAACGCTGGTAGCATGAGTGTGTGGCCTGGGTGCTGGATTTGCCTCTGTGGGCTCCCACGTTGGAAGGAGGGTGGGGGACGGCCTTGGCATAGAGCTCCCCGGTCAATGGAACTCCTGCCCACAGGGTAGAGGTCCAGCAGGCCCGGCCTTTGGAAGGCGCCTTCAGCCCAATATCCTTTAAGCCAGGTCTCCACCAGGCCGACATCAAACTGACTGTGTGGAAGAGACTCTTCCGGAAAGTTCTGCCAGGTGAGGCTTCAACTTGTTATCCTTTCAATCGATTGATGGCACCCAGAGGCATACAGAGAACTTTAAGGGAGCCTGCACGGGGTAGTGAAGAGCGTGTGCGAATGGGCGCATAGGCACATACACTTGCGAAAGTCAGGCAGGTGCACACACCTCCTCCTTAGTAGAACTCTTCCACGGTGGCCAGCATCCATCCACTCGCCCATCTCACCACTTACCCACCTCTGCCATCCAGCCTTCATTCATCCATTCTGTCCATCAGCGCTGTGCCTGCCCCTTCCAGTCCTGGAGACACAGGCGGCACACTTGTCCCCTCCCCGAGGGCTTAGGCTTGCCGTCACCTCCTGGGCAGGGTCTGCAGGTCTCTATGTCCCAACCGCAGGTCTCTTTTTCTTCCAGCTCCAGAATCTCTCAAGCTTGACCCAGCTACTGCCCACCCTCTCCTGGAGCTCTCCAAGGGCAACACGGTGGTACACTGTGGCCTCCTTGCCCAGAGACGGGCTAGCCAGCCCGAGCGCTTCGACTACAGCACTTGTGTTCTGGCCAGCAAGGGCTTCTCGTGGGGTCGCCATTACTGGGAGGTGGTGGTGGGTAGCAAGAGCGACTGGCGCCTGGGAGTCATCAAGGGCACAGCCAGCCGCAAGGGCAAGCTGAGCAAGTCCCCGGAGCACGGCGTATGGCTGATTGGTCTGAAAGAGGGCCGGGTGTATGAGGCTTTTGGCTGCCCACGTCTGCCACTGCCTGTGGCTGGCCACCCCCATCGCATTGGCGTCTACCTACACTATGAACAGGGGGAACTCACATTCTTCGACGCCGACCGCCCTGATGATCTGCGGACACTCTACACCTTTCAGGCTGACTTCCAGGGCAAACTGTACCCTATCCTGGACACATGTTGGCACGAGAGGGGCAGCAATTCACTGCCCATGGTACTGCCCCCAGCCAGTGGGCCTGGCCACCTCACACCTGCACGGCGATAGACTGCCCTGGTACTGTCTCCCCATTGGCCCATCCTGCTAGTTACAAGAATTTAAGGGGTTCTGCTGGTCTTAAAGCTTGGACTGCTTGAGAAGTTTCTTCATAAATGCATGTCTCTGGGACGTTTAT
This sequence comes from Chionomys nivalis, assembly GCF_950005125.1. Lineage (NCBI taxonomy): Eukaryota > Metazoa > Chordata > Mammalia > Rodentia > Cricetidae > Chionomys > Chionomys nivalis. The sequence goes on along the minus strand of NC_080088.1, from coordinate 98,726,417 downwards.
AGCAGGGAATATAGCCCCCTCCCTACCACCTAAGGGTTTCCGTGTTACCGTCACCTTTCCAGGTCTTGTATCCACTCAACCTGAGTAACCCTGTCCCTCCCAACTCTTTCCAGGAGAGGGCAGAAATGTTCCCACACATACTTAATCCTTATCATTGGGACCGTCAAACATCTATTAAAAACAATAAATTTGACATTTTCTCAATTATTATTACTATTTTTAATATTTTAGTTTTAGTTACATGTATGTTTGGGGGGTGCTGTGCCCACAGAGGCCAGCAGTTATGGGATCCCTTGGAGCTGGAGTTACAAAAGGTTGTGAGCTGCCTAACAGGTTCTGGGAACAGTATGTGCTCTTGATGGCTGAACCATCTCGCTTAGCCCAGCTAGTGCTATTATTTTGAGACAGAGACTCATGTTGCCCAGACTGGCCTGAACTGGCTAGCCAAAGATTACCTTGAACTCTTGATCCTTCTGCCTTCACTTTCTGAGTGTGGGGGTACAGGAAGGCACCATTATGCCTGGTTTATTCAGTGGAGGAACTGGAACCAAGTGCTTTCTGCCTGTTGGGCAAGCACTCTGTTGACTGAGCTACATCACCAGCCTCCTCCTCCTCAGTGTTGAGGACTGACCCCAGGGATCTCTACATACTAGGCAAGTGCTCCACTTCTAGCAACAATCTCTGCTCTCAAACACATACTGCTTAATAGTCTCTACTTTGCAGTGCTAAGGTAGGCGCTCAACCACTGAAACATGTCTCCAGCACCCCATTAGTGGATTTAAAGTCGGTCATCTACCACTGAGCCACACCCCAGCCCCTCACTGGGGATTCTAGGCAGGTGCTCTACCACTGACCCACACCCCAGCCCCTCACTGGGGATTCTAGGCAGGGGCTCTACCACTGAGCCACACCCCAGCCTTTCAGTGGAGGCATCTAGGCAGTGCTTTCTCACGGAGTCTTTCATCACTGGAGGAGGATTAGGCAGGGTACATTCTAAGTTCCAGAGTAAGTCACGGTCTTAAAAAAACTACAAAGTTGGCCGGGCCGTGGTGGCGCACGCCTTTAATCCCAGCACTCGGGAGGCAGAGGCAGGCGGATCTCTGTGAGTTCGAGGTCAGCCTGGTCTACAAGAGTTAGTTCCAGGACAGGCTCCAAAGCTACAGAGAAACTCTGTTTCGAAAAACCAAAATACAAAACAAAACAAAAACAAACTACAAAGTAACTACACGGAGTTAAGTAAAATTACTCCCTTCCACCCCTTGGTTTGGTCTTTTGAGACAGGGTATGTACGTAGCTCTGGCTGTCCTGTAACTATGTCTCCAACTCACAGAAACTCCCCCAGCCTCTGTCTCCCGAGCGCTGGGATTAAAGGCGTAAACCACCATGCCTGGCTTTAGAATTAATTTCTGGATGCTGAAAACACAAACCAGCTTCTTGGGAGCCTAAACAAGGACTGTGCCTTTGGACTCCGGAAGCCCGGCTGTGAGGGAGGTTGCAGCGGCCGCAAAGCCGGACCGAGCTTTGCGACAGTGTCGTAAAGACCTTGCCGAAGCGACAGCATGGGGCTGTACGCGGCGGCGGCGGCGGTGTTGGCTGGCGTGGAGAGTCGCCAGGGCTCCCTGAAGAGCCTGGTGTATTCCAGCAGCTTCCAGGTAGTGGGGCGGGGTGCGGGGAGGAGGGCTTGGGGAGCGGGGTCTGGCGGGGCGGGAGTGGGAGGCGAGGCCCGCTTTGGGTGCAGCATGTCGCCCCTGTCCCTCGCAGAACGTGAAGCAGTTGTACGCGCTGGTGTGCGAGACGCAGCGCTACTCGGCCGTGCTGGACGCCGTGATCGCCAGCGCCGGGCTCCTGCGCGCCGAGAAGAAGCTGCGGCCACACCTGGCCAAGGTGAGCAGCGGCCGGGGCCTGTCGCCCACGCCTGGCTTTGCAGCTCTTTCTGGGATCCGAACTGAGCTGGAACGGATGTGACTTCACCTGGAGCATTACGTGAAGAGTTAAATAGGCGGAGACACAAGCTCGCGGTGGCAGATGCTACCTAGCGGGAAGGGTGACGATGGCAAGGAAGGGTGGGGGTCCAGAGCTCTGCTGAACAGGTGGCTTTCTGGGGGAGGGGGATAGGCATGTGAGGCAAGCAGGACACCGGGATTCAATACTGAATCTGCCTTCTTCTGCTGCCTGTCTGCCTTTTTGTGACACTGGAGATTGGCATGCCAGGAAAGAGCTCTATCCCTGAGCCACGCCCCCAGCCCCTCACTAGGGCAATCTAGGCAGGTACTTATTGCTGAACTGTACCCCAAATTCTCTGGCCGATCCTAGACAAGCTGTCTACCCTACTGCTGAGCCGCGCTCCCAGTCTCTTCAGTGGGGGGTGCCAGGCAGTCCTCATTGAGCCCACAACCCTTCACCTGGAGATTCTAGGCAGGTTCTGCTGAACTGTGTTGTGTCCCCAGACCTTGTCTTTTGAGACCGAGTCTTGCTAAGTTGCGCCGGCAAGTCTTAAATTGGTAACTCAGGTTGATTTCCAGGGTGGAGTCTTCTTGCTTAAGTATATGAGGTTGCTGGGATTATAGGCGTTTGCTCCCATATCGGGCCATTATTTCTTGGGTATCTTGGGCAAGAGAATCCCCTTGACGTGACCACCTGGACAGGGCGTAGTCCTCTCACTGAAGGGTTTCATGGTGTTTATAGTTTTTCTGTTTTCCTCTCTCCAGGTGCTAGTGTATGACTTGTTGCTGGGGAAAGGCTTTCGAGGGGGTGGAGGCCGATGGAAGGCTCTGCTGGGCCGGCACCAGGCAAGGCTCAAGGCTGAGTTGGCCCGGCTCAAGGTTCAACGGGGTGTGAGCAGAAATGAGGACCTGTTGCAAGAGAGATCCAGGCCTGGCCAAGGTGAATTAGGCTGAGGGGAGGATGATGGCCCTCAGGAGGGGCTTGCCTTCTACCCACTCACTGCTGTGCCTTCTAGCCTTCCAGGTACCTCGGTTTGTGCGTGTGAACACGCTCAAGACCTGCCCCGAGGACGCGATCGATTATTTCAAGAGACAAGGTTTCTCCTATCAGGGTCGGGCTTCCAGGTGAGAACTTAGCACCTACCTGGGTACCTACATTTTCCTGGATGTCCAGATTCCTGGGGAAGCAGGACCCTGTGGGAAGAGGGACTGGGGCAGTACCTGCTTTCTCTAGATGGTTTTTTTTCCTATTTTCTCAACAAAAGTTTCTTTTCTTCTTTTGCTTTAAATGATATATAAGCCTTTAATCCCAGCACTTGGGAGGCAGAGGCAGGCGGATCTCTGTGAGTTCGAGACCAGCCTGGTCTACAAGAGCTAGTTCCAGGACAGGCTCCAAAACCACAGAGAAACCCTGTCTCGAAAAACAAAAACAATAAATAAATAAATAAATGATATATAAGTATGTATATCTTTGTGTGGGTGTGTGCATGTGCCCGAAGAGGGCATTGGACCCTGTGGAGATGGTGCTATAGGCTGGTGACCTGCTGGACACGGTGTTGGGAACCAAACTTAGGTCCTCTGCAAGAGCAGTATGTTCCTAACTGCTGAGCCGTGTCTCCAACCCCCTCCCCCTCAGTGTGTTCCTAACTGCTGAGCTGTGTCTCCAGCCCCCCCAGTGTGTTCCTAACTGCTAAGCTGTGTCTCCAGCCCCCCAGCAGTGTGTTCCTAACTGCTGAGCCACATCTCCAGCCCCCCAGCAGTGTGTTCCTAACTACTGAGCCATGTCTCCAGCCCCCCCAGTGTGCTCCTAACTGCTGAGCCGTTTCTCCAGCCCATAGCTGCTGAGCTGTGTCTTCAGCCCCCCCCCCCAGCAGTTTTTTCCTCATTGTCTTCTGAGACCTGTTTTTTTTTTTTTTTTTTCTTTTTTTTAACCCTAAACTGCTACTCCTGCAATTCTTTGTCTACGTTCTGGTGACCTCTCCATTTGTTCTTCAGCCTAACTGCAGCTCCCTGTCCCCTTTCCAGTCTCTTGTCTAGATGACAGTCTCTTCAGCTGTAGGTCAAGACCCCACAGGCTGCAAGAACAATCTACAGTTTGCACTATTTGGAAACAGTAGAAGGTTTCCGAAGACACCATGAGCACAATCCATTCATAATCAAAGATCCATAAATCCAGGGTGCTTTTAGCAGCATGTGTCTGTGTGTCATTATGTGGCATCGTCTGCCCTGGGCTCTGAACCCACAGCAATGCACTTTACACTGCACACTCCGGCCCAGTCCACAGACACTACACGGAGCATCTTGGCTCATATTTGAGACTACTATATATTAGGGACTACAGTGTTTTGCTGCACATACAGTTTCTGCTCTTTTAGAAACATAGTGGTCTAAATACGGAAAACAAAGGCTTCAGTATTGCCCTTCAGTCATACTGCTATCCCTTAGCCTGGAAATATCAGACTAGTCTGTCTGGATTATATTGCATTAGAATGTCTCATCTTAAAAACTGGTGTTTGATTTGCTAACTTGAGTTTCACCATAAGTCACAACCATCTGCACCTGCAATCCTAGGGATGCCGATGCCCTCTTTTGGTCTCCACAGGCACTGCCTGCACGCTGATGCAGACAAAACACCTAGACACATAGAGGCTAAAAACAAAACCTAACCAGTGGTTGTTCCCTGCCAGCCTGGAGGACTTGCGGACCCTCAAGGGGCAACATTTTCTTTTGGATCCTTTGTTGCCTGAGCTGCTTGTGTTCCCTGCACAGACAGATCTGCATGAGCATCCGCTCTACCGCGCTGGCCATCTCATCCTGCAGGATAAGGTTGGGGGGGCAGATGGAGAAAGGGAGGATGTGGGGGGAGTGCCTTCGTGGCTCTGTGTTCACTCAGCTGTCCACATCTGCTGCCCTGCTAGGCCAGCTGCCTCCCAGCCATGCTGCTGTCTCCCCCACCAGGCTCCCATGTCATTGATGCCTGCGCTGCCCCTGGCAACAAGACCAGTTACATTGCTGCTCTCCTGAAGAACCAGGGGTGAGTGCTGGCAATGAGCTTTGAGGCAGGGGGACAGGTGTGGTCAAATCATGTGCTTTGTGGGTAAAAATTCTCACCGGATGATACAGATTGAGAGCGTGGCTCTGGACAGCTTGGGACAAGGCTCCCTCAGCCCTTGGGGTTCTTCCCAGGCTGGTTATCTGTGGTTGGAACCCCTATAAGCCATTTGTTTTATTTTGGGTGATAGTGTATTGGGGATTGAATCCCCAAAGCCTTATATGTGCCAGGTAAGCACTCTACCACTGAGCCACGCCCCCAGCCCCTCACTGGGGATTCTAAGTAAGCCCTCTATTACTGAGCCACAGCCCCAGACCTATGTCCTGGCTTAGTATGTTACAGTTTGATGTTCTTTTGGGGCTCCATGCTCTATAAATTCTTAGTTCGGGGGCTGGCAAAATGACTCAGTGAGCACTTGCTGCTCTTCCAGAGGACCTGAGTTTGGTACCCAGCACTCATATCAGGTGGCACACAAGTTCTTTAACTCTATCTCCCTGGGTTCCATCACAATTTCTGGCCTCCACAGGCATCTGCACACGTGGCATACAGACACATAGAAGTTAAAGATTTATTTTATGTATATGGTGTTCTATCTACATATATACCTGCTTGCCAAAAGAGGGCATCAGATCCCAGTATGGATGGCCATGAACCACCATGTGGTTGCTAGGAATTGAACTCAGGACCTCTGGAAGAGCTGACAGTGCTCTTAACCGCAGAGCCCTCTCTCTAGCCCCTAAAAGTCCCCTAAAAGTCTTAGTTTAAAACAGCTTCTTAGTTCAGTCTGCCTCTGCTCTCTTCCCTAGGAAGATCTTTGCTTTCGACCAGGATGCTAAGCGGCTGGCAGCCATGGCTACATTGCTGGCTCGAGCTGGGGTCTCTTGCTGCGAGTTAGCAGAGAAGGACTTCCTGACAGTTTCTCCCACTGACCAGCGCTATGGCCAGGTCCAGTACATCTTGCTGGATCCTTCTTGTAGTGGCTCTGGTGAGATGGGGATAATGTAGCTGTGGTCTAGCCCCACAGCAACTTGGACACAAAAGGCTACCAGTTAATCTTGGTATTACTTCTGACTTGTACTATAGGCAAATGCTCTTGTTTATAAAATGGGGATTTTGGTGGGAAATGGCTTCATAATTGCAGTGCCTTTTCCATAGGTATGCTGAGCCGGCAGCTGGAGGAACATGGGGGAGGCACACCTAGCAAGGAGCGCTTGCAGGCCTTGGCAGGGTTCCAGCAGCGGGCTCTGTGCCATGCGCTCGCCTTCCCCTCTCTGCAACGCCTAGTCTACTCCACATGTTCCCTTTGCCAAGAAGAGAATGAAGATGTGGTCCAAGAGGCTCTACAGCAGAACTCGGGGGTCTTCAGGTAATGGTGATCCTAGGACCTGAGAGGTCATGGCTGTTCTTCTCTCCTTCTGTTCTCTTCGTCTGTTCGTCTTAGTCTCTTCTTAGTCTTCTTCGTGTTCGTCTTCTTCGCCGCTACCGCGCGCGAGGTTTATTGCGGCGTGCAGGAGAGAAGGGAAAAAGAGATAAGGAACGGCGTTTCAGCCTTTTTAAAGGGTCCCCCCACGTGCGTGCGTCAAGCGCCACGTTCTGCGCCTGCGCAGCCTTTGCGTGGAACGCTAGGGGCTCCTGGGAAATGTAGTTCCCCAGGCGAGCCACGCTCAGGGGCCTTCTGGGGAATAACAATGGCTACTTCTCATCAGGGTCTGAGTCCTCTCCTTCTCCACAGACTAGCTCCTGTCCTACCCACGTGGCCTCACCGAGGTCTGAATACCTTCCCAGGGTCTGAACACTGTCTCCGGGCTTCCCCTGAGACTACACTCACTGGAGGCTTCTTCATTGCTGTGTTTGAACGGGCAGAAGTGGTATCTAGGTGAGTGAAGAGGAGCCAAGTTTTTGTTTAAGGCAGGGTCTGTGTAACTGATTGGTTTACAACTCGGTATGTAGGTAGATGAAGAGTTTGAGCCTGTGCCTCCTGAGTGTTAGAATTAAAGGTGTGGGCCATCATACCTGCTAACCTCTGGCCTATTCTTCCAGCCCAGCCCCACAGGACAAAGCACTGGCTCCAGAACCTCTCAGCAAAGCTCCAAAGAGAAAGAAAAGACGCAAAGCAGCAGCTGGTGCCAGCATCCAGCCAAGCACATAGTGGCCACTGTGAGCCCTACAACCAGTAAAACCACCCTCACTGTGTGGGAACCCGACTCCTCAAGGAAGGGCAGATGATGTCCTGGCCCTGTAGGTCCCTCACTGGGCAGCTATAGTTCTACCAGTAAAGTCTTTGCTTTACAAATAAAGAGCAGATTCAGGTCTATGACAGATCACAGTTTTATTTTTAATGACATAAGCAAGAACAATCTCACATTCATACTAAAAATCTTAGCTACGCTCACAGGAACTCAGTCTGTGGTGGGAAGCCCCAGCCTCCCTGTCCAGCGTGAGCACGGACAAATGTACTCACACACCGAGGCTATGCCAGGACGCCTCTTCAGGGGCCCTAGAAGCAGGCCTGCTGTGGAGCTGAGGTAATTAGCTCAGACTGAATTGCAGGGAGGCCCCTTCCTTACCTGAGGCACAGGTAGAGGCTTCCTGTGCAGACCCCCCACCTATCCCCATCCCCAAAGGCATTGGGACGAGGTCCAGCTCTTTCCCAGCTCCACACAACCCAGCCTAAACCCTGCCAGTCACAAAGGGAAGGGACCAGTTACAGCTACATCACATTGTTTATAAAGTAAGAATTACACTTATACGACATGTCCAGAAGGAGCTCCGCCCCCTCAGGAGAGCTGCTGGGGACAGCCACGAGCTCCTCCTTCACACAGGCATACTATACAGCTAATTCCTACTATTCAATAGCATTTATATTTAACCACCTCAGTGAACCAAGCTTGAAGGAATTTAAAAGGCAATTTAGCTTAAATATAAAAATAAATTTTTATTTTGTTAAAAAACGTTTAAATATTTTTTTCTTTTAATTTAGACACACGCATTCATACTTCTCCCAAAGAGGATGGGCATGGCAGCCAGGCTCTGGGGCCTAAGGGTGTGGTTTTTAGAAGGAAAGACAGGCGGGAAGGACCCTTTTCGGGATACAACTATTAGGAACCTAAAAGTGTAGTTCATTAATCTACAACTCCAAACTCAGGCAGAAGATGCCCTTGCCTGGGGTGTGTTACGTGGGGGAGGACCAACAGGGAAGTCTGCTCCTACAGGCTCCATCCCCTGGGCTGCCAGCCCTTAATTCAAAACACTATTGAGAATTCAGGAGTCAGTACTGTGGCTGTCACGCGGTGCCACTTTCAGCATTCAATTAGCTAGGCCCAGGAGGGCCCAGGCGACATTGAGTCCGGCATTATCAACATGCCGCCACGCATACAATTCAATTCTTCCTCCAAACTCGATTCAAGGAGCAACACACATTAACATCAGACAAACACAATACAAGGCTTGGAAAATACAATCCCGAAGAGGCAAAGTGGCCCGTGGGGTGGCGGGCAGGTGAAGAGGCAGCTAGAAGCAGTGGTGGGCAGTCTGCCTGCCCCAGAACTTTCTGGAGCAAACTTCTCCCCTGGCTCTGCCAGGCTAAGTCTTGAACTGCCAACCTTTTGGAGGCTGGACTGGCAGAAGGCTGGAGATGAAACAGACTTGGCAGAAGAGGCGAGCAGTGCCCACTAGGGTCTCCAAGGCAAAGCAAGATTCACTGCCATTTAAAAGGAATGAATCTTACAGGACAGGTGAGGGACAAAGCAGCAAGAAATGAGAGACCCTGAAGGAACCAGAGGAAGAGAACCACTTCTTATGGCCAAGCCAAGCAGGCAAAGCTCAGGGACATTGTCTCCCCCAATCCCACCTGATGTATATTAGGGACCCAGGTGGGTTCCACGCACCCTCTAGCAGAGACGGTGCTCAAGGAAAGGGGAGGCCGCCTAGGCTACACACTAAACAAGCGCTGGGGCAGCGAGAGGACAGTATGTACAGATGTTTCTTCAGTTCTCCAGCCTCATCAGTGGGACTGTTCAAGTAAAGTATTGGGCTTCTGCCCTCCCCGGGGCACCCACTTTCTCTAGAACAGAAAGGGCCAGGCTGCCACTTCTGCCCTGGTGATGGACTGGGTTTGCTATGGAATTCGAAGGGTCAGAGGCTCTTCCTAGCAGGTGCTGAGGTCCATATCTGGGCAAGGGATGGGAGAGTGGAGACAAGAGGCAGGTTACTTCTTGCGGGTATGCTGCCTTCGGGCCTGAAGTCGCTGACGAGCCCCTGGGGTCTTGGATCCCGCGCCAATGGAAAACGAAGGGGCCGCTGATCCTGGAAAGAGTTAACAAGACCTCATCAGGGCAGCTGCTGCCACAGAAAATGTACCTGGTGCCTTGCTCTGGGAAGTTAGTTCAACAGCAGAAGCATAGGTGTTCCACCAGGGCTTCCGAACCTATTGGCAGTCCTCCCAGGCCTTGGCAGGAACCCATCAGAAACATGCAGGAACACCAAAGCAAATAAAATAAACCTGTACAAAACAACACAAAACAAAAAACCCACCAGCACTTGCTTCCCAAATGCCTGAGTTTCCAGAGAAGGCTCCACTCTACTGTTCAACTACCCTAGACCCTGAGGACCAGCAACCTGCTATCCTGATTATTCCTGGTCCAAGGGACAGGGTGTCATGCTGGCAACAGACTGTCTCCTTACCGAAAGCTCCGACTCCAACAAAGCCTTGGGCAGGTGCCGAGGAGGCCCCAAATGAGAGGCTGCTGCCAGCGGTGCCTATTCCAGGGGCAGGGGTACTCTGCCCAAAGGTGGGTGTGGATGTACCTAGCAGGAACAGACAGAAGAGCTGCAGAGACTGGGCAGGTGTCAGACCTATCCCCCTGCACCTAGTGCTGAGGAAGATGGTCTCCGCCACCCCTCCACGTGTAACTGCAGCAGGAGGTGTGGGGCTGACAGGTTAATCCTGATCTGCCTAGTTTCCTTGGTTCCCTGCCTTCCCTCTCACACTCACCTTGTAGGGCCCCCAATCCTCCCAGGATGCCCTCTGGAAATGGCTCCTGCTCAGCCTGTGTGATTATGTCAGGGCTGCTTTGTTCTGACATTGTTTCCAAGACCACTTTTCACCCAATTCTTTTGTTTTGCTAATTTCGAGATCCAGTCTGTTATGAAGCCCAGGTTGGCCTGGAACTCTCCAACCTCCTGCCCAAACCTAAGTGCTGGGATAACAGGGATGCACACAACTCCCAGCCCAATTCCTGGTTCAGATCATCAGTCCTGGTCACCTATAGTGCCACCTGTCAATCATTCCTTTCTTCCCCAAAAAGGACTCTGAACCGTCACCCCTCCCCATCACCATTCTTTTTTTTTTTTAATTCTTTTTTACTTAAAATTTCCAACTGCTCCCCGTTTCCCATTTCCCTCCCCCTCCTCCCACATATTGCCCCCTCCCCCCTCTCCCTATCCCCACTCCTCTTCTCCTCCCCCTAGTCCACTCCCCCTCCCTCTCGATACTGAAGAGCAGTCCAAATTCCCTGCTCTACAGGAAGACCAAGGTCCTCCCACTTCTATCTAGGTCCAGGAAGGTGAGCATCCAAACAGGCTATGCTCCCACAAAACCAGTTCATATATTAGGATCGAAACCTAGTGCCATTGTCCTTGGCTTCTCATCAGCCTCCCATCACCATTCTTAAGTGACTTGACCATTAGTGAGAAAGACTCCTGATCCTTCGGTGTCAACACCACTCACACACTCTCCCTAAGTGTTATCTGTCTGGTTTGTGTATTTGCACCAGGGCAATACTCATTCATGGAGTGTAGAGGTTGACAGTGGGTGTCTTCCAGAGTCTCTCACAAGTTTGGACCTGGCTATTTTGGTTAGACTGGCCAACAAGTCCACGAGATCTGCCTACCTCCACACACCCAGCACTGGGATTACAGATATACATTGCCTCACCCAGCTACTGAGTACTGGGAACTGAACCCAAATCCTCACACTAAGTGGCAAGCACTTCGTCCGTTGAGCCATCTCCCCAGTCTCATCCACCTGCTCAATCTAGAGGTTGCTTGAGCCTCTGAACACTGCGTATGAACTTACCATGTTTCCAAAACCTACAACCAACCACTTGGCAAACCATACACTTTCTCTGACTATATCCCTTTTCTCACTGTCCTGGAAGACTCATTCACAGGTCCACCTCTCACCTCCCCACTTTCCTCAAGAGCTTCTTTCTCCCTTATTTACCAAAAAGGTCAGTAGCTTTTAGGGCCAAAATTCACCCTGCACACAGCAAACAAGATCTCTTCACCCTTCAACCTGAAATTCTGTCACTTCCCTAGATATTTAAAATCCCAACAAGAAACCCTGGCCTTCTACTCTAACCAGTCAACCTTGCCTGTCTCTGCTAATGAACCCACCATCCCTGCTTCTGTTGCTGTGCCCTGACACTAACTACCTTCCCCGGCTGCCAACATGGATGTCCACTACCACAGCAGTTGGGAAGCTGGAGTATGAAGATCTTGAGTTTGAGGGCAGCCTGAGTTATACTTGGAAAAACACACACACACATACACACACAACCAAACCAAGAAGTCAGTGAGATGGCTCAGTGAGTAAAGGCACTTGTAGCAAAAGCCCAGTGATCTGTGGTATATTCCTAGAATTTAAGAAAGGGGGAAGGGGAGAACCAACTCCACGAAGCTGTACTCTGATCTCTACCTGTACATGATGGCAATGCATACACATGAGAGAGTGAGAGCCTACCCACACACACACACACACACACACACACTAGTAAGTTAAAATGGGTTGGGGAGATGGCTTGGTGAGTAAAAGTACTTGCTGTGTAAGCATGAGTAACTATAAAATAAAGCTGAATGTGGCTGTACACACATGTATATACCAAACACAAACCACAAACATTTTCCCTTCCATTCACTACTTCCTCAAAGGCATTATGATTTTTGTTTTTAAATGGGGCTGGAGAGAGAGCTTAATAGTTCCAGAGAACCCAGGTTCAATCCCAGCCCAAAAAAAGCAGCTCAGGTCCCAGAGGATCTACCACCGTCTTCCGGCTGCTGGAGCACCAGCACACATATGGTTCAGACATACATGTATCAAAACACATATATCAAAATACATCTACCTAAGATTATTTTAAAAATTGTGTGTGCGTGTGTGCACAAGTGCAATGTCTGTGGAGGTTGGACAGCAGCACCAGATCCCTTGGAGCTACAGATATAAGCAGCTGAGAGTCACTAGATGTGGGCACTCTCTAAGAACAGGTCTTATCCCCTCCAGCCCTCCAGAAACCTTTACGGCCTACACAGGGCCCCTCCATCATTAATTAGCTTGGACTGTCTACAACTTACTTGTAGGCTGTTATACACTAAGCCTTATTAACAGTTCCTAATCTTACCTCCAAACACAGGCTTGCTTTCAGGCGTACTGCCCACATTGAAGGCGAAAGGTGAACTCTGACTGGTTGTGCCCAGGGTGTTCTGACTCAGGCTTCCCCCAAAGGAGGTGGTGGTGCCTGTGGTCCCGCTCTGTCCAGAGCCAAAGCTGAAAGTTCCAGAGGTGGAGCCAGTGCCTGGAGTAGCACTAAGCCCAAAGCCTCCACTACCAGAAGAAGCTGCTGAGCCACCAAATGTGAACGGGGATGGAGCAGAGCTGCCAAATAAAGAGCTGCTGCTCCCACTGTTGGTGGTCTGTGTGGTGGCACCAAAGCCAGAAGTGGTGGCTGAACCAAAGGAAAATACAGATGTGGTGCTACCAAAAGCTGGCTGTGTGCTGGCAGGGGTGCCAAAGGTGGAGGCCGTGGCTTTCAACCCGCCAAAAGCCGCTTGTGCAGCACTACCAAAGGTGGCCGGTGCTGGGGCTGCAGATGGGGTTGAGGCCACAGAGTTGCCAAACGTGAAAGAGCTGCCAAAACTTGGGGCAAGTGCTGGCTTGGTGGCCCCCTCAGTGGCTCCAAACGTGGGCTGTGGGTTGGCTCCGGGGTAGGCTGGGAGTGCAGGCTTGGCACCAGAGCTAAAGGGAATGTTGAAGGTAGGGGTGACGGTGTTGCTGAAGGTAAGCGTAGGCTGGCTGGTGGTGGCAGGGGCTGAGGTGGAGGTGGTGAGGGTGCTGCCAAAGCCACTGAAGCCGCTAGCGCCACTGCTACTGCTGGCTGCTGTCTGAGCAGAACTGCCAAGGGGCTGGCTAAAAGAGGTGCCTGCTGTAGATGCTGCTGTGGCAGGGGGCTTGCCAAACTGGAAGATGGAAGGCAGGGCTGGGGCAGAACTGGCAGCAGTGACAGAGGGACCTCCCCCGAACAGAAGTGGCTGGGAGGTGGAAGTCATGGTATTGTTGGCAGTGCTGGCCACAGAGGTCACTCCAAAGCCAAACACAAGCTTTGAGGCAGAAGTTGTGGTGCCAGAGGCCACTGTGGAGGTGGCAGTAGCCAGGCCAGCGAAGAGAGGGGCTGGTGTGGCTGTAGCGGTGGCTGTAGCAGTTGTCTGCTTCAGGGAGAAGGGGGCTGCCAGGGGCATGGTTGTAAATGGCTCCACACTGTCAAAAATAGGCTTGAAAGTGTGAGCTGTAGTGCTGGCTGTGGTGGAGAGGGTGGTGGTGGGCGAGGCTGTAGTGGTGGCTGAGGAGCTAGATGGCAAGGGACTGTCATTCTCACTTTTAGGTGTGGCCATAAAAATGGGCTTAAACATGGGTGAAGCAGAAGCTGGGCCAGGCATGGCAAGGGAGGAAGAGTTGGCAGGTGGGCTCAGCATCCCGAACAGCATGCTGGGCTTTGGGGTCGGGGAGGGAGCCGTGGAGGCTGGGGTGCTGGCAGACTGCTCAGCCTGAGGGACCCCAGAGGACTTGGTGTCAGTGAGTGGTGTGGCAGATGAAGCAGGAGTCAGCCCCAGGAAGGTGGCTGTAGGTTTGGAGTCCGAGGAGGTGCTGGCCACTGGCTCTGTCAGTGGTGAGACAACAGGGGTCAGGAGGCTGGGTGTCTTCGGAGGTGAAGGGGCTGCAGTAGTTGCTGCTGCAGCAGGTTCTGTGAGGAAAAGGAAGTAAGATGAGTTCTGAGGTCCTCTGCAGGCGGCACTTGGCATGCTCAGCACCACCAACGTACAGGGACTCAAGAAGGCATTATTTCCACTCCCAGATTCCAGGAAAGACAGAAGGAAGAAAGCAGGGGAGCCCACCTGGGGCTGCATGTGAGGTCATGAAGGAAAATGCTCAACTCTGATGTCTACTTACCTACGTGCGCCTACTCATCTAACAAAGACCCATCCTGTTTACCAGCCCAGCAAGGCAGTGCCTGTGAGTCCCAAGAGCTGCATCACCACGCCTGCGCTCCAATGTGAGAAGCACAGCTACGCTGCTGTGTCCATGTGCAGTAGCATGGATGTACCAGCTGGCAAGGTTTACCAGTCTTGCCCACACAGAAAGGGATTTTAGTTATTCTAGGTTTGGGATCCAGAAAGCTAGGACACCTTATGGGAAGGATCATGTCATATTGCAGATTCTTCTCAGGGAAGATATAACATAATTCTCATAGATGACACAGACTCAGGGCAGTTAGGGCGGATGCCTTTGAATCATGAACCCAGTATGACAGTCTGCCTTCCTGTATATTTCCAGACCAGGGCTTTCTGAAGCCCAGAACCAACAGGCTCTATACCTGCGTCATGTCAAAAGCCTGTCATTACAGGACAGAATGCTCTTCTTACCTGAGGATGGTGGGGCTGGAGAGTCCTGCATCTTCTTCAAGCTCTCCAACAGTGGGTTAGAGCTAGGAGCTGGGAGGGCGGCTGGTGAGGCGGCAGGCCCCACAGCAGGCAGGGTGAACATGAAAGGAGGATTGGTGGCAGGTGGGGTTTCAGTGGCCGAGGTGGGGGCATCATCTAAGGAGGAGAGACAATCTTCAAGTTCCAGAGCAAAGGTACAGGAAGCTCAGAGCCCAAAATGCTTGTTCAGAAATGTGTCCCTATTCTCACAGATGGGACGCTAGACTGCAGGTCTCAATGAAGACCCAAGCAGGTTTCCCCGAGAAGAACAAACAAAGGAAGCTGGAGGGTGGGAGTGGCACTTGGCCTGTGCTGGAGTGGAGGTGGAAGGACTGCGAGGGTGATGCCAACCTGGATTAGACAGTAACACCATTTTCACTAAGAAAACAAAACTTTCAGGTTCCGTGGAAAAGTGTTAGTAACAGCTACTGGAAATAAAACTGGTGAAATCAGGGGACAAAAAATTCAAGAGCTGACTATGGTGGCATCCATCTGTAGCCCAGCATTTGGAAGGCTGAAGCAGGGTTATGAATCTGAAGACAGCCTTGGGTAGATGAATCTAGACTCAAAACTGGAGCAAAGGGGAATCAAGCGCTCTACTACTACTCTTCCAAGGAGAGCTGTGGAAACAAACCTCAACACAGCAAGGTGCTCAGCCCCGATCACACTGCACTCTGCGGCCTTACCTGTCTTGTCCTCCAAAACCTTGTTAAACCACTGCAGTGAAGCTTTCCTCTCCATGTCCAGGTCTTCGGCAGTGATGGAATAGCCAAGCTCAGGGGGTGGAGGCTACCCAAGAGAACAAAGACAGGTTAGGCTGACCCCCAGAAGAGGAAGAAACCTGTTCCCAGCCCGAGTCTAAAAAGAGCTGAGGGCTGGAGAGATGGCTCAGCAGTTAAGAGCATTGCCTGCTCTTCCAAAGGTCCTGAGTTCAATTCCCAGCAACCACATGGTGGCTTACAACCATCTGTAATGAGGTCTGGTGCCCTCTTCTGGCCTGCAGACATACACACAGACAGAATATTGTATACATAATAAATAAATATTTAAAAAAAAAAAAAAAAAAAAAGAGCTGAGAGGGAGGGACAAGACATACCAGGGTGAGCTGGTCCCCTCGCCGGGAGGGCAGCAACTGAACTTTGCGTTTGCGTTGCCCAGAGCTGCCAGATGTGGGTGGGGAAGTCCAAGAGTTCTGCTGCTTCCCAGTGGCTGAATCTGCAACTACAGACAAACAGGTTTGCTGGCCTCCCTGCTCCTCCAGGACAGAATGGTTTTGTTGGAAGACATCATGTTTTCTGTGTGTGAGTGGCCTGCAAGTATCTGCAATGTTATTCAAAAGGTACACACAACTGCTTGGGGGATGGGAGTGACCCCGAGCCCCACATGAGCTCATCACCTACCAGTCCTTGCACTCAGCACTGGGCTGTGTCTGCTTTTCTCTCTTCTCACACTAAGGGCCAGATTATCTTCCATGCCCCAGATAGAGCAATGCTCTGTTAACTTCAATGGTGTTAACTTCCACTGCATACGCCACCCTCAGCCCACATGGCTTCTCTACTTACCCTTTTCTCTTGGGGACTCCTTGTCTGTTACCAAGGGAGCTGAAGAACTGGAAGGGTGACACGGCTCCTCCTCTCTGTGGGGATGGTGAAAAGGCTAGATTTTGTTTGGGAAGACTACCAGGAATGCACAGCACCTCACTCGCTCACACATGGCCAACGTCTAGAAAGATCATGGCTCCCGGTCTCAGCACGTCACCATGTCACACTTCTTGTAGAAGTGGAGGTGAGCAGTTGACAAGTGGCCACAAGCATCTGGTCTTTAAACACAGAACTGCGAAGCTTTACTCAGAGCCTGTCAAGTCCAGGGCCCCAGACTGCATTTTCAGGCTCTAACAGTGGGTTAGTGATGGAGCTGGAGTGAAGCTGGTGAGAAGGCAGGCCCGTGACAGACAGGGTGAAAATAAAAAGGCTGGGTGGCATGGAGGGTCAGACACGACAGACCTGATCCCTGAGGGAGCCGAGCGCCAGTGAAGAGTGAGCTGGGGCCAGGGACCCAGGCTCCCTGCTGACCCGATCCACTCTGCACTCCACTCCCAGTGGCCTCTGCACCACTCCCACTGGAGTACGAGACAGAGAAGGGACCCCAACCATCAGTGTGCTCAGACTGCACGACAGGGGAACATCTGTAGCAGGCACTAGCTGCTCTTCTAGGGCTTTGACTCTGATTTGCTCAGTCAGAGTCAATAAAAGCCCAAAAGCCAATCCCTGTGAAGCCCCATTCCCCCCATCCATACAAAGTGATCAGAAGTGAATGGTGATTACCTTGTTTTCTTGGCTGGCCTCTCTGGTGTCTGGGAGCGAGAGGAAGCTGGGCTAGAAAAGGGGGATGAGGTGGGGCCACCACTCCTCTTCCACAGCTGCAAGTCAAGCAGAGTGGCACATTTGAGACTACCACTGAGAACATGACTAGAGACATTCTGAATAGGCCGGGCATGGTGGAGCTCTGATTTTGAGGCCAGCCTGGTCTATATAGTGAGTTATAGGACAGCCAAAACCAAACCAAAATAAAAAACAACTTTTTTGAGGGGCTGGAGATATGGCTCAGCAGTTAAGAAACACATGCTGCACTTGTAGAGGGTCCAGGTTTGGTTCTCAGCACCCACATCAGGCTGCTCATAAGTACTGTAACTCTAGTGCCAGGAGATCGGATGCTTTCTGGCTTCTGCAGGTACCTGCATGCATATGGTGCACCTAAATTCACACAGACTCAAATAAGTAAGTTTTTTTTTTTCCTTTTTTGAGTCCAAGTCTCACTGAATAGTCCTGGTTGCAATTCTTTATGTAGACCAGGCTAGCTGAAAGCTTAGAGTATGCCACTGCACCTGACAAAATAATAAATCTTAAAAGAATGCGTGTACCCATTACATATTCCAACAATGATGATCTACGGGTATACCCTTTATTTTGCAGATTCTGACATTCTATCAGAGTAAGCTTATGCATATTAAAAACTACAAACTGGGTGTGGTGGTGCAAGCCTGAAACCCCAGTACTTGGGAAGCAGAAGCAGGATAGCCACTGCAAGTTCAAGCCCAGACTGAGAACATAGCAAACTTCAGGATAGCCAGGGATCCATAACACCTTTTCTCAAAAAACAAAACCAAACAAAAAAGATAACTGATCTACCTGTGCAAGCCCATACAGCTACTAGTGTCAATGTCAATATTAATATCAAGTCTGCCTGAAAGCAAAGCTGCCTGGCTTCCCTACCCACAGATATTAACTAGCTCTAAACAAGAATAACTACTTCATGTTTTAAAAACATGTACTAAATTCCAACTGTTTACAGATCTCATCTACACGTCAAACTGAACGAATCTTTTTTTAAAAAGATTTATTGATTGATTGATTGATTGATTGATTTATGCATACATACAGTATCCGGCCTGTAGGACAGACAAGGGCACCAGATCTCATTATAGGTGGTTTTGAGTCACCATGTGGTTGCTGGGAATTGAACTCAGGACCTCTGGAAGAGCAAGCAGTCAGTGCTCTTAACCTCTGAGCCATCTCTCCAGCCCCTGAATGAACCTTTTCAACCACATCAGCACCACCTACTGCACTGTTGTTTTCCCATGGTCCATCTGCAGCAACAGCTCCACTTATACCAGTCCCACAGATCAATGTTTTATCTTATTTGCTAGTTAAGGCTTTGTATTGGTTAGCCTAGAGACAGATCCAATGCCAGGCAAAAGAGAGTGGTCTGCATCTTTGTTCGCGGCCCTGAGAGATACCTGAGAGATACCACGGGTGGAGCTGTAGGAGCTGGTGATGGCATTGCGGCTGGAGCTGGGGATGCCTCCTGTGCATGTACTAGTCAGGGAGCTAACAGAGGAGGTGCGAGACCGTTTGTTCAAGTGGTCATCTGAGCTCTGGGAAGCCAGACTTCTCTTCAGGGAGCCAGGCCTAACAGAAAGGAAGAAGACATGCTACTGAAGATATGTTCTTCTAGTATTTCCTCCATGGCTGCAACATAGCTTTTTGAATAAACCTGAAGAAAGCCATAATATTCTCACGGCACTATCAGCAAATGACAAGGCGACCCATATCTGACACAGTGAATGGGTAAAGCACAGCATGGTCAACGCACACAGGAACGTAGAGAGCAGAGCACACGTGTGGGGTTGGAGGGAAGGATGACATCTTGACTGTGGCTTCTGGGGAACTTTAATGCCCTTCAATAAAGCTGTTCAGAGAAAAATCAGAGTTAAGGACCAACCACAGTCAGCCAGGCAGTGGTGGCACACACCTTTAATCCCAGCACTTGAGAGGCAGAGGCAGGCAATCTCAGTTGAGTTCAAGGCCAGCCTGCTCTACAGAGTGAGTTCCAGGACAGTCAGGACTGTTACACAGAGAAACCCAGTCTCAAAAAACCAAACCAAACCAAACAACAACAACAAAAAAACCAACCACTCTCCCGAGCCTCCAACCCCAAAAGGAATCTCCCCCATAATCCTCTTTGTAGGCCTGTGTTTCTAGCTTTGCTACACTATGGTCCCAGGGCCACCCGCATCAACCACAAACCAGATGATACTTCAGCAAGATGTGTTTCCATTTTCACCTGTGCAACCCGTCTGCAGCCACAGCCAGCCAGCAGTTCCATCCTTTCACGCAATAGTGCTTTAGTTTTAGAGGACCATTATCTTAGCTGGCTCCCGGATCTCTGGGTTTCCCCTGAGACTGTCCCTAGGTTAGAGCCTCCAAAACCACCTGATCACCAATGTTTACCCATTTCAGGCCCTTTTACATCTCAGTGATCTACAAGATCATGTCTCCTGAAGTGCAGTACAGTGAGCTGAATACAAGGCTTCATAGACAGCCTTTTTACTATAGGGGAACCTATGTCCTTTGCGCCCAAACTTTTTTTAAAATTTTAAAATTCAAATGTAGAGATATTTAGTATTTATCTTAAATTCCATGTTATAACATTTCTTGAACTGCAGAAGCCTTATGATCTTGTGACCTCCTGTGAAGGGTCAACTATAACATGTTAGTGAAGTAGATAAAGTAAGACAGAAAAGACCAATCATTGGACATGGACTTATTCATTTATTTAGTAGTTTACTTAAAGCACTATAAGATTTCACTTGCTACTTGGAATAGAATGACCTAGAGAAACACAAGGTTGTTGCCCTTAACAATCTGAACACAAACGCTTACGCCTGTCACTGTAATATATGCCTTTAAAACCACCCGACTACCACATATGCTTCTGTAAAATCTCACCTGCTTTTTCACCCACCCCCTTATGGTTTTAGAGTATAAAATAAGAACACAAACTGGGCCGGGTGGTGGTGGCGCACGCCTTTAATCCCAGCACTCGGGAGGCAGAGGCAGCCGGATCTCTGTGAGTTCGAGACCAGCCTGGTCTACAAGAGCTAGTTCCAGGACAGGCTTCAAACCCACAGAGAAACCCTGTCTCGAAAAAACCAAAAAAAAAACAAAAAAAAAAAAGAACACAAACTGGACCTAGGAGCAAGGAAGGCCTTTTGGGAGCTGTCCTGGCTTTGGTCCACTAGTGAATACATCTCCTCTCCTCCACTCCCACTGGTGTCAGAGTGCTTATTCCAGAAAGATCACCACAACATTAGCACAACAGATAGAATGTCATTAAACACAGACCCTCCCTATGCATCTCACTCCGGTTAGTGGAAAAACATGGCAAGAGACTGCAGAGAAAATACCTAAGCATGGCAAATTAGTCAAGAAGAGTGTGAACTGGACAGGACGCAGAAAGCGAAGAGGAAAGCCGACAGCTACAGCTGCCAAAGTGCACTTTTCCAAGCATCACCAAGGGTTTAACTTACTTGGGCACAAATGCAGCAGGGACTCCGTTGGCAACAAGGGGCTCGAATGCTGAATGCCCACTCCCACTGCTATCGTGGCGCCTGTGATAAACCAAAAAGTCCCTCATTACTGCGCCTGTCTTCCCAACCCTTGTAAGCATTTCCCAAACCAGCCATATAGCTCAGCAGGTAAAGGCACTTGCTGCAAGCCTGCCGACCTTCATTTAACTCTGGGAATCCTTGCACCCCACAGGTAGAAAAAGAGACCCTCATAAGCTATGCTCTGCCCTCCATGTATGAACCAACTCACACACAAACACAATAAACAGTGTAAAGAAAATTGAAAGTATTTCTTCATATTCCTGGGGCCCAGCACTACCTCTGTAGAGTATACATTTCATGCTAAACAAGAAAAAGTTTATTTCAAACCACTGGGTTCTAGAAGGTCCATTACTCTAAAACTATCCTGGTTAACTAAGAAGCAGAGCAAGAAGGACCCTGTAATAAACCTCAGCAACTCAGGTACATCACAAGAAGGAAACACAGTCTGAATCAGGTTCTTGTTATCCTGTCCAAACTATACCAGAACTCATTATGTAGCCCCAGGCTATCTTTGGACTTCCAGTCCTCCTGGCACAGTGCTGGGGATTACAGGTGCCAGCTACCATTCCTGGCAGATTTATCAGTTTTTAGTGGCTGATTTTGTATCAAAATATTGTAAATTCAGCTGCAATATAGGTAACAGTCAACATACCCTCAGTGTGCCAGAAAGCTCTATACATTACACACTAGAGTATACTCATGGGGTTGGAGAAATGGCTCAGTGGTTAAGATGCCTCAGGTATTAAGAAGGATCAGCAGCTGGACCTGGGTTCAATTCCTAGCACCCACACAGCAGTTCACAACTGTCTGTAACTCCAGTTCCACAGGATCTGGCACCCTCACATAGCGATATATACAGTCAAAACCGCAATGTACATTAAATCCTTGAAAAAAATGGAAGAGCCTGGTAGTGGTGGCACATACCTTTAATCCCAGCACTCGGGAAGCAGAGGCAGGTGGATCTCTGTGAGTTCGAGGCCAGCCTGGTCTACAAGAGCTAGTTCCAGGACAGGCTCCAAAACTACAGAGAAACCCTGTCTCGAAAAACCAAATTAAAAAAAAAAAAAAAAAAAAAAAAGAAGCGAACTGTATTAAAGTCCTTACTACGAAGCTGTCCCAAGGCTCACATTGGAGCTGGCCTCTATACCTTCGTGGAAATCAACTATGTTTCCACAAATTCTCTGGAGTTCACCTGGCAAGCAGCTTTAGTACTCTCCTGATCAGTACCTTCTCTTGTTTTCCTGGCCATCGAGGGGTAGCTGGTCTTCTTCCTCCACTGTCCTTTTCTTCTTTTCTCTGAGGGCATTCAGCACGGTCTCCTTCGCACAAGGATCCGGGACATTACTTGATGGTGAAGACAATGTTGTGTTGAGTGTCTGCTCTGGCCTATAACGAAAGATAAAATTCTAGAAACAGAATATTTTTATCTATCACGGACAGAAGAGAGACCAGAAGCTAACTGACAATTGAGACCTTAACTCATATATGTGTAGAAGCTATCATGATTAGTAAATCAGGCCTGGTAGCTTAGCCTGCAATCCTAACAGTGAGAAGTCAGAAGCAGGAGGATCATCCCGAGTTTGGGGCCAGCCTGAGAAACAGTCAATTTCAGGTCAACCTGTTCTATGAATAGAGTGTGACTGAGCACACACGTGTGTGTGCGTGTAGAAATGGCTCAGTGATGAGGAGCTGCACAATCACGAGGACTGGTGTTCAGATCCCAGCACCCACACAACTAAGGCATCTGGCATAACCCTGTAACCCCTTGTGAGCTTCAGGTTAGGGAGATACCCTGGACTCAAGTAAGGAAGTGAGAGCAATAAAGGAAATCTGAGGCTTTCTTCTGGTCTCCACAAAGGTGCTTACCTGTATATACACGTTTGTATACACACACACACACACACACTTACATGGATGAACGAAGTAACTTGCTGTCCGGAGGGGCAATCCTCACGGTCACTGGGCTACACACCATTCTTGAGTTCCGTGCAGACAGCACAGCCTTCTTGTGACCACCATTCCAGCACACCGTTGGCAGTGCCCCAAGCAAGGAGTATTGGGCCTGCTGAATGGGATAGCGTCTTCGGGGTGTTATAACGAACCGACTAGATAAAGACCCACACTCTCTGTAGGGAATAGGAGACACATGCTGGAACCAGAGTCTTAAAGGAACACCTAATTCAACTGACTGCAGAAACAGAGGCATTAATACTTCCTTTCCAGAGAATATCAACCTCTCTCTCTTATTTATTTTTAACAGTGACAAAACTCAGGGGTGTATGCATGCTAGACAAAGCACTCTGCCACTGACAAGGCAGATCTCCAATTTTTCTAAGCAACAGGGAACACGGCATTTGGACGGCAAACTTCTCCCATTCCATCCGAGGGCAGAGAAGATCAGCTGCTTAACGGCTGTCTCTACCATGGTCTTCAACAAACTAAGTACTTCAGAAGCCCACACAGGTACGTCAGAAGCACATGCAGATGGGCTGTGTAGGGATAATTCTGTCCAATTTGTCTGCACGACATAGCCGGAGCCAAACAGGAGCAGGTATTCAACACCGCAACCGAACACATGTATCAGGGCCAGTGACATGGCTGAGTGGGTAGAGGTGCTTGCTGCCAAAAGCCTGATGACGTGAGATCAATCTCAGGGGCCCACACGGTGAAAGGAGAAAAACAAACAAACACACAAAAACCCCTCAACAAACAAACACACAAGCTTCATCCAGAATCTAGGCTGACTGCGGTGCAGCACACCTGTAACCCCAGCACCGTGGAGGTGCGAGCAGAAGGGTCAGCAGGCCAAAGTCATCCTCACTTACAGATGGTGTTCATGGAACAACGTGAGCTACAAGAGATCAGTATCTCAGAAAAAACTAAAACCAAAGGCTGGGCAATGAATGGGCAGACTGCTTGCTGCCGTGAATGAAGCTGAGGATCCGATCCCACCACATCACTGTAATCCTGTCCTTGAACTCCTCCTCATCCAGGAGGTGGAGGCAGGAGGATGAGGAGTTCAGGGACAGCCTCAACCAAAGAAAGGGTTCGAGATCAGCCGATTTGGACCACCAAGCACCCTACCTTAAAAAAAAAAATAGTGAAAAGACAGGAGAGTAGTAAAGAGAAAGAGGAGTGATAGAAAGAAAAGAAAAGGTTACATCAAAGAAAAAAGTAAGGGAAAGTCGGATTTCCAGGTGGAGCCCTAGGTTAAAGCCGCAGCGACCCTAAAAAAGATGGCCATGACTTACCGGTGGGGTAGCCGCCGGGAGGGTCGTAAAAGCGGGGTGGGGAGCGCGGGATAGACGTGGTGGACTCGCTGGGCCGCCGACGCGGGCGGCGGGGAACGTGAGGGTGGGCGGCGGCCCGGCCTGTCCCGAGGGTCCTGCGCCACGGCAGGCTGGGGAGGGCCGGGCTTGCCCAGGTAGCTGCCCATAAGTAAGAGCTCAGCGGGGTCGGGGCCTCCAAGCGGGCTGCGGGGCTCACAGAGGCTGCCGTTGACCGCCGACTTAGCCGGAGGCGGCGAAGCAGTGAGCGCGGGCCGCGGGTGGCGGCGCGAGACGCGCACGAACGACGATAGGCCCCGTGGGCCGCGGGGCTCGCGACTCAGGCCCCACCAGGCCGCGCTCGCCCCCACGGCCAGCCAGGCCAACGCGGCCGCCGCTGGCACTAGGTAGAGCGCCAGGCCGAGCAGCGCTAGGCCGAGTGCCGCGGCGCCCGCCGGTCCTCCGCAGCCGCGGGCGCGGCCCCGACCCTCCCGTAAACCCAATGGGGGCCGCGACCGCTCGACTCCGTCAGCCGCGGCTGCCGCCGGAGACATCGCGGCTCCGCGCCGCGGAGCGGACTTAAATATCCCAGGGTACACCGCGCCGTGCGCCGCCGCTTACGTCACTCTCCCCGACGCGGCGCGCCGGGTGAAAAGGGGAAACGCGGCGGCGTGGCTAACGAGGCGCGAGAGGTTTGTTTTGAAAAATTACGGTTTGGGTAGACGTTGTTGACCTTTAATCCCAGCACCCAGGAGGCAGAAGCAGGAGGATGTCTGTGAACTCGAGGCCAGCCTGGTTCACAAAGAGAGTTCCAGGATAGCCAGGGCTACGTAGAGACTTAAAGCCTGGCTCAAAATGTAACGAAAATCCAGGGCGGTGGGCAGTGCACACCTTCAGTCCCAGTATGTGGGAGACAGAGGCAGGAGAATTTCTGAATTTGAGGCCAGCCTGAACTACACGATGAGTTCCAGGACAGCCAGGCATACACAGAGAAACCCTTTCTCAACAAAACAAAACAAACAAACAAACAAAAAAAAAAAAAACCCAACCAAGAACTAAAGCACAACAAAAGAAACCAAAACAAAACCATCTGACATACTGTTCTGACACTTGAGGTTGAGGAAGAGCCGCATTAGAAATCAAGGCAGTGGCCGGGCATTGGTGGTGCACGCCTTTAACCCCAGCATTTGGGAGGCAGAGGCAGGCGGATCTCTGAGTTCGAAGCCAGCCTGGTCTACAAGAGCTAGTTCCAGGACAAGCTCCAAAGCTACAGAGAAACCCTGTCTCGAAAAACAAAACAACAAAACAAAAACAAACAAAAAACAAAAAAACAAAAAAAAAAGAAAAAGAAAAAAAGAGGAAAGAAAGAAAAGAAATCAAGGCAGTGAGCCTGTTGGCATTTGCCTGTAATCCTGGCATTTGGGAGGTGAAGGCAGAAGTTGGATTGTGAGTTCTAGTCCAATCTGGGCTAGTTAGACCCCTGTCTCAAACAAAACAAAACCCCATCAATCAAAGGCTAGCCAGGGTGCATAGTGAAATCCTGTGTGGAAAAAGTCAATCAGATGGATGGGGCAGATTGGGCAGATGGATGCCCCAATGTTGCAGAGGAACTTTGGGTGACTGTCCAGGCAGCCAGCTGTTTCTGTCATTACATTTTTCGGAAGTCGCTTGCTTGTACTTCCTGCTTACTCAGTTAATGTTATTTCCTTCTTGGGTCTCTGAGGGAGTCGAAGACTAGACAGTTATAGTTTTCTTTCTTACCTGGTGCAGAAAGCAGGGTATGATGGAAAGTAAATTAGGTACAAGACTTTGGACTCACCAAGATAGGATAGATATGAAGTATTTTCTCTGAATTTGTCAAATGCAAATGGACTAGACATTGTTGATGTATTTATTGCCTGTATATATTGTATATAGTTATTGTACTTATTGTGTATAGTTTTTCTTATATTAGTTACAGCCCTTTTAAAATTTTAGACAAAAAGGGGAAATGTAATGATATTTCATTTGTATTTTAATAAATAAACTTGCCTGAATATTAGAAAGTAAAACAGCCCCACTGGTCAGCCTTATAGACCAGGCAGTGGTAACACACACTTTTAATCCCAGTAGCCACACGAGTTTGCCATAGAAACCGGGTGTCTGCCTTCAATTCCAGCCGTAGAGAGGATTATAAAACAGGAGGAGACAGCTCTCAGACTCAGTCTCATCCTGAGGTTTCCTGGAGGCAGGATCACCATTTTTGGACTAGGTCGAGGTAAGAGCCGGTGGCTGGCTGCTTTGCTTTTTCTGGTCTTCAGGTTGAACCTCAATATCTGTTTTTATTAATCGTGCTTCACCCAGAGCTTACCAATTTGGCTTGGCTGGTCAAAAAGACTCAAGCTCTGTTTGTGTCTACTTCAGTACTGGGATGATAGGGACTTGCTGCTGTGCCCAGGTTTGTTTGGGTTTTGTTTGTTTGTTTGTTTGTTTTGGTTTTTGTTTTTTGGTTTCAAGATAGGGTTTCTCCGCGTGACAGTCCTTGCTAACCTGGAACTTGATTTGTCGGCCAAGTTGGCCTTGAACTCACAGAGATCCACCTGCCTCAGCCTCCTGAGTGCTGGGATTAAAGTG
The DNA here is from genome assembly GCF_950005125.1 of Chionomys nivalis. Classification (NCBI taxonomy): domain Eukaryota; kingdom Metazoa; phylum Chordata; class Mammalia; order Rodentia; family Cricetidae; genus Chionomys; species Chionomys nivalis. Next base: position 98,699,843 of record NC_080088.1, on the reverse strand, counting down.
TGCTCCACCACACCAGGCCTCTGTGCTCGGGTTTTATATTCACATTGGAGATCTAGGATTAGGTCCTGTGTTTTATATTCACATTGGAGATCTAGGATTAGGTCCTGAGCTCGCACAGGAAACACTGTGCCAGTGGAGCCGTCTTCCCAGCCCATATTTTTCTTTTGGGGGTCGTGGGGACGATTGAAAGCTGCTGATTCTTGGCCGGGCGGTGGTGGCACACGCCTTTAATCCCAGCACTCAGGAGGCAGAGGCAGGCGGATCTCTGTGAGTTCGAGGCCAGCCTGGTCTACAAGAGCTAGTTCCAGGACAGGAACCAAAAAGCTACAGAGAAACCCTGTCTCGAAAATCAAAAAAAAAAAAAAAAAAAGAAAGAAAGAAAGAAAGAAAGAAAGAAAGAAAGAAAGAAAGAAAGCTGCTGATTCTCCACAATCAAGAGCAAGGTAAAGCCAGGCATGGGGAGAGAGGACAAGATGGACAAGAGAGAAGGGGGTTGGGAGAGAGAGGCAGGAGCTGGAGTTCAGAGACAATGCACATTGTTTAGTTTTTAATGAATACTAGCTGAACTGGTAAATGCCAGCGAGTAAAGTCGAGAGACAGACTGGTCCTCCTCAACAGGAGTTTTCTTAGTTTCTCAGGTGGAATCCAGGGGAGCTTTATTGTGTAGCTGCCACTAGAGGGCGGCCCCGGGCTTTTCTGTAAAGGCACACCCAGCCTTACCTATCAAGCTTTACCTAGGTCTTAGGGAGTCGCTAAAGCACTGTCTAAAGGACACAAGACCAAGCTACCTGAGGCTTGTATTTGTCCTTTGAAAAATGTGGTTAACAAAATAGCAAAATGGATCAAGTTTGTGCTTGGAACTTGCAACCTACTCCTTCAGTCGTTTCAGGGGGTGGGGTGAGCCGAACCCACTGTACCTATTCAAGAGTTAGAGCCAGGAGGCTGAACAGTGCAAGGTCATCCTTACCTATTGAGTGTTCCATTACAGCCTGGATTACAGGAGACCCTGTCCTACCCCAAAAAGGGGAGAGGTTGAGGAGATGGCTCAGTAGGTATGCTGGTTGGTTTGTGTCAATTTGACATAAACGAAATATCTAGGAAGAGAAACCTCAACTGGAAAAATTCCTCCTTTTTTTTTTCTCCCCCGAGACCAGGTTTCTCTCTGTAGCTTTGGAGCCTGTCCTGGAACTTAACTCTGACGACCAGGCTGGCCTGCAAATGCACTGAGATCCACCTGCCTCTGCCTCCCAAGTGCTGGGATTAAAGGCGTGCGCCACCACTGCCCAGCACCTGTAGGCAACTCTTAGAGCATTTTTTGGTTAATGATGGATGTGGCAGGGGACCAGACCCTGTGGGTGGTGCCATGTCTGGGTAGGTGGTCCCAAGCATGGATAAATAGCTAAATAAGCCATTGAGGAGCAAGCCAAGAAACAGCTTCCGTAGTCTTTCATGGTCTCTGCTTCAGTTCCTGCCTCCAGGTTCTTGCCCTGACTCCCTTCCTTGATGGCCTATGATGTAGAAGGGCAAGCCAAATCCACCCTTCCTCCCCAAGCTGCTTTTGGTCATGTTTTGCTTTTGTTTCTATCACTGCAGCAGAAACCCAGCCTAATAGGTAAATCGCTTGCTTCACTTAAATCTCTAGCACCCACATTAAAAGCCAGGGGCAGCCAGGTGGTGGTGGCACATGCCTTTAATCCCAGCACTCAGGAGGCAGAGGCAGGCGGATCTCTGAGTTGGAGGCCAGCCTGGTCTACAAGAGCTAGTTCCAGAATAGGCTTCAAAGCTACCGAGAAACCTGGTGCGGGAGAATTGTCTGTATTCTGTCAATCATATTTTAAATAAACACTGATTGGCCAGGCAGGAAGTATAGGCAGGTCAAACAGACAGGAAGTAGAGGTGGGGTGATGAGAACAGGAGAATGCTAGGAAGGAAGAAGCCCATTCCTGCCAGACCAACCCAGACCACTGAAGAAGCAACATGTGACCTGCCCCGCTGTGAAAGATACTAAGCCATGTGGCTAACATAGATAAGAATAATGGGTTAATATAAGTTACAAGAGCTAATAAGTAGCCTGAGCTAATGGGCCAATCAGTTTTATAACTTATGGAGATCTCTGTGTGATTTTCTTTGGGACTTGCTGGCTGTGGGGTACTGAGAGGGACAGAAACCCCAACAAACCGGCCCTCATGTTACAGAAGCCCTGTGTGTGTGTGGGGGGAAAGCCAGGGGCAGCTGGGCATGGTGGCACATACCTTTGATCCTGGTACTCCAGAAGCAGAGGCAGAAGGACCTCTGAGTTCGAGGGCAATCTGTTCTCCATAGTGAGCTCCAGGACAGCTGGAACTATGGCAACTCTGTCTCAAAATACAAAAGAAAAATCCAGTTGTGTGTCCTTGTAACCCCAGTGATGGTGAGATGGGAGACAAAAAAATTTTTGTTTTTCTGGTTTTTCGAGACAGGGTTTCTCTAACATTCCTAGCTGTGCTAGAACTAACTCTTGTATACCAGGCTGGTCTTGAATTCACAGAGATCTGCCTGTCTCTGCCTCCCAAGTGCTGGGATTATAGGCATGTGCAACCACTGCCCAACTGTATCTGATAATTGTTAATAAATGTTTGACGACAGTACTGGTTTTAAAGTAACCCTTTTTGGACTGTGTGTGTGTGTGTGTGTGTGTGTATGTGTGTGTAACGCTAAGTTGTGCCCCAGTTCTGACTTCTACTCTTGACATGAAAACAGACTCCTGAATCCCAGGCAGCACAGAGAAGTGGTGCTGTCAGTCACTGTCTGAGTTGAAGGCAAGATTGCAGGGTAGGGGCCCGATATATGGCTTAAGTGGTAACGGTGTCTACCATGCAAATCTGATGGACCTTGCTTGGATTTCCTAGGACCCACACAAAGGTAGAAGGAGAGAACCAACTCCACAAAGTTGTCCTCTGACCTAACTACACACACACCGTGGAACGTATACCCCCATACCTATGTCACGTGCACACGCATGTATACACACACACACACAATGATAATGTTTGCATTTTTTGAGACAGGGTTTCTCTGTGTAACAATCCTCCCTATGTAGATCAGGCTGGCCTCGAATTTAGAGCTCCATCTGCCTCTGCCTCCCGAGTGCTGGAGTTAAAGGTGTGGGCACCTGTGCCCAGTGTACATCTTTTAAAAGGAAGGCAGTTGTGTGATGCCTTTTTGCTGTGGACTTGTTGGCTCTTCCCACTTGCCTTGTGTGGTTGCTAGGCCTTGTCCAGCCTCCCTCCATGCAGGATTTCCTGGGGAAGCTGAAGGGAGCAGGCAGAGGTGGGGGGACCCATGGCACCGTGGTTCAGGGACCCATGGCACCGTGGTTCTCCCCAGGCTTCTCTTACTTTGGTGATGAGTGGGCAGGTTTGTTTTTGAATTTTTTCCAATTTTTTGAATGTTAGTTTTATTTTCTTTATTTTTTATTTTTTAAAGATTTATTTATTAAGCATACAATGTACTGCTGGCAAGGAAGGCACCAGATCTCATTACAGATGGTTGTGAGCCACCATGTGGTTGCTGGGAATCGAACTCGGGACCTCTGGAAGAGCAACCAGTGCTCTTACCCTCTGAGCCATCTCTCCAGCCCCTGTTAGTTTTATTTATTGTGTGTATGTGGGTGCTTTGCCTGCCTGTATGTATTGCACCGTGTGCCTGCCTGGTGCCAGAGGAGAGGGCATTGGACCGCCTAGAACTGAAGTTATGGGTGGCTGCAAATTGTCTGCCATGTGGATGCTGAGAATCACTCCCGGGCCCTCTGCAAGAACAAGTGCTCTTAACTGCTGAGCCATCTCTTCAGCCCCGTTTTTAGGGTGTTTGTTTGATTTTTGCTTTTCAAGACAGGGTTTCTCTGTGTAACAGTTCCGGCTGTCATGAAAGTCACTCTGTAGACCAGGCTGGCTTCATACTCACAGAGATCTGCCTGCCTCTGCCTCCTGAGTGCTGGGATTAAAGGCATGCGCCACCACCGACCAGTGTTTTTAGTTTTTTTGAGACAGGGTTCAGTGTAGCTCGGGCTAGCTTCAGTGTGTAGCTGAGGTTACCTTGACTTTCTGACCTGCTGCTGCTACCTCCCAAGTCACAGGTATGCAGGCCACCATACCCTGACTTCAATTTGATTTTATCTTCTGGGGACAGGCACCAAATTTGCTTGCAACTTTGTCACAGAGAAAGGTTTGAAAGGTACAAGGACGGCTGCTCCTGTGTTCTCCAGCCTCCTGTTCTGAGCCATTGGCTACTCCAGCCCAGGGGTGGCTATGATGGCCTTCAATTGTGATGTCGCCTCTGGCTTCTTTAAAAGGTAAACTTGGTTGGCTGTGGGCTCCCACACAGGTAGGTGGGTCAGATTCCTGTCGCCCGAAGTTTGAAGATGAAATTCCCATCCATTGGCCAATCTGCAGTGATCCACACTTATAATCCCAACACTCGGGAGGTGGAGGCCAGGAAGGTCAGAAGTTCAAGGTCATCCTCGGTTACCTAGTAGAGTTTGAGGCCAGACTTCGATTCAGGAACAGAAGGACCCTGTCTGAAAACTCAAACGTGAAGAAGTAACTAAGAGCCGGGCGGTGGTGGCGCACGCCTTTAATCCCAGCACTCGGGAGGCAGAGGCAGGCAGATCTCTGTGAGTTCGAGTCCAGCCTGGTCTACAAGAGCTAGTTCCAGGACAGGAACCAAAAGCTATGGAGAAACCCTGTCTCGAAAATCAAAAAAAAAAAAAAAAAAAAAAAAAGTATCTAAGATACTCTCAGATAAACAAGTAAAGGAAATGTTTTGATAGTGTAACAAGCCTTAGAAACTGCTTTTGCTACAAAGCACACCTCTCTCTCTCTCTCACACACACACACAAAATATATTTTAAAAAAAATAGAAGCAGGCAATATGGTGGCACATGCCTTTAATCCGAGCCTTTGCAAGGCAGAGGCAGGAGGATCTCTGTGTTTGATACCAGGACAGTCAGGGCTACATAGAGAAATCCTGCCTTGAAAAACAAAAACAAACAAACAAATCAGGCTGAAAACCAGATACCCCTGTATCCCTGCCCTCATTTTGAGCCTGTTTCTCTTACTTCCTCTGCACATACGTTGTCAATAATTCAAGGTGATGTTTGTACCACTCCCCTCAGAGGCTGAACTGGGGCATCTACATGTCAAGTTTTTATAGTGTCCCAGACCGCTGAAAAACTTGGAACCACCTTGTACTCCATGGAGCTGAGCTTCCAAGGATCACCACCAGAGGGCACTGGTTCATCATTGAGAAGGTGCTCAAAGCAGGCGCAGGACCCTTCTGAGAACCTGCTTGTCCCCTCAAGCAGTAAGGACTTCTTTTTTTGTTTTGTTTTTTGTTTTTCAAAACAGGGTTTCTCTAACTTTGGAGCCTGTTCTGGAACTAGCTCTTGTAGACCAGGCTGGCCTTGAACTCACAGAGATCTGCCTCCCGAGTACTGGGATTAAAGGCATGTGCTACCACTGCCCAGCTAGGCAATAAGGACTTTTGGGGGCCACTTTGCAGAAGCAGAACTCAGAGATCAACTGGACCCCCCCCCCTGCTTAATTACACATGGCTCTCTACCCCTGGCCCCTTCAAAACCTACAGCTCAAGTCCCCAGACATGGACAAGGGGTCACTGTACCCCGTTTTAACATATTTTAAAGTAAATAAATAGATTTGTTTATTATGCATGCATACATTCAAATGAGTGGTTTTTTAAGACAGGTTTTTTTCTGTGCAGCACTGGCTGTCCTCAGAGATCTGCATGCTTCTGCCTCCTGAGTGCAGGGATAAAAGGCGTGTGCCACCACTGAACGATATATTGTTTATTTTTTTAAAAGACAGGGCCTCACCCTATTCCCCTGGCTGACCTGGAACTCACAGAGATCCTCCTGCTTCTGCCTCTTGAATGCTGGGATGGAAGGTGTGCACCACATGCCCAGGTTCAGATGTAAACAGATTCCAAGTGTGGTCCCGACCATCATTGTCTTCAGCTCCGCGGTATTGTCACTTGACGAGCTGCCAGGGCTGTGTGAATTCTTTTTTTGTTTTTGTTTTTTCGAGACAGGGTTTCTCTGTGGTTTTGGAGCCTGTCCTGGAACTAGCTCTTGTAGACCAGGCTGGTCTCGAACTCACAGAGATCCGCCTGCCTCTGCCTCCCGAGTGCTGGGATTAAAGGCGTGCGCCACCACTGCCCGGCATGGGCTGTGTGAATTCTGTTCCTGGGAGATCAGAGCTACTCTTCCATGCAGTCTCCTAGAGTAGGTTGGAATTCCTCAGAGCTCAGACTCCTTCCTGGAATGCCCGGCATTCTCCCCTCCTCCACAGTAACTTTAAGGTGCTGTGGCTGTGAGATGATCCTTCTGTATGTTGGGAATGTATATTACTCCCATTGGTTAATAATAAAGGGCTATTTGGCCTATGGCAAGGCAGATAAGGTTAGATGGAACAAGCAGACTGAGGACTTGGATGAAGAGGGGCAGAATGGGGAACAGGCAAGTCAGTCACCCAAGAAGCAAAATTCCAGAGTACCAGTAAAGCCACGGCCATGTGGCAATATAGGGATGAATAGAAATGGGTTCATTTAAATGTAACAGTTAGCTGGTAATAAGCCTGAGCTATAGGCAGAACATTCTGTATTAATATAAGCTTCTGTGTGTTTGTTTGAGATGGGGCGGTCTGGACAAAAGAAAAGCTCCATCTCTGTTTACAATAAGATTTGATGAGTCATCTACTTATGTATTTATTTTAGATTTATTTCTAGTGTTTTGCTTACATGCATGTACATGCCTGGTGCCCAAAGAGGTCCTGGAACTGGAGCTACAGATGGTTGTGAGGCACCACGTGGGTGCTGAGAACTGAACCCAGGTCCTCTGAAAGAGCAGCAAGTGCTCATGAACACTGAGACATCTCTGCAGCCCCTGGTTCGTCTTTTAGTGTTCAGCACTGCTACATGGAAACTATTAAGTTATTTAGTTTTATTCCCAGCACTTTACAATGCCAGGAATGATTAGTCTTTTTTTTTTTAAACATTTATTTATTTATTATGTATACAATATTCTGTCTGTGTGTATGCCTTCAGGCCAGAAGAGGGCAGAAAACCCCATTACAGATGGTTGTGAGCCACCATGTGGTTGCTGGGAACTGAACTCAGGACCTTTGGAAGAGCAGGCAATGCTCTTAACCTCTGAGCCATCTCTCCAGCCCCATGGTTAGTCTTTTTAAAGAAATTTTATACCTTTTCATTTTTCTCTCAGTATAGTACATTTTAAAGGCTTATTTTAATACTTTACATGTAAGTGGCTTTTTTTGCCTGCATGTATGTATGTGTACACACACATGCCTGGTGCTCGTGAAGGTCAGGAGAGTGCCTCAGATCCCCTGGGACTGGTTACAGACACTGGTTGTGAGCTGTCATGTGGGTGTTGGGAATCAAATCTGCTGCAAGAGCAATTCCATTCCCTAAATGGCTGAGCCAATTCTTCACCTCTGAGGATATTACCTTGAATTATTATTTTTTGAGACAAGGTCTTACTATATGTAATCTTGGCTGTCCTAGAACTTGCTGTGTAGACTAGTTTGACCTTGAACTCACAAAGATTCTCCTGCCTCTGCCTTCTGAATGCTGGGAATAAAGGTGTGTGCCAACCATGCTCAGCCTGATCACCATCTTAAAGAAAACAAAATCAAACAAATTTTATTTTTTTTTTGCTTTTTTTGAGACAGGGTTTCCCTGGTTAGCTTTGAAGCCTATCCTGGAACTTGCTCTGTAGACCAGGCTGGCCTCGAACTCACAGAAAACTGCTTTTGTCTCTGAGTGCTGGGATTAAAGGCGTTTGCCACCATGACTCCTGCAATCATTTTTTGTTTGTTTTGAATTTTTTTTCAGATTGCTTTACTATTTAGCCCAGGTCTGCATTGAACTTCAGAACCTCTGCCTCAGCCTCCTCAGTGCTAAGATTATATGCCTTCTTTACCACCATGCCTACATGTTTTTATTTTGTTTGCTTTTGTTTTTGCTTGTCCTCTCCAAAAAAGATTTCTTTTATTTTAATTTTTAGATTTATTTATTAAGTATACAGTATTCTGACAGAAGAGGACATCCGATCTCATTACAAATGGTTGAGTCATCATGTGGTTGCCGGGAACTGAACTCAGGACCTTTGAAAGAGCAGGCAGTGCTCTTAACTGCTGAGCCATCTCTCCAGCCTTTATTTTTTAGTGGTGTATGTGTGTAGATATATGTGTTTGAGTAGAAGTGCCTGAAGACATCCAAAAGCAGGTGTCCAATTCCCTGGATATGGAGGATGTGAGCGTCCTGACTTGGGTGCTGGGAACCAAATTTAGGTCCTCTGCAATGGGAAATAGTCAAGCCATCTCTTCAGCGTCTCTCCTCCCCCCCCTTTCTTTTGAGACAGGGTCTCATGTAGTTTAGGCAGGTCGCAAACTGTCTATATAGCTGAAGCTGCCTCCACTTCAAAGTGCTAAGATCATAAGCATGTTTGACTCCCAGGCCAAATCCTGACAGGGTTCTAGGTGTCCCTCGCGGCCTTGAACTTTGGGTTCAGTGTCTCGGTCTCCCCAGTGCTGGGATTAAAGGCAGGCACCAGTACCTGGGCCTGGAATCTGCCTTTTTATTGTGATGTGTTCCTTACAAAAACGACGCTTGCTACCCATCAAGACATCTATGTGGACTGTTGCTGAACTTGACTGGCAGGGAAGCCTTAGATGGCCCGAGGGTTGCAGCAGGGACTTACCGGACCACACCATGTCCAGGCGGGTTCACATGGACAGTAGACTTGTGCCAGCCGCCCTGGGCCAGCGCAGCCCGGAGCGCTAATCAACACGGAGGTCCAAGAGAGCAGAGACCTCGTGGTCCCAACACGTACCACGCGCCTCTTACGTCACTACGGACCAGCTCCTGCAGGAGAGGCGCCAAAGGCAATCGGTTGCCAGGCAACAAGGCAGCAGCTCCCAGCTCCCAATCAACTGTCAGCTTTTGGCTGGGGGGGGGGGGGTGAGGAGATGCATGTGGTTTGAGTTTTCTAAGTACAGCTGTTTTCTTTACTCTTATTTTCTTCTCGTTTCCTTCCTCTTCCTTTTCTTTCCCATAAAGTCCCTTTCCCTTATTCCACCTCCTTTCTCCTTCCTGTCCTTTCCCGATCCCCTTTCCTACCCTTCAGGCATGCTGATTGGCCAATGAAACAGAGTAAAGGTAGGAAGAAGCCAGCTAGCATGTGCCCCTCCATCTACCCCAGCGAGTGTGTCTCTTGATGCAGCTGAAGCCTTGGGCATTAGACCCTAACTTCTCCAGACTGACTGTGGCTGGATCATCCGTTCCTCTTAGGATTTTTTTTTTTTAAATATTTATTATGTATACAGTATTCTGTCTGCTTGCATGCCTGCAGGTCAGAAGAGGGCACCAGAACTCATTATAGATGGTTGTGAGCCACCATGTGGTTGCTGGGAATTGAACTCAGGACCTTTGGAAGAGCAGGCAGTGCTCTCAACCTCTGAGCCATTTCTCCAGTCCCAGGATTTATTTTTTTAAAGATTTATTTATTATGTATCCAGTGTTCTATCTCCATGTATGTCTACAGGCCAGAAAGAGGGCACCAGATCTCATTACAGATGGTTGTGAGCCACCATGTGGTTCCTGGGAACTGAACTCAGGACCTCTGGAAAAGCAGCCAGTGCTCTTAACCACCGAACCATCTCTCCAACCCTCTTATGGTTTTTAATAAGTACAAAGCAATGTTTCTTTTTTTTTTTTTAAGTGATTTTTGAAGTAGCTTCACTTAGCCCAGGCTGGTCTTGAACTTCTGATCTTCCTGCCTCTATCTCCTAAGGACAGGGCTGAGGTTGCAGCCATATGCCACCCCCATCTTCTGCACCACCCCCATCTTCTGCAATGCTGCAGAGAGAACCTACAGCCCTGTGCTTGGCAGGCAAGCACTCAGCCTTTGAACTACACCTCCTTACAAACTGTGGTGGTTTGACTATAAATGGCCCCCAATTGGCCCATGGGGAGTGTCAATATTAGGAGGTGTGACTTTGTTGGTGGAAGTGTGCCACTAGGGGTGGCCTTTGAGGTCTCAGAAGTTCAAGTTTTCTGCTGCACACAGATCCAGATGTGGAACTCTCAGCCACCCCTCCAGCGCCCCTCTGCATTCATACCGCTATACCTCCTGCCACAATCATGGACTAATCTGAACTGTAAGCCAGCCCCAATAAAATGTCTTTCTTTATAAGAGTTGCTGTGGTCATGGTGTCTCTTCACAACAATAGAAACCCCCCTAAGACACAAACCAATGTTTCTTTAATCGTAATTTTAAAGTTTATGTGCATATGCTTTTCTGTGCATACAGGTAGCCGCAGAAACTAAGAATGTAGGATCTCCTGGAGCTGGACTTACAAGGAGTTGTGAGCTACCTGGTGCAGGTGCTGGGAGATGAACCCAGATCCTCTGGAAGAGCAGCAAGTATTCTTAAGCACTATGCCATCTCTCCAGTCACTCTGTGTATTTAATTTTTTTTTTTAATTTTAAAAAGGAAGCAAGTCGGGTGTGGTAGTTCATGCCCTTAATCCTGACATTCAGAAGGCAGGAGGAGGATCTCCAATTCAAGGCCAGCCTGGTCTACAGAACTAGTTCCAGGATAGTCAAGGCTACACAGAGAAACCCGGTCCTGAAAAACAACACACAAAAAATGGTGTGTCTTATGGGTATGTGTGTGTGCTCGAGTATATGTATGTGTACTACATATGTGTAGGAGCCTGAGGTCAATGGTTGGTATTTGGATACCCGGGAACTGGAGTTAAGGTGGCAGTGAGCTGTCGTGTGAAGCCCATGTATCTCAGAAGACAAACAAGACAATAGAGCCCAATCCTCAGGGCCACTCTGTTGCCCCTTGCTAATCTCTGTTCTCCATGGCCAGGCTGACATCTTTATTGGAAAAATTGAAAACACAGATGCAATGTATTATACAAAGAAAGGTTTTCATTCCATAACAAAAGCACTGTTAGGAGGAAACAGGAGCTGGTGGCCACCTGCCCTGGGAAGGTAGGCACGCAGTGAAAAGCGATTCACTGATAGGAACTGTTCTAATGGAAAACTGTGGAAAAGGTTAAAAACAGAAGGGGGGCATAAACTAACAAAAAACAACCCCATCCCTGCAAGTTTGAGAGTCTGTTATAAGCTTGAGACATTTAGGTTATCACCAAGATTTAGTGGGATTCCTCGGTTTGTCCCTAGAATGCTAATCAGTTTAACTTAGGGTCTTCAAACCTGAGGTAGTTGAGGGTCACCTGAAAAATATGTCTAAGGATCTATATGTTCGGAACTGGATCCAGTCCCATCTAACCAGCCGTTTCTGGCTTTGGCTACTGGGAGAGGAGGCTCTCTACCATTGTGGTGGCCAGTCCCGTGCTGGGCTGGACCTGCGGGACAAGGGTGGCCAACAGCTGTTCTGGATCACGGCTGATGGCTTCCATCAAACAGTGTGGTCTCTGAGAACCCGAAAGGTGGAGGCAGGGCAAAGCCACTCTGTGTGGAAAGCCAATATTGAGGATCCAAGATGGCAGAGAGATGGCAAAGCTGCTCTGGTGGGAGGATGATCCAAGATCATGCAGAGATGGCAAGGCCACTCTTATTGGCAGGCCAGTGTTGGGCCCAGAGGCTTGATTTTATAGCAAGGTTCTCAGAGATCTGGAAAGGAAATAGTGTAGCTTGACTTTTGCCAGCTTTCAAAAATTAGGGTTATGCCGGGCGGTGGTGGCAAGGATCTCTGTAAGTTCGAGGCTAGTCTAGTCTACACAATGAGTTCCAGGACAGCCAGGGCTACACAGAGAAACCCTGTCTCGACCCCCCACCCCTCAAATGAGAGTTAAATAGTGCAGGAGACCCTCCTACAACCAAGTCGCTGACAAAGAAGTAAAAGCTTCCCTAGACACAAGATGAGAAGCAACTCCTAAGGTGAGAGAAGTCACAGCAGCCTAAGGTGATGAGTGCTTGTGACCTCAAGTTACCTGGTATAAAGCCTGGTGTCCGACTCATCGGCCACACCCGTTCTGAGACAGGACACCCTGGAGGTGTTTGGTTCTCCCAGATACTGGGATAAGGGCACATACATAGGCTGGATTCTAGGAACAGCATTGTGGGCAGGACAGTCAACAAGTCATTTAGGTTATAGTCTAACTTATTCTTCAGTTTTGTTTTTTTTTTGAGATAAGGTCTCAGCATTTAGCCCAGGCTAGACCTGAACTGATGATCCTCCTGCCTCAGATTCCCAAGTGCTGGGATTGCAGTCATGTACTGACAAGCCTGGTATGGTCATTTAAATTCCCTGCTCAGAGATGAACTAACCCCACAAAGGCAGGTCTTCCTTGCACAGACATATCCTTTATCTTGAGGCAGTAGAAAACACCAAGATAACCATAAGACACAGCTGGACTGGAGTTTCTTATCAACCCATCTAAGCCATTATTTTATCCAATTTCTATCTTGAAAAATACTTTTACTCAAACATATGTGCACACCACCAGTAGAGGGCATCACATCCCTCGGATTTGGAGCTAGAGGTGGTTCTGGAGCACATGATGTGGGGGCTGGGTTCAGAACTGGGGTCCCCTGGAAGGGAACTGCTGAGCTATCCCTTTAGCCCTCCAGGTCCCTGCGCCGAGGATCTGCCCAGCAGTCTTTAGTCCACGGAGCCTCAGGAGGGCTTTAAAAAGCTGAGAAGTTCCTTCTGGGCTGCAAGAATTTTCAGTGTTTGGTAGGTCCGGCCATTGGGTTAAAGACTCATGTTTAGGTAGCAGCAGAGCCAACAAATTATGGTCTAGGCTGAGTGAGATGGTTCACACCTTTCACCCCAACACTTGGGAGGCAGAGGAAAGGGTATCTATGTGAGTTTAAGGACAATGAGATGTATGTAGATACTTTAAGGCCAGCCAGGGCTATTTAGTAAGACCCTGTCTTAAAAAAAAAAAAAAAAAAAAAAAAAAGGTATAGTTTATACACACACATAAATAATCCAATTTTTATTAAATTCTTTTTTTGAGACAAGGTCTCAGAATGTAGCCCAGGCTGTCCTTAAATTCAGGATCATCCTGCCTCAGTCTCCTGAATGCCAAGATTACAGGTCTGCACTACCAAGCCTGGCTAAAGAAAGGCAATTCCCGACTTGAATTACACTAAACAGTTCTGATGTGACGCTGAGCAGGTAGGACCCTTGCGCTATTGACTCACCTTGTGTTGGGGCACTTGACTGTTTCGCTACTCAGGAAGAGATTAATTATTAGGATTTTAGAAATGAGCCCTGCTCTATTGCTGTTTGATTTCCTCTTGCTGGGACACGTGTGTGTGCGTGGTTCTATGCTAGTGGTCACCTTTGGAAAAGCTGACCTGCGGTGAGCACATGGATTGGCTTGATGGGCAGAAATGGGCCAACAATGCCACACATTGCTTGTTCTGGTCCTCGGATGCAGGAAATGCTAAGCAGAGAAACATTCTTCTGGCACCAGACTGGGCTGTTTCTACTGCAGGTCACGTGTCTCAGCAGCCTTCTGCGTTGCTGGGAGTTCCTGGAGTGCCAGCTTAGAAAATACTCGGGGACAGAGTGGGGGCGGGTGGAACAAGAAGGGGGTTGATTCACAGTGATCAAACATTAGTCTCACAACCCATTGCCCAGCAAAGCCGAGCCGTGTCCCACAGGGAACAGGTTTAAGGACGTGCTCGCTGGCTGCCACCTAAGCAGCACAGATCAAGAAGGAAGACACCACCTCCCTGCTCCACCCTACAGATCAGAAGGCCACTTCATTCAGCAGTTCCAGTTGAGAGTGGCAAATTGCTGTCCGGATGCTCGTATCTAGGCGGGACGCCTTCTGTCTTCAGGGGAGCAAGAGTGGGGAGTGGCGGAGACAGTGTCATAGCCGGTGGTCCCCTTCTTCCTCTTCCCTGCTTCTCTATTCTTCGAGGAACCTGCCTGCTTTAGAATCCGAGATCAGAAATGACCAGAGATGGCTCTGTAGTCTACTCTGTGGTCTGTGAAGACTGACGGCAGAGGGCAAACCTAGTCAGTCACCCTCGGGCCTGACTGCCCCAAGCATCTCTGGGCAGGTGTTGCACGAAGATCATTAGTAATAAATATGAAGAGTCCTACCCTGAGCCGAGTTCCCTTCCTGATGGGAGCAAGTGGGTCTGGGGAAGAAGTAGCACACGGAACCATCTTTTATCTGGTTCAGTAGGATGCAGAAGCAGGCAGCTGGAAAAGGAACCACTTCTGGTTCCCTTTTGTCCCTCTTAGGGCCTTGCCTAGGTTTGATGGGAGGTGGTCCATGGCACAGGAAGTCGGCTCTGGGGGATGTAGTGTTGCTGCTCACACCAGCTCTATACCGGCATGTGATGGGGTGGTGAACCTGGTCACATGAGCTCCTAAGAAAATGTCCCCTGCAATCCTGGGCCCCTGGCACCTATTTTTTTTCTTTCTTTTTTTTAAACCTCTGGTGTTCCCCGGCTTGTGAAGGTGGACAGAGGCCCCAAGATGGCACCCGGGGTCAGACAATGAAGGCACTAGCTCTGCTTCAGACTTCAGAGGAGAGCTGTCACTCTGGGGAGTGGTCTTGACTGACAGAAGAGCTGAGATGGCGCACCAAGGCATAGCCTGAGCCGCACCATGGTGTGTGTGTGTGTGGAGGGCTTCCTCTCAGAAGGCTCAGAGCTCAGGGTGGGGGTGGGGGCTGGAACCCTTTTTGGGAGAGTTGGCCGTGTGAAACTTTCAAAATATAAAACCAAAAAAACCAAACGACCACCTAATAGTAAGTCGGGAGCCGCCGACTGCGAAAAGTGGAGTGTAGAGCGGAGCCGCGGCCCTGGCGCTCTCCGCCAGGACACTCGATCCTGTCCCTCTGCCTGTGGATTCGGGTGGCAGTCCGGTTTGCAATCCAGCGGAGTTCTGATGCTCACAAGTTTGTGCGAATGACAAAATGCAAAGACTGAGGGGTGGGGGAGAAAAAGAAGAGGTGTCAGATCTCCCCTCTCCACGCTCCCAGTGACAAGAACCCTCTCTACGCAGGACATGACCAGTGAGGAAGTAGAGAGCAGGCGGGAGAGGTTGGCCGTGTCGCTGTTTTTCTGTGAACCTGAGCTTGCTCATGGCCAACACTGGCCTGCCTATACGTCAGGGCCATAAGGAAGGACTCATGCACCCAGATAGAGGAGGAGTCATGCGGGGACACGATGGGCTTCAGCTTTTGTCAATGGAGAGGTCTGCAAGGACCTGGTGTGCCAGGGTGGGGACTGTCACAAACAGAAGGGGAACAGGGATTTACATTCTGACGTGTGGGGCGCTGGCGTGGCTCTACTCTTTTTCGGGTATTGCTTCTTGAACAGTAGCCGGCGATGCTTCTGTCCCTAAAAACAAAAACAACAAAAACATTTCACAACGGAACCGCGTGCATACATCAACTCTTCATGCCAGGCTGACCCCATGTAAGAGACCTTCAAGCTCATGACGGCCATACTTGTTTTTTAAAAAAGAACCCTTTAAAAAGTGTGTGTGTGTGTGCATGCGTGTGATGTGTTGATGCACACATGCCAGGGATCAGAGGACAAGTTTTCGGGAATTGGTTTTATCCTCCTGTGGGTTCCAAGAAGTGGGCTCAGGTCATGACGCTTTGCTTCAAATTTCCAATCTTCCTGCCTCTGTCTCCTAAGTGTTAGGTTTACAGATGTGTGCCACCCAGGTTAAAGCTGAAGCTTTGAAGCTTCTTAAGTCTCTACGATGTACCCATATTTAGGTTTAAGGGTTATTTAGGAATGGAAAGGGGAGAGGAAGACCAGGAAGTGACAGGCCAGAAGGTCCTGTTCTACTAGGGGAAGGCCTGTCTCTTCTGTGGCACCAACAGGAAGTACCCAAAGTGTGCCCACCTTCTTCCCAGCCCTCGGCAACACCAGCCAGCTCGTAGTGTTTCTTCCGAAGCTCTCCTAGCTTTTGACGCTCCTTCTGCAGGTCATTTTCCAGCTCCAGAACCCTAACCTGTGGGAAAAGGGTGTGAGTGGGTCTGCCATTGGTTTAATTCAGTTTAAAGACCTTACCCTACTGGTGAGCTATGTTCCCACCAACGTATCTTTCCCTTGCATCTCTCAGTCTCTGTCTCTTTTGAAGTAGGAGAGATTGGGTCCAGGGACTCATGTATGATAGGGAAGTATTCTACCACTGAGCCACACCCCAGCCCCTCACTGGGGGATTCTAGGCAGGGGCTCTACCACTGAGCCACACCCCAGCCCCTCACTGGGGGATTCTAGGCAGGCGCTCTAAGACCTAGCGACACCTAGCCCCTGTAAAGCTCCTTTGGTCACTCCTTGGGACTTGTCTTCCCTAGACTTAATCTGGTCTCTCTGTGGCTCAGATCCCTTCTTCTATCATACCCATCCCATCTCCACAGTTCACTCGAATCCACTTGATGGATGGAGCTATCTTCCTAGCCCGAGAGGAGCCTGCTAAGGTTATAGCGCAGCCCCCAGTATAATTCTTTTTTGAGACAGGATTACAGGTAGTATAGACTGGCCTTAAACCACACTGTTTCTTCACCTCCCTAGAGCCAGGATTACAGGTATACAACATAATATTTAGTCTTCTCTCCTCTTTGTTCCCATTTTTAATTATGTGCACGTGTGTGTGTGGGTGCATATTCAAGTGAGTATATAGGTGCCTACAGAGGCCAGAAGGTGTTGGATCCCTGAGAACTGGAGTTACAGATCATTGTGAGCAAATGCTCTGAACTGCTAAGCCACCTCTCCTGGTTTTTGTTGCTGTTGTTGTTTTTTAAAGATTTATTTATTAATTATGTATACAGTGTTAGAGGGCACCAGATCTCATTACAGATGTTTGTGTGAGCCACCATGTGGTTTCTGGGAATTGAACTCGGGACCTTTGGAAGAACAGTCAGAATAGTCAGCGCTCTTAACCTCTGAGCCATCTCTCCAGCCCCTTGTTTTTTTTTTTTATAGATTCTTGCTCTATAGCACATACGGGCCTCAAACGCATGGCAGTCCTCCTGCCTCAGTCCTCCAAGTGCTGGGATTTTTACATGCATGCCCACACCTGGCTTCATTTTCCCCTTCTTCTTTCTCTCTGGCTTCTCCCTGGGGGAATGATACTGGGGGTTGAAGTGCAGGGAAAGGAGACAGCCCGACTGTAATCGTGGCCTCGGTTTTCTTACCTGAGAATCCATCTCCTGGCGCTTGATCTGGGTGAGTGTCATGCTTGAGAAGTCCATACTGTCTGCAAGGATGGACACAGGAAGATCCCATCAAAGGATGTCCAGAGCTGACAATTGCAAGGACAATGTCGATCCCCCACTGCAGAGCTTGGCCTGCACTTTGCCATCATGATGGTTACAAGCTGAACTGTCCCCACAGGCTCAGTTTGGAATACTTATTCCCTAGCTGTTGGTGCTATTTTTGGGAGGCTGTGGAATGTTTAGAAGGCTGGGCCTGGCTGTCAGAAGCAGGTCTCCGGAAGCATGCCTTTCTTTGTGTGTTTATTAGTGTGGATAGGGGTATGGCATGGATGTTCATGTGTGTGAGGGTGCATTGACCGCGTGGGTCCAGGAGATTGAACTTGGTTGTCAGCTGCAGTGACAAACTCTCTTTCCTAGTGAGGCATCTCACCAGTCCCTGGACAGATAATCACTATGGAAACGTGCACGGGGGGGGGGGGGGGCACGTTTCTAGGGGAGTTTCTAAACTAGGTTAAGTGAAGTGGGAAAAGCCCTGTAGATGTGGGCAGTGATAATCCATGCGTTGGGTCCTGGTCTGAATTAAAGGGAGAAAGTGGAAACTGGGTGAGGTCTCCTGTAACCCCAGCACTATGGGGGCAGAGGCAGGAGGATCTCCGGGAGTTTGAGGACAGCCTGATCACATAGCGAGTTCCAGGTCAGCCAGCGGTACCCAGTGAGACCCAGTTTCAAAACAGCAACAGACAGACAGACAGACAAAAAAAAAGCAATTAAGCAAGGTGGGGGTGGAGATGGGGTGAGCACCGCATTTGCCCGCCTCTGCTTCCTGACCGTGGATGCAATGCTACCAGCTGCCCCACGTTCCCGCCACCCACACTCACGCCTTCCCACCACTGTGGACTGTACCCTCACACTGTGAGCTGAAATAAATCCTACCTTCTTAATTTTTTTTACATATTTATTAGTGTGTGTGCACATCTCACGTGCCATGCTGTGAGAGTGGAGGCCAAAGAGAGCCAGTTCTCCTATCATGTGGGTCCTGGGCATTGAACTCAGGTTGTCAGACTTGGCAGCAGTCACCTCTGAGCCCAAATCCTTCTTTTTTAAAAGTTGCTTTTACCAAGGTCTTTGGTCTGCTCACAACAATGAGAAAATTAACTAATTCATGGTTAACAAGGGTCTGATTCTCTGGGAACAACTAGACCTCTAGTGACTTTTCTCTGACCTCAGGAAAGTAGCAGACGAAAAAAAAATACTTTTTTTCCTTTTTTCTCTTTCTTCCGTTCTTTTTTTTGGGGGGGGGGGTTTCTCTACGTTTTGGAGCCTGTCCTGGAACTCGCTCTGTAGACCAGGCTGGCCTCGAACACCTACAGATCTGCCTGCCTCTGCCTCCCAAGTGCTGGGATTAAAGTGCCACTACCATCCAGCCATAAAAATCTATTTAATAGCCGGGTGGTGGTGGCACATGCCTTTAATCCCAGCACTCGGGAGGCAGAGGCAGGCGGATCTCTGTGAGTTCGAGGCCAGCCTGGTCTACAAGAGCTAGTTCCAGGACAGGCTCCAAAGCTACAGAGAAACCCTGTCTCGAAAAACTAAAAAAAAAAAAAAAAAAAAAAAAAAAAAAAAATCTACTTAATAGCCTGCCATTATAGCAAGGCGGTGGTGGTTCACGTGTTTAATCCTTGCACTAGGGAGGCAGAGGCAGGCAGATCTCTGTCGAGTTCAAAGCCAGCCTGGTCTACAGAGCGAGTTAGAGGACAGCCAGGGTGACATATTGAGCCCTGTCTCAAAAACCTAGAAAAAAAAATCATGCTTATGTGAGGTCCTGCCTCAGGAGGTCAGCATGTCTATAAAAAGACCAAAAGAACAACCTGACTTCATACGTGCCAGGGAAGCATGGTGCTGACTGAGCTATATCCCTAGCCAAATACATCCTTCGTAAGAGTGTGTCTAGGAAGAGCTGGGTGAGGTGGCGCACATCTTTAATCCCTGCACTCAGAAGGCAGAGGCAGGTGGATCTCTGAGTTTAAGGCCAGGACTACTTAGTGAGGTCCCATGTCAGAGAGAGAAAAAGAAAGAAGGAGGGGGAGAATCAGCAACAGAAGAGACCCAACCTCTGGCCCCATACATATTTGTATGCATACCTACATGCACATCACATGCAAAAAAGAAAGGAGAAAAAAGAATTAAAAGAGAGAATTAAATTGAGATCATGGTGAAAGAGATTCAGAGCGTCTGAAAAGTTACCTGTCTCCTCAATTTGAGATTTGCCGGAAATGGTTGAGGCCACCACAGCGGCCGTGGCCTGGTTCACTCCCCGCGAGGCCTGCTGAAGCTGGGTCAGATTGAGGCTGCCCTTGTTAGCTTTCACCTGCCGGGACAAAGGACATTAATGTTCAGCTCCATCAGAGGCAGCGAGGCCGGTACCAAGCAGCTCACCTGGTGGCACTCAGCCACCACCAACTGTCGTCACCCCTGTGGGAGGGGAAAGTGACTCTGGCATATAGGTTGGGTTACCCTACACTCTAGCTTGCACAACTGTCTGCAGAAACTCTTCTGTGTGTGGGAAAACCTGTGATCCTAAGAGATGCGGGAGGAACAAAGAACATTCATGGGATGAAGTTCTGCTTCACTGGTGAGGAGACCTTGGTCAGCAGCTCTGTGTGAGGATGAAAAGGGGCAGTGATTCAGAGACAACGGAGGGGCAGACATGGGTTACATGGACTGTAAGGGACCAGTCAGGTGACCTGTAGTCTGTATCAAGCTTCATCACCCTTGGCTGGCCTAGAGCTCACCATGTAGACCAGGCTGGCCTCGAATACAGAAGACTAGACTACCTGCCTTTGTTTCCTGAGTACAGGGATCAAAGGTGTGTGCCAGCATGCCAGGCTAACAGATACCATGCTCGGTGAACAGATACTGTTTTGATTCTGGGTACTAGGAATGGAACCCAGGGCCATGTGCTTGCTACACAGGTGCTCTACCACTGAGTCACACCCTAGCCCCTCACTGGGGGATTCTAGGCAGGTGCTCTTATGGCCCCTGCCTCTTACCAGGGTAAGTGCTTTGCCAGTAAACTCTACCCTCAGCCCATTTGAAATGACCTTTTATTGTTTTATTTATGCAGTATTTATGTGTAGGTGTGCATGTGGAAGTCAGAGAACAACATGTATGAAAGACTAACGGTGGCATTCATTTCTCTCATCCTCCTATGTAGGTACCAGAGATCAAACTCACATTATCAGGTTTGGCAGCAAATGCCATCTCCCTGGCTCCTGTTTAAATTTTTTATTTTGAGCCAAAGTCTTGCTCAGATTGTCACTAAATTCACTTTGAGCCCAGGCTAGTCTTTCACTTTTAATTCTCCTGCCTCATCTTCCCAAATAGGCAGGATGACAGGCCTATGTCACCTGGTCCACCCAAATGCTCCTTGAAGGACGGCATTGCTACTTGGAAGCTGGCATGCCTGGGACCCTCAAAAGCTGCCTAATGATAAAGACAAGAACAGCAAGGCACGCAAGTGATGAGACGGGTAGAGGGGTTTCTTGCTGTCGTCATATATCAGGCTTTAAAAGAGGTTGCTATGGCATCACACAGTGATGGCACAAACCTTTAATTCCAGCATTCGGGAGGCAGGCAGATCTCTGTGAGTTCGAGGCCAGCCTGGTCTACAGAACGAGTTCCAGGACAACCGGGGCTACACAGGGAAACTTGTCTTTAAAAAAAAAAGGCTGAACTTTTACTCAGGACCCAACCAAGCAGGGCTATGGATTATCACCTGTCCTAGAGTTCGGTGTCAAGGCTCAAGTCCTCTCTAACTCAGCCAGCCTCACCGTGATCGTACCTACCTTGGATGCAGCCACAAGCTGGGCTGTGCTAGCAGCAATCTCGTGTGAACACACCATCAGTTCCTCGAACTTCCCTTTGCCTTGGACCACGAGATCAGCAGCATCCCTGAGAACCCAGAAGAGCCATGGGGGGTTAGGTTACAGAGAGCAGAAACCATCATGATCCCACCTCAACAGGAAAGGCAGCCTGCTTGCCCTACCCCAGGTTATCCTCTCTCAAACTTCCAGTGGTAGCCACTTCTTTTTGTACTTTTGTATTTATTTGTGTATGTACACAAAGGTGTGTGTGTGTGTGTATATGTGTGTATGTGGGGGGCGAGAGCGCATGTGGAAGCCAGAGGGCCACCTCAGATATCTTTCCTCGGGTGTAGTTTTTTGGGATAGAGTCTCACTATACAGCTCTAGTTGCCTCAGACTCACAGAGTTCCATCTGCTTTGCCTCCCAAGTGCTAGGATTGAAGGCATATATATATAGCCATGTCTGTCTCCAGCTTATTCTTTAGATATACTCTCTGTTTTGTTTTTAAATTTATCTATTTGTATGGTGTTTTGCCTTCATGTATGTATGTGTGAGGGAACAGGAGTTATGGACAGTCGTGAGCAGCCATGTAGGTGCTGGGAATTGAACCAGGCTCCTCTCGAAGAGCAGTCAGTGCCCTTGACCACTGAGCCATCTCTCCAGCCCCAGATTTTAACAACTTTTGGGGCCAGGTATGATGTTGCACGTCTTTGATCCCACCACTTGGGAGGCAAAGGCAGGTGGATCTCTATGAGTTCAAGGCCAACCTGGTCTACATAGTGAGTTCTAGGCTGGCCAGGGTTACCTAGAGAGACTCTATGCTATGAAATGGATACTTTTTTCTCTCTTAGCAACTGTCCGGGGTGGATCAGTGGAATGGGGAAGGGGATATAGGAGCCTTGGAGGAAGACACTTACACCATGATGGTAGCTCCCCAACCAACAGCTTTGGAGGCAGATATAAGTCCTTCTGTCCACCGAGAGTTCTTGGCATAAAATTCTTTAGGGGATGCAGTACCCTATAGAAGCAAAAATAGAATAGTTTGGTTAGTTGTTTTTATTTTATTTCATCCTTAAACAGATTTCACACATAAATGCCTAGCTTGCATGGACATGCGCCACGTGAGTGTGCAGGTCAGAGAGGGTTCAAATGCCTTGGATTTGGAGTTAGAGGGTAGTGAGCTGCCATGCTGGGTGCTGGGACTCAAACCTTGGTCCTCTGCAAGAGCAGCAAGTGCTCTTAACCGTTGGGCCATCTCTCCAGCCTGGGTTGTTTTTAGACAAGCTTTACTACATGGCCTAAGCTATCACCCAATTCTTGTTCTTCCTGCCTCAGCCAAGTGCTAACACTATTGGCATGTACTGCCATACTCAGGGGTTTTTCTTTTAAATTACATTTATTTGCATATTTTGTGTGTACATGGATGGACATGTTCATGCCACAGTGCAGGTATGGAGATCAGAGGAGAGCTTGTAGGAACGGCTCTATCTTTCTATCACGCATGACCTGGAGCTTGAACTCACATTGTTAGGTGTTGCAGCAAGCTCCTTTACTTGCTGAGCCATCTTGCAGGCTCACTACCCAGCTATTAACAGCTAATTTTACAGAATGCCTCTCAAGCGCTAAGTGCCTTTATTCTCACGTTAGGTATAAGAAAACTAAGATGCAATGAGGCAAAACAACATCCCTAATTACTTGGAGGTAATGAATTAAAGTAAATCTCCAGCTTTTACAAAGGATTTATTTTTAACTTTTAATTGTGTGTGTGTGTGTGTGTGTGTGTGTGTGTGTAAGAAAATGTAGGTGTCCAGTGATGCCAGAGGCATCTGATACCCTGGAGCTGGAGCTGCTGGCAGTTGTGAGCCACTGATGTGGATGCTGGGAGCTGAACCCAGATGGCTCAGACGACCAGGAAGTACTCAGCCATTTTTCCAGCCCATAATTTGGTCTCTATGTATAGACCAGGCTGGCCTTGAACTCACAGAGATCTGCCTGCCTCTGCCTCCCAATACTGGAAATAAACCATGCATGGTTTTATGCAGAGTCTGGGACAGAAGCCATGGTTTTTATAGATGACAGGCTAGGACTCTACTGATTGAGCTACATCCCCAACTCATGAGTTTTGAGAGAAGGTCCAGCTATGCAGCCCATACTGAGGTCAAACTTGAGATCCTCCTGCCTCAGCTTTATGAGCATTTGGACTGTTAAAAGGGTTAAGTATCTACAGGTCTGGAAATCTATAGGACCCGTCTCCTATGTCTGAGGATGGACAGTACCAGGTCTATGGCTTGGATCGGCCCAGTTTCCCAAAGTCCTCAGCTGTCCCCCAAAGACCTAGATTTGCAGCGTCAGTGGGGTTTCCACAGTAGGGCTGTATGGCCTCTGGGAGCTGGAGCTAGAATTTACCGGCTGATTGCTCCCTAGAGGCAGCCACCAGGACCCCTCAACTGCCCACAGTGTCCGGGAAATGTCCCTCAGAATGGCAGATCTGCCCGCGGTGGAATACCGTTGGAGCCCACAGCGAAACCAGATTCTAGCACATGCAGAGGGAGAGAGAGCTGACACCACAGCCCTGCCTACCCTGCCACTTTCCACGATCTCCTTCTGGAGGTCCTTGGAGGCCACGACGAGGACCTTGATGGCTTGCATCAGACTGGTACAGGAACCAAGGATCCTAGGAAAAGAAAGGGCTGGTGACGGAACACTAAGGAGAAAAAGAACAACTTGATCTCTCATCCCCAAGCCTGGAAAACCTCGAGTAGCAATGAGGGGCAGGAAAGGTGTTGGGGTTGCTGGAGGACTCTGAGGCGTCGCCTTGGAGGCAAGCTGGTGAGTGACAGTTCCCTGTGGGCCTCTTTCAAGGACCTTGCTTACCTACTGCGACCATAGTGCTCTCACTGACCTTTCGTTCACCTCCAACTTGACTCCCGTGTCTCCTGCTCGAGATTTACTGAGTATTTCCTGTTAAAAAGAAGCATGTCTGGTTTCTTTTCTCTGTGTGTGTGTATTACTGGGAACTGAGCCCGGGCTTCCTTCATACTCTGATAAACAACGACCTCAGGTCCTCACTGTCCAGCTACATCTCCACCCCAAGAAGCATGGCTCCTAAATGTATCATGAACCCGGTCCACCACCACCACATTGATACCCTCTGGATCCAACAAGGTGTGGTAGCCAGAAGGCCGAATCTCCGTATCTTCACCTCTGTCTTTGTGAGTCAGAAAAACCCCAGACCCCACCTCGCATCGATCGGGTGGTAGACAGCTGGAGCTGACGGCTCTAGCCCTGGCAAGTCTTGACCTTGGCCCTTGGGCTGATGTCTGCGAAACACACTAAGAGCTGCAGTACCTGTCCCCAGGGGCAGCTGCTACCAGATCCACTAGGCGGGTGCTCACACCACAGCAGGGAGTGAGTTTTCTACAAAAGGAGCCACGTGAGACCTTTCCAATGGGGGCCCATTCAGCTGCTCCTGAGGAGTTCTTGAACACCCATCAGGCTTCCTCGGGCATTTTATTATTATGACAGTGAAGGCTGGCTCTAGCTGTCAACCTGACAGCCGAGACTCACTCTGCAAGAGAGTTTCAATGAGAGACTTGGGGTTGGCTTGTGGGTATGTCTGCAGGAGGGATGTCTTAAGTTAACTGATGTGGGACGACCCAGCACACCATGGGCAGGACCATTCCCTAGACAGGGAGTACTGAACTGCGTAAGAGGAGAGAAATCAAGTTGAACGCAAGGAAGCAAGCAAGCAAGCGAACACGTATGCACAAATGCTCTGCTCTTGACTGTAGATGGGATGTGATGTGCACTTACAACTGTCTTGGTGACTTCCTTGTTCCTGCCACCGTGACTTCCCTGCAGTGCCCTCAAACTGTAAGCAAAAACAGACTCTTCTCCCCTAAGTTACTTTTTTTTTTTTTTTTTTTTTGGTTTTTCGAGACAGGGTTTCTCTGTGGTTTTGGAGCCTGTCCTGGAACTAGCTCTTGTAGACCAGGCTGGTCTCGAACTCACAGAGATCCGCCTGCCTCTGCCTCCCAAGTGCTGGGATTAAAGGCGTGCGCCACCACCGCCCGGCATTACTTTTTTTTTTTTTTTTAATTATTTATTGTATATACAGTGTTTTGCCTGCAGGTCAGAAAGAAGGCACCAGATCTCATTTTAGATGGTTGTGAGCCGCCATGTGGGAATTGAACTCAGGACCTCTAGTAGAGCAGCCAGTGCTCTTAACCTCTGAGCCATCTCTCCAGCCCCTAAGTTGTTATTTGTTAAGATTTTTTTAATATTTATTTATTTATTATGTATACAATATTCTGTCTGTGTGTATGCCTGCCGGCCAGAAGAGGACATCAAATGGTTGTCAGCCACCGTGTGGTTGCTGGGAATTGAACTTAGGACCTTTGGAAGAGCAGGCAATGCTCTTAACCTCTGAGCCATCTCTCCAGCCCCTGTTAAGATGTTTTATCACAGCAACAGAAATGAAGCTACATCAATGGCTGCCCTAGAGAAACAGGATTTAAAGCCCAGCCAGGTGGTGGAACTCATGTAAGTCATGTGATTATCAGCCAGCCTGGAAATCGAACCCCAGCTGGCAGCAAACTATCCTACCAGGGAGGAAACCGCTCCTCTTTCTTTGTAAGGGCCTCGTTTTCATCCCCTCATTGGTGCAGTGACCTTGGCCTTTGATTTTGTTTTCTCTTTCTTTTCTTCTTCTTTATGAGACAATATCTCACATAGCCCAGGCTGGCTTCAAACTTACTGTACAGCTGAGGACGACCTTGAATTCACCTGCTCTATCCCCAGGGCTGAGATCACAGGTCTGCACCAATGGCTTCTCTGGCAGGAGTCTAAGACACTCCTGAGGTGCAGTGCTGCCCGAGGGAACTGGCGGGAGTGTTGCTGTGGGAAATCCTACAGAGTCCTCTCACCTCTATCCGGGTGGTGGCAGCCTCAATGGCAGCTGAAGTGGCGGCCATCTCCTTGTCGACGAGGTCACCCAGCTCTTCCTGTTTGATGTCCAGGCCCCTGGGCAGCAGTTCCTGTGAGCAGTACCATAGAGGTTAAAAGGACGCGAAGTCAACCCCTGCCTCTGATGGATGTCAGAGTGTTGGGACTAAGAGTGTGAGCTACCACACCTGCTCTGACCCCCACCCCTTTATTTTCCCTAAGACAGGGTTTCTCTGTGTATCCCAGGCTGTCCTGGAACTCACTTTGTAGACCAGCCTGACCTTGAACTCAGAGATCCCCCTGCTTCTGCCTTCCAAGTGCTGGGATCAAAGGTGTGGGCTACCATGTCTGGTATTAATTTTTTTAAACAAGGTCTTATGAAGCCCAGGTTAGCCTTAAACTCTCCACATAGCCCCGACTGTCCTCGAACCCCTGATCCTCCTGCCTCAGCCTTCCAAGAGCTGGGATTACAGGTGGGTGCCTCCAAAGCTGTGAAATAGGTCTCTGTCTCAGCTCTAGGGCACCAAACAGAAACAGCTGCTCATGCATTTCTGTACTTTCATAAATACCTAGTGAAATCTTTTTGTGTGTGCATGGTCACGCGTGTAGAAGGCCACACGCATGTACAGATGTGAACATCCATGTATGTAGGGAGCCCAGAAGACAACCTGAGGTGTCATTCCTGAGGAACCATCCACCTTTTCTCCAAGGCACAGTCTCTTCCCTGGCTGGTGATTCACCAGGTAGGCCATGCTGCCTGGCTGGAGAGCCCCGAGTCTGCCCAGCCCTGTGGATTCAAGTCTGTGCCACCATGCTCAGCCGTTTTTCTTTTCTCTTTTTAATACAAGTTCTGCAGATTGAACTCATGATCTCATGCATTTTAGGCGAGCACTTTGTCCAGCGAGCCACCTCTCCAGCCTCTCTGAAAGTCATTTTGTGGATACCCAACACATACACTCCAGCTTCATGGAATGAATGCCTGCCCTGTGGTAAGATGCCACCCTCTGAGCGACACTGCCACCACCTTCCCGAGATGGCTGTGCCGACTTTTGAGAGCCCGCCACAGCTGGGCTTGTTGACTTCCGATATTAGTTCACAAGCGGTGGTGCAGTGGCCTATACCTAAGGGTCCAGTTATTGCTCCCAGTCACTGTATGCAATTCGGCTTTAATTGTACACCATCCTCAGGGTTTCAGGGAAGGGCAGGAGACATGGGGATCCACCTGTGTGACCATAGAGAAGCCATCACCCATGCTGGGTGAAGACTTTACAGAGAGGCTGCTTTGGGGACCCCATATCCCTGTCAGTCATCCCTCGCCCAGGATGAACTTCAGTGGAATGGAATTCTGGTTTGTCACTGGGATCTCAGTGGGAGGGAGCAGGCATTGTTTATATCTCCTCAGGGTGTGAATTCTCACGATAGTTTTGGATCTGTGCCCATTTCAGGTGTCACTTGCCAAGCCAACAACAATATTTAGAGATGGGTAACAATTTATCCTCTTCCCTGGCAGTGATGCACCATGGTGCCACCAGCAGGCCAGTGAATTAAACCACATAAACGAGGTATGGTGGTCTAGGCCTGTAATCCCAGGAGGTGGAGACAAGAAGAAAGGCATTCAGGGTCATCCTTGGCTACATAGAGAGTTCAAGGCCAGCCTGGGCTACAAGAGACCTTGACAACCAAACAACAACAAAAAGCAAATCACATCATTAACGGTACCTCGCCAATGGCCTTGATCTTGCTGAGGAAATTCCTGATGGCTGTGCTGTTGGCCTTCTTCATGGCTTCATCTTCCTCTAGGGAGGACAGAAACGCCAGGGTTTCCCTGCCATATTGCCTACAGGCCTCTGTCAGAGCTGGAGACAAGAGAGACAGGTATTTAGCACCTGTTTTCCTTGTTCTCAGGAGCCTCCCCTCCACGCTGATACTCACAGTCAGCTGGCTCGGACGGGGCCCGGAGGCTGGTGGCACTTCCCTGAATGATTGTGTCGCTAGTCAAGTGGGCAAGCAGGGTCATTGAGTGCAGAAGCTCACTGACATCTGCAGGGAGAAGGAGGTAAAGTTTCAGGCCCAGTGGTGGCGCTGCTGTCTTTCTATTCCTTTTAGATTTATTTTTACTTAATACATGTGTCTGTGCAGGGATATGTATTCCTGAATACAGATACCACCAGAGGCCAGCAGAGGGCATCAAATCCCCAGGAACTGGGGTTTCAGGCAGCTGTGAGCAGCCTGAGGTCAGGTGGATGTGGAGAACCGAACCTGGGTCCTCCGCAAGGATGAGTGCTCTGAACCCCCGGCCATCTCTCCAGCTCCCCTCTGGTTGCCCCTCGCGACACAGCCCATGTCCTGTGTTCCGTACCTTCTGGGCAGGCCAGATACTGGCTGTGGCTCTTCTCCAGTTGCTCGAGGCAGCTAGACACAGCCTTGACTTTGGAGAGAAGGTGATCTGAGGGGAGACAGGCCGCATCAGAAAGGAGTTCTCACATTTGCTCTACAGAAGCAGCTAGGTGGGCGGGATGAGGACCTTGAGCTGGGTGGGCTTCCTGTGAGATCGAACCCCAGGCAGCTGGGCCCAGCAGGTGGGCATCAGAAAACTACCTGTGGACCCTGCACAGCTGATGAGGGTGGGCTCCTCAAGCTGGCTCAGGGCCTCCTGTATCTCACGCTCCGCAGCCTTCCTGGTCCCAGCCAAGAGTTTTTTCCTCTGGTCCTTTATCTGCTGGCACACGGATTCCTAGAAAAAGGCCAGAAAGGTGGGAGTTGG
The DNA here is from genome assembly GCF_950005125.1 of Chionomys nivalis. Taxonomy (NCBI): domain Eukaryota; kingdom Metazoa; phylum Chordata; class Mammalia; order Rodentia; family Cricetidae; genus Chionomys; species Chionomys nivalis. The sequence goes on along the minus strand of NC_080088.1, from coordinate 98,671,016 downwards.
CCAGGCACACCACAATGAACCCCAAGCAGCATCCACCTGGGACCACACTTGGGATGCCTAGCCTCTCATGGTGGTGCTAGTGAGATCCAAGCTGGTCAGCTCCATGCGGGGAAAACAACATCTGACCTTGGTCCACAGGTGTGCGCAAGGACCAGTGACCCACCTGGTGACCCACTCCCAGGGTAGCTGAGGACTGCTAACATCGTCATCTCGATTAAGATAAACCCGGATTATTAATAAAGCACACCTCTGGCTGTGTCTTAGAGGATTTCTAAAGATAACTAAAACCCAACATGGGTTCTCTGGAAGAGTACAAGCATCGAGCCTCTGAGCCATCTCTCCAGCCCGTATTATATTAAGGCAGGGACTCATGTATCTCAAGCTGGCTGAGGATAGCTGGAACTTCTTTTTTTTTTTTTTGGTTTTTCAAGACAGGGTTTCTCTGTGGTTTTGGAGCCTGTCCTGGAACTAGCTCTTGTAGACCATGCTGGTCTCAAACTCACAGAGATCCGCCTGCCTCTGCTGGGATTAAAGGCGTGCACCACCACCGCCCTGCAGTAGCTGGAACTTCTGATCCTCCTGTCTCTACCTCCTGAGTGCTGGGATTACAGGTGTGAGCCTGCATACTCTGTTGACGTGGTCTGCAGACCAAACTCAGGACCCAGTGCATGCAAGACAAGCACTCTGCCCACTCAGGTATATCCCTGACCCACACAGTTTTCTTCTTAAACAAAAAGGGGCATTTGGCTTTAGGAACTGTGTCCACAGAAAGCCTTGGCCACCAGGCCCGACGGCCTTGAATCCGTCACTGCCCATCCGTCTCTGGCGTCCACAGTGCCCCAGCGGATGTCTGTCACTTGCCTGGGCACTGGCCAGTTTGATCTGGGTGCTTTCCAGCTGCTCTCGGAGGGCTGAGAACTCTCCCTCTCTCTGAGCTGCGGCCGTCGTCAAGCTGCCCTGTTCCTTCTCCAGTTCGGCGATCTGCGTCAGCCACTTTGCTTCTGACTGCGGAGGTCACCATGCGGAAACAGGGAGAAACTGAGGACATTAAATGGTCTCCTTCACTGGGACTCCAGACCCCACCACCAGGCTCCACACGGCAGGCGGCAATAGCTTGTCCACACGCCTATCTGCCAGAGGACACACGGGAGGGACTGAGGCACCAGAGGGAAGGGGACGGGGAGTGGCTCACCTGGGCAGAGGTTTCCAGGCTGCTGTGGAGGACCTGGAGCTCTTGTCTGCTGGTGGCTAGTTCATGCTTCAGGTTTTCCAGAACATCCTGTTGCTCCTGAGTCTGAAACGGAGGTAAAACAGGAGCACTGTAGCTGGGAGTCATGAGAAGGAATACACACAGGTATACACGTCCCAAGATATTGACTGAGACTGTGCACTCGGCGGGTCTAAGTCAGAAGCGTGTGTGTCACGCAGCCTAGAAGGTGACCACCCAGACCCAATAGTAAGAACTCATGACTAAGATTATACACACACACACACACACACACACACACACAACACACCCTCCCTTTTCCTTTCTTGAGACAAGATTTCAAGGTGGGCCTTGAACTTGCTACATATCCGAGGATGACCCTGCCCTATTGCCTCCACCTTCCAAGTGCTGGGATTCTAGGCATGCACCACCATGCCTGGTGGTGCTGGAGATGGACCAAGGGCCTCCTAGGTGAGCATGCTTGATAAGCTCTGCCAACTGAGTGACACGCCCAGTCCCCAGCATCTGCTCCTCAGAGTGGTCCAAAGGTCCTCTGGAAGCCACTCCTGGAACATGATGACATCCTTGATCCATGTCTGCCTCAAAGCCCGTTTGCAGGGGTCGAGGGGATGACTGAGTGGCTCAGTTGCTGCTGATCTAGATGATCTCAGTTGAAACCCCCAGACCCACGCGGTGCAAGGAGAGAACTTAAACTCACAAGTTGCCCTAAGACGTCAACATGCACGCTGTTATGCGTACAAGTACACGTGCACACACACATACTACACATACACACACATATGCAACAATAACACTATTAAAAACCCACTTCCAGTAGACACCTCCCTCCTACACCCCAAGTGCCTCTCCTGCTCACCTTCCGCTGGGCCTGCTCACTTACACGGGCAAAGGAATCTTCTAGTTCTTTCTTCTCTCTTTCCAAATCCACCTGGGCTTGCCTTGCCACAGACACCTTTTTGGTAACCTCTGCATTCTGAAAGGGGAGAGGAGTGTCTTGAGCAGGCATCTCTCAGGCCCAACTCCAATCTTCCTTCTAGTACCAATGATTTCTATCAGACTGTGAGGATCAAGGAGGCACACACACAGAAGTTCTTTTCTACCCAGAGGGAAGCCAGAATGGAGTCATGACCTGCAGATGCTAGATTTTTAGGTATTTGTAAAAATACACAGATGGGGTAAGGTGGGGTTGTCTGGTGTAGTGTTTTTCCGGGCTGGCCTGGAATTCACTATGCATCCCAGGCCAGCCTCAGATTCATAGCAATCCTCTTGCCTCTGCTTCTTAAGTTTGGGGATTGCAAGAGACATTACACCTACTTAGTCATTTTTTGCGACTACAATTTAGTCCTAGCTGCCCTGGAGTGCTGGTTTTAAAGTCATGTGTCACTACACATGGCTTTTTTTTTTTTTTTTTTTTTGAGGATCTTGCCTCTGCTTTCTGATAGAATTACAGGTATGTTCTACTATGCCCATCTCAAATGAGGGGTAATTCTAACTGTGCCTGGCACACAAGACAGAACTTAGGAAGACTTACCAAGCTGGGGCTAAGAAATGGGAGCGCTAAGCCGTTAAGAGCACATGCAGCTCTTCCAAAGGAACCAGGTTTGGTTCCCAGCACTCATGCTGGCTGGCTCACAATTCCTGTCATTTCCGCTTCAGAGGATCTAATGCCCTCTTCTGGCCTCCTCGAGCAACTACATACACATGGGCCTACACATGCACATACACATGCAGAGGAAGAATAAACAGAAGGGCATCTTGGAGAAACCCAAGGTTTGCACCTTTTCTCCTGTAATGCGGGGTATATAGGAGGAATAGAGGAGTCAAAGTTCCTACCTTCCGTAGCAGGTCAGCGTGATTCTGAACCAGCTCACTATACTTCTCTTTTAGCTTGCTGTACCGCTGTTCATTGGCCTGGGCCTTTCCTGCATTGGGAAAGACCAAGGTGAGGCCACTGCCCTGGCAGGGATCCCCCATCCTCCCTCCAGTAAGCTGGGGCCTTTAAAGATGTTTTTATCCTTATTTATTTATTTATTTATTTATTTATTTATTTATTTGCTTTTTGAGACAGGGTTTCTCGGTGTGATCGCTCAGGCTGTCCTGGCACTCACTCTGTAGACCAGGCTGGCCTCGAACTCACAGACATCCGCCTGCCTCTGCCTCCCGAGTGCTGTTTTATTTTATTTTTTCTTTTTTTAAAGACATGCTCTCGCCGGGCGGTGGTGGCGCACGCCTTTAATCCCAGCACTCGGGAGGCAGAGGCAGGCGGATCTCTGTGAGTTCGAGGCCAGCCTGGTCTACAAGAGCTAGTTCCAGGACAGGCTCCAAAACCACAGAGAAACCCTGTCTCGAAAAACCAAAAAAAAAAAAAAGACACGCTCTCACGTAGCCCAGACTGGCCTCAAACTGGCTACACAGCCAACATGACTTTGAACCCCTGAACCGTCTGAACTCTGGGACTACAGGTGTCCACCACCACACTCAGCTGGAAGTTATCTAATTTATTAATTAATTTCTTTTCTTTTTTCTTTTCTTTTTTTTTGAGACAGGGTCTTGCTACACAGCCCAAGCTAGCATTATGGTCATCCTCCTGCCTCAGCCTCCAAAATTCAGGAATCACAGGTAAACACACCTGTACTACACTGGACATAAATAAAGGTTTCTTCTTTACATAAACACTCCCCTGATTCAAAGTCTTCTGCAGACCGAAGCTTACAAACACAGAGTGGTAATTTAAAAGAGAATGGTACTATTAGGAGGTGTGTCACTGAGGGGGCGGGCTGAAGTCTCCTATGCTCAAGTTACTGAGTGAAACAATTTCCTTTTGCAAGCAAGATAATGTATTAACTCTCAGCTCCAGCACTGTGTCTGCCTGCATACTGCCATGTCCCACACCATGATGATAATGGACTGAATCTCTGAACTGTAAAGCAAAAAAAATGTTTTCCTTGCTGGGTGCTGGTAGCTCACACCTTTAATTTCAGCACTTGGGAGGCAGAGACAGGATAGGAACTCCCATCATCTGTGTGCCCTTGGTTGCTAAGGGCTCAGCTGTGCCAAACCTGTCTCTGCATTTGAGGACAAGAGCCGGCACCTCCGGCTTTACTTCTGGGGAACAGCCCCACCCCTCTTGCCCCCGCCCACACCCTCAGCCCCAGCCCCTCACTTTCTATCTCAGTCAGGCTGCGCTGGGCTTTCTCCGTGTCCTCACGCTGCCTCTTCAGCTCGTCCAGCTCGGTGCGCAGGAACTCACAGTCATCTGTAGCCTGCCGCCCCAGGTGCTGCTGCTCCGCCAGCTCTGCCTCCAGCTCGCTCACGCGGCCCTTCAGCTGCAGCATGGCCCGCTGGCTCTGTGAGGGGCACCCGTGGTGAGGAGCCTGCTATCGTAAGGCTGCCCCAAAGGGGGCACCACGCAGGGCAGGAATGACTTATCTCCTTGCTGGCATTGACGGATTACGCTTGATTCTATATCTTCAAATTCCTGACCCACAGAACATTTTATTTTTTATTTTTTTTTTTACTTTTTACTTTTGCTTTGGTGCTCTGGGCAGAGAGTACTTGTTAGGCAAGTACTGTTGAGTCACACCCCAGCCCCTCACTGGGGGATTCTAGGCAGGGGCTCCACCACTGAGCCACACCCCAGCCCCTCACTGGGGGATTCTAGGCAGACAGTACTGCTCAGCCACCCACCCTCTCCACGTTCCTAGTCTTTGACTAAGGGAGTCTAGGCAAACCTCCACCAATGAGCCATGCTTCTTGTCCCTTCCTGGGGCATGTTAGCCCAGTTCTTTACAACCGAGCCACACTGCGAGGCCATCCCTGGTGAATTCTAAGCAGGCACTCTATGGCTGAGGCATATCGGGGGGACCCTTACTGAGGAATTCTAGGCAGGGAGCTCCATCACACACCAAGCCCAGCACTGATGGATTTAGAAGAGTTATCCTGAATCACGCCTATTAACTAGCCCGTCTTAGGACGGGATCCGAGGGCTATCACGAGACACGAGACGGCAAGTGCCGGCGCTGGTGCAGCCCAGTGCAGACGAAGCCCAGCATGTACCTCAGCCTTCATGCTGTCCAGCTGCCCTGTCAGCACACTGATCTCTCTGTACAGGCGTTCAATCAAGTGGTCCCTGGAAGAAAAGAACAGGCCTGGTGTCACCTCCATGTAAGTTGACAGACTGGAAAAGGGGGGAAAAGCTGGTGCTAATTTGGAGTCATTCTCTTAAAACAAACAGACAGACAACTTTTTTGGTTTGTTGTTACCAGACAGCTATTGGAGGACGATTCGCTCTTCCTTTTCTCCTCCCTTCCCCTGGCGTGCTAGAATTACAAACATGTGTGACTAGCTGGGCGGTGGTGGCGCACGCCTTTAATCCCAGCACTTGGGAGGCAGAGGCAGGCGGATCTCTGTGAGTTCGAGACCAGCCTGGTCTACAAGAGCTAGTTCCAGGACAGGCTCCAAGAAACCACAGAGAAACCCTGTCTCGAAAAAAACCAAAAAAAAAAAAAAAAAAAAAAAAAAAAAACAAAAAAAACATGTGTGACTATACTGGGGCGGGGTGTCTCTGCAGGCTACGCAGGTACCCTGCAAGTGAAGCCACATCTCTAGCCCCACAGAGAATAATTCTTTGTGGTATGAATCTTACAGTCAACTTTTCTCACCTGAGGGTTCTATATCCGTGCATTCAACTGACTAGGGATGGAAAACATTTGGGGGGGGGGGGGGAACATGGCAGCTATATTGACTATATATAGACTTTTGTTCTTACCATTATTCCCTAAACAATACAGACAAACGGGCTGGTGAGACGGCTCAGAGGGAAAAGATGCTTGCCGCCAAGCCTGGCAATCTTCGTTAGGTCCTTGGGACCCAGATGGTGAAAAGAGGGAACTGATTCCCGCAAGCTGTCCTCTGACTTACACACGAACGCCACAGTGCACAGGCAAAGCCATTCCCTCCCAGGCCAAAACTTAACTGTGTAGCCAGGTGTGGCAGCACACCCACGTCTTTAATCCCAGCACTCAGGAAGCAGAGGCAGGAGGATCTCTGTGAATTCAAGGCCAGCCTGGGCTACTGAGCAAGTTCCAGGATAGCCAGGGCTGTAACACAGAGAAACCCTGTCTTAAAAACAAACAAACACTCAAAACTTAAAGGTATATAAAAAGAAAAGCTCACAGAAACAAACCTTGTATCAGTGTTTATATCAGGAGCTATGAATCATGTAGAGGTGATTTAAAGGGAACAGAAAGGGAGGGATGTAGGTTCTATGCAAATAGCATCCATTCTCACAACAGCGTCTGGCGCAGTGGCTGAACTTTGTGTCTGTGCATGTCTGTGGGGGTGATTCTGAAACCAATAACCCTTGGATACCTAGGGTGATCAGACCCTAAGTGTGAGGTCTCTTATTGATACCCACAGATTCAGTTCCTGATCTGGGATACAGGGGTGCAAAGACTAAAACAATTTCTTAATCTTATATGTGTGTCTCTGCCTGTTGTTTTATACACATGTGCTCTTGGAGGCCGGAAGAGGGTGCTGGATCTCCGGGAATTACCGATAGTTTAATGCGACACTTAACCTGGGTGCTGGGAAATGAACTATGTAGAAAGGGCTCTTGACCACTGACCATTTCTCCAGCCCCGGCCCCTTTCTTTCTTTCTTTCTTTCTTTCTTTCTTTCTTTCTTTCTTTCTTTCTTTCTTTCTTTCTTTCTTTCTTTCTTTTTTTTTTTTGGTTTTTTGAGACAGGGTTTCTCTGTGGTTTTGGAGCCTGTCCTGGAACTAGCTCTGTAGACCAGGCTGGTCTCGAACTCACAGAGATCCGCCTGCCTCTGCCTCCCAAGTGCTGGGATTAAAGGCATGCGCCACCACTGCCCGACTCCCGGCCCCTTTCATAGGGAGACTGATCCCAGGGTCCCGAAAGCCCAGGAAGTAAGGATTCTGGGTGTGGCTGAGGAGGCTCTTTAAGTGAAGACGAATGCTCCCAAGCCCAACAGCCTGAGTTTGTGGGAGGACAAAAATGACTCCATAATGCTCTCGGACTTCCACAAGTACATCTTGACACATCCCTGTTGACCCACAACACATACATATAACCACACAAAACAAATACAACAACAACAACAATTTTTTTTTCTTAAAAAAGTGCTGTGCTCAGTAGTTAAAAGCACGTGTTCTTGCAGAGGACCTAAGTTCACGTCCCAGTACCTACATTGGGCGACTCAGAACTGCCTACAATTATAGCTCCAGGAGATCAAATACCTACCTCAGGCCTCCATGGATACACAGACAGACAGACAGACAGACAGACAGACAGACAGACACACCCAATGTGGTGACCAATAGGGAAGGTACCCAATATTGACCTCTAGCTACCACACAGGCATACATAGGCAAGTGCACCAGCACACACGTGTATATGTATATATATATATATCTACCAGCCCACACATACATAAACACATACATGTCTAACACATATACATAGTCACACACATATAAACACACACACATACAATCAGACACCCAACAAAGGAGGTGAAGAACAACTATGGAATGGCATTAGAGGTTGACTTCTGGCAGACACACGTATGTCTGCACACACAGAATTCCTTCCTTTTGGAGTAGCTGCTGCGAGGCAGACCATGGCTTAGCTTCATTTCTAGACTGTGTGTCTCCGCCCCACAAGTGCTCACTTCTCATCCTTGTTCACGCCATTTTGATTGTTGAAATTGAAGGGGTCGCTGCTCAATGAGCTGCCGAAGATGTCATCAAACTTGTTGTCGAACAAACTCTGCAGTGATTGGGAAGGTGGGGGAAGAGCAAAGTCAGAGACCTGGGAAGTTGTCTGGGTGAGCGTGTGGCGGGTAGATTAGCATGAAACTTATTTTATTTTTCAACAGGGGCACACTGCGTAGCCCTGGCTGTCGTGGAACTCACTATACAGACCAGCCTGGTCTGAAACTCTTGGAAATAACCCCCTGCTTCTGCCCCCCGAGGACTGGAATTAAAGAGTATGCTACCATGCCTGCCTCCTTCCTTCCTTCTTGTCTATCTTTCTTTGTATTTAAACAAAACTTTTTAGCCTGCATGTATGTCTGTGCACTGTGTGTGCCCTGGTACTCACAGAGGTCAGAAAAGGGTGTGGGCTCCTTTAGGACCGGAGTTACAGAGGGATGTGAGCTACCTTGTGGGTGCTGGGAATCAAACCCCGGTCCTCTTTGAAAGCAACAAGCACTCTTAATGGCTGAGCCAAACCTCCGGCCCCTTTGTGTGATTAGAGGCATGTACACTATGCATGGCTTCAAGAATCTGTTTTCTTGATTTGGCTGAGACCTATCTAAGATCACTTCTGGAACCCGAGTGCAGAGAGCTCAGGCTAATCTCCCACTTTCTGATGAGACGGAGGGACACACCTAGGCACTCCAGCATACATGCGTAGATACACCCATCTTAGAGGCAGGAGGATTTCAAGAGCCCAGGCATTTGAGACCAGCACGGGCAATATAGTGAGATGTCGCATTCAAATATTAAAGACAAACAGACCTCATCTGAGTAGATAGACCCAAGCTAAGAGCCTCTTCAATTGTCTGTTCTGGGGGCAACAGGAAGGACCTAGTTCCTCTCCTAAGGGCCCTATACCTGCTGGGAGGCATCCATGTCCATGAGGTCATCCTTCTCCAGGACCGGCTCGCTGTCTGGAGACGACACCTCAGCTGGGATCACTACCACAGGGCTGATGTGCTCTGACAGGGCTGAGGCGCGGAGGAAGTTGGGTGGATTCTGGAGGAGGAAGACACACCTTCGAAGGATGCCCACCTGCCAGCCCCAGAGGCACGCAGAGCCCCCCCCCGTCCGAGCACTGACCTCAGGCAACTGGGGGATCTGAATGAGCCGCTTGAAGTACTGTAGATTGCTGGAACGCTGGAACAGATCCTTCAACCTGGGAGTACACAGGCACCTCAGGGCTGCTGGATGTGGCCGCCAGTCCCAGGAAGACGCAGGACACCGTCCCAGCATTCCCACCCTCTGCCCACCTTACAGGCACAAGCCGCTGCTGTGCTGCCCTCTATGAGGCCAGGATTCAATTATGATACTACAGGACCGGGGGACGGCTCAGTGGGTGCAGGCACTTTGCCAACTAAAGAAGCAAGATTGAGTTTGATTCCTGGGATCCACATAAAGGTGGATAGAGGAAACAAACTCTGTAAAGCTGCCCCTGATTTACACACACACACACACACACACACACACACACACGGTGCGCACCCCCCCTCACACACAGTGCACACCCCCCCACACACACACGGTGAGCACCCCCCCTCACACACACACACACACACACACGGTGCGCACCCACACACACACAGTGCGCACCCCCCCACACACACACGGTGCGCACCCCCCCACACACACACACGGTGCGCACACCCCCCCACACACACAGTGCACACCCTCCCTCACACACACACAGACACACACACACAGACACACAGTGTGCACCGCCCCACACACACACGAAAATCAATTTCAAAGCCAACATTACAGACTGCAGTCTTCTATAGTGAGTTCTCAGTCACCAGCAATATTGAAGAGTAATTAGTACTACAGATCCTCTTGAAGACTGACAGTCTCAGAGATGGGCCATCTGGATGACAACTGGATGGGACCCAGAATCACCATGGGGACACACTTCTGGGTGTTGGTTGTGAGGGTGTTTCCATAAGGTTTAACTGAGGTAGGAAGAACCTCCTTTCCCTATGAGTCTGGGTAGCACCAACCCTCTGGGCTGAATCAGGAGAACATGGGCCCTTCCAGAAAGCTCAGTGCGCCAAGGCATTGGCTGCCAAAACCGATGACCTGAGCTCAGGGTCTGGGGCCCACAGGGCGGAGGCACAGACCGGATTCCCTCACAGGCCTACAGAGTAAATAAACGTGCGTGTGGGGAGAGAAATGGAAGCTAGCGGCAGCTTCCCAGGCTCCTGCCGTCACGCCGTCCCCATCACGATGGACTGCACCATCAGACTGTGGCCACAGCACAGCTCCTTTAAGCTGCTGTTGTCACGACAACGACAAAACTAGGAAACTGCCCAGATCCCCAGTGGTGTAGGAGGTCCTTCTGTCTATGTGTTGCTTTAATTGGTTTAATAAAGAAACTGCCTTGGCCTTTTGATAGGGCAGAACTTAGATAGGTAGACTGAACAGAATGCTGGGAAGAAGGGCAGTGTGGCAGACGCCATGAATCTCCTGCCTGAGACAGACGTAGGTTAGAATCTTGCCGGTAAGCCACAGTCACGTGGTGATTTAACAGAAATTAAACACAGATTTAATAGAAGTGGATTAATCAAGATGTGAGAGTTAGCCAATAAGAGGCTAGAGCTAATGAGCCAGGCAGTGATTTAATTAATACAATTTCTGTGTGATTATTTCGGGTGCAAGCTAGCCGGGCAGCCAGGATGAAAAGCAGGGCCTCTCTCCCTTCAACACCCCAAACTCATTTCCTCGCGGCTGCGGACTCCACACTGCTGTTGGCAGATTTCTCCCGAGGATGAGTTCGCATGGAGGAACATGAAAGGGAAGGGATTTTCTCCACCATTACTTTCACACTGTGCTGGACTGTACCCCCAAATTCCTTCAAGCCGCTTTCTGTCATGCATTTTGTTACAGCAACTGGAAAGGAAACACCCTATGACTCTAATCTATCCTACCCTACTCCACTTTCCCTTCCCTTCTTCTCTATTCTAGTTTTTCTCTATCCAACTTTATCCCAGCCCACCCCACTCCATTCTTCCAGTCTATGCCGCAGTGCTTGGGGCTAGGAACCCATGTCTTCATGCACATTACACAAGCATTGTGCATCTGAACCAAACACCACGCCTCAGAAAGCATTTCCCTCCTGGTCAGGCCTCTAACCAACACAAAGGAGGAGCTGAGGTTCCAGCAGCCTTTGGTTGCAGCACGAAATGTCTGCTTACTCAGCCCCATCAACCAACCCCTCCCCAGGTCTCAACACAGTCTATCAGATCCCGAGATTAGAGTGTCCCTGTGATACTGCTACGGCTTCGCTACAGCCTCCAAGAACATCCGCCTCTGTGCGGGAGAGAAAAATGAAGTAGCTACCACAGGAGATGTTTTCACAAGCTAGGGAAAAAAATGGAAGGAAATAAAATGAGCTGACCACACGTCCCCGTCTCTCTGGATTGGCGCCAACAGTAATAGACGCAAATGCTTTTGCAAGCTACTGGAATTTCACATTCCAGGAAACCAGCCCCAGGGCCTGCCTCCTAGGATTTAGTAAGTCATTCATCATAGGATATGCACCAGGCTTCCCTAGTGGAGCAAGGAAATGGGGGGGGGGTGTTAGGTCAACCCTGTGTTTGTCCTTTGACTGCTCCTGAGGGAACCGAAAAGTAAAGTACCAGCTAGGGATTTGGAAGCTATGGTGAAGAATGAAGACATTAACAGGGAAAACAAACTATGTCAAGATGGCTGCCTCACAAGTGAACAATTCACAAAACAAGGAATACAAAGGGCCAACCATGATGGTTAGCTTGTGTTGCCAACCCGACGACCATGACGGTTAGCTCGTATTTTGTCAACCCAACCAGCCTGATGGTTAGTTTCTATTGCTAATCCTACGACTATGATAGCTAGCTTGTATCGTCAACCTGACGTAATCTAGAACCATCTGGAAAAAGTCTCAACAAGGGACTGTCTAGATCAAGTTGGCCTGTGGGAGATTGTCTTGATTGTTAATTGATGTGGGATGACCCAGCCCACCGCGGGTGGCACTATTCCCTGGCTTTGTGCCTTGGGTTGTATAAGAATAGAGAAAGCTAGCTGAGCAACAAGCATGCGTACATACATTCTATGGATGTGATTCTATGGATTCTCTTGGATGTGACATGGCTAGATGACTTGACTTCCCTGAAATAAGAGACAAACCTGGAACTCCACATCAGATAAACCCTTTACCCTTAGGTTGCTCTATGTCAGGGCAACAGACATGAAACTGAGACAAGAGTGTATGCACACACATACATACATATATACATACGTGCGCGCATAGCACACACACACATGTCTACATGAACATATGACTTAATATCCTACCCACCAAGAAAATGCAAATGAAAACTACATTGAGAGCTTTCCCTCTGAAGTGTGAATGGCTATCATCAAGAAAACAAACATGAAAGGAAAAGGAAACAAACATGGGGCTGAGAACACGGAGAGAGAAGATTTGAATGCATTGTTGGTAGGTAAAATGGTACAGCCGCAACGGACCACAGAAGCAATGCCATATGGTCTGCCTGTAACACAGCTTCCTGGAGGAATCTAATTCAGCACACCACAGAGATACCTGCACACCCATGTGCACTGTGGTGTCGTTCACAACAGCCAAACCTCAGAAGCAGCTTAGGTGTCCATCAGCAAATGAACGGATAAAGAGTGTGGTCTACGTATGTTTCATTCAGTGGACAGAAGGATTACAGGGCTGGTGAGATGGTGCAGTGGGTACAGGAATATGTCTAAGCTGAGACCTGAATGAAATCCTGGAGGTTCACCTGGTGGAAGGAGAGAACTGACTCCTGAAAACTGTTCTCTGATCTTCATACACAGCCAGGGATTCATGCGCATGCATGCACGCACACACACGGCGCTCTCTGCCCTGCCTGGCTTTTTTACCCGAGCGCTGGGGATCTGAACTCAGGTTATAGCGCTTTTGCAGCAGACACTTTACTCTAGCCCCCTATCATAGGTTCTGATCGGACTTCATTCCCTTCAAGAGCCACTTACTTTGTGAACTGCTCCATGAAGCGGTCTCGGTGGCCCTGCAGGGTGTCAGCTGGAAGACCTGGAGGAAATCGACAGGAGCCTGTGAGTACGAGGGACACCAGGGGACAGGCAAGCCACATCAAGACCGAGGGAGGGGCCAGCCTAGCCACGCTGGCACTCCCTGCTAAGATGCCCTGAGATTTGGTAACTGAGAGAACCCCACAAGAGCAGCATGGGATGCGAGCCTCTGGCTCGGGTGGAATGGAGGCTCAGCCCCAGCGAAGCTGTGGCTTCCTCAAACTGCAGGACTGCTGAGGGCAAGTGGGAGCGGGCTTCGCTCTCAGGTGAGGGACTCATCCATTAGGGCGTGGTGAACGCTGTGACCCTGCACCAGCACAGGCCACTCAGGGCCAGCTCCTAGGGAGTTGCTTCTCTAAGACCATAGAAGGCTACATATTTCAACTATGAGTTAAAACTCAGTTTTCAATTTATTTTAAGAGGAGGAGGTCTTGCTATATGACCCAGGCTGGCCTTGAACTCATGAGCAGACTGCTTCGTGCTGGGCTCACAGGCACACCTGGCTTGATTATAGCTGGTACCACTTTTTAAACTGCACTTTGTCTTCACATGTGAATGCTCTTGTGCCACAGGGTGTGTGCAGGTCAGAGAACAGCCCTGGGGAGTTGGTTCTTTTTTCCTTGCATCATGTAGAAGACCCACAGCAGCAGGTTTTTGTTTGCTTTTTTTTTGTTTGTTTGTTTTTTGGATTTTCAAGACAGAATGTCTCTGTGAAGCTTTGGAGCCTATCCTGGAACTTGCTCTGCAGACCAGGCTGGCCTCGAACTCACAGAGATCCGCCTGCGTCTGCCTCCTGAGTGCTGGGATTAAAGGCATGAGCCACCAACACCTGGCTCACAGCAGCATCTTTTATTTTAAGTCCCCCACTCACTCAACCTCCTTCTCTTCTTATCTCTCCCCCTTTCTCGTTCTGGCGCAGAGTCTAGCTATGTTACTCAAGCTGACCTTGAACTCCTGGACTCAAGCCATCTTCCAGCCTCAGACTCTCTTGTACCAGGAACAACAAACCATGCCACCGTGCTGTGCTCTTTTTTTCTTTATTTGAGACAGCGTCTCACACTGTAGCCCTGACTGTTTTGGAACGTACTATGTAGCCTGGGCTGGCCATGAACTTGTGACAATCCTCCTGCCTCTGATTACAGATGTGTGCCAACAAGCCTTGTTTTTAACTGTTTTTGAATGAGTGATATAAACACAAAGGTCGTGTATAAATTATGATTACTGAAAGCGATGAAAGTGAGCCAGGCAGATGAAGAGCTGAAGGTCAGCCAGGACCACATATAGAGACCTTGTTTCAAAACACAAACCAAAAAAGATAAAATTAGGCAGAGGATAGAAATGGCATTTAATTTCTATTCCAAAACCCTGATCTCAGTTCTACTAGGAGAAAAAAACACCAGGAAAAAAGTCAAATTGAGGAAGATTCCACTTAAAAAAAAAAAAAAATTGACCAGAACTCAAAGCTGTTAAGGTCATCAAAAAGGAAATCTGACAAGCTGTCACAGCTACTGGGAGCCTGAGAAGAAGCAATGACTAAGTGTTACGGGATCCTGGGTGGGAGCTTAGAAGAGGAAATAGGGTAAGAACAGTGGACATATGAGTGAAGGGCTGGCTTTAGCTGAAAGTATGTTATAAAGGGCTGGGGTGTGGCTCAGTGGTAGAGCCCCTGCCTAGAATCCCCCAGTGAGGGGCTGGGGTGTGGCTCAGTGGTAGAGACTCTGCCTAGAATCCCCCAGGGAGGGGCTGAGCGCATGGCTCAGCAGTAACGTGCTTGCCTAGTACACACAAGACCCTGAGTTTCTTTACAGCACACACAAAGAGTATCAACACAGCTTCACTAACTAAGAAACTTCATGCTAATACATTAACAGTGAGGGTTGGGCTTGGTGGCACATGCCTGTAATCCCACTGTCTAGGAGAGGCACAAGGTAGGAGGGTTAGAAACTCAAGGTTATCCTGGACAACATTTTGAGTTCAAGGCCAACCTGGTACACATGAAATTCTTTCAAATAAATAAAACAAAAGAAATACATAAATAAGATGGGCAGTGGTGATGCACGCCTTTAATCGCAGCACTCAGGAGGCAGAGACAGGTGGATCTCTGTGAGTTCGAGGACAGCCTGGTCTATAGAGCAAGTTTCAGGGCAGGCTCCAAAGTTAAAGAGAAACCCTGTAGGAAAAACCAAAAACAAATTTAAAAAAAAAAGAAAAAAAGAAATATATAAATAAAAGTAAGTTTACTTGTATTTGAAGTTTATTTTTATTTAAGTATTTGCAAAAAATATTTATTTTTGTGCATATGAGTGTTGGACCTGCATGTATGTCTGTGTACCATGTGAGTGCAGTGCCTTCAGGAGTCCGGGGAAGATGCTGGATTCCCTGGAACTGGAGTTACAGACAGTGTGAGCCACCATGTGGGTGTTGAGAATCAAACCCACGCCCACTGGAAGAGCAGACAGTGCTCTTAACTGCTGAGCCATCTCTCTAGCCCCCAGCTCTATCTATTTTTTGACAAAGTTTCATGTAGTCCAGAAACCTGATTCTCCTGCCTCCACCTCCCCAAGATGAAGCATGCAGGTGTGGGCCATACGCCCCACGTGTGTGGTGCTGGGGAGGGAGTGCAGGATTTCACACGTGCTAGGCAAGTCTGCTCTGCCAACAGAGCTACACTCCCTGCCTGTAATTGATAATGTTTCTAAGCAACAGACTCTCCTTCTCTAGGGATTTGGTCCACCCTCTCTGCTTCCTGTAGGCACGCCCTGTGGCACCAAGCCTTTCCAAACCTGGAACAGCAAACTGCAGTCGCTATCGAGGGAAACGGCACCATCTGAATCAGAGTGACGTTGCTGCGCTTGTCTACTTTCAGATAACCAGACCTGGCTTTGTGAGGCAGGTCCAGGTAGAAGCACTTGCTGCCAGTCCTGAGGAGCTTAGTTTTGCCCCTGGGGCCATTGACAGAAGGAGAGAACCGATTCCTGCACATTGTCCTGTGACTTCATAAGTGTGTATGAGCACACATGTGCAACACACAAACATATAAATAAATGGAATAAAAAAAGGTTATTACTTGTAAGTCAACAGTTATGAAGTGTCCCTTATTTCATATGGGTGTGCGCGCACACACTTTAAGTTTAATTTTACCTTTTCCCCCTTGAGATAGGGATTTATTACGTCAAATGGGTGGACCATGGATTCACCACATAGCCCAGTTCACAATAAATTTCTCATCTTCTTCTAGAACCTCCAAAGTCTGGGATTCTAGGCATGCACCCCACACTCAGCCACTGTTCTGTGCGTCTAAAACAGACCCTTGTCCTTTCTGGGCTATAAAACCTGAACAGTACCCATTCATAGCTCCAAGTTTTTAGGTTTTCTACCAAGTTATGTGTGATCACCTTGGCATATGACAATGAGGGGCTGGGAAAATGGCTCAGTGGTAGAGAACTTTCCTAAACTTCTCCAGTGAGGATTTACTCTAGCTTTATCTGGGGAAATCTGCATTTAAAGACGGAGATTCTAAACTATACCAGAGACCTATCCAAGCTGGCTCAGGAGTAGCCTGCTTTAAATAAAAATACATAAAATTGATTGATTGTGCATGCGCGTGTGAGTACTTATGTGCATGTGTGAAGGTCAAAGGTCAACTTGTGCAGTAGGTTCTTTCCTTCCACCATGTGGGTTCTGGAACTAGAACTCAGGTCCCCAGACTTGAGAGCAAGTACCTTTTCCCCTGACCACCTTGCTAGGCCTCCTTAACCTCCCCCACCACCCCTGCCAGCCTGCCCATAGCCCCCCACCAGACCGGCCAAGCACTCCACATTTTTAACCAGGGCATCAAGGATAAGAACTTCTGCAAATCAGCAGCCCTCAAGTAATGCTTTTGACTAATGGTGCAGCAGGGATCTGCTGCTGAGAAAATTATAGCCCTTGGATCAGCTGTGATTAGTTTATTGTTTTATTTAAGAAAGTGTCTCACTATGTAAGCAAGGCTTGCCTGGAACTTAGTATGTAGCTCAAGCTGGTCTCACACTGGCAGAGATCCTTCTGCTGTTGTCTCCAAACCGCGGGGACTGTGGGCATGTGCCACCAGATCCAGCTATATTTAAATTTTCTGCACTGAGGGGATGGAACGCAGGACATTATGCCTGCTAGTTAAGATCTCAACAATTAAGCCATGCCCTCAGTTCCTCACTGGGGGACTCTAGGCAGGTGCTCTATCACTGAGCCACACCCCAGCCCCTCACTGGGGTATTTTAGGCAGGTGCTCTACCACTGGGCCACACCCCTAGCTCCTCAATGGGGATTCTAGCCAAATGCTACAAATATAACCTCAGCTATGGAGTTCCTGGCAAGTGTTCTATAACTGAGCTACACTAGCCCTGTAGCTGTTTTCTGTTTCTATTTCTCCAAAGAGAGTTCCATCTGTTACAGGGATTGTGTTTCTAGATGTTTGGAGGTCACTGTATTAGCTCATGTAGGTATGGGTCAGGTCAGTTATCCTCTATGTAGACCTAACAACACAAGATACTTTTGGTAACAGTGACACAGTAGAGCTGGATGTGGACAGAGAGAACCCTCTTAAGACACAGGACCGGAAGGTCAGGAGCTAGACTGGGGCAGTCTAAAGCTTGGGTTACTCCCTTCCATTCACGGATGACCAAAAGCCCCAGGCCCCTCCGACCAGAACAAACAGTACTGACCGAGTAGCCTGCATCACTCGGGGAACTGGCCAGGGCTGTGACCCTGTTCCCAGCCTGAAGCTCACAAGAAATGGTCGAGGCGGGCCTACTCACAGGAGTGGAGCTTGAAGAGCAGCTTGACAGTGTAGTCATAGAGGTGGCTGCAGTCCAGGATGACCTGGATCAGCGGTGCAAGGCGGCACTGGCCAGCTGTGGTCACGGACACAGAGCGGGACATGTCCAAGGAGTTGAACACTGTGGACGAAGATGGGGAGAGAGGCTGAAGTGAGGAAGAAATATCTGCAGTAGAGCAGAATCAGCCGTCTGACATATACCAAGACTTATTCTATGTTTCTGTCTTACTAAGATCGGAACCCAGGATTTTGTATTCTACTGTGGAATATTCCTTTACACTGTGTTTGAATATATGTCGCTGTGATTGGTTTAATAAAGAAGTTGACTGGCCAATAGCTGGACAGGTAGAGGTTAGGTGGGACTGGCAAACAAAAAGAGAACACTGGCAAGAAGAGGGAAGGAGTCTGAGGAGTCACAGAGAGAAGCAAGATGAACTTGCAGAGTTGAAAAAAGGTTCCGCCACATGGCAGAACATAGACGAGAAATAAGGGTGAATTTAAAATGTAAGAGCTAGTTTAGTAACAAGCCTGAGCTATTGGCTGAGCATTTATAATTAATAAATCTTTGTGTGGTTATTTGAGAACTGGCTGGCAGGATAGAAAAGTCCAACTACATTCTACTGTTGAGCCATACCTCCAGCCCCTCACTGAAGGACTCTAGGCAGGTGCTCTACCACTGACTCACAGAACCAGTTCCTTGCTGACATATTCTAAGGAAGTTCTCTACTGTTAGATGTGTCCACAGCCCCTCACTGGAGGATTTTAGCCCAGGGCTCTGCCCTTGAGCCACATCCCCAATTCCTCATTGGAGGAGTCTAGGCAAATGCTATGATCCTGAACTGTACCCTAGCAATTACTGTAATTTCACGTCAAGCTAGGACCTTGCTATGTAGCGCAGACAGGACTCTCATCTCAGCCTCCCATGGCCTGGGGGACAGGTGTGTGGCCTGTGATTGACAGGTGCATTAACTCATGTGATTCATTTAACCCTATGATACCCCGAGACAGGAAAGGGTATCCCCACCAGACAGGTAAGGACATGCATCCTAAGTCACTTGAAGGTGATCAGAAAGATAAGAAGTAGCTGTGCCCAGCCCACATGGCCATCGATGGGTAGAACAGGCACCTTTGCTCTTGATGGCCAGAAAGCTTGGTGTATTATGACTGGGTGAGAGAGACACTCTGCTTTGTACTGAACCCCATGAGAAGCATGGGAAAGAAGATTTACTGGTGACCCCTGAGATTTGCTCCAAGTCTGAGCAGAAACACTCAACACATTTTCTTCCTTTCTGGATTAAGGTCTCATGTAGCCCAGGGTGGACCCGAACTCAATAAGCAGCCAATGGGTGATCTTGTATTTCCGTTCTTCCTGCCTCCATCTCCTGAGTGCTGGAGAAGTGTGTACTACCATGCGTGGTTTGTACAGTGCCGGGGATTTGAACCCAGGACTTCATGCATGTCCGGCAAGCACTCTTCCAGTTGTGCTACAGCTTTTCCCTAAATTTCTTATTCCAGGTATCTACCCACATTTCGTCATTCTATACCCAGCTATTAGATGCCCGGCTATAGGCCATCATCTCACTCCCTGGCCAGGGTTGACTGTCTTCCTTGTATTGGCGGCCCACTGTCCCTGGATATGTAACATGCAACACAAGAGTTCTCTAATGTCCCCACATGTGTGGACCTGCCCATGGGTACATCTGCAGAAACCCTGTAAGTGTGTTTGTCTGGTGGCTGAGAAAGAGATAAAGTTACACACACATACGTGTACGCGCACACACACACAGAAACAGACAGGAAAAGATCCACCCAAATTGAACCACCCTAACTAAAGGTAGTTTTTCTTACATAAATTAAAAGCAACTGTCATTGCAAGGCAGCCGTCAGGGCCAACTGACTTCCACAGGCTGTCTGACAAGAAATCCCAGCCGCCTCCATCTCCTTCGGGGAATGACACTTGACCCCCAGTAGCAGCTACAGCAGTGTGACTGTGGGCAAGTCTCTTAGCCTGACTGGGCCTCTAGATGCTCTTCTGTGAAGCAATATGGCTGTGCTAACCCATGCACATGGCCTGACGAGAACAGTGAGGAGTCAAGAGTATCTACACTATGCTTTCCAGCTTTGGCTTTGTTAAGGGTAAGCATGTGTGTGTGCGCATGTGCACATATGGAGGTCAGAGGGTCAACCTTAGGTATCCTTAGCTGGGTTTCCACTCTATTTTATTATTTTTTTTTTGAGACACAGTTTTTCTGTGTAACAGCTCTGACTATCCCCACTTGTAGATCAGGCTGTAGATCAAACTCACGGAGATCCACCAACCATGCCTGTTTGGTTTGTTTGTTTGTTTTTTTGTTTTAAAACAGGGTTATCAGGGCTGGAGAAATGGCTCAGTGTTTAGAGTGCATACTGTTCTTTCAGAGGACCCAAGTTCAGTTCCCAGCACCCATATAAGGCAGGGTAGCTTACAACTGTCTGTACCTCTAGCTCCAGGGGACCTGATGCTTTCTTTGGCCCTTGCAAGCAACTGCACTCATGTATACATACTCTGACACAAACACGTGTGCATACATGATTTAAAAAAGAATCTGTGTACATGCTAACAAGCACTTTACCATTATGAATCGTATCCTTAGTTCAAGGCAGACTCCCCTACTGCAGTGTTTGTTTAACTATGCAAAGATGTGCTGCATTTGTTCATATTATGAACTATTTGCTTACCTATGTAAAGATGTGTTGCTGTTTTACCTTACCTGCCTAAGGCACCTGATTGGTCTAATAAAGAACTGAACAGCCCATTGGTATAGAAGAGACATCTGGGCAGGGAGAGTAAGTAGGATAGGAATTTGGCTTGGGAGAAGATAGAAAGAGACACCAGGGGCCACCCAGCCAGGCACCGAGGAAGCAGGAAAGTAGGACATATGGAATGAATGTAAGGTAAAAAGACCCAAAGCAAAATGTGGATGACTAGAAACAGGTTAAATTAAGTTAAAAGACCTGTGGGAGAAGCCTAAGCTAAGACCAAGCATTCATAATTAATAATAAGTCTCTGTGCCGAGCGGTGGTGGTGCACGCCTTTAATCCCAGCACTCGGGAGGCAGAGGCAGGCGGATCTCTGGGAGTTCGAGGCCAGCCTGGTCTACAAGAGCTAGTTCCAGGACAGAAACCAAAGCTACAGAGAAACCCTGTCTCGAAAAACCAAAAAAAAAAAAAAAATAATAATAATAAGTCTCCGTGTCTATATTTGGGAGCTAGTTGGTGGCCCAAAGAAAAATCTGACTGCACTCCTCTTCTGAGCAGAAAGCATTGCCAGTATAGCAGCTCAGCTCCAATCATGGACTGGCTGGAACCATGGCTGTCAGAACGGGTGAAAAAGCCTCTGAGAGCTTGGTAGCCAGGAGAGGGGGAGGCTCCTTGGGTCGAGCAGAGCAACTGGTCTCCCTGTCTCATGTGAAATAACTGACTTCAAGGCTGCGAGGAGAGCAAAGGCTGACGAGACAGCTCTGCTTCAAAGCCCTCTGCTAAGCATCGGTAACAAACGAAGGTTCATTTTGCTGAACGTGGCAGTGCAAGCCTGTAATTCCAATGCTCAGATGGTAGAGGCAGGATAGCTGCGAGTTCGAAGCCAACATGTGCTACAAAGGTTTTGTCTTTAACGAAACAAAAAGACCAACAAAAGGGCTGGGCCAGCAGAACAGATCAGGCTGGGAATCAGGAGAATGAATCCCAGAACAGCTTGGGTCAGCTAAGAGGGAAGAGACTCACCAGTTTGGAAGAGGTTCAGTTCGCACTCCAGGTAATCAAACATCTCCACTGTAAGCTGAAAACTGACACAAGAAGAAACAGAAATCAGGGGGCTGGAGAGATGGCTCAGTGGTTAAGAGCATTGCCTGCTCTTCCAAAGGTCCTGAGTTCAATTCCCAGCAACCACATGGTGGCTCACAACCATCTGTAATGAGGTCTGGTGCCCTCTTCTGGCCTGCAGGCATACATACTGACAGAATATTATATACATAATAAATAAATATTTTTTTAAAAAAAGAAGAAACAGAAATCAAAGTCTATAGGCCTGAGCCCCCATCCATGCCCAACTGAATGCTGAAGATGAAATCCATGACCTTGTATTTGCTAAGCAAGCTTGATAATGCTAAGCCACATCCGCATCCCTAGCACCTCACTGGGGTATTTTAGGCAAGTGTTTAGGTAAGAATTCTAACGCTGAACCACACCCTCAGTCACCAAAGCCAGGTTTTCATACACCTCCATGCTCTGTCCTGCTTCCCCACCCTTAGGATTCCCATGTGAGCTCAGGGGCAATCTTGCCAGTACAGGCATATGCTCCAGCTTCCTTCCAAGCATCTATCATGAACGTTATTTAAAGCCTAAGCCTCTCAAGCTTCCACCAGGGAAACGAGAGATGACAGGGCTTGGTCTGGGGTTAGTGGAGACTGGGACAGAGAAACCATGTTGAAATACACATGGGTAGGATTCCAGACAGAAACAGCACTAGCAGTAAGTGGCCTTGAGGCCAAGTCACCAGGAGGACTCATTCCTCACTCCAGCCCCTGTGTCGTAACTTCAAGCCCACTTACCATTTCCAGGAACAAAAAACCAAATCACAAAGGCTTACTTCCCTACGGGGTCTGGAGCCCGAGAGCCACTTACAAGTTGTTGACATCACTGTCTCCGGCCTCATCCAGCTGCCGGTCACTCATCTGGAGGTTGCCTGGGAACCTGGGATTCTGGAAGGAAGTTTGGGTGAAGGGAGATGATAGAAGGAAGCCCAAGACGCAGCGGGTGCAGACAAGTGGGTGGAGTGTTGACAAAGTCACTCAGGGCAGAGCGCTTGTGTGAGGGCACAACTTAGACATGGAGTGGTTCCCCTGCATGCACAAAGACCTGGGTTCGATCCTAGTACCTCAGGGGGAAAAAGGCCCCCTACAGCCCAATGAGACCAGTGCAAACACAGGCTGCCTATATTAAATACATGTAGCAGGTCCTATGTCAACTACACACTTTTGAGGGAGGCAGGATCAGTCTACATGACCTCACAAACACAGACCCCTTAAGGGCTCCCAAGAAAGACCACCCACTGTCTACTACCCATCATCGGAGCTGAAGGTCCTGCTCTTGCACGAGTCCTGGAACATTCTAAGCATGGCCTCCCAAGGTGCAATGAGACTCAGTGTGTGAGCATGTTCCCCAGACGATCGTCTGGGATCCCTGGGCAGTAGACACTCACTTATCACTGGTCATTTCTGATTCCCATTCAATCTCCTCAGCCTTGGCCTCTTACCAAAGCTACTACAGTGAGCTCATGGGAATCTAGGAGAGACAGGACCACGTTCTCGAGTGTTTTATTTGTTTTTTATTGTTTGTTTGCTTTGAGGCATGGTTGCTGTGGAGCAAGCTTTGTACAATTGGTTAATAAAGAGCTGACTGGCCTATAGTTGGGCAGGAAGAGATTAGGTGGGAAGTCAGACTAGGAGGATGCTGGGAAGAAGGGCGGAGTCTACCCAGTTGCCAGCCAGACACAGAGGAAGCAGGAAAGAGAACAAAATGAGCTAACAAGCCATGAGCCACTTGGTAGAACTTAGATAAGAAGTATGGGTTAATTTAAGTTGTAAGAGCTATTGGCGAGCATTTTTAACTAATATTGAGTCTCTATCGTGGTTATTCAGGACCTGGCAGGCGGGAAAGAAAAGTCCACGTACACAGGCTGACCTGAAACTCACCATGTAGCTAAGGACAACTTTGAACTTCTGATCCTCCTGCCTCTACCTCCTGAGTGCTGGAATTAGACATGCACACTATACTAGGTTTATGCAGTGCTGGCATGAAAACCAAGGCTTCATGCATGCTAGGTGAGTGCCTGCTCATTTAGCTACATCTCCTTCTGGATTCAAGCGATTCTCCTGCCTCAGCTGCGGAGTTAGTCAAAACACTATTGGACATGGAAACAGATCATAGAAAGATAGGTGGCCATGCATCATGAGCTTCTAAATTCCAGACTGAAAACCTGGATAAGGAGCTAGAACAAGGTGAGAACCCATTTATTTTTGCTTTATCACATGCTATTTATTTTATTTATTTTTGGCTTGTTTTGACCTGAATTTGATGCCTGGGACTACATGATAGAAAGGGAGAGTAAACTATTTTTCTCCCCTAATACTTTAATAAAGAATACATTTTATTTATTATTTTTATCTTCCAAATGATTTTTAAAAAAAGATTTATTTTTATTTTATGCATATGAGTGTTTTCCTGCAAGTATGTATATATACCATGTGTATGCGTGCTGCCCACAGAGTGTAGAAAAACAGCCTTGGAGCCCCTAGAACTGGTGTGACAGATGGCTGTGAGCTGCAGTGTGGGGTGGGTGCTGGGAATTGAACCCTACTCCCTTTGAAAAAATAGCCTGCGCTCTAAACCTGTCTTTCCAGCCCTGAAAGAACCGACTCTTCTAAGCTGTCCTCTCGCACTAACCCCCCAAATAAATAAAAATATAATTCAAAACAAAAAGCCAAGACAGGCTGGATTGGTGGCTCAGCAGTTAACAGCACTTGCTGGTCTTTCTGGCACAGGAGGTTCATTAAGTTCCTAGCACCCCATGGAAGCGCACAGCTGTCTGTCTATAACTCTGCTTCTAGAGGATCTGCGCCCTCTTCTGCACGCATATGGTGCACATACATATATGTAGACAATACATACAAACTATAAATAAATCTTAATTATATACATAAGTAAAGGTTTGCCACTTTCCTCAGGAAACACCACCCACTGGATGACTTGTTATCCTATTTGTGAAATGCAGAACAAATAACTCCGTGAAAGGTCACAGGTCAAAAGGTCACCTTGGGGTCCCTGATCACCACTGTTCTATCAGCTGACTTCCCCTTAGAGTTGGGCCACAGCACCCCCACTTCTTGAGGCTCCAGACTGTTCCCTAGAGTGATAATAAAGATCAAGTAGGGTCTGGAGGGAAGACTGGGGGATGGCTTGGAAGAGGGATGGGGCGAGGAGCAGGCGCCATCGAGAGGTGCTCACTTTGGTGTGGTACTCCATCCTTGTTCTCAGTAGTTTGAGGTAGATGCTGCACAGCTGTCCATACCCCTCGCTCAGGTGGCCCTTGGGGGAAGAAGAAAGCTGCATCAATACTGAGACAGTGTTTACCCTTCAGTCTTTTTCTCTGGCTACTGGTTGCTCAGTGGGTAAGAGCTCTTGATGCCAGGCCAGACAACCTGAGTCATGAGTCAACCCCTGGGATCCACGCGGTGAAGGGAGAGGACTGACTGCCACAGGCGAGTATGAGCGTTAAGTCACACACGTGCCCCCACCCCATCCCAACACACGTAATAAATATAATTAGGGTTAGAAAGATGTTCAGAGGATAAAGGAGTTTGCCACCACGCCTGACGACCCCAGGGTCCCACATGGTAGAAGAGAGACCCTGATTCCTGCAGCCATGCTTGGTGGCATGCATGTACCCCTCCCCTACACACACACACACAGACACACATGCACATACACAGACACACATATAAAAATGTAAAGGGTGTGCACCCCAGCACTCCCGCGGATATTCAAGTTCAGTTTCCTCCACCCAGTCCTGTGTTAAATCAGCGCTGGGAGGGAGACCCAGCAGACTCCCCTGGGGCCTTCCCAGAATTCCTAACCTCCAGCTGAGAGCTTAATTGAGATCAATCTCTGCAGAGGCAAACACAGGTTCTCTCTGGAGGAACCTGTCTTTGTTACTGACTTCAAAGAATTGTGTTCCCAGGAAAACCGAGTAGCTCCCAAAGGGGGTGGGGGAGAAGCACAAAAAGAAAATGTGAAGAATAACTAAAATTCACTAGAAATACCAGATGGCCAAGCAGATCTTTAAGGACAGATGATAGGATTAGGAAAGCAATATATGGCACGGGTCTCACTACTATAGCTAACTATTTTCCAGGCAGAAGACCTTGTAAAGACCTGGAGCGACGGCTCAGCTGCTGCTCACGGTGCTTGGGGACCTGAGTTCGGTTCCTCGCTCACAACTGCCTGTAACTCTAGCCCCAGCGAATGCGACACCCTCTTTTGGCCTACATCAGCACCCTGTGCGCACACAGACAAATAGAAATAAAAATATTCGTTAAAAAGCTATTGTAAAGGAAGTCAGGTGTGACTGTACATCTGCAAGCCCAGCACCAAGGAGGCTGAGGCAGTGAGACCCAATGAATCCATAAGAAAGCAAGGAATGAGATTAAAAAAAAAAAAAACAAGGGCTGGGGCTGCATCTTCAGCACTCAGAGTGAATGTGCAGTCCCAGTGCTGGGGAGGCAGAGACGGAGAATCCCCAGGGCTCACCGGACAGCCATCTCTACCTAATCGGTGAGCCACAAGTTCAGTGATTCAAGTTCCTGAATCAAAAAATGAGGTATAAGGACTGGAGAGATGGCTCAGTGGTTAAGAGCACTGGCTGCTCTTCCAGAGGTCCTGAGTTCAATTCCCAGCAACCACATGGTGGCTCACAACCATCTGTAATGAGATCTGGTGCCCTCCTCTGGCGTGCGGGCATACGTGGAGGCAGAATGTTGTATACATAATAAACAAATACATCTTTAAAATGAGGTATAAGGCTTGGTGTAGGGTGATGTCAGAAGCCTTTAATCCCAGCACTAGGGATGCAGAGGTGTGAGGATCTCAGTGAGGCAAGGCCAGCCTGGTCTCCACAGTAAGTTAGAGGACAGCCAGGGCTATATAGAGAGACCCTGCTTCAAAAACCTAAAGACCAAACAAAAACAAACCCAATAAGGTGAACAGCTACTGCAGAGCAATGCCGGGGCTGACTGTGTGTGTGTTCACATACAAATGCATATCCTACCACCTCCACCCCTCCTGTGTTCCCACCCCACCTTCCCACTGCATGCCTACAATCCCAACACTCAGGAGGCTAAAGTTCTAGGCTAGCCGGGGCTATGTATGGAGACCTCAAACAAATGATAAAACTTTAATTTTTTGATCTTATATTATTTGGTGTATAGGTGCATTGTGGGCATAGAGGTCTGTGTATGCATGTACGCGCATTGTGGGCATAGAGGTCTGTGTATGCATGTACACGTGTCTGAGGAGGCCGGAAGAGGTCATTGGATCTCTGGAGTTAGAAGTAGTTGTGGGTCACCACGTGGATGCTGGGAATTGAACTCTGGTCCTCAGGAAGAGCAGCCAGTGCTCTTAACTGCTAAGCCATCTCTCCAGCCCCAAAATAAAGAATTAAAAGTGCAAAGTATTGTGACCACAAAGGGCGCAAGCACAATGACAAGTCCCTGTGAGGGATCCTAATTTCATGACATGCAATTCATGTCCCTAAGACAAGCTCTGGGGACTTGGGATTTGCCTGTAGGAGACATCTTCGGCTCACCCCTCACTGGTGATGTGGTTTAGTTGGCAGGGTACCTGCTTCCCCCACCACTGTATAAACTGGACGTGGCCAAGCATGCCTGCAAGCCCAGCACACAGGAAGGGGAGACAGGAGGATCATGAGTTCTAGGTCAACCTTAGCGACATAGGGGCTAGCCTGGATTCTGTGAGACACTGTCTGAACCAAACCAAACCAAGAACAGGAGGTAACTTGTTACATCCCATGCTCTGGGTATGAGGATTAGGGGGTCCCCTGTGCACCCCCACACTCACCCACATCCTGCTCATGTCGCTCAATTCATTTTTGTATCTCAGAGAGTCTTTTAGCACCTAGAAAAGAAGAGAAGTACCATGAGAGGAGAC
The DNA here is from genome assembly GCF_950005125.1 of Chionomys nivalis. NCBI lineage: Eukaryota > Metazoa > Chordata > Mammalia > Rodentia > Cricetidae > Chionomys > Chionomys nivalis. Next base: position 98,643,359 of record NC_080088.1, on the reverse strand, counting down.
ATGGGTGGCCAGGAGAGTCTACCTGGGCTGAGGGGGGGATGGGCCCACCTCCTATGGGAAATCAAAGACCAGGGGTGTGGCAGCAGACAGCAGTCTCTTTTTCCACAGTGTGTGTGTGTGTGTGTGTGTGTGTGTGTGTGTGAATGGGTGCAAAGGGCCACAGATAAGAGGACAACTTTCAGAAATCAGTTCTCTCCTTCCACCATGGGCTCCTGGGATTATCTTGTTGGCCTGTCGATTGCTTTTGATAGGGGACAGGAGAGATAAACGTGGTGCTTCCATGTTCTATATTATAAAGACACGCACACTTCATACTGTTTAGTGTAATCAGTACATACACAATGTTGCTGGCTTCACACACTGTGTGTGACAGTGCCTCCTGGCCCAGGTGCTTCTGGCACAGGCTGACACCAGCAGACACTAACCTGACCAAGTTCATCAATAAACATTTGAGCCCAGACACCCACAGAACGAGAGAAAGGTGCAAGGGATGATAATGAGAGGCACAAATATCAGAAGTGGGATTTCTTGATCAGAAATATGGGGGATCACCCAAGCAAACGGGCAAGGCTGAACCCTAAAATGATTGACAACCTTTGTCTCCACCCCCTCCTCCCTATATAATCTGCTGGCTTAAGATGAGCTAGGAGACACGGTCTTCTCTAATTGCTGGCTCTCTGAATAAAATAGTTTTAAAGATTCAGTTCCTGGAGCAGGAGAGATGACTCTGCAGTTAAGGGTGTTTCTCAGATCCTGCAGAGAGCGCTTGTTTCCCAACACCCACACTGGGTGGCTCACAACATCCTGGAATTCCAGCTCCAGTGGATCTGACGCCCCCTTTTGGCCTCGTCAGGCACCTGGACACATGTGACATACACTCACATAGACACACGCATTTAAATAAAAATATATCTTTAAACCTCCGTTCCCGTCTTTGCTCGCTGGCACGGGGCCACGGGTTTCCCGTTCCCCGCATGAGCCGCTGGCCTCCCCGTTCCCCGCATGCGCCGCTGGCCTCTCCTGCTGCCCCAGGGACTCACGTTTGGATGTCCGTCGCGGAGGAGTTTGTGGAAGACGTGGCAGAACTTCCAGCATAGCATGGCGTTGCTGGACAGAGGCAGTCGATTAACCACGGACCAAAATGTCTGCGCCCCTTTCTCATGGTGGGTGCCCAGGATGCACGGTGAGAGGGGAGTCAGGGAAAGCAAGGGCCTGGTGCGTGGTGCTGGCAAGGAGGGTGGGGCGCCGCTCACCGCTGAGACCCCACAGTTCTACACGTATGCTCTGGCAGTTTGGAGGCTGAGGGTACTAAAATATCTTGTTCTCTATTTTATAACAGTTTCCCCGAAAAAGGAACTGTCTTTTTAAAAATATTACATTTTCATTTATTTATGTATTATAATTATGTGTGTGTGCATGTGTATGTGCGGGAACTCTTATGCCCAGGTACATGTGTAGAAAATGGGGGGGCAGCTTGTTGGAACCAGTTCCGTGTGGCGGTCTCGAGGACTGAACTCAGGTCCTCGGGCTTGACGGCAAGTTCCTTCACATTTGCTGAGTCATCTTACCGCCCCCTCCCGTCATTTTGAGACTGGGTCAACACTGAAGTACCCAGCTGTCCTGGAATTAGTTTGTTAATAGAGGATGACTGAACTTCTGATCCTCCTATCCACACCTCCAGACTTCTGGGATTACAGCTATACAGAACACACCTGGTTTATGCCAGGCTGGGGCTGGCTAGGACCGAGGACCCTGGGCATGTTAGGCAAGCAGCCTCCCAGCTGAGCCACACTCCCAGCCCCCTGCCCCCTCACTCGGTAGCCCAGGCTGGCCTCCAACTCATGACAATCCCCGTTTCATCCTCCCAGTGGCCGAGATTAGAGGTATGTGTCACCACTGTCCCCAGGAATGGAAGTGTGTTGAGAGGGACAGCCCCTCCAATCTGCACATGTGATTGGCCTTGGCTGGGTAGGGCTCTTGGGACCATTGCTACCATTTAAAACAATAATAACTTATTTATTTGTATTTTATGTCCATCGGTGTTTTGCCTGCATTTATGTCTGTGTGACGGTGTCGGATCCCTGGAATAGGAGTTGCAGACAGTTGTGAGCTGCCGTGTGTGTGTGTGCTGGGAATTGAACCTGGGTCCTTTGGAAGATCAGCCAGTGCTCCTAACCCCTGAGTCATCTCTCCAGCGCATGGCCACCACCTTAAACGGGGTTCCCTCTTTGACTTTTGTTGTGCCTGTGATCACTGTTCACGTGGATGCCATGCGTGTGTGGGCGTGAGCGGAGTGTGCCACAGTACATGTGTGGATGTTGGAGGGCAGCCGTGAAGACAGGCTTCCTTGGCCCACTGTGCTTTCTGAGAACCAGACAAGGGATGTCCGTCGTGACCAGTTTCTGCCAGCTGAGCTAGCTTAGGAGGCTTTCTCAGACATTATTAAAGTGAGGGAGAGAAGCTGGGCATGGTGACACACACCTACAATCCCAGTGGGATCGAGAGGCAGGAGTATCCCAATTTTGAGGCCAACTTGTAGGACCACAATGAGGCCCTTCTCACAACCACCACCATCAAAAATCATCAAAAAGTGGAGGCTGGAGAGAAGCTCAGCACAGAGAGTACAGCCATAGGCAGGGACATCGAGAGAGTCCAGAGCGGACATGACCAGACTGAGCTGGCCCGTCAGGGGAGAGGGGAGAATAGATGAGCTGAAAAGGCCAGGTCACCAAAACGGTGGGGTTGTATAGGGAAGGGCAGCCCAGAAGCTGGCTAGAGAAGTTTAGAGGTTTGCCAGCCAGGACTGTGTGACAGGCAGGGACTGAGGGATACTGGGAGAACCTGGTGGCCAGGTTGCTTTAGTATGTTAATGAACACCTCAATTAGTCATTTGTCCTGAGCTGAAGACTTAACTAACTAAATACAGAGAAAAGGTCTAGGTTGGAAGGCCTCCTGGGTCCCTGGGGCCTTGCCAGGCTTGGGTGTCTGAGACCAGTGCTCTCTGGGTCTGTAGTTAGACCGGAAGTGGCTTCCAATGGCAGCCTCCTGTCCCAGGCAAGGGTTACTCTTCCTGTTGGCAGGTGAGAAGCCTCCTCCTGACCTCAGTTCCCAATATTTGACACCCCCCTTCCAGGATCAGCCTCCCAAGGATCACATCCAAAAGGATATTCCTGGCATGCTTTTCCTTCACGGCCACTTCCTGCGTATTAATGGCTTTATTGACGCTGACAGTCTGCAAAAACAAGATGAGGGAGGGGAAAGGAGATGAAATAAATAAGCCTCTGAGAGTGGCTGAGACCCTCCCAACTTCCACTCCTTCCCTCCCCCCCTTCCTCCAATGACCCTTGGGGTTTCTGATTGCCCTTAGACCATCCAGGGCCCCTAGATCCTCTGCGGGTACCCAGCTTGGGGGCCGGAGGGGGAGCAGAGGTTGCGGGTACCCAGCTTGGGGGCCGGAGGGGGGCAGAGGTGGGCACTGCTCCCAGACCAGCTGTTCCAGGCTGTCCCAAGGGAACAGGCTTTGCTGCCTGGCATTGGCTGTGCCCAGCTGCTGCACCCGCCTGCTACTCGCTGGCTTGGCACAACAGCCTGGTAATTAAGGGGCCACACAAAGGAAGGCTTTTTCATCCCCAGGGAAACATTATTCCTCAGAGTACAAGAGGAAGAGATGCTGGTGTCGGGGAGCCACTGTGGCCTGAGACCAGCCAGCCATCCCTCTGCCATTTCTAAACCTTCCCACTGAGGGCTGGCAAGAGGGATCGGTGGGTAAAGGTGCTTGCACAGCAAGCCAGGCAATCGGGGTGCTCCTCCCAGGACCTCCAGGAAGATGGAAGGGGAGATCCCAATCCACAAGTTTTCGCCGACCTTCACGCAAGAGCTGTATAGCAAGTACTTTTCCCCCAAATAATAAACAAAACAAAACTCCCCTGGCCCTCCATCCACTCTTGGTCATCTTCCAACTCGAGGGCAAATCCTTTTTCCTTCCTTAATTACATGGAAAAATATGAAATTATTCCTTTCCTGTTGTTTTCAAAATCAAGATTCTGGTGCTAATTTTAACAGAGTTCCCAGACCCGTGAATAACGTGCACAAATGGCATCACATCATGGAAGCGAGTTTGTAGCTAGGATTTTTTAAAAGGTTTATTATTTTGTAAGACTATGTGTTTGTGTGTGGCTGGCTGCAGGTATGTGTATGTAAGTGCAGACACTAGGAGAGGCTGGGGTATTGGGGGTAGCGCTGTGAGCCGCCTGATGTGGGCACTGGGACCTGAACTCAGGCACTCTGCAAGAACAGTATGTGTGCTCTCAACCCCTGAGCCACCATCCAAGCCTCTGTTGTTTGACTTTTCTAAAAAGGTTTTAATTAGCCGGGCGGTGGTGGCGCACGCCTTTAATCCCAGCACTTGGGAGGCAGAGGCAGGCGGATCTCTGTGAGTTCGAGACCAGCCTGGTCTACAAGAGCTAGTTCCAGGACAGGCTCCAAAACCACAGAGAAACCCTGTTTATTTATATTGTGCGTTGCTGGGGGGGTGGGGGGATGGGGAAGGATGCCTGCCTGCCAAAATGCGCACACGTAGGTCAGAGGCCAACTTGTGGGAGTTGATTCTTTCCTTTCACCACGTGTGACCCTGGGATCAAACAGACCACAGGCTTGGTGCAGGCATCCACGATCACGGGCCCAATGCAAGCTCTGTTTAGCTGTCTGTCTGTTTATTTTGAGACACAGCTACTACCAACCACTGAGCCCTCATTCCCTGGATTATTCTGAAGCAAATCATTGCCACACTCTAGATCAAATCATTTTACCCGCCAATCACCTCTCTGAGTGCCAATGAGAAAGACTCAAGAGTTAGAACTAGATGAGGTTCCCACTGTGAGGGAGAGGATGGTAGCTGTAAGGACAATGCCACTGACGCACTGATGCTGGGGGCCCACAGAAGGTTCTTGAGCAGTACAGGGGCTTGCCATAAATGAGGTGGGTTTTTTCAGTGTTGTATTTAAGGGGTCACTGCCTCCAAGCCTGGGTCCAGCAAAACTGCGAAAGACCTGATCTAGCACTGGGTTTGGTGAAGAAGCTGGGTCTTTGTTGCTTTTCTCATTCCTAACAAAAGCCAAGGAGAAAAGGTAGCTTATGGCTCCTAGGCTGAGGGTTCAGTCCATCATGGTGGGGAAGGCATGGCAGCTGGAGCATGGGGCAGCTGGCCACACTGTATCCACAGGCAGGAAGCAGAGAGAGATGGATGCTGGCGCTCAGCTCTCTCCCCTCCTCAACCCCAGACAGGGTTTCTCTGTGTAGCCCTGGCTATCCTGGAACTCACTCTGTAGACCAGGCTGGCCTTGAACTCACAGAGATCCACCTGCCTCTGCCTCCCAAGTGTTGGGATAAAAGGCGTGTATGTCGCTACAGCGGCCACCACCACCCGGCAGCTCACTTTTTACACAGGTCAATGGGACGGTGCCACCCACATTTAGAGTGGGTTTTCCCATCTAAATTAACCTAATCCTGAAACTCCCTCATAGGCAGGTGTAATAGATACTAACTCCCGAGTCAGCAAGATGGCTCAGTGGGTTAGGTGTGCTTGCCACCAAGCCCCAGGCCTGCACTGTGGCAGTAACTCCCATCAACTGTTCTCCGACCGTCACACGTGTGTGCATGCACCGCACTCCCACCATACACGCACAATAAATAAACGTAAAAGCCATTTGGGGCACTTATAGGTTCCCCCTGACCTAGCTATTACCCGACGTCCTCTCCTGGAGCTGGGGGTGCTCACAGGAGCGCACTCAGTGTTACCAGTGTACCCGGTATACTTCCAGAAATATTCACCGGTGCGGAGGCCCCACCATGGCTCTCGGCTATAGCTCGGCTTCTGAGCCCACACCGCCTCTCAGGCCTCTGAGACACAAAGCGGGTCTGAGCTTTAACATTCTCCAGTTTTGGGTTTTGCTGAGACAGAGTCTCATTTATTCCAAGCTGGCCTTGAATTCACTATGTAGCAGAGAATGGCCTTGAACTTCTAATTTTCCTGCCTCTACCTCCTGAGCACTAGGATTGCCAGTGTGCTCCACCGTGCCCCATTTATTTGGTGCTTCAGATGAACGCATGGCCTCACACAGACTAGGCAAGTAAGCCACCAACTGAGCTGTATCCCCAGCTCCCCTCTCTACAGTTTTGAGACAGAAGTTCACTAGTCCAGGCTGGCTTTGAAGTCACAATCCTCAGGTCTTCTCAGGATTACAGATACGTGTCACCATGTCTGGTTCATGCTAGGCTCTTTGAAGCAAGTTGGCTGTGGCCAGGCTGGGAGGTGCTAGCCTGTCATCCCAGCTAGCGGAGGAAGCTCAAGCGCGAGGCTCCTACGTTCTAGGTGCACCTGGGCTACAGAGTGATTTAAGGCCATGCCAGGCAATATTAACATCCTGTCTCAAAAGAAGGGGGTGGGGGGCACCTCAGAGGCACCCAGAACCCTTGATAATTCTGGGGCAGAGGTTCCTGTTAAGACCAGTTTGCCCAGATGACGCCCTCATACTCCATCCAATCTCACACAAACTTCTATATCTATCTATATTGCAAAGACTACATCTTGGGGCTGGTGGAGATGGCTCAGCAGAAAAAAGTGTTTGTCGCTAAACCTGACGACCTGGGTTCAATCCCCAGAACCCAGACTAGACTCTTGCACATTGTCCTGTGAACCCCATATGCACGCCTTGGCAAGCTTCCACCTCTCATAAATAAGTAAATGTCACTTTAAAAGACCTAAAGGCTACATTTTTACCATTTTCTTACACTTGTCAAGCTACAGCCACGCAAGCATGAACCCCGAATTCAACCCTCAGCGCCCACATAAAATAAAGATGTGGTGCACATTCTCATAACTCCATCATCCCATCTGGAGAGTGTGATACAGAGGCAGAGACGGCGGATTCCTAAAATTCACTGGTCAGATGATCTCCGGGTTCAAGGGCAGATGCTGTCTGGAAAAAAATAAGACGGGGAACCACCAAGCAAGACACTTTAAGTTGACTTCTGTCTTCCACATGCACACATTACGAACACGTCTATACATTACACATACACATATGAACATGAACACATCACACACACAACACAGATCCAGAGTAGAGACTCTGGCTTCTCCTTCTATATGCCCCCACACCTAAGGCAGGGCAGGATGGGGGTCCCCAAGCCTCGACGCTACCTGTTCCCCCATACCACTCAGTTGCTGCCCAGACTCGGAGAGAAATCATTTGGTCTGAACGGATCTGGTTCTGCAGGCGGGTGCCTGTGTGAGCGGAGGGAGGGGGGACTCGCAGGGGCTTTGCGTCTCACCTCTGGAGGGGGGTCTAGGTTCGAGAACATCCTCTAAGAACACCCTGTTCTCTTTACTCCGCTGGAGTCACACGGGACCTAAGGCCAGCAGCGGCTCTCCTGAAAGAAGAGCATTGTCCAACACTTCCTGGCCCAGCTGGCCCTCGTGTCCCCAGCTGGTCCCCAAGAGCCAATTATCAGCAGGCATTGCGGAAGGGAGGCTTTCTCCACTTCTCTTCCTCCCTCTCTAGTCTCTCTATTTACAGGCTCCCTCTGGGCACACCAGCCTGGATGTAGCCAATAGGAAGCTTTTGGGTGTTGCTACTAGAGGGGGCAGTGGAGCCTGGGCTGGCTTGCGGGACTGACAGGGCATTGTCCAGTCACGCACACAGCTCTGGGCTGCAGCCCAGCCTTTGGGCTACCAAGGCCAAGCAAGCTTGCAAAGGTTAGCAGGGGTCAGCAGAGAGGATGTGCCTTGGGTTGGGATGCAGCCCTCAGGCAGGGGGCCAGAGGAAGACCAACTGCTGAGGCCAGAAAGAACACCCAAGAAAAGGGCAGGGAAGAGCGAGAGCAGAAAACAAAATAGAAGAAATGAAAAAAGCAGGAGCTGGTAGAGCACCTGCCTAGAATCTTCCAGTGAGGGGCTGGGGTGTGGCTCAGTGGTAGAGCCCCTGCCTAGAATCCCCCAGTGAGGGGCTTGGGTGTGGCTCAGTGGTAGAGCCCCTGCCTAGAATCCCCCAGTGAGGGGCTGGGGTGTGGCTCAGTGGTAGAGCCCCTGCCTAAAATCCCCCAGTGAGGGGCTGGGGTGTGGCTCAGTGGTAGAGCCCCTGCCTAAAATCCCCCAGTGAGGGGCGGGGGGAAGTCATAGCCCAGTAATAGAGTACTTGCCTAGAATCACCTGGTAGAGGACTGGGGGCTGGCTCAGTGGTACAGTGCCTGTTTTGCATACCAGAGACCCTCAGTTCAATTCTTATTACACAAAAATAAAAGAGGGACTGGAGAGATGGCTCAGTGGTCAAGAGCCTGGCTGCTCTTCCAGAGGACCCAAGGTCTGACTCCCAGTACCTACATGATGGCTCACAACTGTCTGGTTCCCTCCTCTGGTCTCTGCAGGCAGCAGGCGCACACATGGTGCACAGATACACATGTAGGCAAAACACCCGTATACATAAAAGAAAAAGAAAACTCGCTCGTGCTTCTTTTAATTTTTTGTGTTTCCTTTCTATTTCTTCTATTTCCTTTTCCATTTCCTTCCTTCCTTCCTTCCTTCCTTCCTTCCTTCCTTCCTTCCTTCCTTCCTTCCTTTTTCGAGACAGGGTTTCTCTGTGTATCTTTGGAGCCTGTCCTGATACTCACTCTGTAGACCAGCCTGGCCTTGAACTCACCTGCCTCTTCCCCTTCCTGTTCTTCCATTTCCCAGGCTTGCTCAGTAAACCCCAAGCAGGGCAAAACAGGAGCCAAGCTGGAGATGAAGAGGCAGTCAGTGTGAGCCATGGTAGTGGTATGCAGTGAGATGCTCCATAAGCAGGAAGCTTCCGTATAATCCTGTGGGATGGTATCACGTACATTCAGGGTGGCTCTTCCCCCATGCAATTAATCTAATCTAGACAGGCGGAAGCTCACCTCTAGGTGACAGAATTCGCCACTGTACCATCCATCTGGAAGAGGTACCGCCATTTCTCCATCATCTTTACACTCACCGCCTTGCCAAAGCCCATGGTCGCCTGTCGCCAAAGCCCATGGTCGCCTGCTGTGCTATAGAAATGTCCCCTACAGGGCTTATTGTGTAAGCTCTTGTTCCCAGCTGGTGGCACTGTTTGGGAAGGTCACAGAACCCTTAGGAGGTGGAGTCTCTCTGGAGGAAGAGGGTCAGTGGGGGCAGGCTTTGAGCCTCTATTGCTCTGGCCCACTTCCTGGGTGAGCAGCCGGGATTCTGCTCCCAACACGCCTTCCCTGCCTGCTGCCCTGGTATTTCCATACGTGAGAATAAATCCTTTCTCCTTTAAGTTGCTTTTGCTAAGAGTACTTTTTTGCTTGTTTGTTTTCAAGACAGGGTTTCTCTATGTAACAGTCCTGGCTATCCTGGAACTCACTTTGTAGACCAGGCTGGCCTTGAACTTGCTGAGATCTACCCGCCACTGCCTCCTAAGTGCTAGAGTACTTTAAAAAAAAAAAAAGCAACAGAAAAAGGAACCAATATGCCAAACAGCCCTCTTCCCCAGGCTAATCTGTCGGAACGCTGGTCCCCAGCTGATGAGGCTCTACTGGGAGATGCAGGAACACTGAAGAGGAGGTCTTCCTGGAGGAAGTGGGTCACTGGGTATCAGGGGTCAGACCTGCCTGAGGTAACGGCTGGCCCTGATTTCAACCTGAACTCTCTGCTTCCCAGCGTGCAGCAAGAGGAGTCCTGACCACAAGTTCCTGCCTCTGTCAACTCAGCCACGCCTTCGCCAACGAGGTGGACTGTGTCTTCTCCAACCGTGAACCGAAACAAATCAGTCCAACCCTTAGGTTCCATGTCAGGGATTTGGTGACCGTGACAGACAACTAAGGCACAGCCCACAGCAGATTTCCACACTGCTGGTGGTATACCATGCCAGGGCTTGGGGGTGGGGGTGGGGGAAGCATTCCAGATGGACCGTGCTGGGCTGCGTCTGCCCTCAAACCACTATGTTGCCCAACTGCTCTCCTCCCCTCTCCATGCCACGCCCACCCCATTTCCACAGCTGGCGGGAGCTCGGCTCCTCGCTCCCCTGGTAAGGACCCACAGCAGCTTCACATCCACAATCTCACCACACAAAGTGGGGGAGAGGGTTGAGATGTGCGGCACAGGAAGCTCTCGGGATCCAGCTGTATCGCCCATGGGGCTGATTCATCAGTGACCCGTCTGTCCCATGACTGAGGCAGGAAGTACTTGCTGCAAGCCCAGCAACGCCAATGCCCACTGCTTCTCCCTCCCAAACATCCTATGCCTTCCTAACTCTTATTCTAATTCCCTAAGAGGCACCCTTACCTCACGACCGTATTACTGTAGGACCTGAACTCTACCTCTGCCCCATAGAGTCAGCTCTCAATATCCCCTGGAACTTAACTCTGCTCCCCTCCTCCCTCATCTGGTCCAAGGAGGGGACACTGTACATGTCATACATTCTTTTACTTTTATCTTCGTCTTGACACAGAGTCTTGCTATGTAGTCCAGGCTAGCCTATAACCTGGTACATCACCAAGAGGGACCTTAAACTTTTGATCCTCCAAATGTCTCCACCTCCCGAGTACTGGGATTATAAATGTACCACCATGCTTGGTTTAATGCACTCTTCAGATCAAGCCAAGAGCTATGCATGCTGGGTAAGTGCTCTATCAACTGAACCACACCCCTAGCCCCATGATCTGGACCTCCTCCACTCCCACCCCTGCCAAAGTTTCTCTATATAACAGTCCTGACTGTCCTGGAACTTTCTCTGTAGATCAGGCTGGCCTCGAACTCAGAGAGATTCTCCTGCCTCTGCCTCCCGAGTGCTGGGATTAAAGGCGTGCGCTACCACTACCAGGCTGTTCTGGAATTCTTGATTCTCCTGCCTCAGACCCCTAGACTAGTTGGGGTTACAGGCATGTATCACCACACTGGATCCACAGGAGAACAATCCATACATAAGGAAAGAACTCGGCAAAAAAATGGCAGGAAGCAAGAAGGAAGAGTTTGGGCAAAGAGAGAGAAACATAAAGACAAGAGCCACGTGGAGAACAGAGATTCCCCCGACACCGACGCACCGACGAGCATATCTTGAATTTTTTTTTTCAATCAGCACAACTTTTCTTCATAGAAAGCAGGAATTGACACTGAGCGCAAATTAAGAGATTAATTATTCACTTTACAAAAGAGACTGGCATCACAGGCCTTTAAATAGCAATCCCCGTTAGTACATTTAAAATAGGGCTGCGTTTACAGAAGTGTGATTTACACGAAACCACATCTGTTACATAAAGCTCAGAAAAAGAGCTCCTCTCCCATGGAGCCTCTAACTATAGAGCCAACCCAGCAGACAGTCACCTGCCTTCCTGAAGCTACTCAGCCCCACCCTCACCCAACACTAAGATTAACCCCAACCTTAGTTAAGTCCTTAAGGGCCACTCTCTGTAGCCTCAGCTGTCCTGGAACTGGGTCTAGGCTAGGCTGGCCTTGAACTCAGAGACCCACTTGCCTCTGTCACCCCACACAATTCTTTAGCATGTGCTGAGTTTTGCTTTTTTGAGTTACAATCATGAAACATAGAACACTCTGGCTTGAACTTACTATGTAGCCCAGGCTAGTCCTAAAATAAGGATGGTTCCTCCTGCTTCAGTCTCCTGAGTATTGGAATGACAGGCATGTGTCACCATGCCTGACTATTCAAAGGTTTTGAGCACAGGGGTAACACAGTTGGGACTTGCTTTCCTTTAATTTTTGTTTTGTTTGAGATGTGACCTCACTTAGTCCAGGCTGGCCTTGAATTCAGGATGTAGTTCAGTAGTTCAGGGTGACCTTGAATTCCTGAGCTTCCTGCTTCCACCTCCAGAGGACTGGTATTACTGGCAGGGATCACTATACCTGGCTTTATGCAGTGCTAGGAACGAATCCAGAGCTTTTCCTATGCTAGGCAAACACTCTAACCGAGCCACATCCCTTAACTCTTCCTAGCCTGTAATAGATCCTGGGTTCAAGATTCAAGCTTAGGGGCTGGAGAGATGGCTCAGAGGTTAAGAGCATTGCCTGCTCTTCCAAAGATCATGAGTTCAATTCCCAGCAACCACATGGTGGCTCACAACCATCTGTAACTAGGTCTGCTGCCCTCTTCTGGTCTGCAAACACACACAGACAGAATATTGTATACATAATAAATAAATATTTTTTAAAAAAAGATTCAAGCTTATACATTAGTTTGTTTTTCTTTTATAGCAACACTGGGTCTAACTCTGCTGGACAGATGGGGAAACTGAGGCTTAGAATGGTTCAGTAACCTATCTGGCTGGTCAACATGCCTGGCATGAGGATTGATTGTCACTGTCAACTTGAATGGATTTTAAATCGCTAGGACACACACCTCTGGGCATGTCTGTGGGGGATATCTAGATTGGGTTAACTTGAGGTAGGAAGGTAGGAGCCTCCCTGGACATGACTGGCTGCATCCCATGGGCTGGGCTCCCAACTGCATAAAGGAGAAAGTGGACTGAGCACCAGCGTTCATCTCTCTCCACCTCCTGATCAAGGATGCAGTGTGACCAGCCAACTCATGATCGCGCAATCATGACTCCCCCGCCATGATGGACTGGGAGGTCCAATAAACCACCCGTTTCTAAGTTCCTTTGTCAGGTCTTTTGTCACAGCATCGAGAAAAGGTAATCAATATACCTCCCTTGATGACCCAGCCTGTAAACAGAAGACTCAGAATTTGAACCCAGATCTCTATGGAGTGCCAGATCTATCCATTGTAGTTACGTTCTTCCTGGCCTGGTGGGCTACTTGGCTTTGTTAGTTTAACACAACCAAAATTATTCTGGAAAGAGGAACATCAGTTAAGAAATTGCCTCCAGCAAACTGGCCTATGGGCATGTCTGTGGGCATTTTCTGGATGGATGATGGATGTGGGAGGGCCCAGCCCGGGAGGGCCCAGCCCACTGCTGGGAGTGTCACCCCTAGGCAGGTGGGCCTGGGTTTATAAGAAAGCAAACTGGAGAGGAGCTGGGGCTGGAGAGATGGCTCAGCGGGTAACAGCACTGGTTGATTTCTCCAGCGGACCTGAGTTCAAATTCCAGTACCCATATAATGATTTACAACTGTATATAACTCAAGTTCCCAGGAATCTAGTGCTCTTTTGGCCCCCTCTGAGCAGCAGGCAGACATGTGGGACACATACATGAATGTAGGCAAAACACCACACAGATGACATTAAATTAGAAGAGGGAAGGAAGGAAGGAAGAAAGGAGGGAGGGAGGGAGGAAGGGAGGGGAAGAGGAAAGAAGGAAGGAAGGGAGGGAGGGAGGGAGGGAGGGAGGGAGGGAGGGAGGGAGGAAGGAAGAAATCCATGAGAACAAGGCAGTAAGCAGTGATCCTCCGTGGCCTCTGCTTCAGTTCCTGCCTCCAAGTTCCAGTCTTAGCTTCCCTCTATGATGGACTATAACCTAGAAGATACTAGTATACCTGGGAAGGACAGTGCAGTCATTTCCACAGATGAGAACACACTGCCTGATGCCAAGCCCCCAGTTTGGGGACCAGCATAACAAGGCAACAAAAATGCAAGCCTCACTGAAACTAAAGTGTAACTGGGTGTACTAGCACACATGCCTGTCATCCCAGTCCTTGGGAAGTGGCTGCAGAGGGACCGGGAATCCAAGGCTACCCTCAGTTATCCAGTGAGTTCAAAGCCTATCTCAAGAGATGGTACGCCTTTAATCCCAGCACTCGGAAGGGAGAGGCAGGCGGAATCTGTGAGTTCGAGGCCAGCCTGGTCTATAAGAGCTAGTTACAGAACAGCTAGAGCTGTTACACAGAGAAACCCTGTTTCAAAAAACTGAGAGAGAGAGAGAGAGAGAGAGAGAGAGAGAGAGAGAGAGAGAGAGAGAGAGAGAGAGAAAGAGAGAGAGAGAGGAGGGGGGAGAGAGGGATGAGTATAGGGGTAATAGAAAAAATAGGAAAAAAAAAAGGCTGGGAAGATAGTTCAGTTGGTGCAGCATGAGGACCCAAGTTTGATCCTCAGAACCCATTAAAAAGAAAAAGAGTGGCGTGAAATGAAGTGTGGCTGACATTTGTAATCCGAGCACCGAGGACACACGGTGGAGGCGGATCCCTGGGACTCCCTGGCCAGGTAGCGTAGACTAATTGGAGAGCTCGAACCTAGTGAAATACCATGTCTCAAAGAAGCAGGATAGACAGTGCCTGAGGAATGTCACCTGAGGCTGTACACACACACACACACACACACACACGCACACACGCGCACACACACACGCACGCACGCCACACACATGCGCATGCATGCTACACACACGCATGCCAGTGTATCTGCAGACATACATTCTTGTGTACACACACACACCATACATGCTTGTGTACACAGAAGAGAAAAAGTGAACCAGTAGAAAAGAGCATGGTTCCCCTCAGCAGCCATGGAATGTCACACCAAGTCAGGGGCAGGGGGTCCTCCCTGTTCTGACCACAGAGTTAGTGCAAGCTGAGAAGGATGTTCTACAATTTTCTGGGGGGGGGGGTTGCTAAATTTGGAGGTACAACTCATTATCAGCTGCAAGGTTGAGGCTTGACTTCCTCAGAAAGCAAAGCCACCAAGAACTCTCACTTCTGTGTCTCCAGGACCAAGGGGAACTCTTCCCTAGAGGAGGTAAGAGGAAGAGCCTGGGAAAGCGTAGGGGTGAGGCAGGCGGAAACTTTCCAAAGTGCCCCTGGACAGGGCAACCCCCACCTGGACCTCCAGGCTTGGGGGTCTGCTGGTTATCAGTCCAGGGTGCCAATACCATCAGACAGATCCCCCACCTCCATTTCTAACAGATGTTCTCACACAGCTCAGGCTGGCCTTGAATTCACCAAACACCCTCCAAGTGAGTGCCGGATACAGGTATGCACCAGCATTGCCCAGTTCATGCTGTGCTAGAGACTGAGTCCATGTCTTCATGCGTGCTGACCAAGCAAGCCATCTACTGCCTGAGCTACACGTCCAGCTCAGAACCAGGGCTCAACGGGGAAGGGGCTTGCTGCCAAGTTTTGATGATGTGAGTTTGATCCCTGGGACCTACATGATGGAAGGAGAGAACCAACTTCCCCAAGCTGTCCTCCTCCAACCTCTGGGCACACCCACATACATGTGCACAGCATAAATAAAGGCATAATTTACAGAAAGTGAAGCACTCTTCCAACGGTGGCCCATGCTACGGCTCGGGTAAGAGTCCCTCACAGGCCCTTATTGAAGGTTTGGTCCCCAGCCTATGAAACTATTTCTTTTTCAGTATTGGCACTGTACCACTGAGCCATGAATACCCAGCTCTCCTTAACTTTTTGCAAATCTTTACTTTACATCATCTCATGTAGCCCAGGCTAGCCTTGAGCTCACTATGTGGTAGGAATAAGAGTTAAGATCTTCCAGAAAGTAATGAAATCATGTGAGCTCTGCCCTCATGAAAGAGGCTTAGAGGGCAGCCTGGTCCTTCTATCCCTTCAGACACTTCTTTCCTTTCCAGTGTTAAGGATGCCATGAGGAAAAACCATATATAGAACAGGCCCCTGCTAGATACCCTCTACGCTGCCTCTGTGATACTGGACTTAACTAGCCTCCAGAACCATGGAAGATAAACTTTTTTTCTGTGGAGGAGGGGGTGGGTGGAGTTCGACACGGGGTTTCTCTGTGTAGCCCTGGCTATCCCAGAACTTGCTCTGTAGACCAGGCTAGGCTTGAACTTAAGAGATCCACCTGCCTCTGCCTCCTGAGTACTGGGATTAAAGGTGTGCGCCACCACCAGCTGGCTTGAAAGATAAAGTTCTGTGACTTACAAGGCAACCCATCTTGAGCGTTTAGTCATGGCAGCAGGAACGGACTAAGACTAACAACAAAACTGAAGTTATCAGGTTACAGGGCAAAGCACAGGAGACTAATCTTGTGCCTTCGCTACCCAGCTCAAGAGAGATGAATAAAAATAATTCTTCCTTTAGTTTGCATGTGTGCATATGCCAAAAATATACCTATGGAGGCCAGAGGACAACTTAAGGAAGTCAGTTCTCTCCTTCCACCATGTGGGTTCCCAGAATGAAACTCATGTGGTCAGGCTTGATGACAAATGTCTTGCCCACTGAGCCATCTCCCTAGCCCATTGAAAAGAATTTTTTTTTTCTTTTTGAGACAGGCTCTCACTACCATACCTGCCTCCCACTCCCTTTAAAAGATGTATTTATTTTACTTCCTATGTATGTATGCATGTGTGTGTGCTAGCATGTCTACATGTGAGGCCAGACAAGGGCACTGAATCCCAGGGAACTGAAGTTACAGATGGTTGTGAGTTGCCATGCGGGTGCTGGAAATCAAACCTGGGTCCTCTGCAAGAACAAGAGCAGCCAGTGCTATTTGCTGTTTGCTGTTGAGCCACCATCTCTCCAGCTCCCAGTTAAAAGAATTCTGAGAAGCTGAAACCAGGCACTGGGAAGGCGGCTCAGTGGCTAAGACCGCCTGCTGTGCAAGCTCGAGGACCCGAGCTCTCCAGCCCCTAAATAGCAAAAGAGAAAGGCAGGTGCAGCTGTGCACCCATCTGCGACTCCAGGGCAGGGGTGGGGATGGGAAGAGAGGATGGGTTACAGAGGCAGGAGGATTGTTTGGGGCTTGCTGGCTGGATCAGGTGAGCTCCAGATTCAATGAGAGACCCTGTCTTAAGTAACACACCAGAAAGGAACAGAACAATCGATGACCTCTGAGGTCTCTGCTCCACAGTGGAATGCACACGCACAAAGACACACAAACACACACACGCACACCATTATGGCCTAAATGCACATCACAGTCACAAACACACACATACATGCACGCACACTATTATGGCCTGAGTCCTTAAAATATGAAGAAATGAATTTTAGCCATGCATGATGGCACAGACCCGTGATCCAATACTCAGCAGGCCGAGGCAGGAGGAGCTCCGGTTTGATGCTAGCCTGAGCTATCCAGTGAAACCGTGTCTTGAGAAGCAGTAAATGGATATGATGTCTTTGATATACGCGAAGATCTCAGAGCAATGGCGAGACGTGTTCACAGACGACTCAGGGTAGAAAGATGTCATCATATCAGCTCCACTGGATATTCTACAGCAGGCGCTGACTTCTGACCAAGTACCTGCTTTGTGTCAGGCAATCCTCTCAATGGCTTTACAGACTCCGGTGGTGCACTCATCAGCCCCGGTGGAAGGTTCTAGAACCACAGCAGGGAAGGCCCCGCACTGGAGAAGTCCAGGTGGGAGATCAAGAGTTCACAGTCATCCTTGGCTACATAGTAAGCTGGAGGCCAGCCTGAGGTTCCCCAACAGACCCTTTCTCAAGAACAAACAAATATTCAAACTATCAAATGAGGGCCAGCAAGATGGCTCAGCAGGCAAAGGTGTTTGCTGTGCAGCCTGCTGACTTGAGTTGATCCCTAGAACCTACGAGAAAGGTGGAAGGGGAGAGAGCCAACTCCACAGAGCTGCCCTCTGACCTCCACATGCACACCTAGGCAAGAGCACCCTCCACACAAACATCACAATAAGAATAAGTAAGGTTTATTTGTTGGTTTTTGTTTTGTTTTGTTTTTAAAGTGTGTGCCTGCTATGGTGGCGCACGCCTTTAATCCTTGCACTTAGGAGGCAGAAGTAGGTGGATCTCTGTGAGTGAGACTCTGTCTAAAGAGGGAGAGATGTGGGGGAGAAAAGCAGAGGTACAAGGAAGGAGAGGGGAAGGTAGGTATGAAAATGCTTCATGCCCTGTTGGGCACTGTGCAAACACAAACTGTTCTACACATCCATGCTCCTGCCAGAATGGATACTGTTGCCTGCTCCCCAAACGCCAGAAGCTTGCTCTGGGCGTGATCAAGACAGGCGGCACTATCCACCCCTGAACGGCATCTGTACTTCACCCCCAAGTTCAGCATTCGATGGCTCCCCCTTGGGCAGACATCGGATGCCATCAAATATTCACAAGTGGCATCAGCTGGTGGATCTACTGTCCCCAGTCATTTGTACCCTCGTTCAGAAATAATGAGAGCTAGGAAAATTGTTCCCAGAGCTGTCCGCTGAAACCCAGGTGAGGCTCTGCTCTGCAGGCCAATCAAGGAACTAAAGGGTTATGGGAAGAATCAGTCACCTTAACATCCAGGGAGGCTTTGGGTATCATATTGTCACAATAACCATTATGTAAAATGTTTTCTCCTACAGGTGTAGCTGGGCATGGTGGCACCTGCCCATAATCCCAGCACTTGGGAGGCCAAGGAAGGAAAACTGGGAGCTCCAAGTTAGTCTCAATTATAAGGTGATAATTGATCTGAATTAAAAGAAAGAGAGAAAAAAAAAATGTAGCTCAGCAGTAGAGCACCCAAATCCCCTAATGAGGTGCTAGGGACCTGACTCAGTGGTAGAACGCAAGCCTAGAATCCCCCCAATGAGGGACTGAAGATGTGGCTCTTGTCTAGAATGTCCCAATTAGGGCTAGGGACCTGACTCAGTAGAAGACAAGCCTAGAATCCCCCAGTGAGGGGCGTGGAACATGGCTCCATGCTACATTTGTTTAACATTTGCAAGGTTCTGGGTTCCATCCCTAGCATTTCAAAAAGGAAATCAATAGATCAATTTCCAATGGCAGCTAGCTGTTTATTTTATTTTTGTTTTTCTTATTTGTTTTGTTTTGTTTGAGACAGGGTCTTGCTATGTAACTCTGGCTATCCTAGAACTCACTATATAGCGATGTGGCTGGATTAATGTGGGCTTGGGGTCAACTCTGAAGCTCTAGGCTACCAGAGTGAGGCTTCAAACCAAACATGGCCGGGGAGGAAGGGTCAGAGCAGAAAGCAACCCGGACCTCCCATGGGAATGAGAAGCAGGCGTGGAGGGCCAGGGCTGGGAAGGTTCTCTCGGCAACACAGCCCAGGGTCTGTGTTCTTCACAAAGAACCGGGGACAATGGCTTCTGGGTTGGGCGCTGGGCTGCTCAATGATTAATGAGAATCAAATATCACTTTTGTTTAGACTCCAAGCTAAAAGGGGAGAGAAGCCATCAATGCGCAGCCTCTGTGCTCACAGATCCCAAGAGTTTCGCCAGTCCCTACAGGCTAAGCACTGGGGTTGGCATTTAAGGCCTTCCTGGACCAGTCACAACTAACCAGCCAGCTATTTCCTGATCTCCAATCTCTGTGCCCAGTCTCACCCAATGGGCTGTGCCCATTCCTCTGCCAACGAGCAATGCCCTTCGCTGTTCAAGCAGAACCAACTCCACCCAGTCCTCCAGAGCCAGCCAGGTCATTTATTTTACTACTGGATGCATATGCATGTGCACTCTGTGTGTGTGTAAAGGCCACCTTGGATGCTGGTCCTCAGGAGCCATTCAGTCTGCTTGTGTATGGGTATGTGTATGTTGTACACACGTGTGCACTTGTATACGTGGCTCACCCATATAGCCATTGCAGAGGTCAGAGATTGACATCAGGACATCTTCCTCAATCACTTTTCCACTTTTTGTTTCTTAAGCAAGCTCTCACGATGTAGCCCTGGTTGGTCTCGAACTCACTGAGCTCCGCCTGCCTCTGCCTCCCCAGGGCTGGGATTAAAGGCGTGCACCACCACACATAGCTCTACATTATATTTTGAAACATGATCTCTCATTGATTGAGTAGACTGGCTGCCAGCAAACTCCTAGAATCTATCCGCCTTGAGCACAAGGGTCATAGACATAAACCCCCTTGCGTAGCTTTTACATGAGTGCTGGGGATCGAAGCCTGAGTCCAGCTAGTTTAGAGCTTTACACACTGAGCTGCTACCCAAGCTTCCAACTTTTTTTTTTCTTTCCAAGACAGGGTTTCTCTGTGTAACAGCCCTGGCTATCCTGGAACTAGCTCTGTAGACCAGGCTGGCCTCAAACTCACAGAGATCCGCCTGCCTCTGCCTTCTGAGTACTGGGACTAAAGGCATATGCCACCACTGCCCAGCCTGACTCATTCTTGAGACAGGATCTCTTGCTGGTCCGGAGCTCCCTGATTCAGCTAGGCTGGCCAGGAAGCCCCAGTGATCTGCTTGTCCCCACCTTCCCAGTGCTTGGATGACAACTGTTCACCACCCAACTTTCCCCCCACGTCTGTTTCTCATACAGCATCTGAACTCCACTTTTGAGTCCCATGGCCCTCTAAACCTGCTCAGAGCCTGTACAGACAGCTGCCTGCTGTCTGGCCCATTTGTCCCAGGGAGCAGGAGGCCTTGGGGATTTATTTCTTTGTGCCCTTCATAAACCTGCTCAGAGCCTGTACAGACAGCTGCCTGCTGTCTGGCCCATTTGTCCCAGGGAGCAGGAGGCCTTGGGGATTTATTTCTTTGTGCCCTTCATCCAAGCACTTGGTACATCAATGATAGGAAATACCATGGAATTCAGGAGGGATAGGAAGAAGTAGAAGTATCAGAAAGTACCAGAAGTAATGTGCCTAAAGTCAGGGATAGGCCAGGTAGCAAGATGGCTCATTGGATACAGGTGCCTGCTGCCAAGCCTAAAGACCTGAGTTCTACATGATAGAAGGTGAGAACCAACTCCCGTAAATTGTCCTCCAACTGCCCAACATGCTCTATGGTATATACATGCATGTGTGTACACGTACACACACACACACACACACACACACTCATAAACGGGAGGTTGTTTTCTTTTTAGCCCTGGCTGTCCTGGACTAGCTTGTGTAGGCTAGGATGGCCTACACTCAGAAATCAATCTGCCTCTGCCTCCTGAGTACTGAGATTAAAGTGTGCAGCACCACCAACCAGCTAAAAAATTTTTTAAAGACTTTAAAGGTAGAAGTCCCTGACCCTGGCAGTTGGAAGGAACTTGAATGAAAGCAGATGGAAGCTCAAGGGGCATCTGGAGTAGCAGCCATGGGACCCTAAACTACGGTTCAGACAGGTAAGCCTTTAATGTTGCTATGACAACTTCAGAAAAGGACCAGCCAGTCAAGTTTCCCTCCATGCTGTAGAGAGAACAACTTGATGAAGTTGGGTTTCCCCTTCCACCATGTAGGTCCCAGGAATCAAACTCAAGCCACTAGGCTCAGCAGCAAATGCCTCTTCCCACTGAACCATCTTCATATAAGTTGCTATTATTATTACTATTATTATTATTATTATTAGTGTGTGATATGTGAATGGTGTGTAGAGGTCAGAGGACAATTTAATGGAGTTGGCTTTCTCTTCCACCTTCACAGAGGTTATGGGACTTGAACTCAGGTTATCAGACTTACATGGCAAGTGCTTTTTGAGCCATCTCATCAGCTCCTCCCCCCTTCCTTTTGTGCATGCAGGTTCAAGTGAGCACATGTACATGGGGGGGGGCAGATATAAATCTCAGGTGTTCCTGCCTGCTCAGGTGCTACCCACAAGACTAACTTGCAAATGAAGCTGGAATGGGTGGGCCAGCGAGCACGGGAGACATCCTCCTATCTCCACCTTCCCAGAGCTGGGATTGCAAGTGTGTGCACCTGGTCTATTTTCACAGGGCCCTGGGACTCAATTTCTGGTTTCATACTTGCACTTTACGGCCCCGTTATCTCTCCAACCCTCAGGGGGGCTTTTTTTTTTTTTGAGGGTTTCAAGTTGTCTAGAGTACAAACACAGGGGATGGGGGCAGGGTCTAGCCGTTTGGTACCATCCCACCACAGAAAGACAAGAGCTCAGGGGACCCTCCCCAACCCAGCCCTTACCACAGGTGCTGAGGCTTAGCCTCTTGGAAAAGGTTCCTGCCAGGGGAAGAAAATTCACACCTGTCTCAACGCTTTGGTCCAGAACCAAGAACTAGGACCTGAGGTTTTGCGGGGACCATGAACTTGCCTTCTCTAGGGTAGGTTTGCGCCCTGAAAACGCACCCTCCGCAGAAAATTGATCACAAGCCTTCTCTATAAGCCACAGGTCCCCGAGTCGCCTACAGCCACACACACAGTCAGACCCCAAGTCTATTTGCTTTCCCCTGCCTCCCTGGGACTCTCAAAGAGTCATAGCCCACCCTTTGGGGGAGCGCGCCTCTCCAATCTGAGGCAAAGATGGGGAACCCAGGTGGAAAGGCAGCCAGAGTGGCACTGGTTTCCCTGGAAAAACCTGCAGTGCCCTCCTGAGATACCACCTCCATCCCTCCAGGAGCCTCCAAATGACATCCTGATACACTGAGAGTCATTCTTGGTCTCAATCAATGAGCAACAATTTTGGCATCTCCTGCAGTATTTGGAATGGGGGTGGGGCTGCTCTGAGGCAGGGAACGGACCCCTCCATTCTAAAGGAACCAAAAGAGATTAGATATTTTAACGGGCCAAGAAAGGGGTCGCTGTTCCCAGGCTCACCGAAGCTGAGGTTTACAAGTGACCAGTCTATAACATAGCCCCTCCGAGGGCGCGCGCGCTCGCGGGGTGGGGGTGGTCTCGTTCCCGCCCCCTCACTTTGGCCAAAGCCAGGATTTCTCCTCATTCGCCCTCCAGAGAACACCTGTACCTCCCAGCCCACAAACCTTCCAAGTAGATCCCCAGCCCTGCGCGAGCAGGGGGCTCCGAAGGGATAGCAGAAGCCCCCTTCCTGCAGCGCTGCCCTCCCTCCTCCGCCTCGCAGGTTGACTAATTTAGGAAAGGGAGCCCGGCTCAGGGCAGCCCTGGCAGCTGGAGAGGCGGGAAACCGGGAGCCCCAGCCCTGCGGGCCAGCCGCCTCCAGATCCTTGGCCGGGTTCTCCCTTTCTCCCAGCGCTCTGCGGAGCGGGGCCAACAGGCAGGAGAATCAACAATCCAGAAAACTTTCAATGGATCACGCTGCAAACTAGGGGGAGGGGGAGATGGGATGCGAGGCGGGTGGGGGTGGGGAGCTCGGGGACAGAGCCTCGGAGCTCTCACTTACCATCTTGTTCACATCCATGACCGAAGCGGTAGGGTGTCCTCCCCACACCCAGGGAGATTCCCGGGTACCCCCCACTGAAGACTGGTGGCGGCTACTGCAGCCCCGGGGGTGCCATGCTGCTTGCTGGCAACGGCGGCCAGCGGGGGCCCTGGTGGTGGCCGGCGGCACCGCTGCTGGACGGAGGACGGCGGGGGCGGGGCGGGGAGGGTAGAGGATGGAAGGGGAGGGGACGGGAGGGGAAGGGCGCCAGCGGGGGAGGCGCGGTTCTTCGGTGTAGCTGGAGAACGTGCTCTTGAGGGGAGGGGCCCGGGGAACCCCAAGATCCGCCTCAAGAAGTGAGGACACCGCGCGATGGATTCCGGGACCCTGAGGTCCCGGGGAACACAGAGAAGAGGGTGTGATTTGAATAACAAAAGGTCTCTTTCGGCAGCTGCCCAGGCGGATGGGATGGGATCATCGACGAGCCAGGAGCTGGGGGCCACCAGGAAGTGTGTGTGTGTGTGTGTGTGTGTGTTGTGCGCTCTCGCGCGCGCGCCCATACATGCATGCAAGCATGTGTGAATGTATGTGTATGTACGCCGCGTGTGTTTCCGTGGAGGGCTCCGTGAGACTCAGGAAGTGCGCGGGGGAGGTGGCAGAAGGGGCGGGAGAGATACCCCCTCAACCACGAATGTGCACATTCCAGCGAGGGCAGGGGTCCAGCCCCTTGTCCCTTCTCCACTTGGCTTTCCCCCCATGGACAAAGAGGTAATTGAGAGGCTGCGGTTGGCCTCCTGAAGCTAATCCCCGGGGGCCTCCCATGCGAGGCTGGGGGCTCCCAACAAATGGGCGAATGGAAATGACGGTGCTAGGTATCCTTCCTCTCCAGCCTTCAAGGGGCAGGCCCTCGCTCCCAAGTAGCAGCAAGCCTGTCCCTTTCTGGAGGAGAGACTGGCTGCCTGGCTTCTAAATTGAGTGTCTACGCCCTCTCAGAACCCCTACCTTCACAGCCCAACCCTGCTTCCCCGCCAACTTCCCATTCTTGGAGAATCCCTTGGCCGGCTCTCTGCTTTGGGAGTGTGCTGGTGTCTAGAGCAGGACTCCAAGCAGAGGCTCCTTTGGTGTAAGGTTTCCCAGGAGACAAGTCTTCCTCCTCCTAAATCAGAGGCAATCTGGTTCGTGGTGTAGTTAAGACGCCAGGGATCCGACAGTCCACTAGGCCAACTCTTCATTACACAGGGAGGAAACTGAGGCCCAGAGGAGAGTGAATTGGCACCTAGTAATAAACCTCAATGCAGACAGTAGCCCCCAAGCCGCAAAGGGCTCCCAGAGATGCCCTCCAGCTGGAGCACACAGCTTTAAAAAGCTTTGCATTTTGCATGTGTGCAGTGCATAGGAGGAGGGAGGCGGAATGGAGGCTGGAGGGCACAGGTCTTCAGCGATCGCTTGTGCATAAGCACACACAGGTGTCACACTGTGCGAGTGTGGCAGTCAGTGGTCAACTTTCAAGAGTCCATTCTCTCCATCAAGCAGGGTCCTGAATAACAACTGGGTGATGGGGCTCGGCAGCAAGCGCCTTTGCCAGGCCTCCACCGCATCTTTTGAGACAGGGTCTCTCACCGATTTGGCTGGGCTGATGATTGGACAGTGAGGTCCAGGGATTTACCAGTCTTCCCTTCGCCACACTGGGATGACAGACAGTGTGCCTAGCTTTTCACACAGGTTCTGGGGATCTGAATTCAAGGGCTCTTGCTTCCGTGGCAAGCTCCTTACCAAGCCTGAGTCTCCTCCCTTTTAAGTGGATTATGTGTGTTACTTTATGTGTGTGTGTTGCCAGCATGTATGTCTGTGTACCATGTGCATGGCACTCAGGGCCTGTAAGGGGTCAGAAGAGGGCACTGGATTCCCTCGAATTAGAGCTGCAGATGGTTGTGAACCACAATGTGGGTTCTGGGCACTGAACCTACGTTCTCTCCAAGAGCAGCCAGTGTTCTTAGTCTCAGAGCCATCTCTCTGGACCCTGGTTTTGTTTAAGATGGTCTCACTGCGTAGCCCTATAGCTGACTTGGAATTCTCTATATAAACCAGGCTGGCCCCTCACCCACAGATATCTGCTTGCCTCTACCTCCCTAGTGCTGGGACTCAAGGCCTGCAGTAGGCTTCACAGGCTTTCTTTTTTGAGACAGGGTCCCACAAAGCTCAGGCTGAGGATGAGCTTGATAAAGACTTTCAAAGGAAGAAGGGATAGGTCCCACCCACTACCAGGAAGTAAACCTAGCAGCCCCCTCCCTTTGCAATTCGAGTTCTTTTTTTTTTTTTTTTTTTTTTTTTTTGGTTTTTTTGAGACAGGGTTTCTCTGTGGTTTTGGAGTCTGTCCTGGAACTAGCTCTTGTAGACCAGGCTGGTCTCGAACTCACATAGATCCGCCTGTCTCTGCCTCCCGAGTGCTGGGATTAAAGGCGTGCGCCACCACCGCCCGGCTGCAATTCGAGTTCTTATCAATGAAAGTGGGACTTCATTGATAAGAACTGGTGGGTGTGTGTGAGCAGACAATCAATTGGAGTGATCTACAGAGAACTGTGTGCAGGAGCTAGGCGTGGTGGCAATCCCAGCACTAAGGCGGGGGATAGGGTTTCCTGAGTAGCCTGGGCTACACAGCCAGGACCTACAATAAAAAGATGCTGCCTCAAAAATAGTCAAAAAGTCTGTGAACCATCAAGCTTGGAACTGGTTGGCAGATCAAGGAGTCCCAACAGATGCTTTTTATTTGAGTGTGGGCTTCTGGTGTTACTGGCTTCTATTTATTTATTTATTTATTTATTTATCTATTTATCTATCTATTTATTTATTTATTTATTTTTGTTTTTGTCCTGAGATGGTTCCTCAGTGTAGCCCTGGCTGTTCTAGTACTCACTTTGTGAACCAGGTTGGCTTTGAACTCACAGAGATCCTTCTGCCTCTGCCTCCCGAGTGCTGGGATTAAAGGCGTGTGCTACCACCTCCTGGCTGGAACACATACTCTTAATCTACTGAGACATGTCCTTAACCCTTGTCTTAACCCTTAGATTGTGACCTAGTAACATAAATTTCTAGCTTCTGGCCTCCATGGCTGTGAGAAGACAGGATTCTGTTTCTGTTTTTAAATTACATTTATTTGGTGTGTGTGTGTGTGTGTGTGTGTGTGTGTGTGTGTGTAGATCATAGAACAACTCCACCATGTGAGTCCTGAGCAGCAAACTCAGGTCCTCGGGTTGATGGGCTTGGTGGCAAGCACCGGAACCATCGAGCCATGATGCTGGCCCCAGGATTCTGATGTTTTAATTACTGGGCTTGTGGTCAGCTTTGTTACAGCATTTACAGGAGATGCACACAGGTCAAAGGTCAGCAAGTGCTGGTGCTCCGGCTTTGGCACTCAGCCGCCCAGCCCAGAGGCTGTGATGCTTTTTGAAGGCTAACTCACCTTGAAGCTGTGACAAAGAAAGACAGGCTAACCAGGGGCAGGGCTATGACTTCCTCCATTTACAGGGGCAGGTGAGACCAGTGCAAAAGTGCCTTTAAAAAAACCAGCCTCTGGGGACTGGCAAGCTGGCCCAGCAGGTAAAGATGCTTGCTGACAAACCTAAGGATCTGAGTTCAAACCCTGGGATCCACATGATGAAAGGAGTTAACCTGCTCCTATAAATTGTCATCTGATCTCCAAATAAGGACCATGGCACATGTGTGATCCCCTCATATGTAAATAAATATAATAAAAATTTAAAGCAAAAACATCCTCTGAACTGATTCACATGCCTTCAGTCTCTTCTCTCATTCTTCTTACAGTAAATTAGCTACAATTAATAATAATAATTAACAATAAATTATAGCATACCTTAAATAACAAGTAAATCTTATTTTGGTTTATTTTGTACCAAGATCCTTAATGCTATAGCCTCCTCTCCCTCCCTTACAGTCTGCCTTCTCCTAGCTTTCCACCCCTCCTTCTTCCTCAGGCTGCTCATCTCTAACAATTTAGTGAGACCCTGTTTCAAAATAAAAAGCCTAAAGAGGGCTGGGGTGTGGCTCAGTGGTAGAGCACCTGCCTAGAATCCCCCAGTGAGGGGCTGGGGTGTGGCTCAGTGGTAGAGCCCCTGCCTAGAATCCCCCGGTGAGGGGCTGGGGTGTGGCTCAGTGACAAGAGTGCTGTCCCAGCAGGTATGGAATCCTCAGTATCACAAAGAAGGTTTGAGGGAAAGGACGTGAGAAGGCTGCCAGTCCTTGACAAACCTTAACAGAGGCTGGTGGATGTGTTCTGGAGGAGGCTGACACCTACTGGTGACCAGATTTGTACACACACCACACCAATGGCCTTGAGTGTCAAGCCAGGGCAGGACCTTGTTACAGGGTATTGTGCTGTAGAGGTGTTAAATTTCAGTAATCCCAAGTAATAAGGCTATTTATTAGTAATCAATCGTCCTTGTCAAAGGGCCTTTGAGGTCTTAGTTGTGCTATTGTAAAGCTCTCTGCAGGGCAGTGGTGTTTACAAAATGCCTTTTGATTTATTACCTCATTCAGTCCCTATGAGCCACCAGGTAGGCTGGGGCAGAATGTACTGTCATGACTACATGGATACTTCCTGATGGAGTTATAGTTTTGATTGTTAGCCTAGCCTTTAACGGCTGAGCCGTCCCTCCAGGTCTCCTGATGGAGTTATAAGGAATGGTGACCCAGGACTCATCTAAAGTTCATCAGGTAGACAATCAAGATTAATCACTACACATAGGAGCAACAGGGTGGAGCTGAGCAACCCTCTTAGGCCAGCTGGTCCCCAGGAGGATGTCCTGGATGGCCCTGGATGTCTTAGACTCATCCTCAGAGAGATAAGTCTAGCGTTCTGAATGCCCAGAGCTGTTCCCAGTCTTGTCACCTGCTGTGGTCCTGAAAAAGCTGAATGTCAGTAGCTCTGGCCAGAGTCCTGAGCTAACCCCACAGCAGGTGCTGGGGCCTCAGGTCCCCTGGTGACCTGCCATAGACAGTCATCTGCGGGAAGGATAACCCCGTATGTGTTGTGTTTGCCTAATGGAGCAAACAGGAGGGTGGACTGCAAGCTCCCCAAATCTCCCTCAAGAGCATTGGAGTGGCAGCACCCAAACCTGGCAAGGGCAACTGGATAAAGACCCAGTTACAGGGCTGAGGACGTAGCTCAGTGGGTAGAGGGCTTGCCTAGCTCACATGAAGCTCTGGGCCCATCCCTCGCACCACATAAACAGGGCATGGTGGTATACACCTGCTGCCCGAACACTCAAGATTTGGAGGCAGGAAGATGAAAAATTCAAAGGCATCCTTAGCTGGATGAGTTAGAGAACAGCCTGGGCTACATGAGACCCTGTGTCAAACAGCACCAACAGGGTGAAGAGATGGCTCCCTCGGCAAAGTCCTTGCTTCATAAATGTGAGGACCCATTTAATCCTCAGAGGCCAATGGCCAGGCTAACTACTGCTGCACATGCTTGGAATCCCAGGAGCTGGGGAAGGAGGAGACAGGAGGATGCCTGGGGCTCGATGGGCTGTCAGTCCAGCCTACTCAGTAAGGTCCAGGTTCAATGAGAGACCTTGCCTCGAAAAGCAAGAGACAGCTAAGTGAGTAAAGGCATCTGCCAAGCCTGATGACCTGAATTTGATCCCCAGATCCCACATGGTGCATGCGAGTGTGCACACACGCAGGTGCACACACACACTAAAAAAATGTTATTAAAAAATATTTTTGCTCACTATGTAGCGTTGATTGTCCTGGAACTCAATATAAGCCCAGACTGGCCTTGAATTCAGAGATGTGCTGCCCGCCTCTGCCTCCTGAGTGCTGGGATTAACAGCCTGGCACTGACCTCTCACCTCTAGACACCTGTATGGCATCTGTGTGTGCACACACAGAACAACAATAAAACAAAGAAGCCTAGTTACTGCTGCCTGGGCCTGCATTCGACCTAATAAACGGTGTGTAGCTACGCTTTGCCGCGGGATGGATGCTCGCTCACCGGCGGCACACCAGGCTGTGTCTGCGCAGCCCTATCTATCACATAGCCTGGATGCTGAGCCACTCTGAAGATGGTACCCAAGCCACCGCAAGTAGTAACGTCTGCTTCCTCCTATAGCCACTGTCTACTTCGACTTGGGTCAGCTCAGCTCAGCAAAGGCTCCAATCACTTTCCACTGGCAGTCTGTCTGTCCTTTAGAAGAGATCTGCCCCCGGACACTCTGGGTACCAGCTGGGGATGCCAGAGCTGTCCCTGGGGGAAGGCTGAGAGCTTTGGCATCAATGAGTAATGAGAAGAGGATGGAAGTGCCACTCAGAGCCAGCAAAGGTCAAGTGCTCTGTGGTCATCCCAGCCAAGGTCAGTCTGGGGCACCACCCCCACGAGCTTAGCAGCACAGTCATTGACAAAAGGTGTCTGGAAGTGTGGCCTCCTGGTCTCGCTAAGGGCTGGCTGGCTCCTAGGGGGGACCGCTGAGGAGTTCCAAGTGTCTTATCTCATGGTACCCACTCAAGGATATAAACCCAGAGAACTCAGCCTTGATATTTTTTTTCGTCTATATGTATGTCTGGGGGGCGGGGGCAGAAGTGAACCTTGGGTATTGTTCATCAAGCATTGTCGTACTGGCTGGTTTTATGCCAACTTGACACAAGATAGAGTCATCAGAGAGGAGGGTATCTCAATTGAGAAAATGCCTCTATATGATCTGGCTGTAAGGCATTTTCTTAATTAGTGATCAATGGGGGAGAGCCCCGCCTGTTGTGGGTGGTGCCATCCCTGAACTGGTGATCCTGAGTTCTATAAGAAAGTAGGTTGAAGTTGGGCGGTGGTGGCGCACACATTTAATCCCAGCACTCAGGAGGCAGAGGCAGGTGGATCTCTGTGAGTTCGAGGACAGCCTGGTCTACAGAGTGAGTTCCAGGACAGCCAGGGCTGTTATACAGAGAAACCCTGTCTCAAAAAACAAAACAAGGAAGGAAGGAAGGAAGGAAGGAAGGAAGGAAGGAAGGAAGGAAGGAAGGAAGGAAGGAAGGAAAGAAGGAAGGTAGGTTAAGCAAGCCACGACGAGCAAGCCAGTAGGCAGCAGTCACCCATGGCCGCTGCATCGGCTCCTGTCTCCAGGTTCCTGCCCTATTTGAGTTCCTGTCCTGACTTTCTTTGATGATGAACTATGATGTGTAAGTATAAGCCAAATAACCCTTTCTTCCCCAAGTTGCTTTCATGGTGTTTCATCACAGTAACAGAAACACTAAGGTTTATGTTGTATGTATTTATTTAGGGACCAGGTCTCACTACATATCCTTAACTGGCCTGAAACTCAGAGACCTGCCTGCTCTGCCTCCTGAGTGCGGGATCTAAGTGGGTGAGCTACCATGCCAGGCCCCTGCCTTGGTATTTTAGGTAGTTTTTCATTGGCTTGGGGCTCACTGGAGGCTAGTCTGCCTGGCCAATAATTTCCAGGCATCCATTTGTCTCCTGGTGCTTGGACCATAAAGCCTGTGTCACTGTGCCTAGTTTTCTTAAAATAAACATTTTAGGGGCTGGAGAGATGGCTCAGTGGTTAAGAGAACTGACTGCTCTTCCAGAGGACCATGGGATCAATTCCCAGCACCCACATGGCAGCTCACAACTGTCTGTAATCTCAGTTACAGGGGACCCCACACCCATGGCAAACACCAATGCACTTTTAAAAATATTAATGAAAGTGATAAACTTCTAAAAAATTAAAATAATATTTTAGGCATGGTGATGTATAGGCTTCCAGGTCTCAGGCAATTCCAAAGCTCATAGGGACAGGACATGCAGGTTAACTCTGGATCCCAGGCCTGATAAGTACTGGCCTCTGCATTGCAATCATCTGAGACACTGGTCCTATTCTAGGGTGTCTGATGTCACCTATTTCCAGACAGACTAGGCATCAATATTTTAAAGCTACCCCAGGACGTTGTGACATACAGTTAATGCTGGAAGGAAGCCTTCTGGAATTTTTTTTTCTCCCAGTGCTAGGACTAAAAATCCAGCCCTACACTAGGTTGATTCAAGTCAAGGGCTCTACCACTGAGCCACACCCCAGCCCCTCACTGGGGGATTCTAGGCAGGCGCTCTACCACTGAGCCACACTTCAGTCCTTATAGCCAAGACTAGAAACATGCCTAACCACAGTCAGGACTGAAGAACCCTACCCTGGTCTTGTCTGATGCCAACATAGGGTGGGTGCAGGAGAGGAAGAAGGTGGGACTTCCCTTCCGGTCTATACAGGGAATTTCCAAACTTCTACCTGGAACTTTCCATCCCTTAGCCACAGACTATCTATGTAAGCTATAAGCGGGGATCTCCAAGCCCTTTGTCCCTTGGAGACCTCTTTCTCCCTTTATAATGCCACTCAAACATAGGTGACCCAGGCCTTTGCTCACAATTTCCAAACAGCTGAGGTATTGGGAAAGAACCGCCCCCTCCATCCCGGAAGAGCTCTGCAAGAGTGACCCCACAGGGAAGAATACCGAGGCCGGATCTTCAGATCCTACCTAACACTGTCAGGTTCCAGGATACCAAAAGTGGGACGTGGGTGGCCAGCAGTGGTGAGGGGCCATACTCAATTCACAGAGGCAGCTGGGAGCCGCTCAACCAAACCCCTGAGTCAGCACCAGCTTGCGCGCGCTCCTGGGCCATGCCTGCTCATCAGCCTGGGCGGGGTCCTCCAGGCAGGCAGCAATTTTGAAGCTCCTTGGTTTCCCAGCCCAGAAACAATTAGCTTCATCCTCTAAGAGGCCAAGGAAATTTCCAGGGCTCTTCCCTAAGAGGCAAAGTCCTGAATTATACCTCTGTCGAGTTACCTCATCTGCTATGGGGTCTGAGTATTTAGCCCAGGCTGGCCTAGAACTGGCGATCCTCCTGCCTAAGACTCACGCATGCTAGGCAAACAAGCGTGCACCGTAACACCAGCCTCAGATACATCTGAGGTAGAGATGTGTGCATACAAGTGTGGCCCCAGTGGACCACGCAGAGGACAAGAATGCTGGCTCAGAGATGGCTTCCTTGCCCTGGGGAGGCGAGCAGCCAAGGTAATTCCACATTATTAGAGCTTCACAAGAAGCCAGCCCAGCCCAGCTGTTGAACAGCAGCAGTTTACAGGCCCTGGGGGGAGAGCAAACAGAGGGGAAGACAAGCCCCCTCCCTAAATTGATCCGGGGTTATTTTTAGCTTTCTGTTCATCCCTGGGCTTCCTTTTTTAAGAATCACAACGCAGAGCAGACTTTGCACAAAAGCCACGTAGCAGGGTGCAGCTGTTCCTGCAGGTAGCCCTCGGAGAGAGTGCTTTCAAGCACAGGCCTGAAGGAAAAGGAGGAAGGCAGCAGCATGCAATGGTGCAGGACTGTAATTCTAGCACTCAAGAGGCTGTGGCAGGGGGATGGCTGAGTTTGAGCCAAGCCTGGGCTATATACAGTAAGACCTTGCTGCAAAAAGAAAAGTCTGGTGTGGTGGTGCACGCCACAGCAGATGGCGTACTTGGCAGGGTGCTTGTCTTGCACACATGAGGTCCTGGGTTCAGGTCAGAGAGAGAGAGAGAGAGAGAGAGAGAGAGAGAGAGAGAGAGAGAGAGGGAGAACGAAAGACAAGAAAGAAAGAAAGAAAGAAAGAAAGAAAGAAAGAAAGAAAGAAAGAAAGAAAGAAAGAAAGAAAATAGTGCATAAGCCGGGCGGTGGTGGCGCACGCCTTTAATCCCAGCACTTGGGAGGCAGAGGCAGGTGAATCTCTGTGAGTTCGAGACCAGCCTGGTCTACAAGAGCTAGTTCCAGGACAGGCTCCAAAGCCACAGAGAAACCCTGTCTCGAAAAACCAAAAAAAAAAAAAGAAAATAGTGCATAGAGCAGGCAGAGCCGGCACATCTTTCAGTCCCTAGTACTTGGGAAGCTGAAGCAGGAGGATCCCTCAACAGAGGAATCTGGGCCAGCCTGGGCTACATAGCATGACTTCCATCTAAGTCAATAAAGAAGTGAATAAGTAAACAGCACGGTGGAGTTGGGTACAAAATGAAAGTAAAAGTCGCATGAAATGAGCTAGAATCAGCAAGGATGAGTCGGGGGGCGGGGGGGCTTCCTCTTAGGTCTGAATGTCCGATGTATCTTCTGCTCACTGAAAATGGCTAATCTTCAGCCTCTTTCTCTTAAGGTTTCTTTATTAGCACATATTATATATATGTAATAAGGAGTTTATTTTGTTTGCTATTTGCTATTCTCTCTTTCTCTGATTACCACTGCCCAGTCATTATATATATATATATATATATATATATATATATAATATATGAGTTTTTGTGTGCAAGTTTGTATACCATCTTTGTGCCTCATGCCCTCAGAGGCCAGAAGAGGACGTCGGATCCCTTGAGATTAGGATGACAGGTGGTTGTGAGCTACCATGTGGGTCCTGGGAATGGAACCTGGGTCCTCTAGAGGAGAAGCCAGTGTTCTTAACCACTGAGACATCTTTCCAGCTCTGTTCATTTGTTTGTATGAGACAGGGTGTCACTTTGTAGCCTTGGCTAGCCTGGAACTCCCCATGTAGACCAGGCTGGCCTCAGACCCAGAGAGATCCACCTCCCAGTGAACCACCACGTCCTGCAATAATAGTTGTCATTGTATTTTCTCATATCTGTATGATGTATTTGGATACCATTCATTCCCAGCACCCTCTCTGCCCCTCTCACGCTGATCCCTTCCTCTTCTCAACCAGTCCCTCTTCTATCTCCTACGAGACTTTAATTCAGGAATCTGCAGGAACACTGGACCTTACCTGTGGCCACACCATAGGGAGAGCCCTCCCTTAGGCTCAATTCATTGCCCCAGGATTTTTTTATTGCATTTTATTTATTTAGGGTACTAGGAATAGAATCAAGAGCCTCTCCCAGGCTAGGCAAGATGGCAGCCCCACTGAGTCACATCCTGAGCCCCTCCCTGGAGGATTCTTTTCTATTTCCAACCCCACACAGGAGAGTTTTATGAATGGGATGCTGGATTCTTACAGGGGATCCCGTGGTACACAGGCTTGCAGATGACTTTTGCTCCTTTA
The DNA here is from genome assembly GCF_950005125.1 of Chionomys nivalis. Taxonomy (NCBI): domain Eukaryota; kingdom Metazoa; phylum Chordata; class Mammalia; order Rodentia; family Cricetidae; genus Chionomys; species Chionomys nivalis. The sequence goes on along the minus strand of NC_080088.1, from coordinate 98,609,378 downwards.
GGCATTGGGAGAAGGGATAGGAGGATATGGGGTGGGGTGGATACAGGGTGGGGCAGGCAGGGGAGGTAAGGTGTGGGCATGGAGGAGAGGATAAGGTAGATTGCAGAGGGAGGGGAAGGTTAGGATTCTAGCTTGTGGTAGGGTGTGGGGGTCTCGGCAAATACCAGTGTCGATCTGCCTGGGGCAAGAAGGAAGTCCGGTTCAATACAACTCGGTAGCTGTTCTTGGTTCCAACTTCTAGAGTCTGACGTATTTAAGGCATTTAAGGAACAGACAGCCCTAAGGTGAGGAGGCGTTACTCATGCCCCTAAGGATGAGAAGTCAGGGAGGGAAGGCGGAAAAACACTGCTAGTTTTGTTCCCCTCCCCTGGACAACTGCTGGAGGAGATGGGTGGAGAACCACAGGAAGCTCCTTAGGAGCTGGAAAATTCCAGAAGGCAGTGGGGCATCGAAAGGCGGGAAGATTTGCAGGTAGGAGTGGGTGGAGGAAGTAGGAGTGGACACTGGGGTGGGGATGAATGACAGGAAGAGGGTACTGAAGGGAGAAGGGGCCTGAGAGGGTGAGGGAGTGAACCAGGCGTCGGGGAGAGGCGATGAGGAGCAGACGGGGCAATAATGTCATGGAGCCATGCATTACGACAGGAGCTCAGGAGTTGCTCTTGCTTGGGACTGAAGAGGTGGCTCAGTCAGCCAAGTGTTTGTTTTGAAGGCAGGAGGACCTGTGGTCAGATCACCACCACACAGATAAAAGCTGCACAGGCCTGCACTCTGAGCAGGGTGGGTGGAGAAAGGCAGATCTCTGGAGCTCGCCGGCCAGCAGCCCCTTCTAGCTACTCCTCATTCCAGAGCACACTGACTATCTTCTTTTTTTTTTTAATATTTATTTATTATTATGTATACAATATTCTGTCTGTATGCCTGACGGCTAGAAGAGGGCGCCAGACCTCTTTACAGATGGTTGTGAGCCACCATGTGGTTGCTGGGAATTGAACTCAGGACCTTTGGAAGATCAGGCAATGCTCTTAACCACTGAGCCATCCCTCCAGCCCCAACTATCTTCTCTCTTCTTTCACGTCTAATTCATATTCGGGGCAGCTGGCAGATGAGTCCTTGGAGACTCTAGGAATGGCAGGGATGTTTGCCCATGGTCCATGGAGGGTCTCCTCTTTCTATGTCTCCAGAGAGGCAGGAGATAGGGTGAAGAAGGAAGGGAGACCTAAGAGAAAAGGGCACCCAGGAAGCTAAGGTGGGAGAGATTCCTTAAGATGGTGCCCTACTTCCTGTTCCCGTGGCTGTGCTAAAACACTGTGACAGACACAACATAAGGGAGAAAGGGTCTCTTCTGATTTACAGCGCACAGCCCACGGTGGGAACGGAGCGAAGGCGGTAGGGCTTGAAGCAGCTGCTCACACCCCATCCACACCCAGGAAGCAGAGAATGGTGAACGCAGGCCGTTCGTTCCTCAGCCCCTTTTCTCTGTTCACACCATCAAGGACCCCTGGTAGGGAACGGCAACGCCCCGAGTAGGCCTATCTTCCTAGCTCAATCTGTGCTATCAGCAGGCATGCTCAGAGACCCACGTAGCAGCTGAGATCAGGCCCTACCAATTCAGCAACACTAATCATCACCGACAGTCAGGAGTAAATGGATGGAGGAGGACAGGTAAGCTCTGTTGCCATAGATCAGGGGCTCTCAACCCTCCCAATACTATGACCCTTTCATACAGTTCCTCGTGCTGTGGTGATCCCCAACCATAACATTTTGTTGTGATTTCATAACTGTAGTTTCACTACTGTTACGAATCGTAATAAAAACAAACATCTGTGTTTTCCAATGGTCCGAGGCAACCCCTGTGAAAGGGTCATTCAATGCCCAAAGGGGTGGAGACTCACAGGTTGAGAACCCCTGCCATAGAGGGAAAAGGCTTCATGACTCCAGGCTGGGCCAGTCACCATCTTTCATTATGGTAGGACATCAATGTGGTAGGGCCTGAGTCCCACCCCAAGTACTGCAAAAACAAACAAACCACCCAAATTAATTCATGGTGGACCCACGTGGCAGAACACACACACGCGCACACACACATGCATATGCACACGCACACATCCTGACACACGCATGCTCATAAATGTAATATAGAAAAAAAGGATAGCATCTTCACTTTCGCCTAGAAATGCAAGGGTTTTTTTGACCCTGAGGTAGGGTCTTGCCACATAGCTTAAGTTGGCCTTGAACTCATAATCTTTTTTTTATATATATATAAAATAATATATATATTTGCTTATTATGTATACAGTATTCTGTCTGCATGTATGTCTGCAGGCCAGAAGAGGGCACCAGACCTCATTACAGATGGTTATGAGCCACCATGTGGTTGCCAGGAATTGAACTCAGAACCTTTGGAAGAGCAGGCAATGCTCTTAACCTCTGAGCCATCTCTCCAGCCCCCTCATCTTTTTTTTAAAAAAGATTTATTTTTTTGATGGAGGAAGGTCATTGGTTAATTAAAAAAGAAACTGCTTGGCCCTCATAGGTTAGAACATAGGTGAGTGGAGTAAACAGAACAGAATGCTGGGAGGAAGAGGAAGTGAGCTCAGACGCAGGGCAGCTCCTCTGAGAGACAGACGCCATGCTTCTGCTCTACAGGGCAGATGCGATGAAGCTCTGACCCAGGATGGACATAGGCTAGAATCTTCCCGGTAAGCGCACCTTGGGGTGCTACACACATTATTAGAAATGGGCTAGTCCAGGTACGAGAGTTAGCCGAGAAGAGGCTAGATATAATGGGCCAAGCAGTGTTTAAAAGAATACAGTTTGTGTATTGTTATTTCAGGGCATAAGCTAGCCAGGCAACCAGGAGCTGGGGCGGCAGGAACACAGCCCGCAGCTCCCACTACTTTTTTTTATTATTTTGAGACAAGGTTTCTCTTTGTATCCTTGGCTGTCCTGAAACTCACTATGAGTGAAACTCATCCTGAAACTCACTGGCCTCAAACCTGGAGCTCCATCTACCTCAGCTTCCCAAGTATTGGGATTAAAGATGTGGCCACCCTTGTCTGGCTTATATATTCTTATTATATGTGTTTATGTACCAGAGGACGGTTGTTCACATGAGTGCAAGTGCCTGTGGGGGCCAGAAGAAGGTGCCAGATATCCTGGTGCTGAGTGGCGGTGCTGTGAGTTGCCCCATGGGGGCACAGGGAACTGAACTCTGGTCCTCTACAAAAGCAGTGTGTGTTCTTAAACACTGAGCCATGCCTCCAGCCCCATTCTTGATTCTTTAAACCCTGACTTTGTTTCCTATAGATTAGAGAGATTCTCAACCTTCCTAATGCTGCAACCCTTTAATATAGTTCCTTGTAGTGTAGTGACCTCCAACCTTAAAATTATTTTAATTTCTACTCCAAAACTGCATTTTTGCTCCTGTCTTTAACTGTAATGTAAATCTCTCTTAGCTGACACCTGTGGGAGGGGTCGAGACCCTCAGGTTGAGAACCACTGCTGTAGCTGGCACTGAAACTCGTTGCGATAAAGCTGCAGACCCTGGCTGCAGAGGAGTAGCTATCTCAGACAGGACTCAGGCTGCATGGCCCACAGCCTGGAGTCACAGTTCCCACTGCCAGGTAGTGATGGGGGATGGGGGGAGGGATGAGCACAGGCTAGTCCAACAAGATCTCAAAAGAGAAGGACAGAGGGAGGGGCCCCAAGGAAGGGGCAGGGTAGGAAAGAGCAGTCAAAGACTCAGGACAGATTAGAGGCACACGGTGTGTTGATAGGCTGGTCCGGAGCTCGGGGTTCAGTCTCCAGGACTGTGACACAAACAAGTGACAAACGTGGAGGAAATGGACTGAGGCACCCCATGACTCCAGTGGAACCCTGAGAAATGAAGACGATGAGACACACGTCCCTTGTGTCTACTGGCATTCAATGACTTCTACCGTATAAAGACAAAAACGAGATGGACCTAAGCTACTGGTGTGGTTCATTCTTCGTACCAAAGTTAGGAGTTTGAGGACAGAGGTTGCCTTACCCTTCACTAGTCCTGCTCTTGTATGGTATTTATTTGGCTAGTTTTTTACAGACAGGGTTTCTCTGTGTAGCCCTGGCTGTCCCGGAAATGCACTCTGTAGACCAGGCTGGCCTTGAACTCAGAGATCCGACTGCATCTGCTTCCCTAGTGTGCCACCACCACTCAGCTGCATGGTAGGTTTTGAAAAAGATTTCTTATACTTATTTATTTATGGTGTGTGTGTGTGTGTACACTTATGTGCCACAACACTCCAGTGAAGCTCAGAGGACAGATCTGTGGAGTTGGCTCTCTCCTTCCTTCATGATGGCCAGTGATTTTACCTGAGTCATCTTGATAGTCCCCCATATGATGGATCATCATCATCATCATTATTTGGAGACGGGGTCTAACATAGTGACAGGCAGGGCTATAGAGTGAGATTCTGTTGAAGAAGAAGGGGAGGTGTTGTGGGAACTCCTTCAGTCAATAACCTTTAAGAAACCGGCCCACATTGGGTGTGGTCTCATGTACTATAAATGCAATCCTCTACGTGCGCTGGGAACTGGAACCCAATCCAACAGCCAAGAGGCCCAAAACAGGGTAAGATGGTTTTTAAAATGTTCCTGCCTCTGAAAATGGTCTGTCAGTTACTCTAGGCCTTAGCCAAAGTTGGTTGCCCCAACGTTGCAAATGAGATTTTGGGTGATTGCCCAGGTAGCTGGTTGTTGCTGTCATTTCTTGTACCTTTTGGAAGTTGCTTGATTGTACTTCCTATTTACTAAGGTAATATTATTTCCCTTCTCAGGTCTGTGATGGGGTTGAAGACTAGATAGTCATAGATACTTTCCTCTCATGACTTAGCCAAGCCATTTTTTTTTGTTTTGTTTTTTTTGTTTTGTTTTTTTGTTTTTCCAGACAGGGTTTCTCTGTAGCTTTGGTGCCCGTCCCAGAACTAGCTCTTGTAGACCAGGCTGGCCTCGAACTTCCAGAGATCTGCCTGCCTCTGCCTCCTGAGTGCTGGGATTAAAGGCATGCGCCACCACCGCCCGGCGAGCCATTTTTAATATAAGACTGAGATGCCTTAGGATAGGATAACTATTGAAACATTCAGCATATATTTCTTGTTTGATGTTGTTCATGCTGGTTGTATTTCTAATTTTTATATATGTTTTTGCCTCTTCTTTTCCCTGGACAATACTTGATATTTGTTCTTACTGTATATAGTTTTATATTAGACTTAGAACTCTCTTACTTAGATAAAAGGGGGGTGTTGTGGGTACTCCTTCAGCCAATAGCCTTTAAGATACCGGCCCACTTTGGGCGTGGTCTCAACTACTATAAAGAAGGAGAAGAAGGAGAAGAAGGGAAGGAAAGATAGTTGGAAAACAAAGACCCATTGGCTGGAAGGAGAAAGAGGCACAGGACCGGTGAGACGGGGCAGGGAGCAGGAGTGCCTGCCAGTCAGTCTGAGGACCCAAGTTGTGTACGTGGAACCAACAAATGGTGGAAGGCGGGAGACAGCAGTCCCAAAGATGTCCTCGGATTCTACACCCAAGCTGTGGTGCACATGTACCCCCACCTCTGCTCCACGCACACAGAGGTGGGGGAAAACGGGCCAGGAAAAGAAAGAAAGAAAAACGGACAGCAGAGATTGGCTAGGATCAGAAAAAAAATCCAGCCACAAAAGGGTTAAATAATTCCTAAAGGTGCAAGGGGAACAGGGTGTTGCACTGGGGCTCCAAGGCCCAATTAACCTTCACCATAATGCTATTCTGAGCAGCACAATACCACAAGGGGTGAGAAAGCTGAATAGGAACCCATTTATAGAGCGTGAGGACAATCTCATAAGACGGTATAAATACATATGTCCGTGCATATGCATAAGTGCATACGTATTTATAGGCAGGGTATTTATAGGCAGACACTGGCAAGAAAGACTTTAAACTGGTAACTGTGGCAATTCCTGAAACTGTTTTTAAAATAGCTTTTCTAAAATTAATATGGTTAATGGGGAAATGTTATTTAAATAGGCACAGGAATGGGCAAGTATCAAAGGCAGGCTATAAAATAGACGTTCTGGAAATAATGGTGCCTTGCCAACCTACTCTGAGGGCTGGGAGACATCCAAAGTTTTCCACTTAATTCACAGATAGCGATGGGAGGAACATGAGATCTCCAAGACCTGGGCTCCCTGCAGGTTAAACGCCTCCAGCTCCTTGCATAAACCCCAGTATGAAAATAATCAAACAATACAATTTGAGCCATCCAGACAGCAGGCAATAAAAGTGCTTGCCACCAAGCCCAAGGACCTGGGTTCAATCCTCTGCACCCACATGGTGGAAAAAGAGAAGTGAGTGACTCCTACAAGTTGCCCTCTGACCTCCACGTAAGCATTATGGCATATATATAGATACATACACACATAAAAAGTACACACACACATGCATATACTTTTTTTTTGGTTTTTCGAGACAGGCTTTCTCTATGTAGCTTTGATGCTTGTCCTGGAACTCACTCTGCAGATCAGGCTGGCCTTGAACTCACAGAGATCCGCCTGCCTCTGGGGCGTGCACCACCACCGCCCGGCTACACACATATAGTTTTTTAAAGAAAGAAAACAACAAAATTCACTTTACAAGATTGTCAGAGAGACCAAGTAAGATCACAAATGCAAAGACTCTAAGATTCATTTAGACCGCATTGAGTCTGTCTTACACGTGGTAAATACCTTGGCACTGACCCAAGCACAGTTAAATCAGGGTCATAAAATACGATGCCAATTCTAGACTATTCAGTCATGATTTCATGAGATGCCAAATCCCAAATTAGCTATTTAAAATATCTAAAATAGCCAATTTGGGATCAGATGTAGTGGCACACCCTTGACTTTTTTTTTAGGTTTTTCAAGACAGGGATTCTCTGGGTGGCCCTGACTGTCCTGGAACTCACTCTGTAGACCATGTACCCCCGACTGCCCAGCACTCTTGCCTTTTAACTCCAGCACTCAGGAAGTAGAGGAGGGCAGATTTCTGTGAGTTCTGGGCCAGCCTGGTCTACACAGCAAGTTCCAGGCTGCCAGTGCTACATACTGAGACCCTGTACAAACAAACAAATGCCAGCTTGGGGGTTGAGGACCTAACTCAGTAGGTAGCGTGCTTGCCTAGCATGCCTGATGCCCTGGGCTCTGTCCCCGCACTGCAGAGACTGGGAATGGTACACACCTGTATTCCCAGCAGCGAGGTGAAGGAGCTCAAAGTCATCTTTAGCTACCCAGCGTGCTCAAGGCCAGCCTGGGCTATGTGAGACATCGTCTCAAAACCAATCAATCCATCAGTTAAACAGCTAATTTAAAGTATTTGTCTAATAACTCTAACTTTTAGGCTTCAACGGGGACAGCGTCTTTTTAAAAAATTTCGTGTGTTTTTGTACGCAATGGAGAGCGCTTGTGAACGCACGTGTGTGCCACGGTACACACGTGGAGGCCAGAGGACAACTTTCAGGACTCAGTTCTCACTCAGACCTTTACATGGGTTCCTTGGATGGAATCGTGCCACGAAGCAAGCATTTGCTTTACCTGCCAAGCCATCCCAACAACCTGACAGTTTCCATCCCTTTCCCTGTGGTTTCTCTGCATGGTTCATACTTTTTGTTGAAAACCGGGCATTTCAGCTGGGCGGTGGTGGCATACGCCTTTAATCTCAGCACTTGGGAGGCAGAGGCAGGAGGATCTCTGTGAGTTCGAGTCCAGCCTGGTCTATAGAGCTAGTTCCAAGACAGGCTCCAAAGCTACAAAAAGGGAGAGGGAAAGCGAGGGGGAGGGGAAGGAAGGAAAGGGAAGGCAGGGGAGGGGAGGGGAGGGGAGGGGAGGGGAGGGGAGAGGAGAGGAGAGGAGAGGAGAGGAGAGGAGAGGAGAGGAGAGGAGAGGAGAGGAGAGGAGAGGAGAGGAGAGAACCGGGCATTTTATTAGCAACCCCAGAATCCGAGCTCTGCCTTCTGGAACGTTCTTCACATGTCAGCTGCTATTTACTTAATGACTTCCCCAGTAATTAAGCAAAGCCTGCATTCCAGGGCACGTGTAGCTACTGAAGTCTTTGCTCCATTAACCTAGCAGCCAGCTGATGATTAAAATGGGATTTCCTGAATTTTCTAGAACTAGAGACAGCCTGCTCTTTGCAGAGAAGCTCAGCAAGTGCGTTGGGCAGAAACCTTCAGCATGCGGCCGGCAGGGTGCTGTTTGCCGACTCTGAGGGAAATCAGCTGAGAGCTAAGACCTCCTCAAGACTTTCCCAGGCAAGTGCCACACACCAGAAAGACACACTCCTGCGATTGTCTGATTGTGCACATGCACACACATCGCCCTCTGAATTCCACGAATGTGTTTTCTTTTTAGTCTTTTCGGTTTTGTTTTGAGACTGGGTCTTACTGTGTAATTCTGGCTATCCTGCAACTTGCTAATGTAGACCAGGATGGCCTCAAACTCAAAAGATCCTCCTGCCTCTGCACTACACCTGGCATGTGTCAGAGCACCCACCCACACACACACACACACACCAGCCAGGGTTTCTCTGTGTAGATGTGGCTCTCCTGGAATTCGTTTTGTAGACCAGGGTGGTCTTGAACTTGGAGAGCCACCTGCCTCTGCCCCCCAAGTGCTGGTGGGCAGGGGTGGGGTGGGGACAAGGGGCATGTGTGAGCTCCCACATTCACAAACCCCACAAATTAAATAAAAATATGATAATGTTTTTACAGATCCCAGACCCTGCAACTTCATCCTCCAGTTTTCCTGCATGCTGCTCCTCCACTCCAGCTACTCTGATTCCTTCATTATTACTTTTTTCTAAGATAGTCTCGGCCAGGTGTCTTGGTGTACATCTTTAATCATATGTGGTTATGTGGTGTTGGGGCAAAATCCTGGGCTTCATGCATGCTAGTTATATTTCTAATCCAAGGTAGTATCATCAAATCTTAATATTCTAGAACTGGAGAGATGGCTCAGAGGTTTAGAGAGTTCAGGTCCCTACACCCTATCAGGTAGCTCACAACCGCCTGTAACCCCAGCTCCAGGGTATCCAGCTCCCTCTTCAGGTCTCCATGGGTACCTGCACTCATGTGCGCATACACAGAGAAACACAGTCACATAAATTTTTTTTTTTTTTTTTTTTTGGTTTTTCGAGACAGGGTTTCTCTGTGGCTTTTGGAGCCTGTCCTGGAACTAGCTCTTGTAGACCAGGCTGGCCTCAAACTCACAGAGATCCGCCTGCCTCTGTCTCCTGAGTACTGGGATTAAAGGCGTGTACCACCACCGTCTGGCATCATAATTTAAAATAAAACAAAATCTAAAAACAAACCAGATTTAACATCCTGTGTCTCATTTGGTAGTGCTGAGTGATCTGTGGGTCCCCTCTGATTCCTTGCTGTTACATCAACACCCCCCCCCAATGAAACATGAGATTTTCATTGTTGTTTCTTTTTGTGTTTTGAGACAAGGTCTCAATCTGAAGCTCTAACTGGCCTAAACTCATGATCCTCCAACCGCAGGTACTGAATTCTGGAACTCTGGTGAAGCAGTACACGCTGAGCCATCTCTCCAGCCCTGTCTGCTTTCTGTGAATACTGAACATTCAGGGTTCTTCAGAACCGTCCACCTTGACAGAATCCAAACCACCATTTCATTTTTTTGCTATGCCAATTTATCAAGCCATTTTTACTCTGTAGACCAGGCTGGCCTCAAACTCACAGAGATCCACCTGTCTCTGCCTCCCGAGTGCCAGGATTAAAGGTGTGCACCACCACTACCTGGCAAGTCCCACACTTTTAATAACATCCAAATGGAGCTGGGTTTAGGCCAGTCTGGTCTACATGTAGAACTAGTTCTGGGATGGTCAGAACTAAACAGAGAAACCCTGCCTTGTAAAACAATAATCAGACTAATAATATCCAAATGGACTTCTTTGAACTCTCTTGCCCACATCTCTTTATTGTTTAAAAACATATCATATATTTATTTTTATGTGTATGAGTATTTGTCTGCACCAAATTAACATAGTACTCTTGGAAGTCAGAAGAAGGTATAGGATCCTTTCAAACTGGAGTTACAGACAGTTGCGAGTTGCTATATGGTACAGGAAATCAAGCCAAGGTCCTCTGTAGGAGTAGCGAGCACTTTTAACCACTGAGCCATCTCTCTAGCTCCCTCTTCTTTATCCTGCTCGAGGTAGGGAAGCAGATTTAGTTTCCTAAACACAAAGCTGACATTTCCAGGCTCTCCACATACCATAAAATCTCTGGGCGTTTGGGCTGGAGAGATGGCTCAGAGGTTAAGAGCACTGACTGCTCTTCCAGAGGTCCTGAGTTCAATTCCCAGCAACCACATGGTGGCTCACAACCATCTGTAATGAGATCTGGTGCCCTCTTCTGGCCTGCAAGCATACATGGAAAGAATGTTGTATACGTAATAAATAAATCTTATTAAAAAAAAAAAATCTCTGGGCGTTAGGGTGCACACCGTTAATCCCAGCTCTCAGCAAGCAAAGGCAAGTGGATGTCTGGCCTACATAGAGTTCCAGGGCAAGGCTACATAGTGAGACCCCACGAACCAAACAACCAACCAACCAACCAATCAACAATCTCTGTCTGGCCCTGCACCCTCCTTCAGGGCCCAGTTACCTATAGCTCCACCTTGATTCCCTCGCTCTCACTGTGCTCTGAGCCTTTGCAGGGGCTGTTGGCCTCACAGTCTTCTCTCTTCGGCACTGGGCTGTGAAAATCCTTTGATACCAGGGCTTATTTTCCTCAATGAGGAGTCCTCATATCCTAGGGCCTGACCTCCACACAAGACACACACGCATATACACAATTTCTCTCTCTCTCTCTCTCTCTCTCTCTCTCTCTCTCTCTCTCTCTCTCTCACACACACACACACACACACATACACAATCTCTCTCTCTCACACACACACACACATACTCTCTCTCTCTCTCACACACACACACACACAATCTCTCTCACACACACACATACTCTCTCTCTCTCTCTCTCTCTCTCTCTCACACACACACACACACACACACACACACACACAATCTCTCTCTCTCAATCTCTCTCTCTCTCACACACACACATACACAATCTCTCTCTCTCACACACACACATACTCTCTCTCTCTCTCTCACACACACACACACACACACAATCTCTCTCTCTCTCTCACACACACACACACACACACACACACAGTTAAGGTCCCATTGTGTCCCCTCCACACTTCCACAGGACCACTCTAATTGTTCCTGAATCTCTCCCTACTAAACAGTGAGCAAAGACTGGACTCGCTATCAATTTCTGAACCCACATCACAAGTGCCCCGTGGCTTGTACAACTCAGAAACTGCATTTCTGGGGCCATCCTTAGGCAAGGCAGAGCTTACAGTGGAAAGAGACGGAGACCCTGCTCGTACTGTACAGCCTGAAAGCCCTTGGTCCCCAGAATCTACCCACAACAAGCAGATTTCATTTGGGGTCCTCAGAGCTGCATGCACAGCCTAAGAACTGGAAGGGCGCCCTAGGTTCAGCTTCTGCAGGGTTGAGTCCCTGGAGGGTGGGCAAAGGCAGCCTGGACAACAGGAAGCCAAATTTAGGACAGATCCGCTCGCAGATGCCACTCTGGAGAGGGGACCCAGAACACAAATCCCCACCTGTCAGAACTGCCATGCAAACAGACATCAACCCTGCTGTCGTGAGTCTGGCCTTGTGCCTCAACAACAGCTGCCTCCCTCAGAGGCCTCTGGTCCTCAGCCGGGGACAGCTGCACCGAGTCCTCAAATGGGTAAGAATCCATCGCCACATACCCCACCTCCCATCTCAACAGCAAGCTCCAGATCACAGGTGCGTCCGGGACCGGCAGGGCAGGGCAGCCTCACGGTACTTGAGGTACCTGATGGTAAGCAGAGGACAGGTGCTGCCTGCCCGCCAGCTGACTCCCCGGGGCTCTCCTCAAGGCTCCTTTTGTTCTCCCTGAGGTCCCCTGGCTTATTTTCCTGTAGGTGCCATGCTGGGGAACCCCCACCTTTCTTGTGTGCAGCCTACAGATGACTCCGTAGGACGATGGGGAAACAGACACAGAAGAGTGATGCAGACAGATTCACACTTTCGTCTCACTGTAAAAGCAACATCAACACACACACAATCACATGTGTATTTATGCACTCGTAGAAATCACCATATACATTTATATATACATAGATAGCACAAATGGAATTTTGGGGTGTCTTGGCCTTCTGGGGTAGCTGGTTTCCATGGAGCACAGTGAGTGTATACCTCCGTGACTCTACAAAGAAACCACGAGAATAGAGCTGAGGGGTGCTACTGCAACACATGCCTGAAACAGGTGTGTGTGACAGCTCCTACCTGTGGCATTCCAGCACTTGGAAGGCTAAAAATACAAGAGTGGTTTTGAGTCTGAGGCCACCTTGGAGTACATGGTGACTTCCGGGCCAGACTGGGCTAGAGTACAGAAATATCACCCTTGAAAAATAGTTAATGATCAACTTTTTTTGTTTGGTTGGTTTTGGTTTTTTTTTTCAAGACAGGGTCTCTCTGTGCGGTCCTGGGTGTCCTGAAATTTGCTCTTTAGACCAGGCTGGCCTCGAACTCAGAGATCTGCCTGCTTCTGCCTCCCAAGGGCCAGGATTAAGGGGTGCACCACCACCTGACAATGATCAACTTTTATATTAAAAAAAAAAAAAAGGGCTCAGCAGGTAAAATAGTGGCTACGCAAACAGGAGGATCGGAATTTGTATTCCTAGCACCGATAGAAACATCCAGAAACGGCAGCACACCTGTAATCCCAGCACTGGGGAGGCAGAGACAGGAGGATGCCTGTGGCTCGCTGGTCAGCCAGCCTAGCTATATCGGTGAGCTCCAGGTTCAGTGAGAGACCCCGTTACAGAAAAGTTGGATGGAAGGCCACACATGGTGGCACACATTTTTAAGGCCAGCACTTGGGATTAACATTTTGTTAAAAGGTAGGAGGATCTCTGTGAGTTTAAGGCCAGCCTGATTTACACAGTGATTTTCTGGACAGCCAGGGAGACACAGTGAGATCCTATCTCAAAGAAAAGGGGGTGGGGTGGGGATTGACAGAGGAAGGTATCTAAGGTTAACTCTCGTAGATTCTGTCAACTTGACAGCTTAGACATATCTAGGAATACACCTTAGACATACCAGGCGAAGAACTACCTTCATCAGACTGGCCCATGGGCACGTCTGTATGATATGTTCTTGCCTGCTGATTGATGTGTGCGGGCCCAGCCCACTATGGGTGCTGTCATCCCTGTGCAGGTGAGCCTGGGCTATATAAAAAAGGTAGCTAAGCAGTCTGGAGAGATGGTTCAGTGGTTAAGACCACTTGATGCTCTTCCAGAGGACCTGGGTTTCATGCCCAGCACCCACAAGGTGGTTCACCACCATTCTTAACTCCAGCTCCAGGGATTCAAGGTCTCCAAGGCTACCAACACTCATGTGCACATGTAGACACACAAAACTACATATATAGCTAAAAATAATAAGAGTAAACCTTATGAAGAAGGGGAAGAAGAGTGAGAGAAAGGTAGCTGAGAAAGCAGGGATGCAAGTCAGAAAGCAGAATTCCTCCATGGCCTCTGCCTCAGCTCCTGCCTCTAAATTCTTGCCTTGAATTCCTGTCTTAGATTCCTCCAGTGATGGGCTGTAATCTGTAAGCCAAAAACAAACAAACAAAAAAACAAAAACAAAAAAACCTTCTTCTTCCCCCAAGTTGTTTCTGGTCAATGCTTTATGACATCAAGAGAGATCAAATCAAGGTAGTGGAGAGGGGTGTTGCTGGGAAGAACATGACCATGCCTTTTTTTTTTTCCCCAAAGGAATGGGGAAGATTTTGGAAATCTGCAATAGAAAAGTGGTTGGATGCTGTCAGTAGAGCCCAATGGGCCATTCTAGTAGGAACCCGGAAGGTAGCAGGAATGAGAGTCATGTGGACTGTGGACACGCAGCTCGAGAGGTTTTACAGGGGAGCAATACTGGCAACCGGGCTAGAGGCCATTCCTTCTACGGGTGTCCTAAGAGCTTGCCTGAGGCTAAACTTCAAAGTAATGAACTCATCAGGCATGGCGGCACATGAATCTAATGTCAGTACTTGGAAAGCAGAAGCAGGTGGATCTCTGTGAGTTCAAGGCCAGTCAGAACTATACAGTGAGATGCTGCCTCAAAAAAAAAAAAAAAAAAAAAAAAGGAATGCACTAATTTCTTTGGCAGAGGAAATTTGAAGACACTGTGACACTTAGTACTGAGTAGCACTGGTTCTTGTACACATCTACAATGGAGATGAGCAAGTGTGGAAGAAATACACTGTGAGGTTTGAAGAAAACGGGAGCTAGGAGGCTTAATGTCCCCATCAAGGGATGTGCCACCATTACAGAGATGATGACGTTTGCGAGGGCTGCTGTAACATGAGGTCCTGCTCGTTGGGGTTTCTTTCCTGCCCAGTTCCCACAGCTGTTTAGCCCCAGAGAATCACACAGAAGTCTACATTAGATATAAACTGATTGGCCCATTAGCTCAGGCTTCTTATTAGCTCTTATCACTTATATTAACCCATTATCCTTATCTATGTTAGCCACATGGCTTGGTACCTTTCTAAGCGGGGTAGATCACATCCTGCTTCTTCGATCGTCTGTTCTCATTGCCCCACCTTTACTTCCTGTTTGGCCAATCATAAACCCCAACAAGCCAGCCCTCATGTTACAGAATGGCGCCCACGTGGACAACCGCATCCACATAAAACCTCGTTAGAGATGAATGCACAGTGGTGGGGCTCGCTTATGGACAAATTAATTTTCGAGGAAGTGGGCAGTGAGCTGGCCCTCTCCACCGAGGCTCCCTACTCGGTTTTCCCAAAAACATCTGCCTGCGAGGCAGATGGAAGGCAGATGGTTCCTCTGGATGGAGAGAAAGTTCCAGACTTCCAGTTAATCCCTTGTTTTCAGCACCTGCTGTGTTCTGCCCTCTGCCTACACAGAGCTTCAAGGTTGACTAGGAACAAGCACTGGTCAGTTTCTCCCGCCAAGACCACAGCTGCAGAAGAAATGCCTGCCTGTTGACGTTCAGCTGGGGCAGGATATGCCAGTGTGCCTGGGGTTGGATGTGGTTGTTTTGTGTATAGGGGGTATGTGTTTATGTGAGTTGTGTGTGTGCGGGTGTCCGTGTGTGTGTGTGTGTGTGTGTGTGTGTGTGTAGGCCTTAGCTGTCATTCCTTAGGTGACATTCACCTTGCTTTTCGGAACAGGGCCTCTCACTGGGACCTGTGATTTGCTGACCCTCCACTTGGCTCTGCCTCCCCAGTGCGGGGATTATGAGTATGCGCCTCTGTGCCTGTATGCTTCTGTTTGTCTGCTTGGTTTTTATTTTGTTTTGAGATGGGGTCTCACTATGTAGCCTTAGCTGGCGTTGAAACTCTCTATGAGAACCAAGGCTCAACCTCACACAGGCAACCTCTCTGTCTTCTAAATGCTAGGATTGAAGATGTGGGCCAGCATGCCCAATTGTTTGTTTCAATGTGGGCTCTGGGGATCAAACTCGGGTCTTCTAATTGAGCCATTTCCCTGGCCCTCTGTTCTGAGACAAAAGTTTCACCATGTTGTTTAGGCTGGCCTGGAACTTGCAATCCTCCTGTCTCAGCCTCCCCAGTGTAGGGATTAGATGTATGTGCTACCAACAGGGAGGACACGCGTTTGTCCTCTCTCGTGACTTCAGCCCTGTGTCCCTTCCAATAGGACAAGCTCCCAATACCTTCTCCCTGGACCCCCACTCTGTCTTCCCAGAACCTGTTGATATCTTATTGGGTGAGGATCTCTTTTTCCACTTTCATTGTCCTTGTAGGTCTTTATTATTCTCATTTATTTATTTATTTTAATTTACTTACTAACTTATGAAGGGGGTATGCATGCCATGGTCCTCGTGTGGAGGTCAGAGGACAACTCTGTGGAGTCAGTTCTTTCCTTCTACCATGTGGGTTCCAGGGATTGAACTCAGGTTGTCAGGCTTGTGCAGCAAGCTCCTTTTCCTATTGAGCCCTCTCAGTGGCCCCTTTCCCATGCCTTTGCTATCATGGGTAAAGCACATTGTGGAAAAGGCATGTGTGTGGCCAGTGCACTCCATCTTCCCGAAGTCCTCTGTCACACTTCAAAAGACGGAACATAGGGGCTGGAGAGATGGCTTAGTGGTTAAGAGCATTGCCTGCTCTTCCAAAGGTCCTGAGTTCAATTCCCAGCAACCACATGGTGGCTCACAACCATCTGTAATGAGATCTGGTGCCCTCTTCTGGCCTGCAGGCATATACAGACACAATATATTGTATACGTAATAAATAAATAAATATTAAAAAAAAAAAGACGGAACATAGATGTCAGGGCTGGGGATGTAGCTCAGTGGTAGAACACTTGCTCAGCATTTGAGAAGCCCTAGGTTCAATCTCCAGCATCACCAAAGAAAAAAAATGTTAAATATTGAAATATAGTCCCTATATCACTCTGGGAAACTGAAGCAGGCCAGCCTGGGCTACATAATAAGAGTCTGTCTCTCTCTGTGTGTCTGTCTGTCTCTCTCTCCCCCTCTCTTACACACACACACACACACAACACACACACACAAAGAACTACAGGCAACTAAGAACTGCTGGGAGAAGAATTAGCCCCTCCCAGGTATGAGCCCCTCATTGGTTGTCCAATACAGAATGGTCAGCCTTGAAACCATTTACACACAAACCACAAAAATGAACTCAGTTCTCTGTATTTACATTGTGTATGTGTGTGTCAGTGCCACCGAGGTCAGTTGGTTTGTTTATTTTTATGCCATGAATTAAGCCAATGCTTTCATCATTAAAATATGCTCGGGGGCGGGGTTGAAGTAGAGAATCAGGAGGTCCAAGTTAGCTTCAGCTACATCATGAGTTCAAGGCTAACCTGAGTTACATGAGACCCTGTACCTTAAAAAGGGGGGCTTATAATTTTCAGCAAATAAACATATATACACACATGTGTATGTATGTATGTATGTATGTATGTATGTATGTATGTATGTATACATATGCCAGGAATTGGTTCTTTCCCTCCGCTCTGTGGAGTCTGGAGATTGAACACAGGCTGTCAGGGTCTTGAGTTCTGGGATCACAGTTGCATAGCATCACACCAAGCTCTGCTCTTTCTGTCCACATTTGTATTCTACTGACCCTTATACACCTAGTTACCATCACTTGTATTCCTTACCTTATTTACTAAGTCGCAGACTTTTCCTGTGTCTCCTGGGGTTTCACTGAACTCTGTGACTCCGGGGTCACATGGGAGGAGTAAGAACTAGGGTAAGGGACATAGTTGAGTTCTCCATATAAAGTCATTTAAGTCCTAGTTTAAAAACAAATTAAAAAAAAAAAACTCAAAAAACCAAAACACTGTGTGAGCCAAACAAAACAAACCCACAAAAGATTCCAGCCTCAGGGACGCCAGTCTGGGACTTCTGCAGTGGCACGGTCTCTGTTTCCCCTAGCTTCCCCTTGGCTCCAGCCTGGTCCTCCCAAACCCTCCTCCAATCCCACCTGGCCCTGCTGCTGGCTTCCTGTGGCCTCTCTAACCCAAAAGACACTCTACAGCCCAAAGCACTCTCACGAGTAGCTGGAGGTGATTAATCTTGCCTCCCCAGACTCTTTCCACCATTTTTGGCATCCTTTGCTGCTGTGGTTACAGAAGGCTGAGCAGTGACCACTTAGCCACCCCCCCTTCAGTTCTGGAAGCTACTTGAACTCCACAATCAAGTCTGATTCATCCTTGACTCCTAGCCCCTGGCTCCACAGACATATCTGGCTGAATGGTGGGCGCTAGGGAGGGCGTGTTGACATTCCAAAGAACTCATTCATCCCAACCCCAGTGGACCTCAGTAGAACAAACAAAGAAGATGACAAGATGATAGGTCCCTGCGCTCAAGGGACCAAACAGAGCCTGGGGACAGGAGCCTCTCATTGCACACCTGGCGCAGCAAACCCTGAAAAAACGCTATCTGGTTGACTGACATGGAGATTAGCATCCGGGCACCAAGAACATAGCCACAGAGGAGAGACAACAGGAAAACCAGCAAGAAGGGCTCCTGGGACTACAGGTATCCTGGGAAAGAGAGCCCTAGAAATCCCTCACTGGGGACATGAATGCTCCAGGCCTAAGGAACAATCGCTGTACCTTTCCCAGGGAATGAGAACACTGCTATTTCAGTTTGATTTCCAGTGCTGGGGATGAAACCAAAGGCATCACATGTGTCCTGCAAGTGCTGCACTGTTGAGCCACGCCCCTAGCCCCTCACTGGGGGATTTTAGGCAGGTGCTCTACTGTGCCCATCTTGCTGCCCCCAGCATGGGTTTTTGTTGTTATTATTGATATGTCTGGGGTTTTTCTTTAATATATTTTTAAAATACCAACTATCGCCAGGCAGTTGTAGTGGCGCCTTTAATCCACTACTGAGGAGGCAGAGGCAGGAAAATCTCTGTGAGTTTGAGGCCAGCCTGGTCTACAGAGTAAGTTCCAGTACAGCCAAGGCTACACAGAAAAACCCTGTCTTGAAAAATTAAAACAACAGCAAACAAACAAATAAAAACTCATTATCATTAACTTATTTTGATTATTTTTGGAGCCAAGTATGGTGGTACATACTTATAATCCTAGTACTCAGGAGGCTGAGGCAGGAGGATCACTGTGAATGTGAAGTCAGCCTGGGTTACAGCAGCGAGTTTCAGGCCAAGGTGTGTTAATAGTGTGAGAACTTATCTCGAAAAGGAAACAGAAAAGGAAAAACTATTCCCTTTAGTGTGCTGTGATGGTTTGTCTCATCAACTTGACAAGCTCCAGAACTACCTGAGGCAAACCTTGAAGCACATCTGTAAGGAAATCTTTAGCTGTGTTAAGTGAGGTGAGAAGACACACCTAAACGTGGGCAGCACCTACCCGTCTGGTTCCCTAGGCTGGGTTTCCAGACTGCATGAGAAAGGAGAAAGAAAGCTGAGCACCAGCACCCAACTCTCTCTGCTTCCTGACTGTGGATGCCATATGACCAGCTGCCTCATGCTGCCCCACCATGATGGACTGTGTACCCTCAAACTGTGAGCCACATAAACCCTCCCTCCCTCCCTCCCTTTCTGTCTTTTTTTTTTAAACAAAAACAAACAAACAACAACAACAAAAAAACAGGGTTTCTCTATTATGTAACTCTGGCAGTGCTAAAACTTACTCTGAAGACCAGGTTGGCCCTAAACTCACAGAGATCCTCCTGTCTCTGCCTCCCGAGTACTGGATTAAAGGCGTGCGCCACCACATCCAGCAAACCCTTCCTTTCTTAAGGAAATGCTCTTGCCAGGCATTTCTATCACAGCAGTGGGAAGGGTAGCATCTGTCAGTCTCGTGATTACCACAGAGGGAAAATGGTGCAGTGTAAGCTACAAACACGAAAAGACTAGAATGTTCCTATGCTAGCTAGCACTCAGTACAGGAAAAGGTACTTGTTTTTTATTTTTTTCCCAAAAAGAGACATAAACTCAGCCCCCAAAGAAGTTTAACCCTACCCTCTCAATAGTCCTATTTTTGGCTTAGAAAACACTTGAGATACAAAAACATTAGCTCAAAAGGGTCGGACTTTCTTTTTTTTTTTTTTTTTTTTTTTGGTTTTTCGAGACAGGGTTTCTCGTGGTTTTGGAGCCTGTCCTGGAACTAGCTCTTGTAGACCAGGCTGGTCTCAAACTCACAGAGATCCGCCTGCCTCTACCTCCCGAGTGCTGGGTCGGACTTTCTTAAGGTCATTCTGTCCACCCAACAGCCCAAGATGGAGCCTGGAGGAGAAGGAGCAGGTGGGGGCCATGTGCTGGGAGGCGGCCCTGGATACCATGCATGAGTGGAATTTCAGGGCTGACCTCTCTCTCTGAGGCATGAGCTGTTTGTTCCCTGCTTTCTGCAGTTGATGGTTTGCTTTTGGCCCAGAAAGATTCCAGGGCTCCCGTCTCTCATCACTTGCTGCTGTCAACCAGTACTTGAGAGAGGGGAAGGAGGAGGGAAGAGGGAAGATAGATTGGCACCGGCCTTGTTCAAGGGAGGCTCCCCCCTGCCTGCGAGCCCTCCTAAGAGGGTGACAGGAAGGATGCCTGTGTCGTGTTCCAGGAAAGGAGGGAGTTTCTGCTCTGTTAGGGCTTCGCTTCGAGATGGAGTAAGCTATATAGGCCAGATCGGCCTTGAAGTTGTGATCCTCCTGCCTCAGTCAGTTCTCAAGCTCTGGAGTGCTGGGACAGCAGGCACGCGTCCACACCCGTGGCCAGCTCTTGGGGTATTTTTAAACAGAGACAAGTAGGAGTAATCAAGAAATGACTGCCTGGAAACAGAAAGCTAAACTTCAAGCCCCGGGCTGGTGACAGGCCTTTGAGGAGCACCTGGGAGTGCTGTAATTAAAACTTTGACACCTGGCCCTGGCTCTGCTCCCAAGAAAACCTGGTAGGACTCCGCTCTCCATCACAGGGGCTGTAAAACTGTCTTTCCCCCTCTCTGTGCAGACATAACACTGCCGGCACCGCTCTTTAAATATCTGTGCAGGGAGGCTATATTTAGAGACTATTTGGCCCTCAAAATAAGCCCGATTTCCTGTGGCAAGAAGTTCTCAGCGACAGGAGAGAGGCCAGGACTCCTGGCAGGCAGGAATGGCACACCAACAAGGGTAACTGACCCTTAGATAGGTGACTGCTGTCCAAGACCGCGGAGAAAAGGACGCAGGGCTCCTGAGCATGTTCAGAGTTGCGCGGGAGAACAGCTTGCTGCAGGGGGGGCCACATGGGTGAGAAGCCATGTGGCAGACATCCCTCTCGCAGGCGAGGAGGACGTGGACATACTCATTCATTCATTCATTCCCTCCGTCATTCAGCCAACTGTGCATTTCTTGACTATTCATTCACCTGATAGCTCATTCTCACAACCGCTCATCCGTGAGATCGCTTGCTCATTTACACACTAGTCATTCATTCATCATGGATTCATTCATTCATTCATTCATCCCAGCAATCACTAATTCATTGGTCATTCACTCATTTATGTGCTAACATTTATTCATTCAATCACTGCTCATTCATTAATTCATCCGCTCATTCACTCATTCACTTCAGTTTACTTGGTCAGCCACGTATGCACTCAGTCATTCTCACTCACTTATTCGCCCACTTACTCCCGCCCCGCCCCCAGACAGGGTTTCTCTGTGTAGCCCTGTCTGTCCTGGAACTCGCTCTGTAGACCAGGCTGGCCTTGAACTCCCAGCGACGCGCCTGCCTCACCCCATCACTGAGTCACTCACCCATCTCTTCAGCCATTCAATCCTTCACGCACCTGTTCACCAACTCTAAGCTCTCACCATTCAATCACTGCGCCCTTGACAAGACACATCTCTTCAGCGGTCCTATGTGCACAACTCTGTTACCTAATGGAGCCCATAGCCCCTGGGAGAGGCAGGAGGTGGAGGCATGGGATATGGGGGCACTTCTACTGGGGACGCGCGGGAAGGCTTCAGCACCTGGGGACAGGGGACAACGGTCAGCACGGGCTTTGCTGTGGCTACTCGCATTATTCGGTCCATTCAGTGAGCCTACACGTCAGCAAACACTGTGGGGGCCGACAGGAAACCTGTAAGCTGGGCATGGTAATGCTTGCTTGTCTTCTCCCGAGGCAGGAGACTCTCTGAGTTTGCGCCAACCTAGACTATATATAATGACACTCTGTCTCAAGAAGAAGAAAGAAAGAAGTTAAGAACAGCAAGGGCCTGGGGTTGTGGCTCCACCCGTAGAGCACACAAAGCCTCGGGTTTGACGCTCAGCATCACGTGATATGGATGGAGTGGTACTCTATCCTAATCCCAGCATCTGGGAAGGAGAGGCAGAAGGGTCAGGAGTTCCAAGACATCGTGAACTAGTGCGAAACATTGCTGAAGGCAGGATCAGGGAAAAAGAGAAGAGGACAGAGAAGATGCCACCCTGTCTGGCACCTCTAATCATGTGGGTCTCCGCTGTCCACGGCGGGAAGGGACCACATGTCCACTCAGCCCGTGCTGAGGACTGGGTAAAGTATCATGCCATTCAGTTTATTCCACTGAAAACTTGGGTTCGAGACCCCTGTAGATCTTCAGAAGAGTCCCTGCACGCCCTCTCCCCAGCTCGCCTATGTAACTGCTGATCAATCAGTCAGCCCGACCGCGCCTGCCCTTCGAGCTGCCCTTTGAGCTGTGAGCTGCACACTGACTGCTTTCGATTCAGCCATCTGTCCATTACTGTGCTCTTTCTGTTCCAGGATGCTAACCGGGTAGCACCGTGTATTAGTGTCCTCCCACCTGACAGTTCTTTAGCCTCTCTCGGTCTTTCAGGACCTCAGCACTTCTGAAGAGTCCTGGTCAGGAGTTTTCTACGGGCGCATGCACATGTGTTTGTGTGTGTGTGTATGCCTGTATGTTTGTGTGTGTTTGTCTGTCTCTATGTGTGTGGTATATGTGATGTATGTATTTGTGTATGTGTGGTGTGTGTGGCTGTATGTCTGTGTGTGTGGTATATGTGTGTGGTGTATGTGTGTATGTGTGGTGTGTGTGTGTAGCTGTATGTCTTTGTGGGGAGGTATTTGTATGTCTGTGTGTGTGGTATATGAGTGTGGTGTATGTGTTTGTGTATGTGTGATGTGTGTGTGTGCAGTGTGTATGATATGTTTGTGTGTTATGTGTGTGTATGATGTGTGTATGTATGTGTGTATGTATGTATGTATGTATGTATGTATGTATGTATGTAAGCCGGAGGACAACTTCTAGAGTATGATACTCTCTTTTCTCCACATGGGTTCTGGGTGACCAGGTGGAGGTTTGGAGCTGAGTGCCTGACCACACTGAGCCATCTCCCTGGTTCCAGCTTCCTGAGTCTTCACTCAGTACTCTGAAAGAGCCTGCTTCCCCTGTAGCTAAGCCCGGGAACACCAGAACATTCCAGATCTCCCCAGCAAGCCTGGGTAAATGTAGGGACACAACAGAACATGCCTGGGCGGGGGGGGGGGTGTCTCTCTCTCTCTCTGATGCCTCATCTGCTTCCTGTCTCCACGCCGGCTTTCTTCTCTGTAGACATTCCATCCCATTTCTATCATGACGCTGGGGTTTCCCGCCCGCTTTTCTAAAAATAGCACAGCTTCATTAAAAGATATTTTTCCCCCTTTAAATGCTAAGCAAATTAGATCTGCGAGCCTCCAACCTGGAATTGTATCAAAGAACTCGGTGGCCAGCGGGAAGAACATGTCCTTTCGGGATAAACTTCTGGGGACGGGTGCCAGCACTGGAATTCCAGTGTCTGATCTATGGCCACAATAAGCACACATCAAACAGCATGGGTCCCCTGGGGTCCAGCAAGGTGGTTTGTCTGTGAAGTTGGGGTAGGGGTCAGTGGGAGGCCTGCCTGAGAGCACGTTTATTTGTGTATGGGTGGAGCCAGATGTGGCCGTCAGAGGACAACATTCGGAGTCAGTTCCCTCCTTCTACCATGCGGGCCCCAGGGACTGAACTCACACCATCTTGCTGGCCCAGCCTTGTTCATTTTCCGTCACTAACAAGTGGTTACAGGCTCGACAGTATACAAAACCATCATGTAGTTACATTTCCTCCTTTCCTTTTTACAGTCCTTGTACGAATCTATGGCTGGGCGGTTGTAATCCCAGCACTCAGGGCACAGAGAAAGGGGCAAATCTCTGTGAGTTCAAGGCTAGCCTGCTCTACAGAGTGAGTTCCTGGACAGAGAGGGCTACACAGAGAAAGCCTGTCTTGAAAAACCCAAATTAAAAACAAACAAACAACAACAAAACAAGCTCAGGAAAGGTTCTTTGCCTGTGATGGGTGGTTACACTGGGTTCACTGGGAAAAAAATAAGACACTATTCATATTTCTCTCTCTCTCTCTCTCTCTCTCTCTCTCTCTCTCTCTCTCTCTCTGTGTGTGTGTGTGTGTGTGTGTGTGTGTATGTGTGTGTGTGGTGCTGGTGGTTACAGGACCCAGGATAGCATGCATGTTAGGAAAACCCTCTACCTCTGAGCCATACCCCAGCCCCTCACTGGGGGATTCTAGGCAGGTGCTCTACCACTGAGCCACACCCCAGCCCCTCACTGGGGGATTCTAGACAGGTGCTCTACCACTGAGCCACACCCCAGCCCCTCACTGGGGGATTCTAGGCAGGGTCTCTACCACTGAGCCACACCCCAGCCCCTCACTGGGGGATTCTAGGCAGGGGCTCTACCACTGAGCCACACCCCAGCCCCTCACTGGGGGATTCTGGGCAGGGGCTCTACCACTGAGCCACACCCCAGCCCCTCACTGGGGGATTCTAAGCAGGGGCTCTACAACAAGCTCCTTACCAGGTAAGGTGGCAAGGCCTCTGCCACTAACTCAGGGCCTAAGCCCATCACTGGGAGACTCTGGGCTAGGGCTCTACCAACAAGCCACACCCTCAGGGCTCTTTTTACTTTTGGTTTTGAGAAAGTGAGAATGGCTCAGAGTAGAACACTTGTCTGATATGCAAACATCATTGGGTACTGGATGAGAGACAAAAAGAATACGGCCCCAGGGCTGGCAAGGTGACTTGGAGGGTGAAACCCTGACAAGCTGAGTCAACCCTCAGGACCCACCATAGAAGGGGAGAACCAGTTCCTAAAAACAGCCCTCAGACGCCACGTGTACCATGGCATGTACGTGACCATACCCTGCCCCCACATGCACAATAACAGATAAAGTCAAAGGAAAAAAGGAATATGGCCCCAGTTATGACACAGCCAGAGAATACCAGATGTATACAGCACACAAATTCAGCCAGACGTGACTGTGGAGCTGGACCACGGCTCACGCCCAAGCCAGTGCACCTAAGAAATGTACACTGTGTGGGCTGGCAAGATGGCTCAGTGGGTAAAGGTGCTTGCTTCCAAGCATGGTGAGCTGAGCTTGGTCCGTGGGGCCCGCAGGGTGAAAGGCGAGCACCGACTCCTAAAGCTTGTCTCCTGAAGGCTACACATGCACCGTAGCTCTCTCACCGCTAAGAAAGTGGTGGTGGCCACGCCTAGAATCCCAGCACCTGGGAGGCAGAGGCAGGCCAATCTCTGAGTTCTAGGCCAGCCAGGGCTACACAGAGAAACCCTGTCTCGGAAAAACAGTGTGCTCGGTCTCCCACATCTAGTGACTCACAAACTGCCTGTAACTCCAGCTCTAGCCAGGAAATCTGCCGTCTTCTGGACTCCTTGGGCACCTGCGTGATATGTACATGGACGCGTGCATGCATGTGCACGTACACACACCCACACACACTTAAAAACTAAACATAAAACTTAAAAAAATGGGTAAGTAAATAAATGCAATAATGAAAATGACAGAAAGATCCACGATGGGTTTATCTGGAAGGTGCCCAGCCAGAAACTGAAGCACCCCATAGCAAGGTCATTCTGTGTGCGCATTCCCAGGTGACATCTCCCAGGTGCTCCCAGCAGCTCACCCACGGTTAACCCACAGCTCTGTCCTTACCACCTGTACTCCTCTTTGGAACACGAGCCACGCCTGAGATCTGTGCTAATGAACCCATCCCCAGGCCTTGCATGGTCTTTAGACCAGCGGTTATCAACCTGGGGCTCACAACCCCTGGGGTCCAATGACTCTTCCGCTAGCATCTACCAAGACTATTAGAAGACACAGGTATTCACATTACAATTCGTAACAGTAGCAACATTACAGTTACGAAGTAGCAATGAAAATAGTTTTATGGTTGGGGGGGTCACCACAACATGGGGAACTGTATTAAAGGGTCACGGCATGGGGAAGGCCGAGAACCACTGTTCTAGACACTTCTGGGTTCCCCTCGTCCCCTTTGGAAAACGCTGCCACCTGATCGATCCGCGTTTCCCGATGCTGTCGCTGAAGTGGTGAAAGCCCTCTGCTAAGAGCTCAGGGCCACCACACTGAAAAGATAAAGGAGAAACATCCAGCGTCAAGATGTCGATAGGAGGCAGACAGAAGACGTGAATGAACAGAAGCCCAGGACCACATGCAAAGTGCGAGTTAATGAGGGGCTCCACTTCCTGGCTACCAGCTACTGCAGTACCAGGAAGCTGCAGACAGGTAGATGACTCATAGGTCACCAGCTCTGTTCCCGGATGGCTGTCTTTGAGAATTGCCTTTGGGGAGGCTGGGTTTGAGACAGAACGTAGAGCAAGTGTGGACAGACAAAAGGCAAGTCCCTGCACACAGCTGCCTGCTCCCTGAAGAACTGTCTTTTTAGTTGTCTTTTTTTAAATCTTTTGCACATTGAAAAATAACATAAACACAGCTGTGTGTGGCGGTACACACACCTTTAATTCCAGCACGTCAGAGTCAGCTGAAGAAGGACCTATGTTCATGGGGACACAGCGTGTCTGAGGGTAGCCTGGGCTAACAGAGAATTCAAGGGCGGGGTTAGGAAGATAGCTCAACGAGTCAAGTGCTTGTCTTGCAAGCATGAGGACTCAAATTCAGCCCTTGGAGTCCATGTTACAGAGGGCCAAGAGTGGTGGCACACGCTTGTAATCCCAGTGCTGGGGAGGCAGAGACCGGCAGAGGGGCTCTTACGGGGGCTCACTGGCCTGGTCAGAGACCCTGTCTCCAAAAGCAAGGTGGGGAGGGGCAGGCAAAGTGGCTCAGGAGGCAAAGGTGCTTGCTGCCAAGCCTGATGATAGAAGGGTCAGTCCCTGGGACCTATCTGGGGAAAAAAAAGAGAACCAACTCCCATAAGTTTTCCTCTGCGTCTTCACACTTGCCACGACATATATATATGGTACACACACACACACACACACACACACGATGTAATCAACAAGGCGGATGGTGCCTGAGGAAGAACGCTCAAGGCTGTCCAACTTTTATAAGCACCATGCCCATATACACAGGAGCATGTGCATACATGGACAAAGAAGAGATGGGGCTGGAGAGATGGCTCAGTGGTTAAGAGCAGAAAACAGTCTTTCAGAGGACCTGAATCCAGTTCCCAGCGGCCACTTTGGTTGTCTCACATCTGCCTGCAACTGCAGCTCTGGGTGATCCAGTACCCTCTTCTGGACAATTTAGGCAGCTGTACTTGCACACGTGCGTGTACACACACACACAAACACACACATAAGATAAAAGGTAAAAGGAACTCAAGAACAGTCTGCATCTCAAAACAAAGAAAGAAATGCAGAATGGGCCGGGCAGTGGTGGTGCACGCCTTAATCCCAGCACTCGGGAAGCAGAGGCAGGCAGATCTCTGTGAATTCGAGACCAGCCTGGTCTACAGAGCTAGTTCCAGGACAGGCTCCAAAACCACAGAGAAACCCTGTCTCGAAAAACCAAAAAAAAAAAAAAAAAAAAAAAAAAAGAAACGCAGAATGGTACAGATACAGAAGACTCCGTGGAACACTACGGCCACCACAGGCCACTGGCTGGAGTTCCCACTCACTCACCTGCCCCACAGGGCGGCTGTCCCTTAGCTGTGATCACTTCCTGATTTCCTGCGTGCTGACCGCCTGAGCAGTGGATTTTGTTTTGCCTGGAACCCCAGTCATTAGGAGGCAGAGGAAGGATTACAAGTTTGAGGCAATGCCTGTCTCAAAACAATAAGATAATAAAAATATACTAACTTGTGTCTGACTTTTTTTAATTAATGTGGCAACCCTGCTGTGCTGCTCTGGCTGGTCTGTGACCCCTCGTCTCACACCGCCCTGTTTTAGCCTCCCTGACACTGGCATGCTTAGTGTCTCTCTGCCCCCTCCCCTCCTCACGACGACGTTGGCCTTGAGCGCCTTGAGCGCAGGGGTCTGAACCGTCATCTTCCTGCCTCCACTCCACGTCCTGAGTGGCTGGAACTCAGGCGCACACCACGCGGATAAAACACTCTGACCAAGCGACCTGAGGGAAGAAGGCTCATTGTGGCCCTCAGCGCCATCGGGGAGGGATGGCACAGTGGAGAGAGAACTTAAACCCCACTCAAGGGCAGAGAGCTAACGCACGCACGAATGCTGGCGCTCAGTTCACCGTCTCCATTTTACACGGCCAGACTCCCTTACTACGGGTCTTCCTAGATCCACTGATGCGATTAAATCCTTCTCAGAGGCTGCCCATAATCTGGATACTCTCTCTCCTCTCTCACAGGCACGCCCGGAGGCCCCTCTCCTAGGTGTGTCTAGAGGCTGTCAATTTGACAGTTAACGCCATGGTCTCTAGATGAATTTATATCCTAGGAGGGTGCATGTGTGCCTTCTTTTTTTCCTGGAAGGAATTTAAGACATCCAAGTATGTCATTTGGAAAATATTGGGAAAATCTAATCTGTGTATCTTCTTTTTTTTTTTTTTTTGGTTACTAGCCACAGACAAGACTTCAGCTTTAAAAGGAGATTTTAAAAGGGGT
Source organism: Chionomys nivalis (assembly GCF_950005125.1). Lineage (NCBI taxonomy): Eukaryota > Metazoa > Chordata > Mammalia > Rodentia > Cricetidae > Chionomys > Chionomys nivalis. Next base: position 98,580,862 of record NC_080088.1, on the reverse strand, counting down.
TAGGAGTGGGGCAGGGAGATGGCTCAGTGGAAGGCGATTGCTGGCACACCTAATGACCCCAGTTAGATCCTGAAACCTTTGTTAGGAGGTAGGAACACACACATGTACATATTCAAATGTGTAAATTAATTATTTTGGAAAAAGTAAAGACAGGTATGGTGTTGACCATGTTAATATCCACCCCCCCCACACACACACCTGGGCAGCGTGAGGTGTCAGACATCTGTGATCAGACCTGTGCCAAGCTCGAAGCTTTCCTGTACACTCTCAGGAAAATCACTTAACCTCTCTGAGTCTCAGTGTCTGTACTGGGAAAATGGTCACAACCATGGAGGATGCGATGCGACCTTAGTGAGCGTGGGGGCACCAAAAGAGGGTCTACGTAAAAGCGGCCTGGGATGCAATGAGCCGTCATTGGCTCACAGGCGGTGCTGGCAACCTGAACGGAGCACACTGGCTTCCTGAACTGTCTCACCATCGCATTAACTGTGGTAGCGGTTGTGAGTTCATCCAAGAACTACAGGCCTCTCTCTCCAGCCGTCTTAACCGCACCGCCTCCGTCTCCCTGCATCAGTATCAGACTGCACTGCCCAGGGCTTGGAATAGGGTTCCTCCCTGCCTCCCGGGCAGGAAAACAGGAAGCAGCCTCCACCCCGTCGGGAGGTGGGACTGACAAATTCCCTTTGCTAGGTGGGCAACAGTCCAGGCCCTCAGAGCTTCTGGAAGCAGCGGCAGAGGGACTGGCCACGGGCCCACTGCACCGGGCTGGCTTTGCCACACCCGCATCTCCTCCACACTGCACCTAAGGGAGTAGAATATGCAAGCCAACGACCCAGGTACACAATGCAGCCCTGATCACTCACTGCCTTGAAGATGGGCCAAGTAAGGAACCTTTGGGGGTGTCTAAGAGGACCAGGGAATCTGCAAAATTGTTCCCATTGTTTCCTAAATGCGATCCCAAGGTTCTGAGAGCCCCACGCCTCTAATCGCTGCTCCCTATTCCCCAGAGAAGCATCCAACAGAGCAATTTAAAGATTGCTAGAAATGTATCAGTGTGGAGGGCCAGCAAGACGGCTCATCAGGAGAACGTACCTGACAACCCGAGTTCAGCCCTCAGGACACCTGTGGTGGGAGGAAAGAACTGGTTCCCATAAGCTGTCCTCTGACACACACACACACACACACACACACACACACACACACACACACTATATGAATAAGATCAGCACCATATATGCCTGTATCTCTTAAGTCCAAAACTCAGTCTCCTGAGCAGCTGGGATCGTAAGTCTACGCTATGACACCGGGTCTAACAGTGAATCTTTTTTTAAGATTTTGAGTTTTAGTATGTGTATACTTGTGCGCATCTGTGTGCGAGATATGAGACTTTTAGTATGTGTATGTTTGTGCATCTCTGTATGCGAGATGTAAGTACAATGTCCGAAGACATCAGGAGAGGTCATTAGATCCCTGGAGCTGGAGTCACAGAAGGCTGTGTGCGCTAGTGACCAAACTGCGGTCCTCCGTAAAAGCAATCTCTGTCGCCTTGGTATTTATAACCATCTAGGCAAAGTGGCTCAGTCAGTAGAGCTTAAGGTTTTAGAACAAGCCAGGACATGCCTGTGGGTGTGTTTATGTGAGTGGGTTTTATGTATTTATTTATTTATCTAATCTTATTTTATGAGCATGAAGGTATCAGACGCCCCTGGAACTGGAGTTACAGACAGCTGTGAGCTGCCATATGGGTGCTGGGAACTACATTGGGTCCTCTAGAAGAGCAGCCAGTGCTCCTAACCACTGAGCCATCCCTCCAGCCCCTCTGTATTTCCAGAGAGTTTATCTGAGCAGAAGAGAGACCCAGCCTGAATGTGGGCAATACTATTCCCTAGGCTGGGGTCCCGGACTGAATACAAAATGAGAAAGTGAGCTGAGCACCGGCGTCCACGTCTCTCTGCTTCCTGACGGTGGGTGCCGTGTGACCAGCCGCCCCATGCCTCTGCTGCCATGACTTCCCACCATGATGAACTATGGGCCGAAACAAGCTCTTCCTCCCTTCAGTTGCTTTGTTCAAGTATTTGATTGCAGCAATGAGAACATCATACTTGGTTTTGTTTTAGCATTTTTGTTTTTAGGTAGGGTCTCAGAACGTTGCCCATGTTGGCCCTCAGCTCCTGGCTTCATTCAATCCTCCCGCTTCAACTTCCTAAGTACCTGGGAGTACAGATACAGACCACCACTTCTCGTTTCTCCGGCTCTTTGTTTACGTCTGGCCAACGGGCACCCAGCACCAAGGGTCGCCCGATGGACAATGAGACTCACAACCATGTCCAAGAGGGAGCTATGGACACAGGAAGCCAGGATGTGAACTTGTATAAATGTGATTACTCACTACAGCATCCCAGATTCCCCGGAATATATGACCCATGTACAACCAGACCACAAGAGAAGCCCGGTATGTTTGAGTTACACAAGGCCAAATACCCTGGTGGTATCATACCACACAGAATCTGGGGATGAAACTTTTAGTTTGTTTTTTGAAACCCAGTCTCACTATGTAGCCTCGGCTGGCCTGGAACTCCATATGTAGACCAGGCTGATGTCAAATTCATAGAGATCCACCTGCCTTTGCTTCCTCAGTGATGAGATTAAAGGTGTACATCACCACACCTGGCTTTTTAAATTTTTTTAATTTTTTATAATTTATTTATTTGTATTTTTTTGTGCATTGCTGTTTTGCCCACATGTATATCTATATGAGGGTGTTGGATCCCCTGGTACTGGAGTTACAGACAGTTGTGAACTGCCAGACTGTGGGTGCTGGGAATTGAACCCTGGTCGTCTGGAAGAGCAGCCAGTGCTCTTAACCACTGAGCCATCTCTCCAGCCCCTGGAATTTTTTCTTTTAAAGATTCATTTCTGAGCGTATATATGTGCACCACCATGTGCATGCAGGTGCCTTTGGGAGTCAGAGAGTGTGTTGGATTCCCTGAAATTGGGAGTTACAGGTGCCTGTAGGCACCAAATGCGACTGATGGGATGTGTGCCTGGGCCCTCTTCGGTAGCTTCACGCACACTTCATCACTGAGCCATCCAGCCTGCTTTACTAACTTTGATTATGTGTGTGCATGTGTGTGCATGTGTGTGAAGATGCCCGTGGAGGACTTCAGAGGTTGTCCAGTCCTCTGGAGCTGGAGTTTAATGGGGGTGCCGGGAACTGAACTTGGAGCCTCTGCGAGAGCGGCATGCACTCTTAGCCACTCTCCAGCCCCAGCCTTGAACTCCTGATCCTTCTGCCTTCACTTCCCGAGTGCTAGGATTAAAGACACACACTCACAGCCTGGTCTATGAAATCCAGGGCTTTGCGCTAGGCAAGCAGTATATCAACTAAGCTATAGCTCAGGCCCTAGCAAAGGCTCCTGAGAAAAATGACCAGTAAAGAAAGAAAAGGGAGAGAGGAGGGGAAGGGAGAAAAAGAAAGAAATGTAAAGGTATGGAGGGCGGGCACTCCAGGAACTGAAACATAACAGAGTAGAGACAACAGGACACACTCAGCGTAGGCAAGAGGGAGGAAAGAGGTTGGGCCAGGGGCACAAGGGACCAATGGCCGGGACACAGGGCATGGAGATGGGTATAGATGACTCGAGAGAGACGTTCCCACAGAACAGGAAGTCAGGAAGGAGATGTAGAGAGGTGATATCGTGGTGAGGACAGAAACTGTCAGGTGGAGGTGAGAGATTCCAGAGAGGAAGTAGACAGTTATAAAAGAGAAGTGGGGTGAGGACAGCATCCCCCAAAGATTAGGGGGAGGAAGACAGCAAGCAGGCTGGGACGAGGATGGTTAACAGAGAGGGTCTACTGTCACCTAGGAGACAAATCTGAGCACACACACAAGGGAGTGTCTAGGTGGGAGTGGGCAGTGGGCAGATCCACCCTAAATATGGGCATTACCATCCTATGGACTGGGGTCCTTAATAAAAAAGAGAAATCCAACTGAGCACCAGCATCCATCTCTCGCTGCTTCCTGACTGTGGGTGTCACATTGCCTCCTGCTCCGCGCCTTCCCTGCCACGACGGACCACGTTCCTCCTGATACCGTGAGCCACGCCCCAGCCCCTCACAGGGTTATTCTGAGCAAGCACTCTATGACTGAGCTACACCTTCAGCTTTCCTGCCTTTGGTTTTAACACCCTTGAAGGTCTGCCGCTTTGGTCCTCTGACCACAACAGAGCCCTGCCTCCCAGCTGACTCAGAGCTCCTCCGGGGCCCATCTAGATCTTACTTGTCTCTGTGTCCACATCATGGTATGTGCTCCCCAAAGTAATGGTAAAAGAATAAACAGCCCACAGAGAAAAGCCTGCTTGGGATCAGTAAATACAGGCAGGGGCCAAACAGGGTGGGTATGCTTTAATCCCTCCAGTGGCTGAGGCTGGAGGATCGCATATTCAAAGAGATCTATATAGGACGACCCTGTCTCATGAACTAGACCTGGGGAGCACCTGCTGATGAACTTGACAACCTGAGTTCGAACCCCAGGACCCACGGTGGGAGGCCAGAAACAACTCCTGCCAGTTGTCCTCTGACCTCCACGGGCAACGTCCCCCACACCTATACATACACAGACACACAGAATGAATAAATAAAGGCAAATAAAAATGCAGGTAAAGCTATTTCCTTCACTCGGCTGGTAACCCCCGACTCCTTCCAGAAACATCCGCGTGGAGGGCATCGCGGTGTGCTGGGCCTGACGCAGGGAGCCTGAAGTCCGGGCTCGATCTTTCATTCACACATCAGCACTGGCTGAGCAAAACAAGCTGACACGCTCTCCGAAGGCTGAAGTCATTCATTATCACTCATTATAAACTGTAAAGTGCTCCCCAAACTAGGTATCATCACTGCAGTCCTGCCCCCTTCTCAGTGTCACGGACCAAACCATGTCCTTGCACTTGTAGCTTTCTAGGGAGCTGAATCCTCCTCGGTGCCATGGTAGCTTTTGGGAAGGGAAGAACTGCTTTTCGGATCCTACGTAGAATAATTTCTTCTAAAAAGCACAGGTCTGGGGAGACAGCTCAGTGGGTAAGAACACTTCCTGCACAAGTAGAAGGAGCTGAGTTCAAATCCCAAAGCACCCACGTTTAAAACAAAGTTGGGTATGGCCACACCCACTGTAAGCCCAGTGCTGGAGGTGGTTGACAGACAGGAGGCTAGAGCTTGCAGCATGGCTCCGGGTTCTGTGAGAGACCGCCCGACGTCCTCCTCTCTCCTCATGTGCATGCATGGAGAGCGTGAGAGGATGTATGCCCGCGCGCACACACAAACAAATAATTTTAATTAAAAATTTTTAATTACGTATTTCATGATAATTATATATAGTTTGCATTCTCGTTCACAAAAGTAACACTAAAGCTAAGTGGACTAGAGCACACCTAGAGGCTAGCACAGGAGGTGGAGGCAGGAGGATCAGGAGTCTAAGGTCATCCTTGGGCACAAGCGAGGCTGTCCTGGGCTATATAAGACCCTTCCTCAAAAAGAAAGAAAGGAAAGAAGGAAGGAAGAAAAAACAATACTAGAGTATCAGGGTGTGAAGCCCATTAACCCAGTTACTTGGGAGGCTGACGTAGAAAAACTACAAACCTGAGGCCAGCCTGGCTCTACAAGTGTGTGTGTGTGTGCATGCGTGTGTGTGCCATGCTACACATGTGGAGGCCATAAAAATGACCTCAGGTGCCAGTCAATTTCCAGCATACTTGAGACATAATTTCTCGTTGTGTGTCACGACATACTCCAAACTACTTGGCCTGTGAGTGTCCAGGGAGTCTCCTGATCCCACCCCCATATTGCTGTAAAGTCACTGGGACTACAGATGTGTGTTAGCGTGCCCAGCTTTACATGGGTTCTGGGGATCTGAACTTGGGTCCTCACACTTGTGTAGATACCATGGAGCCACATTCCCAGGCTTCCTCCCTCTTGCACATGGAGTCCTAGTAAATACAGAATTGACTCAGTAAGTAAAAATTAAGTTAAAATTTAAAAAGTCAAAAAATAAACTACTATTCTTGTCCCTAACATCTGACTGACACTTGTGCTGAGCTGAATGGACAGTTGGTGACAATGGGGTACAGCACTGGCTGGGCCACTGGAAGGGACAGTGGCCGTGTGACATTTTGAAACAGTGCTGACAGTTACGGAGGACAGACTTCCTGGAAGTGGCTGCTCCTGGGACAGTGCCCCATAATTTACAAAATACCTTCACGCTTATTATTTAATGCATCCCACACCATAAACCTGCAAAGTTAAAGCTTATGTTTATTTTGTATATGTGTATTGCATACTTACGTGTGCAGATGCATGTTCCTGTATGTGCACACATGTAGAGGTCAGAGGTCTACATTGGGTGTTTTCATTTATTGCCTGCTACCTTATTTATTTATTTATTTATTTATTTATTTATTTATTTTTGAGACAGTTCACTGAACTTGAATCTCACTAACTTGGCTAAAACGGGCACTGCCCTGTTTTGCTTTGTTTGGATGTGGGTTCCGAGGATGTGAACTCAGGTCCTCATGCTTGTACACCAAGCATCATATTCCCTGAGCCCTCTCCCCAGCCCTGCATTATCTTTATTTTCCAGGTAGAGAATTGAGGATTAGGAAAATTAGACTGCTTACCTGAGGGCGCACAGTCCCATACATCAAATCACCCTATGCTTGGCCACAAAACTGAACCGTCTCCTAGGGCCAGGGATGTGGCTCAGTAGGTAGAAAGAGCTTGCCTAGCATGCCTGAAGCTCTGGGTTCCATCCCTGGCACTGTATAAAACCAGCCATGGTGGGGCACTCCTGCAACGCCAGCACTCGGAGGTGGAGGCAGGAAGATCAGGAATTCCTCATCGCTAGCCTGAGACTAGCTGAACCCTGTCTCAAAACAAAAAGAAATGAACAGAACTCAGATGTCTTCCGAATCTGCCTAGGACTGAGAGCGCGCGCAAGGCAGTGGTTAAAAGTTGGGACCACTTCCACCTGTGGTACCCAGCAAGCTATTTAACCTCAGCAGGCTTCAATTTCCTCTGAGCAAATGGGGCTGCTAACCACGCCAGCAGTCCTTGTGAAGATTAAAGATAGCAAATAAAGTACTGTATTTAGAGGCCCTCCAAACATAATAATTAGCTACAATTATTATTATAATACCTTTGCCGATTTTCTTGGTCTTTGGTCCCTTAAGATACCAATCAATGTTTTTGGTTTTGCGTTATTGAAATTCTTTTTGAGATAGGGTCTCACTATATATAGCCACAGTTAGTCTGGAAGCTGCTATTTAGACCACACTGGTTCAGCCTTGCAAGGATCCTCTTGCTTCTGCCTCCTGAGTGTCTCACCCTGTCTGCCAGCTCAGAAGAGTTTCAACAACTGAGTTGGATTGTGGGAGCTCACTCCGGTAATCCCAGCACTAAGGAAGCAAAGGCAGGGAGGCTGACGAAAGTTCAAGGCCAGCCTGGTCTACCTAGCGCTTAGTGAGTTGTAGGACAGTCAGAGCTACATAGTAAGATCCTGATTCAAAAAAAAAAAAAGTTTCAACAACTCTTGCTGTAGTCTGCCTCAACACACACACGCTCGCGTGACCCGCCATGGGCACACACAAACACACATAAAATCTGGCTAACTACAAGTGTTCTGCAGAAGGCAAAATGAGACGCTGGCCTACCACTCCCCACTCCCCAGGTTGGGTGTTCCCTGGAGAGCTAGGGAAAATGTTAGTCGTGGCTGGAAACATTCAAAGGCTGACATTTCTATCATGTTAAGTTCAAACTTTTTAAAGAATTCGAATGAATTTTAGATGTGTGTGTGTGTGTGTGTGTGAGGTTGGTTCTCTTCCTGGGATGAAACTCAGGTGGCTAGACTAGTCAGCAGGAGCCTTTACCCCCACAGAGCCAGCTCCCCAAGTCCTAAGCTGAAAACCTAAGTCTACTTATCGCTCCAGTTTTGAGTTATCTGAGGTTCTCAAAGGAACGGATGGTATAAAATAGCTCCACTCTCTTTTCTTCTTTCATTAAAAAAAAAAAAAAGGAGGTGAGGGAGAAAATATGAAAACTTTTTTTTTTTGCAAGAACACCCAAGGCTAAAAACAAATTTTTTTCTTTCCTTTTCCTTTTTTTTAAAAAAAGGGGTCAGTTCAGAAGATCTGAGGGAAAAACTCCAAACCCCGTTGAACCCTGAGAGGCAAGTGAATGGCCGCTTCTCTTTCCCCTCAACTACCCTACTTTCCTTCCCTCAGACACACGTAGTGGATCCAAGGGTCTCAGAAACAGGAGGTGGATTGAAGTCCCCTGGGCTAAACTGGCTTTCTTTCTTGCACAATCCATTTATAGCACACACAGGCCCTCCCTATCTCTTCGATCTTTCCTACTTGCAGAACACGACAGGGGACCAGCCTTTGCCAGAAGTCATCTGGACCTTTAAAATAGAACTCCAAGAGCCAGAGAAGAACAAGGGAATCTGTCTACCCGCACAACTTCGGCAGCGGGATCCTAAGGGTTGTATTCTCAGAAATGGATTTTACATACAGATGAACCGGCTACACTTCGTGCCTCCCAGCTTGATTCAGTCCAATCAATACAGCAAGCATAAAAGCTCGAGGTAAAAGCGTCTAGTGGTTTTGTTGATAACCACGGTGGAATTTTGGCCATCTGCCCTGGTCAAACCAGACAAATAAGGCGGTCTGCTTATTAGCAGTCAGGCATATTTTGGAGGGCGAAAACAAAACCTCAAATCAGGATTCTGGGTCTCACTGGACAGCTTATCCCCGACACGCCAGGGTCTGACAGTTCAAGCGCCTCAATTCCTGTCCCAGACTGCACGCCGCCCCATTCCTCCAGTCCCCCGGGTCAATTTCCTACATTCCATCTCATCAGACCCCTTCGGCCCGGCCTCTGAGGCCAACAGCTGGGGCTGCTCAGAGCCAAGTTTGAGGCACCGTTGAACGGGATGCTGAGGAGTGGAGGGAGAAGTCCATAGGAACATGAAGCGATCAAGAGTACCTTTCACACCCCCAGACCGGCGTCCCCACAGTTGCAAATTCCAAGTGTCTGCCAAGACCCTTACCCAGGGGCACTCCTTTCATCCGTCCCCTTTCCACGCGTCTCCCTTTGGCCTCCCTTGTGACCCCTGATGATGCTCACCGAGTCCCGTCCGCTCAGCCTCAGGGATCTGCAGATCCGCGGAGTGCACCCTGGTCCCCAGGCCAGTAGGGATGCCCCAGGTCCCAGACCTCCCTGGGACCCGCCTAGTTCTGCACCCCAAGAAGATTCTGACTGCGGCCACCTTACCTAATCCCCTCCCGGGCCTGCAAGACCCTCACTCCCTTCTAAGCTTCTCCAGCACTCTGCACCACTCCGGGTGCCCCAGGTATGCCCCAGGGTTCTCGAGCCTCACCTGAGTCCGTTCGAAGCTCTCGCGCTCCGCAGCCTCCATCCCAGCACCAATCCCACGCCGGCTCAATACTTTGGGCAGCGGGTTGGGTACCTGCTTCATGGAGCTGGCCATTCGGTCCATGTTCCCAGGGTGAACAGACTCAGGGGCCCTCGGCAGCCCCGGGATCCCCGCGGCGCCTCCCGCCCCGCCCTACCCGCGGGGATCCGGCGCTAACGGGGACAGATTTCATCTTCCATTGGTTGGTAGAGCTGTCCATCTCCCTCAGGACCCACCCCATCTCTCCAAGAGGCTTTCCCCCACACGCCTCCTCCCACTTGGGAGGTGCTCCGCTCACTTCTCCCGGCTGGCCCGCCTCAGGGCGGTTAGCACGTTATGATTGGTTTAAAAGTTTGTCCATTATTATTAGTGGGCGGGACCTGATGGGCGGCTGTCCCAACCTGCCCTCCAAGGCTCCGCCCCCTACCTGGTGCATCACCTCCCGGGCCCCTGAAAGCTGTAGATACACTGTGATTGGTCTGCAGAATTGTCTGTCATCGCAGCGGGGCTGGACCTGGCAAGCCCGAATCTTCCCTCTCTAGTTCCACCCTACATCCGTCGCTCCACCTTCTCATCCTCTTCAGCACCACAAAAGCATCGTGATTGGTTTTAAGGCTTGTTCGTTATCTTCATGGGGCGGGACCTGGCTGCCCGGACCAGCCCTCGCAGACTCCACCCTACTTCGAAGCACCGCCTCCCGGACCCTCGACAGCTGGGTGTATTTGAGCTTTAAGAGCAGAGGTCCGGCCGGCGCCACCTCGCGTTCCTCAAATGAGTTTCCGAGGCATGGACCAGCAAGATCGATCATGGGAAGCTTGGCTGCACAGCTCTCACCGGGCACGTGGGGAAACTCCACGTCAGTGTGGTCGTCCTTCCGGCACATCCATTGTCTGCCCATTCCGGAATGCAGACCCGGGTCTCCAAGTACTGGACTGTGACCTCTCCAGAGCTTTCCAGACTTCATCTCCACTTTACCTGTTGGTAGAAAGTCCCACAGATCCACCCCTCTCATCCTGCGCTGATTTCAGCCAAGGGCACCCACATGTGCTCCTCAGCGAAAAAAACGAAAACAAGAGTTGCACGTTCTCCACTAACAAAACGAATGGTACCGTTAAGCATTAAACAGTTTGGTGATGCTATCCATCTATCTCCACACACTAGAACGGGTCTCACTCATACTGAGCAATGCTTTAATTAACTAAAGACAGCATCATACTCATTATGTAACCGAGTCCTTTGAATCCCTGGTCCTCTTGCCTCTTCTTCCCAAGAGTTAGAATTATAGGCATGGACCACTATGCTTGCCTTTTTTGTTTAATGCATGCATTTGTGTGTACCCTGTGTATGTGTGTGGGTGTGTTCATGCTGCACCTGTGGAGGTCAGAAAGCAAATAGGAATCTGTGTTCTACCGCACGGGACCCAGGGATCTGACTAGGGTGGTCAGGCTTAGTAGCAATTTACCCACTGAACTATCTCACCAGTGGGATTCTTTTTTTTTTTTTTTTTTTTGGTTTTTCGAGACAGGGTTTCTCTGTGGCTTTGGAGCCTGTCCTGGAACTAGCTCTTGTAGACCAGGCTGGTCTCGAACTCACAGAGATCCGCCTGCCTCTGCCTCCCAAGTGCTGGGATTAAAGGCGTGCGCCACCACCGCCCGACTTCTTTTTTTCTTTCTTTATTTTATTTATTTATTTATTTTGTGACAGGGTTTCACTGTAGTTTTAGAACCTGTCCTGGAACTAGCTCTTGTAGACCAGGTTGGCCTCGAGCTCACAGAGATCCGCCTGCCTCTGCCTCCTGAGTGCTGGGATTAAAGGCGTGCGCCACCACCGCTTGGCTACCAGTGGGATTCTTTTTTTTTTTTTTTTTTTGAGACAGGGTTTCTCTGTGGTTTTGGAGCCTGTCCTGGAACTAGCTCTTGTAGACCAGGCTGGTCTCGAACTCACAGAGATCCGCCTGCCTCTGCCTCCCGAGTGCTGGGATTAAAGGCATGCGCCACCACCGCCCGGATTCTTAAACAAACAAAAACAGAGTTTCACTAAGAGTCTAGGCTAGCCTTGAACTCCCAGCGATCCTGTCTCAGCCTATTAAAAGATTACGAGCATACACACCTGTATGCCCATGACCCACAGAACCCCAGCCTCCCACAGTGAAAAGAAGTTTGTTTGCAGGTATGTGGCTGTGTGTGTGTGTGAGACTGTGTGTGTATGACAGTATGTGTGTGCATGTGTGTGTGTGTACACGTGCATGCACCTGTGCACATGGAGATCTGAGGTCCACGACCCACGGATCCCCCAGCCTCCCAAAGTGGCCATGTGTATGTTTGTGTGCATGAGTGCACCCATGCACATGGAGACCTGAACCTCATGTCAGTAATCATTCTCTTATCGATCTTGCATCTTATCCATCAAGGTAGGGTCTCCTGAAACCCAGAGCTTATGGCTATGTGCGGTGGTGGCACTATTAGGAGGTGTGGCCTTGTTGGAGTAGGTGTGGTCTTGTTGGAGCAAGTGTGTCACTGTGGAAGTGGGCTTTGAGGTCTCATATATGCTCAAGATACGGCCCAGTGTCTCAGACCACTCCTGTTGTCTGTGAGTCAAGATGTAAGAATTCTCAGCTCCTCCTCCAGCACCATGTCTGCCTGCAGGCTGCCCTGCTTCCTGACATGATGATAATGGACTAAACCTCTGAACTGTAAGTGAGCCACCCCAATTAAAATGTTTTCTTTTCTAGGTGGTGGTGGTGCATGCCTTTAATCCCAGCACTCGGGAGGCAGAGGCAGGCGGATCTTTGTGAGTTCAAAGCCAGCCTGGTCTACAAGGGCTAGATCCAGGACAGTCTCCAAAGCTACAGAGAAACCTTGTCTCAAAAAACATTAAATAAATGAATAAATGTTTTCCTTTACAAGAGCTGCTGTGGTCACGGTGTCTCTTCACAGCAATTGAGACCCTACCTGAGACACTAGGGCACTAGCCAGTTTGCTCTGGATATGCGGGCAGGCCACCACACTACCTAGCATAGGATCCCAATTCTGGTGACGCGCACACTTGATCAGCAATTGCTTTGGCCACTGTGCCCTCACTGAAAGAGGAGTAATTTGAAACTGCCAACGATCTCTTTGAAATTAGAAAATTAGGGTAAATTTTCAAATTCATTCGAGGCATAAAAGAGGGAGTGAGAGTTTACCAGCGCCAGGGAGCCACTGAGGTCTTCTGCTGTGCCACACTGGCATTGAGGGCGCCCAGTTACCCAGCCTAGACGAAAGGGAAAGGACGAAGGGAGCAATGCCACCAGTAGGCCAACGTCTTAGTCAGGGTTTCTACTGCTGTGATCAAACACCAAGTCCAAAAACAAGCTGGAGAGGAAGGGGTTTATTTGGCCCACACTTCCACACCATAACCCATCACTGAAAGAAGCCGAGACAGGAACCTGGAGGCAGGTGCTGATGCAGAGGCCATGGAGGAATGATGCTTACTGGCTTGCTCCGCATAGCTTGCTCAGCCTGCTTTCTAATAGAAACCAGGATGGGAACACCCAGGGATGGAAACACCCGCGGTGAGCTGGGTCCTCCCTCATCAACTGCTAATTAAGTAATGTCCTACACTTGGATCTTATGGGGGCATTTTCTCAGTTGCGGTTCCCTCGTTTCAAATGACTCTATACCATGCCAGGTTGGTATAAAACAAGGCAGGATGGCTGACGAGGATCTAGACTAGAAGAGGAGAAAGTTCTACCTCTTAGAGAGTCTTGCGGGTAAGCTTGTGCCAAGGGAATGTGGGAAGAGGGCAGTGATGGGGCAGGAATGTCAGTAGAGAGATGGAAGGATTAGCCTGAGACTGTATTTGTATAAGAAGGAGGTGGCCTATCAATTGCACTCTGGTGGGAAAGAATGCATAGGTGTGTCCGGGCACCATGTGTTGGGAAGTATCTGTCCGAGTCATAGAAGGAAAGAAACTGGGGCCGGGGAAAGGCCTCAGTTGGTAGGAGACTTGCCTCGCAAGCATGAGAAGCAGAGTTCAATCCCTTGAACCCACGTAAAAACCCAGGTGGGGTGGAACGCAGCTGTCATCCAGCCTGGAGGATGCAGAGGCAGGTGGATCAGGGTAGTCTGCCAGCTAGCCCAGTTGCTTAGTGAGTTCCAGGCCAATGAAAGGCCCTGTCTCAAAATGTGGACTGTGCCTGAGGAAGGACACTGAGATTGTCCTCTGCTCTTCACCCACGTATACACACACACACACACGCACACACACGAACCAGGGAGTAGCGAAAGCTAGTCCTAGCTCTTTGTAAAAATTCGCTTTAGAGTATTTTAAATGGGTGAGTGTTTTGCTTGAATGTATGTGTGTTCCCACAGAGGCCAGAAGAGGGCATTGGATCCCATGGAATTAGTTGCAGATGGTTGTGAGCTGCCATGTGGGTGCTGAGTATTGAACCCAGATTCTCTGCATGAACAACACCGTGGTCCAAACCACTGAGCCGTTTATCCAGGCTTCTGTTTCTATCTTTTGACCCAAAGAGACAAGGGAGGGGAGGAGGTTGCCCTAGAACCAGCCAGGACTTGAGTCTGGGAAGAGGCATGACCTGCCACTCGCCGCCGAGCTGAGGTGAAAGTCAGTCACTGCAGGAACAACAGGCTGTCAGGGAAGGGAGCTTGGGGATGGGACTCCAACCCTTCACCCTTCTAACTTCTTGCTCTGATCAGCCAAACTCAGCTAGATGTAAAGGGTGGGGGAAACAGGGCCCTACTCCTTCTTCCAAGGCCTACAACTCACAGAGATCTGCTGCCTTTCCCTCTGTCGCCCAAGTGCTGGGATTAATGATATGGCCATCATCCCTGGCTTCTGCCTTGTGTTTTCTTTGTTTGATCTTTGTTGTTGTTCTGCCTTAAAAAATGTGTGTATGAGTGTGTGTGTGTGTGTGTGCGCACGCGCACATGCGTGCACCCGAAAGAGAGAGAGAGAGAGAGAAGAAGAAGGGAGGGAGAGAGAGAAGTGCCTGAAGAAGCCAGAAGACATGTCAGATCCCCTGGAGCTAGAGATGGCTGTGAGTCACCCCACATGGGAACCACCAAATTTGGGTCCCCTGGTAACTGCTGAGCCATCTCTCCAGTCCTCGACCCCTACCTTATGTTTTTTGAGACAGGGTCTCTCTTTGGTCCTGAGCTCATTACAAATGCCAGAAACCCCTAGGGATGCCCCCCACTTCTGCTGCATGGATCACAAGCAGGAACCACAACATCTGTTTTGTCTTGTTGTTGTTGTTGTTGTTGGTGGTGGTGGTGGTGGTGGTATGTGTGTGTTTCATGTGGATTCAAGGAATCAACTTAGATCCTTGTGCTTGTAACTCAAGTACTTTACCAAATGAGCTACCATCCCCAGTATTCAAGGGAACGATTTCAGTGGAAAACACCAGGGGGACAGACAGACAGCGAATGCTCCAAACACTGTGACCCTGCTGTCCCCATTCCGAGTTCCACACTTGTCTTATGCATGGGCTCGGCTAAAGACAGATTTAGGATCCCTTCGGATTTTACAGCATCAATAAACACCGGCCTTTTAAACAGGGATTAAGGGATCAGCCTACTTCTTATTAGAGTAAACCAGAGTGGGAATGAGGAATTTGTGGTTTGGAGGCACCGGGTAGGGGGAAATTCAAGTGAGATAGTTTTCCTGTGAAACTCAGCAAGTTGAAAAGAAGGAACCAGGGCTGGGGGTGCGGCTCATTTCTCATGGTGCTTGTCTAAGCATGCAGGGAGCCCTGGCTTCCATCCCCAGTACCGCATAAACCTGGGGCAACTTGATGGCATGTGCCCATAATCCCAGCACTCCGAAGGCAGAGGCAAGAGGCTCAAAAATTCAATGTCATCCTTGGCTACATAGGAAGTTCCAGCCTCAGCTACATGAGACCAGTCAAAAGTAAGACGGGTAGTAAGATAGCCCAGCAGGGAAAGGCACCTGCCACCCAGTTGGCAATGTGAGTTTAATCCCTGGATCCGTGTGGGAGACGGCAAGAACTGACTCCTACAAACTGTCGTCTGACCTCCACATAGGTACACACACACACACAATAAAAAAATTATACAAGTCTAGAGAGGGAATTCAATTATTGCCCTTTCCGAAGTTCCGAGTTAGGTTCCCAGTACTCACATCACGCAGCTTGCAACCATCATTAACGCCAGCTCCAGGCATCCTATGTCCTTTTCTGTCCGCCCAGGGCACCGGTGTACACACCTCGTGCACAAAGTGTGTCCCAAACTAGTTTGGATCTATTTAGCATCTGGTTTGAGGATGCTCAAGTGTTTGCAGGTGTGGATTTGGGTCTACAGAGCACCTGTTGGGATAGCCAGGTTCTTTGATGGCAGAACAAATAATTTAGCCAGGGTCACATGGAGAGCAGTAGAAAGAGAGACCATTTATTAAGAAAGAAAGACACACCCGGCAGTGGTGGTGCACACCTTTAATCTCAATACTCAGGAGGCAGAGACAGGTGGGTCTCTGAGTTCCAAGCCAGCCTGGTCTACAAAGAGAGTTTCAGGACAGGCTCCAAAGCTACAGAGAAACCCTGTCCCGAAACCCACCCACCACCACCCCCCCCAAAAAAAGAAAGGCACCCATGAGAATGGTAGTGAGGCAGAAAGCTGGGGAAGGCAGTAGTCAAATGGCACTAGGTCATGAGAAGCCAACTCTTTTCTTTCTTTCTTTCTTTCTTTCTTTCTTTCTTTCTTTCTTTCTTTCTTTCTTCCTCCTTACCAATAAAAGACGTATTTTCTTTTTTCTTGCAGTAGCTTTGTTAATTGCACAAAATCATGGGGTTTTTTCATTTAAACATGATCACACAATCATATTCTGAAAGACAAACGTTCATTAAAAACAAAGCGAAAATAAAAATGTGCAACCCTAGTCACCTAGATTGGTCATTTAAAGGAAGGGAAGAGGAGAGATGGGGTTTTCTTACACTCATTTTCACAACGTCACGTTTTCTTCATAAAAGGGAAGAATTTCAAAACGAAAGGTGGAATCGCTTAAACAGAAATCATCATAAAAAGGAACTTTACCAGATTGTCAACAATATTAAAACAACATTGGCTAACCTAGAGCATCTCCCCAGCCTCTGTCTCCAGGAACAAGCCAGACTGTGCCACACAGAAACAGGTCCAGCATCCCGGTGAATGAATATTTATATGGACCCCCCCACAAGCATTCCCAAAGAGGCCAACTCTTTGTGGGTTGTTTATATAGCTTCCTCCCGCATCCCCCACCCCCGCCAGCTTCTGCACCTGCAGATCTCTGGGCATTTTTGGACATCCTCTGTTTTTTTAACCAGTGCCTGGGACTGGAGGTAGGTTTACTCTATGTAGCCCTCGATGTCCTGGAACTCGCTGTTTAGACCAGGCTGGCCTCCAACTCACAGAGATCCACCTGCCTCTGCCTTTCTAGTGCTGGGAGTTAAGATAAGCACCGATATCTGGCCAATAAGTGTAATTTTAAAAAAGGAAAAAAAAATTCAGGAAGTAGGTTTTAGTGGTCCAGGTACATCACGACAAGTACGCGTACAGCTGAGGTGGGGGAGTGCAGAGTCACAAAACTGGGCTAGAGAATATGTTCATAAAAGTGTCTGGTGGGCCGGGCGGTGGTGGCGCACGCCTTTAATCCCAGCACTTGGGAGGCAGAGGCAGGTGGATCTCTGTGAGTTCGAGATCAGCCTGGTCTACAAGAGCTAGTTCCAGGACAGGCTCCAAAACCACAGAGAAACCCTGTCTCGAAAAAACAAACAAACAAACAAAACAAAACAAAACAAAAAAAAGTGCCGGGCGGTAATCGTCCTGCCTCAGCCTCGTCAATGCTGGGATTGCTGTCAAAAGCAACCGCACCACACACAGATTTTAACAAGTGTTCTTACAAAAAGTGGCCAGTAGGTGGCAGTGGTTAGCTGCCTCTGGCCTTTTTCTCTGCGTCTACAGGGTTTCATTCTTAGTCCAAGTTGTCTTTGAACTCACAGCTCTCCGGCCTCAGCTTCCCAATTACTGGGAATGTGAATGAATGTGCCCCACCTTGCTTGATTGGTTTCGTTCAGTGGGTAAATTGCTATTAAGCCTGACCATCCTAGTCAGATCCCTGGGTCCCGTGCGGTAGAATACAGATTCCTATTTGCTTTCTGACCTCCACAGGTGCAGCATGAACACACCCACACACATACACAGGGTACACACAAATGCATGCATTAAACGAAAAAGGCAAGCATAGTGGTCCATGCCTATAATTCTAACTCTTGGGAAGAAGAGGCAAGAGGACCAGGGATTCAAAGGACTCGGTTACATAATGAGTATGATGCTGTCTTTAGTTAATTAAAGCATTGCTCAGTATGAGTGAGACCCGTTCTAGTGTGTGGAGATAGATGGATAGCATCACCAAACTGTTTAATGCTTAACGGTACCATTCGTTTTGTTAGTGGAGAATTTGCAACTTTTGTTTTCGTTTTTTTCCCGCTGAGGAGCACATGGGTGCCCTTGGCTGAAATCAGCGCAGGATGAGAGGGGTGGATCTGTGGGACTTTCTACCAACAGGTAAAGTGGAGATGAAGTCTGGAAAGCTCTGGAGAGGTCACAGTCCAGTACTTGGAGACCCGGGTCTGCATTCCGGAATGGGCAGACAATGGATGTGCCGGAAGGACGACCACACTGACGTGGAGTTTCCCCACGTGCCCGGTGAGAGCTGTGCAGCCAAGCTTCCCATGATCGATCTGCTGGGCCATGCCTCGGAAACTCATTTGAGGAACGCGAGGTGGCGCCGGCCGGACCTCTGCTCTTATAGCTCAATACACTCAGCTGTCGAGGGCTTGGTAGCAGGCGAGGAAGACATCACGTCTGGAACCTTCCCAGAGCTGAGTGCCCACAGAGCAGCTGGCCATGTGTTCCTCAGATGAGTGACGCTGCCCAAGTGGTGACAGCACAGACTTTGGAATGGGCTAACCTGAGGCCCAGTCTTAGAGTCATGTCTGTGTACTTAGCATCTCTGACCCTCAACATTCTCACCTGTAAAATGGGTATGTAAGCCCTCGCCACCTCAGTCACCTAGCGGATTAAAAGAAATGATGTTGTGGGGCTGGAGAGATGGCTCAGAGGTGAAGCGCACTGGCTGCTCTTCCAGAGGACCTGAGTTCAATGCTCAGCACCCACATGGTGACTGACAACCATCTGTGATGAGATCTGGTGTCCTCTTCTGACCTACAGGCATACATGAAGGTAGAACACTGTACATAATCTAAAAAAAAAAGAAATGATATCGTAATGGAGCTATCTTAGTGGGTTTTCTGCTTATAGAACAGAATACCAGAGGCTCTGAAATAGAGAAAGCAAAGTTTATTTCTCCCAGGTCCAGAGCCTGAGAAGCCCACTGTAAAGGACAGGCTCTGATGAGGGTCATCTTGATCCATTTCAAGATGGCACATGGCACCACACTGAGGGTCAGCATGCAAACTCAAACCAAACTCTTTTCTTGGAAAACCACTCATATCCGGACGTGAAGTCCAGCCCTATGACCTCATCTACCCTCAATTGCTTCCTGAATTTGTAACTTTTTATCTTGCTGTAGCAGAAGACCTGACAAAGGCAGAAGGCAAATTAAAGAAGTGTATTAATCAGGGTTCTCTGGAGGAGCCGAACTGATAGAAAGAATGTATACGCATGTACATATAACATCATGTACATATGCACATACAAACATGCACACACACACATGTTTTATTAGCATGGCTTGCAGGCTGTGGTCCAGCTAATCCAACAATGGCTGTCTCACGGCGGAAAGCCAGGGATCCAGTAGTTGCTCAGTTCACGAGGCTGGCTCTCAGCCCGTCTTCAGTGTCCACTGGAATTCTGAAGCAGTAGGTTCTGATGTCTGTGAGTCAAGAGCCGAGGAGAAGCAGGCAAATAGCCAGGGGTTCTTCCTTGTCCTTCAGGTAGGCTGCCTCGAGGAGGTGTACCCAGCTTTAGGGCTGGTCTTCTGACCTCCAATGACCTGGATCTCAGGAGGGTCTTTCTACTTCCCTCACAGGTGTGCCCAGTGACGCAGGTTTTCAATTAATTCCAGATGTAGTCAGGTGGACAACCTAGAGTAGCCACCACAGGAAGGAAGAAAGGTTTATTTGGCTCACAGTGTGAAGGGCTAAGGCTGTCATGGGTGGGGGTGGCTGCAGGAGCGTGAGGCATCCGGTGGCATTAACCCTGAAGTCAGGGAGCAGAGAGAGATGAACGCCAGTGTTCACTTCGCTTTCTCTTCTCATTTATTCATTTATTTATTTATTTATTTATTTATTTATTTATTTATTTATTTATTTATTTAATACTTGGAGGTAGGTCTCACGTAGCCTAGGCTGGCCTCAAACAGGCTAGCCAAGAATGATCTTGAATTCCTTCCTGTCCTCTGCCTCCACTTCCCAAGTGCTGGCATTTTAGACACAAGATATCATATCCAGCCCCTCCCCCATCTGGAAACAGGCTCTCAATGTGTGGCCCCTGGCTGGCCTGGAACTTGTGTAGAAGAAGATCCCTGCTTCTGCTGGGATTCAAGGTGCGCACCACCACCTCTGCTCCTTCCTCCTTTTTATTCTTTCCCGAATCCCAGCCCATAGAATAGTGCTGCTCACTCAGGGTGAGTCTTGCCATCTTGTTTAAACCTCCCCAGATTTTATCAGTAACCAATAGTTTAGCATGGAGGGATAGCCTCCCCCCACAATAAGCTCTCCCCACCCATGACTATTGACAAGCCCAGTCTTGGGCAGACCTAGATTGTTGTCGTTGTTGTTGTTGTGTGATAGAGAGAGACAGAGACAGAGTGGGGGATTCACTATGTAGCTCTATCTGGCCCAGAACTCACCCTGTAGACAAGGCCAGCCTTAACTAACAGATCTACCAGCTTCTGCCTCCTAAGTGCTGAGATTAAAGGTGTGCACCACCATGCCTAGCTTTGTTTTTGTTTTTATTTTTATATATTTATTATTATTATTTTGTTTTAGAGATAGGGTTTCTCTGTAACTTTGGAGTCTGTCCTGGAATTAGCTCTTTTAGACCAGGCTGGCCTTGAACTCACAGAGATCCGCCTGCCTCTGCCTCCTGAGTGCTGGGATTAAAGGTGTGTGCCACTACTGCCCGGTGATTTTTGTTTTTAAAGAAAGTGTCTTACTATATAGCCCAAGATGGCCTTGGACCCACTACCCTACCTCGGCTTACAGGTGTGTAGTTCCATGCTGAGCTAATCACTATAGTTCAGGGACTATGCTAAGAGGGGTGTGTGTGTGTGTGTGCACGCACACATGTGTGTGTTCATGTAGGAACTTCTTCCTCGGTCGATCTCCACCTTACTTTTATTTGAGACCGGATCTCCACACAACACAGAGCTTGCTGAGTGGGCCAGACTATCTCACCAGGAAGTCTTAAGGACCCCGGGTTCCACCGCCTCTGGGTAATGATTACAGACATGCACGGCTGCCCCAGCTTCTTCATGTGTGTGCTGGGGACCCCTGTAATCCCAGCATTGTGGAAGATAAAGGCAGGAAGGTCACTAGGACTTGCTGGCTGCCAGTCGATCTCCAAGGTCGATGAGAGACCCTGCCTCAAAAGACTAAGACGGAGAGTGAGGAGAGTGATGGAGCAGGGTACCCAACATCCCTCTGTGGCCTCTACTTGTGTGTGCATGCATGAGCACACAGATACACGCCAAAAAGAAACAAAAACCGGCTGGAGGCATCAGTGATACAATGGTTGCTTAGCATCCTCAAAGGGTTCCACTTCCAGGACCACATAAAATAGGTGTGGTGGTATACACCTGTCATCCCAGGACTGGGGAGGTAGTTAGAGTCCAGCCTAGTCTATCTGTTCTGTATAGTGGATTCTAAGCCAGCCAGAGCTAAAAAGTGAGAAGTTGCTTCAAAAAATAAAAAACACAAAACCCAAAGAGAGTCATAGGAAACTGCTTATCCACGAGATAAGCAATTGTTTTGTAGTATACTGGCAGGAGAAAGGGGGCATGCGTATGTAGGGACTCCCCCATTCAAGCCTTCTGGCTCTGCTGGTTGAAATGAAAGAGACAGTAACACAGTGCATCCTGGGAAGGCAGCTGCCAAGCCAGCCCAAAGGGCTTCCCCTCCAGCCCTGTCTCCACTCTAATGCACTGTATAAATGCCTGGCTACACCCAAGGGAGCCTTAATGGAGTCCTCAGCCCAACTGCCACTGAACTAATGGATTCCTAATGGAGGAGACAATGTCGTTACCAAATGGAGCAGGGGGTGGAAGGCAGAAAGAAAGACCTATCGGTTCTCTAGGGAACTAGCCACATTCAACCCACTCTTGGGTTTGGGTCGGGGCCAGGGTCTCAAGTTCACCAGGGAGCAGAGAATTTCCTTGGGCTTCTGATCCTCTGCTTCCACCACCCTAGGCTGGGATGACAAGGGTGCCCCCCGTATGTCTAGCACCAACCCTTGGCTCGTAAATCCCCAACTATTTCGTATTCTGGACATCGGCGTGTCTACTGAGGCCTGAGCCCATCCATCTGACTGGGTACCTCATTGCCTGGCTTTTGCTCATTTCATTGAGAGGCTTCTTAGTTACTTGTCTTCTTGCTTTGACAAAACAGCTGACAAAAGCCACGGAAGGGAAGGAGTGAGGAAGGGAGGGAGGAAGGGGGAGGAGGGAGAATTGGAGGGAGTGGGGAGGGATGGTTTGGGCTCATGACAAAGAAAAACCAGCCACAACAGAGGCAAGACAGTCCATCATGGCAAGGAAGGCATGACTGTAAGAGTGTGAGGCTGCTGGTCACACAGCCCACGGGGGGGGGGGGGGCATTTCAGATTAATCCTATAACGTGGGTTGATGGGTGTGCCAGCAACATCAGCTTTGAATTGTAATTCCACATGTGATACACTCACCAGTCCCGACTGATGGCTCCAAAGTATGGTGGAAGAGGTAATTTCTTGTTGGTGTGAGGGAGAAAACAGCCAGAGGCATCTGGAAGAGTCCAGACTGAACATGGCCATGAGAGGAAAGAGAGAGAGAGTAGAGGGGAAAGCAGGAGAGGAGAGCTGGGGGAGGGGAAGCAGACCAAGAGAGATCCAGCAGCAGAGCCAGACAGGGACCAAGAGGTCAAGAGACTACATAGCCAAAGTGGCTGAGTTTATATAGGAAAGTGAAGCCCAGCCCGGGGAAGGGAGAGGTTTAGGATGGGGGGAGGGAGTGGGAAGTGCTGGGAAGGAGCCACAGGTACTGAGGGACACTTGTCCCAGGTTTCTTTGAGAACTAATACTGATTATGACCCAAAGTAGCCATCAACTCTTCATAGGTCCTCAGTTATGGGTCGGAGGTTTTTGACCTCTTCCCTCTTTGTGATAAAATGGTCCTCCCAGGGTGCCACCAACTGCAGCCATGGTGACGTGAGCTCCTGTGTGCGTTGGTTCTGCCATTATCTAGAAAATGCTGTTTTCAATCCAGACCTTCCTGTCTCTGGCTCTTAGAATCTTTCTGCTTCCTCTCCCACAATGGTCTCTGACCTTTGGAGCAGGGTTATACTATAGAGGGTGTAACGTATTATTAAAAATTGTTGCGGATCCCCGAGTAGGTTGCTGCGGGATCCCCGGCAGCGGTGGCAGGCAGTGGGCAGGGGGTTCCGAGAGCAGCCAGTCCCAGGGATGGTGCACGAGACCATGCGGCAGGTCTCTGAAGGTGGCTGGTCCCCACCTTTGAGCCATGTGGTGGGCGGGTGAGAGACAGATGGATAGGCACACCATGCAGAGTGAGGCTGGATATTTATTAAGTGGTTATAGAAGGGAAGGGAGAAGAGGAGAAGAACAGAGAGGGAGGGAGGGAGAAATGGAGGGAGGGGGGGAGAGAGAGAGAGAGAGAGAGAGAGAGAGAGAGAGAGAGAGAGAGAGAGGAGAGAAGGGAGAGACCGAAGCTGCCTCTCTGAGAGGAAGACAGAAAAGAGAGAGAAATCAGACTGGAAGCTGAAGATCAGCCTGTCTCAGCAGACAGGGGAGGGAGTGGGCGTGGCTTGTCTCTTAGAGACAGAACAGACCATTACATTTCCATCTCTTTTTTATAATAAAAAGGTGGGAGGTTAGGCACCACAGGTTAAGGGAATTGGGGCAGCGGATTCTCAAGACTTCTTCCTGCTTATTTGTGGGTGTCGTCTTTCGGGGGAACCTGAGAAGGCTGGGTGCTGGCCACATCTTGGCATAGTTGGTCTCTTTGCTCCTGTTCTGGTGTTTGTGGTATGGAAATGTCTGGTGTCTCTTACACCTGTTTAAGGTGTTGGCAGAACAGAGGACAAAGTTAAATTAAGGGAAAAAAAATTTAGGACCAGGGAATTGAGGGGGGTATATCTGACCTGTTTAAGGTGTATCCTTCAATTCAACTCCCTGGAACTCACAAGAATTCTTTGGGTTTGTAAAAACAGAAGTTTTAGACATATACATTGTATAAACAGTAGCACATTTATGTCAGAATGACTGTGACATATTTTTGTACAATGAAAAGTATTTTTAAGACTATGAAAGGCACCATGAGAGAGAAATTTGATAACTTGCATTTGTTCTCACACCTTTATAACTTGCAGGTCTTGTATTTGTATTTTACTGAAATTTGTTTGGTGAGGTTGTCCTTTTAAACTGACAAAACCTCTCAGCTGTCAAACTTCATTAAAGATCTTTGAGAAGGATAAAATTTTACTTGAGTTACTGATTAAAGAATGACAGAGAACTTACTTGGTTGGCACCCAGAGCTATTCTTCGGGGTCCTCCACGGTCGCGGAGGGGCTCATTTGACTTTTGCTGTTTAGCGCAGGGCCTGCCAGGCTCCAGAAGATCCTGTGGGCTAAGAAATCTGTAGGAAGACAAGCCTACCTTGACCTGAGCAGCTAGGCTGTCGATTCCAGTGATTCTGTCCACGTCTGGAGATCTTCAGTTTATATGAAAGGCAGTTTTTCCCAGTGGTCAGCACTTAGCAGTTGCAGCGAATTGCCGAAGGACGTTGTTCTGTGCCCATTTGTCTTCTGTCTTCTTTGGAGGAAATAGAGTGCTGCTGCAGGAGCCAACCTGTCTCTTTTTGTTATGAAGTTTTTTTAATATTTAAATATTTAAATGCCATATTCCCCAGATCTCTGAGCAGTTGAGGGCTGTTTATCATGTAAAACTACAGTATAGAATCTGCCTGGAAGGCTGGGTCTGAGCTTGACTGTACTGACTCTTAACAGGTAAGATTTACACTCGTAAAAAGAGAGAAAGAATCCGAGCGGTGGTGGCACATGCCTTTAATCCAGGCACTCGGGAGGCAGAGGCAGGCGGATCTCTGGGAGTTCGAGGCCAGCCTGGTCTACAAGAGCTAGTTCCGGGACGGGTACCAAAGCTACAGAGAAACCCTGTCTCAAAAAACAAAAACAAAAACAAAAAAAAAAAAAACAAAAAAAAAAAAAACAAAAAAAAGAGAGAAAGAGAAAGAAGAAAAAACTGCTTGCAATAGAAGGTTAACAGCAGAACTGACAATAGTAGAGAACAGCTTAATATATTTTAAATGAGGGTTGGATTAAATATAAAGTATTTTTGTAAGAGACTTAAGAGTACATACCAGTTTGAAACATGAGACTTATTGTTTTTGTAGTCTGAAATGAGATGTAATAAGCAATAAGCATAGGTGCATTTAAGTTACCTGTATGAACACATAGAGAGTGGACAGGAACTGGGAAAAGTAGATGCTCTTGGTGGGCCCTACCAAAGGCATGCCACTGCACAAAACACACATGCAACAGAGTCAACAAGAGGAATTTAGTGAAAGAAAAAAAACATAAGTAAACCAGGGGATAAGGCAGGGTATACTTCAGTAAAGATGGGAGAGAGGGAGAGGGAGAGAGAGGGAGAGGGAGAGGGAGAGAAAGAGGGAGAGGGAGAGGGAGAGGGAGAGGGAGAGGGAAAGAGAGAAAGAGCAAAGCTGCCTCTCTGAGAGGGAGCCAGAAAAGAGAGAGAACTCAGGCTGGAAGCTGAAGATCAGCCTGTCTCAGCAGATGGGGGGGGGGGTGAGGTGTGGGCGTGGCTTGTCTCTTAAAGAGACAGAACAGACCATTACAGAGGGTGCATTCGTGACCCGTCACTTCACTGGTGTTTATTCTCTGCACTCTGACCAGCCGTGAATTTCTGCATTCACCACCTCCACTGCTGGTGGGTTCTGGAATCTGAGCTCAGGTCCTCTGGAAGAGTAGTGCATGCTCTTAACTGATGAGCCACATCTCTGGGCCCTCTGGTTTGTTTTCCAGTTATTCAAGTTTTCAAGGTGTCCTATTGTTCTGGATGGCCTCAGATTCTCCACATAGCTGAACTTTTTTGCCACTTGAGTTTGTTTTGATTATGTATATGATTGTTTTGCTTGTGTGTTCTATGCACGTTCACCACATGCATGCCTGGTACCAGCAGAGGTCATCAGATCTCCTGGAACTGGAGTTACAGATGATTGGGAGCCACCATGAGGGGACTGAGAGGGTCCTCTGCAAGAGCTGTTTGATTGAAAGTGAGACCCCAGCCCTCTAACACCCCTATATCCAAGGAGTCTGGGATGAATGATTGCAACTCCCAGCTTGCCAAGTCCTGACCCCTCCCTGGGGAGGGTCAGGACCAATCCCACAGACTATTTAGGAACATGTGGTCTCCAGGGTTTGTGTGGGCTCCCCATGTCGTGCTGTCTTGTTACCTGAGAGTGCTGCATTTATTAAACATGGACATTTTAATTTGGTTTAATTGGAGTTTTTTGCATCAGCGGAGTGGCTTTTCTTAAGATTAAACCAAACAAGAGCAAGCACTCATAATTACTAAGCCACCTCTCCAGCCCCCATGACCTTGAACTCTTGATCCTCCTGCCTCTACCTCCCTAGGTGCACCAGTCACCATATCCATTGTATCCGATTTGGGAGACAGAACGGGGCTTCCTGCATGCTGGCCAAGCACTGTACCAGTAAAGCCCATACTCAGGCATAAGTTTTGGTTTGATTTGGGTTTGGGTTTTTGACACTGGGTCTAGTGTGGTCCAGACTGGCTTTGAATTGGTAGTATAGCCTTAAACCTTTGATCCTTCTGCCTCCACCTCCCATAACTTGCTTGTTCACACACATTTATTACTTTTCCTTTCTTGTCTTTTGCTCCTAATCCTGATTTCTTCTGAATCAATTCCAGAACATATTATATGTAAATTCTTATCTCAATACCCGTTTCCCTGAAACTCAGATACGTCAGGTAAGAACTGGGATCTTGACCAGTAAGTACTCCCTTAAAGACTAGTGAGAATGGCCATTATTCACTGGTAGTAAAGGACCCTGAACAAAACACAAGCGAAAGGAAAGCTGTCGCATGATCCTGATTCAAAGAACTGAGAGTATTTTTTAAGTGTTCGCATGTTGTTTGCTGCTGGTTCATTTTTATTGCTGTGTTCGTTGTTGTGTTCACATAATTCCAGGTGGGCACGGTGGCCTGCCTAGGATTCCAGGCATAGAAAGTGAATACAGGGGCTCCCCAGAGCAAGCCCTATTGGTAAGCTCTAGGTTTGACTGCGAGACTCTGTGTTGTATGCATCTATGTGTGCAGGTATTTGTGCCCGTGTGTGCACATCTGGAGGAGAAAAATTTATCTTCCTATTTCATTCTCTAAACCACCATCATCATCATCATCTTGAGACAGGGTCTTATTTTGTAGTCCTGGAAGGTCTGGAACTCATTACATAAACCAGATTGGTCTCAAATTCAAAGAGATCTGTCTGTCTCTGTCTTCTGGGTGCCAGCATTAAAGGTGTATGCTACTATTCCTTGACAGTCAATTTTTTTAAAAATTTATATTTATTCTCTCTCTCTCTCTCTCTCTCTCTCTCTCTCTCTCTCTCTCTCTCTCTCTCTCTCCCTGTACCATGATGCACACACAGAGGTCAGAGGGCAACTTTCAATAGTTGGTTCCCTTTTTCCATCACATGGGTCCCAGGGATTGAACTCAGGTCATCAGTCTTGGTGATAAGTGTCTTTACTCACTGAGCCACCTTGCCAGTCCTAGTAAAATCAAATCTTTATTTTAAAAACCTTCAATAAAAACCATGTCCTCCTCCACCAGGACTACGAACACTATACATGAATTCATCAGGTTCCATGAGGGCAAAGGCGCCAAGAGCTGTGTTCAAGGGTCTTTCGGCTAAAAGTCCAGTAGAGTCACAGATGCTTCTGAGCTTTCAACAGAGAAATGTATCTCTGCACCCACTTGGCCTGTGGTTGGACACAGACTTTCTGACCTCGTTTTGTAGTGAATCTGTAGGAAAGAGATAAGAAGTGATTGTCAGGGGCTGGAGAGACGGCTCAGAGGTTAAGAGCATTGCCTGCTGTTCCAAAAGTCCTGAGTTCAATTCCCAGCAACCACATGGTGGCTCACAACCATCTGTAAGGAAGTCTGGTGCCCTCTTCTGACCTGCAGGTATACACACAGACAGAATATTGTATACATAATAAATAAATAAATATTTTTTTAAAAAAAGAAGTGAGGGCTGGAGAGATGGCTCAAAGGTTAAGAACACTGACTGCTCTTCCGGAGGTCCTGAGTTCAATTCCCAGCAACCACATGATGGCTCACAACCATCTGTAATGAGATCTGGTGCCTCTTCTTGCCTGCAGGCATACATGGAGGCTGAACACTGTGTGCATAATAAATAAATAAATCTTTAAAAAAAAAAAAAAAAGAAGTGATTGTCAACATCCTTGGCTTATGAAGTTATGAAAGAGGAGGGTGAGTTAGTATAACTAAGTGGTCTCCCCTGCTCAATACAACTGCGACACTCCGTTCCTGTCCCATTTTCTGCTGATTCTGCTTCTCTTTCCATTTCCCATGGAATCTACATGCTCTCAGGCCTGCAGACCCCAGGAATCATGTTTCAGAAACTCTAGTTGCCAGACAGTAATCTATAATGTGACCCTAGCTTTCCTTTAAACATAACAACTTTATTGAGACATAGTTCACATACTCTATGAAGCACACATTTGGTATGATTAGGGATGATGATAATATAGCTTAGCTGTAGAGCTCCTGCCTAAAATCCCCCAGTGAGGGGCTGGGGTGTGGCTCAGTGGTAGAGCCCCTGCCTAGAATCCCCCAGTGAGGGGCTGGGGTGTAGCTCAGTGGTAGAGTTCCTGCTTAGAATCCCCCAGTGAGGGGCTTGGGTGGAGGGTGGCTCAGTGGTAGTATATTTGCCTACCATATAGAAAGCCCTAACTTCAATTCCCAGTAAGGTAAATAAATAAATAAAGTTAAAATGTGAGTACTTGTTGGTTAATAGACTTCAGCATATTCCTAGACTAGAGAACTATAGCCCAAACAGTTTTAATCTTTCGTGTGTGTGTGTAGAAGTATGATCCAGAGCTTCATAATATGAAATAAACGCTCTACCACTGAGTTACACTACAGCCCGGCCTGATGAATTTTAGAGGGCAGAAAGGAACCCCATATGAGCATGCCACTTCATTCCTCTTTTATATGTACTTTTAAATGAAATGTTACTTATTTGTTGTGGAGGGGGAAACACATTTACTACAGTGCATATATGGACATCAGGGGACTGTTTGCAGGGAGTTGGCTTTCTCTCTCCATCACAGAGAGCTAGGAGAGCAAACTCAAATGATTAGGTTTGGTTGCCACCAATTCATGATTCCTTTTTTTTTTTTTTTAAAAAAAAAAGGTCTTACTATGTAGCCCCAAAAGGCTTCAAATTCACGATCCTTCCACCCCAGACTCCTGAGCGCTGGCACTAAAAATTACACCACCGTATTCTCCTTGTGCTTTTATACCCAGCTCTCAAAGCATGGCCTGCTCTATGGTCTGGAAGTCAGGATCTAACTCTCTCAGAGACACGTGTGTTTCTGCAGAGAGAGGGCTCTAACCTATCTTGGTGGTTAGTTTTTATTTTAAACTTAAAATCTAAACTCATCTAGGAAGGAGTCTCAATGAAATATTGTCTAGATTAAGTTGGCCTGTGGACATGTCTGGGTTGGTGCTATCTTGAGTATATCCATTGAAGTGGGAAGACTTGCCCACTGTGGGAGGCACCATTCTTTAGACAGAGGACTCTGAACTGTGTAAGAGAGGAGAAATCAAGCTGAGCTCTGTCGTGCAAGCATCTGTTCTCTGCTCTTGACTGTGAATATAATGATGACTAGCTGACTCGCTGCTGCAAGATTTCGCTACCTTGTCTTTCCAGCAGTGATGCATTGTTTCTTAGCCTGAGCTGTCAATGTTGTTCTAGCCTGGGATCATCTGAAAAACCTCAACTAAAGAATTATCTCAATAAGATCGGTCTATGGCCACATCTGTAAACAATTGTCTTCATTAATGATTGATGTGGGAGAACCCAGCCAACTATAGGTGGTGTCATTCCCTAGGCAGCAGCTTCATTAGGCAGGTGGGCCTGGACTATTATTAGAAAGCTAGCAGAGACCATGACCACAGAACAAACCCAGCAAACAGTGTTCTTTCATATTCTGCCTCAAGATCTGACTTCCCTCTGTGATGGGGTGTGATTCGAAATAAACCCTCTTCTACCCAAGTTGCTTTTTTGTTGTTGTTGTTGTTGTTGTTGTTGAGACAGTATTTCTCTGTAGCTTTGGAGCCTGTCCTGGAACTAGCCCTTGTACACCAGGCTGGCCTTGAACTCACAGAGGTCCCCCTGCTTCTGCCAAAGGCATGCACCATCACCTCCTGGTCCCAAGTTACTTTTGGTCATGGTATTTACTTTTGGTCATGGTATTTATCATAGCCACAGAAAGCCAGCTAGAACAGACTTTTACCTGGAATTTCTCCCTTAAGTTGCTTTCATCCAGCTATTTTATCCCAGACACAAGAAACAAAACTGAGATACTTGTGTCCAGGTCTCCAGCCTGGTGTCCAGCCTGTCACTGTGGACGTCCACCCAGTCCCTGCCCACTGACGGCTGATGCAACAGCGCCTAACACTCACATCACGACCTTTTGGAGACAGCTGTCTTTGACGAGCTCATAAGAGTACACCCAGTTCCACGGGAGCATCTTGTGGTTGAAATCAAGGCAGCAGGGCGTGGATGAGCCACTCCCACCTAAGCGACACAAGGAGAGATGACCTTGAGGCTGTCCTTCGCAGGAGGAGCTTCCAGGGACAAAAGGGGGAGGGGTACCAGCAACGTACCACTGGCAGCTCCAAGGTGGACACTGAGGAAGAAGGCCAGGAGAACAATGGAGCTCAAAGAGAAGGTCTTCATGGTCCATTGACCTGGGCTCTTCATAGACGTCTCCTGAGTTCCTCTTGTCTTGTCTTCTGTGAGGCTGTGTAGTACCTGAAGAACATTCCAGGGAATTTTATGATTGGAAACAGAAAGAAAGGGAGGCCAGAAGAGGCATTGGATCCCCAGTACTTAGAATTACGGATGGTTGTAAGCCACCAACGTGGCTCCTGCAACACAAATTCGGATCCTCTGAGAGAGTAAGTGCTCCTAACTGCTGACCCATCTTTCTGACCCCTCATCTTAGTTTTCTGGTTTCTTTTTTGGTTTTTTTTTGTTGTTGTTATTGTTGTTGTTTTTTGGTTTTTTGAGACAGAGTTTCTGTGTGTAAACACCCTAGATGTTCTGGAATCCACTTTGTAGACCAGGCTAGCCAAAAACTCACAGAGATCCACCTCTGCCTCCCGAGTGCTGGAAATAAAGGTGTAGGCCATTACCACCCAGTTTTTACTTTATTGTATTTTATTTTTAAAGATAAAGTCTATTTATATAGCCCAAATTTGTGATCCTCCTGCCTTAGCGTCCTGAGGGGCTTCAGGTGTTCATTACCAAATATATTTTGGGAAAGGATATTATATACCATTCAACTCTTTAAATAAATAAAGGGCTTATTTTAAACTTGTAATTATGTACATATTTGTGGAGAGGTGGTATGTGCTTGGGAGCATAGGCGCCTGTGGAGACTAGAAGAAAGTCTGGGTCTCCTGAAGTCCTGAGCCACCAAAAGTGGGTGCTGGGAACTGAACTTGGGTCCTCTGCAAGAGCAGTTCTTGCTATTAATCAGTGATGGAGGAAAGTCATTGGTTAATTAATAAAGAAACTACTTGGCCCTGGTAGGTTAGTTAGAACATAGGTGGGTGGAGTAAATAGAACAGAATGCTGGGAAGAAGGGAAGTGAGCTGAGACGCCATGCAGCTGCTCCCCAGGGCAGATGCGATGAAGCAAGCTGCTAGGTCAGACATGCTGAATCTTTCCTGGTAAGACTGGTGCTACACAGATTATTAGAGATGGGTTGATCGGGATATGAGAATTAGCCAGTAAGGGCTAGAGCTAATGGGCCAAGCAGTGTTTAAAAGAATACAGTTTGTGTGTTGTTATTTTGGGACATAAGCTAGACAGGCGGCCGGGAGCTGGGTGGCAGGAACGCAGCCCGCAGCTCCTTCAACAAATCAGTGAGCCATCTTTCCATGCCCAGATTCAACCCTTTTCAAACCAGATTCAACCCTTGTAGTAATCTGGGTGATTTTGATGACTTCCAATAACAGGGAGCTCATTAACCTGATCCATACCCAGCTCCGGATAGCTATACATGTAACCATATTTTTTTTTAAGATTTATTTATTTATTATGTATACAACATTCTCAGTATTCTGTCTGCATGTATGCCTGCAGGCCAGAAGAGGGCACCAGATCTCATTACAGATGGTTGCGAGCCACCATGTGGTTGCTGGGAATTGAACTCAGGACCTTTGGAAGAGCAGGCAGTGCTCTTAACTGCTGAGCCATCTCTCCAGCCCCCATAACCATATTCTTAAATTCTTCTAAAAACTCAGCTAGGTTCAGGCAAACCCCTCTAATCTCAGCACTCTGGAGGCAGAGGTAGGCAGATCTCAGAGTCCGAGCCCAGTCTGCTCTTTAAAAAATAATCTTCCAAAAAAAAAATAATAATAATCTTCCAGGGCTGGAGAGATGGCTCAGAGGTTAAGAGCATTGCCTGCTCTTCAGGAGGTCCTGAGTTCAATTCCCAGCAACCACATGGTGGCTCACAACCATCTGTAATGAGGTCTGGTGCCCTCTTCTGGCCTGCAGGCATACACACAGACAGAATATTGTATACATAATAAATAAATAAACCGATAGACGCCTGGCATGGTGGCACACTTCTTTAAAAAAAAAAAATAATCTTCCAGGAGCTGGAGAGATGGCTCAGTGGTTAAGAGCACTGACTGCTCTTGCAGCAGACCCAGCTTCAATTTCCAGCAACCACATGGCATCTCACAACTGTCTGTAACTCCAGTTCCAGGGGATCCGACACCCTCAAACAGATATACACACAGCCAAAATAGCAATGCACATAAAAAAATAAGACCTCTAAAAATCTGATTAATGTATAGGTTCTGTCTATGGCTGTCCTATGGTTAGTGATCATTGTGTTACTTTTATGAGTCAGAATCCCTCCAAGTAGTGGGCGAGTCCATCAAAGGGTTTCTGCAGGAATCTATCTTCTCAGCCCTGTGCACAATGCTATGACCAGGGCTTTGAGGCTGTCCTTATCTCTTTCATTATTCTAAGTTTTGGTCCAGGAGATCCAGCCCCAAGCCTGAGCATATCCATCGCGTCAGCTCCCTGGGTCCTGTTCCATTCCCAGTTGCCCCTCCCCTACGGTTAAATTCCCTGCTCCATACCCTCCAGGTTGCTGGCTGGGATCTGGCTACATTTATATGGATGTCCCGGAGCCCTCCATCTGGGATGTTCCCGAAGGTCTGGTCAGCCATTTGAACTTCTGCTGCCATGGATACCCTTCTAAAATTCTTCTGTTGTCATGGTCACAGGGATGGAACAGACTGGCTCACTTGTCCAGGCTTCCTTCCTTATGTCCCTTGGATCATAGACTGGTGTGTTTCCATCCCCCAAATTCAAATATTGAAGCAATAACCCCTCAGTGTATCTATGTTTGGAAATAAGAACTTTAAGACAGGGAGGGGCTCACTATATAGCCCTGTCTAGCCTAGAACTTACTACATAGACCGAGTTGGCATCAAACTCACAGAGATCTATCCACCTCCTCTGCCTCCCGAGTACTGGGATTAAAGGTGTGCCCCACCATGCCTGGCTACTTTTATTTTTATTATTTTAAATTATGTGTATGTGTACATCTTTGTGTGTGTGCATATGAGTGTAGTTGCCTGTTATGGCCAGAAGAGAGAGTCAGGTCCTCCGGAGCTGGAGTTATGGAAAGTTGTAAGATGGGTTCTGGGAGCTGAACTTGGGTCTTCTGGAAGAACAATAGGTTCTTTTTTTTTTTTTTGCTTTTTCGAGACAGGGTTTCTCTGTGGTTTTGGAGCCTGTCCTGGAACTAGCTCTTGTAGACCAGGCTGGTCTCGAACTCACAGAGATCCACCTGCCTCTGCCTCCCGAGTGCTGGGATTAAAGGCGTGCGCCACCACCGCCGGGCTGAACAATAGGTTCTTGACCATATCTTGGAATATCAAGGAGAGGAAATGGATCCCCACTGTGATCTGGAAGGCTCCACTCTCCATTAACCCTCTTCCTCCAGTTAGGCTTTCCCTCCCTTCCAAAGGCTTCTCAGATCTCCCCAAACCACCATCAGCCAGATACTCTATATTCAAACACTTGCGCCTGGGTGGGGAGGGTGCGGGGAAGGGGGAGAACATCTTATTTCCAAAGCACAGCAGAGGAAAAGGCAGGTCAGTTCACAGGCTGGCTTTCTGAGTAGGTTTCCCCCAGGCTGTGTCCACGATGGCTCTGTGGCTGAGTGAGGACACTGGAGCAATGGACAAATCACAGCTGAGTAAATAAGGCGAGCCACAGTGGAAGACCAGAAAACCATGTCCAAACCTTCAGGAGCCCAAAAGGGGAAACACAAGTCCAGAGATTACAACGCCCACAGCATAAAAGGACACTGCCAGTTGCCTAGGAGACATGCAACTGTTTTCATTAGATCACTCCTGTTCTGAGACACAATTTCCCAGGCAAATATGGCAGCCTGGCAATTCCCATGGCTTCCTGAGTATGTGAGTGTGTTCCACTGGCCTTGAAATTACTTAGGAGTTAGGACTGAGGATGCGGTTCGGTTGGTAAAGTGTTTGCCTAGCGTCTTAGTGAGGGTTTCTATTGCTGTGGTGAAACACTGTAGCCAAAAGCAAGCTGGGGAGGAAAGGGTATTTGGCTTACACTTCCATATTCGTCATCAAAGGAAGAAAGGGCCGGAACCTGGAGGCAGGAGCTGATGCAGAGGTCACGGAGAGTGCTGCTTACTGGCTTGCTCACTGTGACTCACTCAGACTGCTTTCTTTCTTTAAAAAAAAAAAAAATGATTATTAGCTGGGCATGGTAGCACATGCCTTTAATCCCAGAACTTGGGAAGCAGAGGCAGGTGGTTCTCTCAAGGCCACCCTGGTCTACACAGTGAGTTCCAGGACAACCAGGACTGTTACACAGAGAAACTTATCTCAGGGAAAAAATTACTTATTTTTTTCTGTAAATTGTTTTGTCTGCATGTATGTCTGTGAGAGGGTGTTGGGTCCCTAGAAACTGGAGTTATAGACAGTTGTGAGCAGCCATGTGTATTCTGGGAATTGAACCTGGGTCCTTTGCAAGAGTACAGGAGTAACCAGTGCTCTTAACCACTGAACCATCTCTCCAGCCCTCCTCAGCCTGCTTTCTTATAAAACCTAGGACTACCAGCCCAGGAATGACCCCACCCACAGTGGAATATGACAACCCTAATTTTACTTATTTATTTTTTAGCATTTATTACTTATTTTGTTTACCTGTATGTGTGTCTGCATATGTGTGTGCACCCATTTGTGTGAGTGTGTATGTGTGTCTGCATATGTGTGTGCACCCATTTGTGTGAGTGTGTATGTGTGTCTGCATATGTGTGTGCACCCATTTGTGTGAGTGTGTATGTGTGTCTGCATATGTGTGTGCACCCATTTGTGTGAGTGTGTATGTGTGTCTGCATGTGTGTGCACCCATTTGTGTGAGTGTGTATGTGTGTCTGCATATGTGTGTGTACCCATTTGTGTGAGTGTGTATGTGTGTCTGCTTATGTGTGTGCACCCATTTGTGTGAGTACACACAGAGGCCAGCAGGAGGCAACTGATGCCCTGGAGCTGGAGGTGAAGACAGAGCCACCTGAGGTGGATGCTGGGAACTGAACTCAGGTCCTCTGCAAGAGTGCCATGAGCTCTTAATCACTGAGCCATCATCTCTCCAGTCCCACCTCATTTTATTTTTTAAATTAATTTTTAATATATATTTTATTGATATTTATTGAGCTCTACATTTTTCTCTGCTTCCCTCCCAGCCTCTCCCCTCCCCATTTCAATCCTCCCACAAGGTCCCCATGCTCCCAATTTACTCAGGAGATCTTGTCTTTTTCTACTTTCTACTTCTCATGTAGATTAGATCTATGTGAGTCTCTCTCAGTGTCCTCATTGTTCTCTAAATTCTCTGGGATTGTGTCAGGAGCCATTTCAGGCTTCTCCTTTCTCATGTCTCTCAGGGCCTTGAGGTGGAAATCTTGAGACAGAAAAACTTAAAGTTAACTGAGACACTGTATACTGACCTTAGAGATTGAAGCTCCAGAGGGCTCCTCGGAGTGTCTTCTTTGTTTGCTGCTTATCACTAACAGCAGGTGCGCTAGCCACTGCCCTTGCAACTGCCCCAGCTTAGCTGCCTAGCTACCGAGCCACTCCTTTCCTTCCCCCCTTCCCCCTTCCTCAGTTCCCCCCTGCCCGAGCTCCTCACTGAGGAGTATATAAGACATCAAACTTGCTTCAGTAAACGGGATACCTTGACAAGGAATACTGCTTGGCGTCCGTTTCTCCCCCCCTCCATGTCTTTCAGATAGTGCCTCTTCAAGACCCTGGAATAACTTAGGACCTGCTGGGCGGGTCGGGATTGTGGTTTGTAGGCTGGCTTTCTTTGCTTTATGTTTAAAAACCACCTATGAGTGAGTACATGTGATAATTATCTTTCTGGGTCTGGGTTACCTCACTCAAAATAATGTTTTCTAGTTCCATCCATTTTCCTGACAAATTCACGCTGTCGTTATTTTTGTCTGCTGTGTAGTACTCCATTGTGTAAATGTACCACATTTTCCTTATCCATTCTTTGATCGAGGGGCATTTAGGTTGATTCCAGGTTCTAGTTATGACAAACAAAGCTGTTATGAACATTGTTGAGCACATGTCTTTGTGGCATGATTGAGCATCCTTTGGATATATACCCAAAAGTAGTATTACTGGGTCTTGAGGAAGGTTGTTTACTAATTTTCTGAGAAATCGCCACACTGACATCCAAAGTGGTTGTATCAGCTTGCATTCCCACCAGCAATGCAGGAGTGTTCCCTTTTCCCCACAACCTCTCCAGCATAAGTTGTCATCAGTGTTTTTGATCTTGGCCGTTCTTACAGGTGTAAGATGGAATCTCAGAGTTGTTTTGATTTGCATTTCTCTGATGACTAAGGATGTTGAACATTTTCTTAAGTGTCTTTCAGCCATTTTAGATTCCTCTGTTGAGAGTTCTCTGTTTAGGTCTGTACTCCATTTTTTTTTATTGGATTATGTGTTCTTTTGGTGACCAATTTCTTGAGTTCTTTGTATATTTTGGAGACCAGACCTCTGTCTGATGTGGGGTTAGTGAAGATCTTTTCCCATTCTGTAGGCTGTTGTTTTGTCTTGTTGACTGTGTCCTTTGCTTTACAGAAGCTTTTCAGTTTCAGGAGGTCCCATTTATTAATTGTTTCTCTCAGTGTCTGTGCTGCTGGTGTTCTATTTAGGAAGTGGTTCCCTGTGCCAATGCATTCAAGTGTACTTCCCACTTTCTCTTCTATAAGGTTCAGTGTGGCTGGCTTTGTGTTGAGGTCTTTGATCTATTTGGACTTGAGTTTTGTGCATGGTGATAGCTATGGGTCTATTTTCATTCTTCTACATGTTGATATTCAGTTATGTTAGCACCACTTGTTAAATATGCTTTCTTTTTTCCATTTGATATTTTTGCTTCTTTATCAAATATCAGGTATTCGAAGATGTGTGGATTGATATCTGGGTCTTTTTTTGGTTCCATTGGTCCTCCTGTCTGTTCTTATGCCAGTACCAGGCTGTTTTCAGTACTGTAGCTCTGTAGTAGAGTTTGAAGTCAGGGATTGTGATGCCTCCAGAAGTTATTTTATTGTCCAGGATTGTTTTGGCTATCCTGGGTTTTTTGCTTTTCCAGATGAAGTTGAGTACTGTTCTTTCAAGGTCTTTGAAGAATTTTGCTGGGATTTTGATAGGCACTAATTTTATTTGTAATTGGCGTTCAAAATGCTGGGTTTCTTATGACATTTTCATACATGAATGTCAGAGACCTTACTCACATTCACCCCGATACCCTTTCTTACCTCATCCTGATCCCCTTCCCCGCCTTAAATAGCCCTAAATATTTCCATGACATACGTGTATGTACTTCCATGACATGTATGTGCTGGCTGGTTTTGTGTGTCAGATTTACACAAGCTAGAGTCACCAGAGGAAGGAACCACATTGTGGAAATGCCTCCATGAAATCCAGCTGTAAGGCGCTTTCTCATTTAGTGATCAATGGGGGAGGGCCCAGGTGGGGCCATCCCTGGGCTACTGGTCCTGGCTTCTATAAGAAAGCAGGCTGAGTAAGCCATGGGAAACAAGCCAGTAAGCAGCCCCCCTCCTCCATGGCCTCTGCCTCCGGGATCCTGCCCTGTCTGAGTTCCTGTCCTGACTTCCTTCAGGGATGAGCAGCAGTGCTGAAGTGTGAGCCTAATAAGCCCTTTCCTCCCCCCTCACTTTTTGCTCATGGTGTTTTGTTGCAGCAATAGAAACCCTAACTAAAACATACGCATATGGATGTTTAAAAATAGGTTTCTTTGAATAAAAGAAAACATGTAAACTTTTCATCTGAGTCCCCCTGGTTTTGTTTTTCATGATCTTCAATTCCAACCATGTACTGGCTAGTTTTATGTCAACTTGACAGAGCTAAAGTCATCAGAGAGGAAAGAGCCTCAGCTGAGAAAATGCCTCCATGTGATACAGACATAGGACATTTCCTTCCTTCCTTCCTTCCTTCCTTCCTTCCTTCCTTCCTTCCTTCCTTCCTTCCTTCCTTCCTTCCTTCCTTCCTCCCTGCCTCTGTCCCTCTCTTCCTCATTCCCTCCCTCCCTCCCTTCCATTTTTTTTCTTTTTTTTAAATTTTTTTTTTAAAGACCGTGTCTCTTTGTGTAGTCCTAGCTGTCCTGGAACTCACTCTAGACCAGGTTGGCCTTGAATTTAGAGCTAACCCTGCCTCTGCCTCCCGAGTGCTGGGATTAAAGGCATGCACAATCACTGCTGGCCTGTAAGGCATTTTCTTAATCAATGGGGAGGGCCCAGTCCATGGTGGGTTGTGCCGTCCCTGAGCTGGTGGTCTTGAGTTCTTCTATAAGTAAGAAGGCTGAGCAAGCCATGACGAGCAAGCCAGTAAATAGCACCCCTCCACGGCCTCTGTATCAGCTCCCGCTTCCAGGTTCCTGCCTTGAGTACCTGCCCTGACTTCCTTTGATGATGAAGCTTAAGCCTAGCAGACCCTTTTCCTCCCCAATGGTCTTTGGTTATGGTGTTTCATCCCAGCAATAGTCACCCTAACTAAGATAATTCATTTTTCCCAAAATGACATCATTTCATTCTTTATAGTTGAGGGGCTAGCGAGATGGCTCAGAAAGTAAAGGGACTTGCTGTCAGGCCTGACGACCTGAGTTTGATCCCTGAGACCTACACATTAGGAGAGAACCAACTTCTGCAAGCTGTCTTCTGACCTCCACATGTCAGTCAAGCTGAACGAAACCCTCTCTATATAAATGTATATTTAAGTGATTTTTAAAGTTTTATTTTACTACTTTATGTGCATGGGTGTTTGGCTGCATATATGTCTGTGTACCACGTGTGTGCCTGTGGAAGCCAGAAGAGGACATCAGATAGCCCGGAACTGGGAGGACAGAAGGCTGAGGGCTGCCTGGCGTGGGCACTGGGAACAGAGCTCGGGTCCTCTGGAAGAGCAGGAAGAGCTGCCGACCTCTGAGCCAGCCCTCCAGCCCTGCGTTGTTTGCCTAATGCGAGAGCCGTTCTGATAAGAGCAAGTTGGAAACCCAAGGCTCTGACTTTCAGTTCCCTGGATATTGAGAACATTTCGTGTTTTCTGGC
This sequence comes from Chionomys nivalis, assembly GCF_950005125.1. Classification (NCBI taxonomy): domain Eukaryota; kingdom Metazoa; phylum Chordata; class Mammalia; order Rodentia; family Cricetidae; genus Chionomys; species Chionomys nivalis. The sequence continues at coordinate 98,541,161 of NC_080088.1, read as the reverse complement.
CACTTCTCCTTTTTAGAGTTGCCTTTTCAATTTATTTGCTTGGAACTTCCGTTTTTCTTATTGACGATTGGAAAAATCACTTTTCCCGGTTACGCAGCTGATCAGGGGCAGGTATAGAAATTGTAGCTAACTTCAGGAAGGGGTGGGAGGCTCAGTCTCTTCCTAGGAAATTGAGCTCTGCCTTCAGCTGCATTGTCTTCTTTTGGTCTTTGCTTTTGCTTTCATATTTATTTATTGTATCTATGTGTATGCACATGTGTGAGCATGTGTGCATGTGTGTGAGCATGTGTGTGCATGTGTGTGAGCATGTGTATGCACAAGAGCACATTCGTGTGGAGGTTAGACAGCATTTAGTGTCTTCCTCTGTCACTCTCCACCCATGTGTGTATGTGAGTGTGTGTGTGCATTCTACCCATGTGTGTATGTGAGTGTGTGTGAGTGTGTGTTGCACTCCACCCATGTGTGTGTGTACTCCACCCATGTGTGTATGTGAGTGTGTGTTGCACTCCACCCATGTGTGTATGTGAGTGTGTGTGTGTGTTGTACGCCACCCATGTGTATGTGGGTGTGTATGTGAGTGTGTGTGAGTGTGCGTTGCATGCCGTGAGCATGTGGGTGCATACACATGGACATGAAGTTGCAGAGACTGGAGGAAGACATCAATGAGTTCCTCTCTTTTCTCCATCTTATTCCCTTGAGAAAAGGTCTTTCACTGAACCAAAGCTCACCCTTTCATCGGTCCTAGCTAGCTGGTCCGTCCGCTCCATGGTCAGCCTGCATCATGTCCGCCAGAGGCTACAGGAGCTCCCACCACACTTGGTTTTTATGTGGAGGCTAGAATTTGTATGTGGAATTTAGTCTCAGGCCCTGTCTTAGTCAGGGTTTCTATTGCCGTCTAGAGACACCATGACCAGGGCAACTCTTACGAAGGAAAACGTTTAATTAGGGCTGGCGTACAGCTCAGAGGTTTAGTCCATTTCAGCATGGCAGAAAGCAAGGCAGCACACAGGCAGACATGGTGCTGGAGAGGTGGCTGGGAGTTCTACCTCTGAATCTGCAGGCAGCATGGTCTGGCTTGAGCTTCTGAAACCTCAAAGCCCATCACTAGGGACACATTTCTCCAGCAAGGTCACACCTCCTAGTAGTCCCACTCCCTGTGAACCTGTGGGGGCCACTTTCATTCAAACCCCCACAGGTCCTCACGCTTATTCAGCAAACTCTCTGACCACTGGGAGAACCAGTGTTAACGGCAGAGCAACATCTCGTCCCTCAGAGCAAGCTGTGCCACCAAGTGGAGCATATTGAAATTGTATGTTCACGAAGGAATTAAACTAGCGAGGCTGAACCCTCATCCTGGCCTTTAGATACCTTTTTTTTTTTTTTAGATTTTGTAGATACTTTTTAAAATTAAAAATCTCTCTGTATCTATCATACACATATACAGAGGCAGGCAGATCTCTGAGTTTGAGGCCGGCCTGGTCTACAGAATGAGTTCCAGAACAGCCAGGGCTACACAGGGAAACCCTGTCTCAAAACAAACAAACAAACAAACAAAAAACCTGGTGGCATGGCTTGCTCCTTGCTGCTCTGAGGGACGAGAAGTTGCTGTGCTGTTAACACTGAACATTCTGGGGAAGGGAAGAGAGTTTGGGCACCGACGGAGGAGAGCGACCACAAGGTTTTGTGTGTGATTTTATAATGTATGTGTGTGTATGCTGGTCTGGAACTCATGATCCTCCTGCCTCAGCCTCCTGAGTGCTTGCCTTATAGATGTGTCCATTATGCTCAGCTGTTTGCCTTCCCCTTTCCCTCCCCTCCCTTCTCTTCCCTTCCATTTCCTTCCTTCCTTCCTTCCTTGCTTCCTTCCTTGCTTGCTTGCTTGCTTCCTTCCTTCCTTCCTTCCTCCTTCCCTCCCTGCCCCTTCCTCCTTCCTTCCTCTCTCCCTGACAAAGTCCCGTGTAGCCCAGACTGGCCTCAAATTCACTATGTAGCTAAGGATATTCTTGAACTTCTTTTTGGAGGGAGGAGGTTTGGAGGAAGGTCTCTCTATATAGCCCTAGCTGTCCTGGAACTCACTGTGTAGATCAGGTTGGCCTCGAATTCAGAGATCCTCCTGCCTCTGCCTCCCGAATTCAGGGATTAAAGATTTAAGCCACCTTGCCTGGCTAACCTTGAACTTCTGCTCTTCTTGCCTGGGAGCTAGGATTACAGGCATTGCATCATCATGCCTAGGTTTGCAGTGCTGTGGTTGAAACCCAATGTGCTTTGTATTCTAGGTGAGCACCCCACCAACTGAGTGACATTCCCAGCCCCCCTCCATCCCCTTTATAAAAGCTGACAGGTTTAAAAGTTTCAGTTGAGTTTTTATTTGTTCATAGTTCTGAAGGTGGGACCAGTCTGGAGTATCCCCAAGCTGCTTGACAGAGCTTCACCCACAGGCGGACAGACAGACAGCCCCCAAGCCCCACCCCAAGACCAGGACCCCATCGAAGCCAGCTGCAAACAAGGTACAGCTGCAGGTACTCTGGTTTTATGCACCGGGCTCTGATGAAGCCTTGGAGCCACGCGAGAGGAAAATGCAGAATGAATATGAATGCCGTTCTTCTGAAACCTTCTCGTTCAGCACAGGAAACACCAGAACTCTGGCATGCTCGGAACTCCCTCAGTTTCTCACAGAAAAAAAAATAAAAAAATAAAAATAAACACATTCCCCCAAAGAAACGCTGAGAGTGGGAGAATGAACTCAGGCCTTGTCCCAGCTGGTGTGCCAAGCCCAAAGCAGCTTGCCAAGGAGTCAAGACCGATGTCCAAGTTCAGGGGCAGAGGAGAAGCAGCTAAACCTCTGTGCTGTTGCCACGGAGACTCTGGATGGAAAACCTGGTGCCCAGGGCTTTGACACGCGAAGAGGGTGGCCTTTTCTTGGCATCCAGGTTCTTTATGTACCTCTGGACCCACGGCAACTTGGGGTCACCACAGAACTTTTGCCCTTTCTTGGTGATGAAGCTGTGGGAAGGAAGAGCAAGGGATTAGCTGGAGGTCCCTTTGTGAGGAAGCGAGTGTGGGATACCAGGGGTCTCAGCTGCTCACCCTTGGTGCTAGGACGTCGCTGGTGAGTTCTCTTTCTGTACATCCTGGGTTTTTACCACTGGGGGACAGGAGGGCCATGGAGTATGGGGTGCCGTGCTCATTCTATGGCCTCCTTGTAAGACAGAGGAGGCCTTGCTTTTGAATTATAATGCTGGATGTGATAGAAGATACAGTATCTAGAGCAGAGAAACTGAGCTGAGAAGACAGCTCAGTTGGTCAAAAGTCTGCCTTGCAACTGTGAGGATCCAAGTTCAAGCCTCGGAACCCACTTTTAGAAAAATCTAGGCATGGTGGTGAGTGCTTGTGATGCCGGCACATGTACATGCACACACACGTGTTTGTCTACACATATACCTACTTCTAAAGGCGAATGTTACCAGTTCACACTATGCTTGGAAACATGGCTACTGGGCATGCTATAACTGAGAGGGGAGCCTGGGATGTCGCCTTCCATGCCTGCTCTCAGAACCAATCTGATGCCAGCTGGAGAATATATTAACATGTTATTTCCCACTGTGCACCATTGCTTGAGACATGAGTTCATGCTTATTAACCCAGGTAAAGGGGTGGCTCTGGCCTGGCAGTGATGGCACACGCCTTTAATCCCAGCGGATCTCTGTGAGTAGAGGCCATCCTGGTCTACAGTGAGAATTCCAGGACAGGATCCAAACTACAGAGAAACCCTGTCTCGAAACACCCCTCCCAAAAACAGAGGTGGCTCTGAAGCTATTGGGAATCTAGAGGTCTCGTTGGTGATGTGACCTTGAGCCTCGACTGCTTTCAGTAAAAGAAAAAAGTCTTATGTTTTCTATAAGACTGTTTTTGTTTTCACCATTCTGGGAATGAAACCCAGGGCTTTGTGCATGCTAGGAAAGTACTGACCACTGAGCCACACCCCAGCCCCTCACTGGGGGATTCTAGGCAGGTGCTCTACCATTGAGCCACACCCAGCCCCTCACTGGGGGATTCTAGGCAGGTGCTCTACCACTGAGCCACACCCCAACCCCTCACTGGGGGATTCTAGGCAGGTGCTCTACCACTGAGTCACACTTTAGCCCCTCACTGGGGGATTCTTGGCAGGCTTTCTAGTATTGCCTCATGAAACTGTTAAGATTAGTTAGGATAGGGCTGGAGAGATGGCTCAGTGGCTGTTCTTCCAGAGGATCTGGGTTCAATTCCCAGCACCCACATACTGTCTGTAACTCCATTTCCAGGGGATCTTATATGACCACTTTGCACCAATGCACATAAAATAAAGTTAAATAAATTATTTTAAAAATATTAGTTAGGATAATGCTGTATCATGTATTTCCCTCCATGCTCAATGCCTTGCCTGCCTTTTGGTACTTCATGGATGTTCCAGCCTTCTGAGTGCTGGAATTACCGGCATCTAGAATCATGTCCTGGTTGTTATGTGATGCTGAGGATTGAACACAGGGCTTTGTGGGTTCTAGACAGGCACTCTACCAACTAACTTACCCCACCCCTATTTTCCTCCCAGTTTTATGGGTGAAGAAGCTGAAATTCAGAGAGGTCTAGAGCCTTCTTCAAAGATGCCCAGTTCTGAACTCCCTCAGAGACCCTGGAGGTGCCTGGGTTAGATACTCACATCACCCCTGCCTTGGGGCAGACGCTGCCATTGGCCAACTGGTAGCTAACCACTCGGTGTCGTGGAATTTTCTTGGAAACAAAGGACATGCAGCAAGAAGAGGGGATGGTCGCAGAGTCTAAAAGGAGGGAGAGAGGTTTGTGTCAGCTTGCAAGTCTGCCATATGCTCTTTCTTAGCTGAAGACACAGAACAGGTCATACTCCAGGCCACTTAGTGCCTCCCCCAGTCCCAGGCTGCTCGGGTTCCTCACCCTCCTTTGTGCTAACACCCTTAGGAGCTTTTGCCACCAGCATCCCCAGGCTGGGCCCAGAAGTCTCACCTGTAGGGAAGATGTAGCCCATGCAAGCTACCAGGAGAAGAAGGCTGGCGATGACGGTGGCGGAGCCTGCCATGTCCTGGAGATCAGAGGCTCAGCTCAGAGGTCAAAGCTGGGGTGCAGGAAAGAGGGCCTTCAAGATCTGAGGACACCCCAACTTCCCTCCCCTGGCCTTTATATGGAGATGCACACACTGGGGTCCCTCCCTCCCTCTCCCCCACGGGCTTCCTCGAAAATCATGAGCATTCTATGGTCTTAAAAAAAAAAGGGGGAAGTTTTGCCAATTTCTTCTTTAGCTGAGTCAGAGATGTTTTGGGATTCTAGTAAGAAAGAGTTGGGGAGGGCTGTCCTTGGGGCAAGGCCGAGGGCAGATGTTTCAGATGGCTCGGTTCTGCTGCTTAGCATGTGGATCCTGAGGAAGTTACTTGGTTCTCTGAGCCTCCGTTTTTGTAGGTGCAGAATGGGGAGAGTTACTGCTCTGTGCCTGCCTTCTGCCCAGCCATCTATCGATCTACCTGTCCATCCATCTGTCCATCTAAAGGAAGCTTAGAGGAGCAAAAGCAGGCTTACTGAGATGGTGGTTTGTTTCCAGAAGGCACGGGGAGTAGAAGTGGTGGGAAAACACAGGGGTGGGTATCTAAAAAGGACCCACAGGGGCAAGAGGAGGACCCCGAGACCCTATAAAATTCCCAAGCCAGCATCCACTTAAGGATTTTGAATCTTAAGACCCCTCATATATAAAGGGATAAAGTGGTTACTTTTTTCCCCTCTGTGGTTTGGTGTTTCTGTCTTTTCCCAGAAGTTCAATCTTTGTCCATGTGGGTAAACAAAGTTGGCAATCCGGTAGATAACTACCAGTACCCTCATTACACATCCATTGTCATCCATACACGCATTTATCCACCCATCCACCCACCCACTAACCCATCCATCCATCCATCCATCCATCCATCCATCCATCCATCCATCCACTGTTCCATCAATCCATCCACCTATCCGCCCACGCATTCATTCACCTATTCATTTATTCATCCATCAAACTTTATTATTTTTCAAGACAGGGTTTCTCTATACATCACACTTTTATTAAACATGCCATGTGGTGAATGAGTCTATAGAGATAAATGCTTCCTTTCTATAGGGGCGGTCCATGCAGGTAGTAAACAGGGAAGCAAACTGAACAAGGAGATGAGAACGACCTCATCAACCTGGATCAGACTTTGGGGGCTCTAATGCCAGGTGATTCATTGTCAGCAAATTTAAAACCCAGTACAGTTCGGGGAAAGGTTTCCAGGCAACCATCATTACAATTCCAGGTGCACAAGGCATCTTCAGGTGTGACTACATGGAGACTCTTTTTTTTTTTTTTTTTTTTTTTTTTTTACAGGGTTTCTCTGTAGCTTTGGTGCCCGTCCCGGAACTAGCTCTGGTAGACCAGGCTGGCCTCGAACTCCCAGAGATCCGCCTGCCTCTGCCTCTAGAGTGCTGGGATTAAAGGCGTGTGCCACCACCGCCCGGCTATGGAGACTCTTTTTACACAGTACATGTGTCCGTGAGGGCAGGTTCTGTAGCTAAAAGTCCTAGAACCTAGTGGGGTCTCTGACTGATAGTACAGAGGTCAGCAGGCCATAAACTACTTGTGACATCTCCCCTGAGGATGGGTAACAGTCTAGAGAGGGAAGTCTGGGATGATCATTCTGGGGTGTTGGGTGAGGTCTGCCTTCACAGACAGCAGAAAGGTCAGCAGGTCGTTAACACAACCCACTCCCGGCTTTCTGGATGGAATGCAGGTATTTGGTTTATAAAAACCAACTCCAATGAGGAGACACCCCTGCGTGGTTAACATTCCTGGTTCTCTTCATGCTTCTCTGTGAGTATAAGGACCTCTGTGCCCCCAAATCTATGCCCATCAAGTCCCCAGTCCTGTGCCCAGCATTTTTAGAAACACTCATCACGCACTTGGGGTACATATGTGTGTGGTATGTGGTGTGGGGGGAGCAGTGAGAATTCTCACCCGGCACCCCCATGAGAGAAGTCACAGAAACACCCGGCATGCATTCAGGGGTTGTGAGTGTATTGTATGTAGGTACCCAGGGATGCCACAAGGTGGCATCAGAACCCCTAGAGTTCTAACTGGCTGTGGAGTCATCAAAGGCAGTGAAAACTAAACTCAGGTTCTCTGGAAGAACCCAAGCCCTGTTATCTGCTGAGCCATTTCTCCAGCATACGCTTTAAAAAGTTATAATTACATTTAGTTAGTAATTTAGCATGTGTGTGTGTATGTGTGTGTGTGTGCGCGCGCACACGCGTGGTCGTTAAATGTTTATTTTCCTTCTTATTTTGGATAGGAGAAAAAGATTTCTTGAGTTCCCTACAAGAGATAAGTGGGCAGGGCAGCAAGTAGAGTGCCTACAACCTATTACGATACCTTCTGTCTATGTATGCCTTATGAGGTTTGTGTGTACGGTGTATGTACTGTTGGAAACAGGCAACAGCACGCTGCTGCCCTAAGTGCTACTGTTCTGACTTCAGGCTCTATTTACCTGTAGGGTGAAGCACAGTTCCGGTTCCCAAGCCCTAGGGAAACTGAGAACTTTCCAATAGCTGACCCACCTCCTCCCTAAACCATAGAAATAGTCATTGTGCTTTTTTAGGTCCCTAGAAACACTATGGCTGTTCCTAACAACAGAAAGAACAAATAAATCGGGTTGGTTGGGCTGAAACGCTGACACCGGTTGTCGGACTGAAACGCTTGTACTGTGCGTCGGTTGACAGTCACGGAACAGGTAAAGAAAGCCCCTAATCTTTGATTTCGGATTGGGAGCAGTTGCAACCGTAACTTGGCAACAACTGTTTGTGACTTTCGTGCTTAAATACCTTGCTTCAGCTGGCACTCAGGGTTGCGGTCAGCTCCTGAGTCTGTTCTGCGGCCCTGATTGATCGGCCCCCTCCACTTTCCCCCTTCTTTTGTGCTGCCCTGGGGTTAAATCTTGCCTTGTGGTAACTTCGTGTGTCTGTTTGGGTTGATCTGGAGCCTCGCGCAATAACAGTACACGAACACGTGAGTGCAACCGGGTGCACGCGCACAAGAGTGGAAGCCACAAGAGGTTTATGTCGGGAATTTTCCCTTCTCTCCACATTTATCTATGTAGATTTTATTTTTATTTTAAATTGTGTGGGTGTGCGGCTGTGCATGCAAGTGCAGACGCCGCTAGAGACCAGAAGAGTTCGTCAGATCACCTGGAAGCCGGTTTATAGGCAGCTGAAAGCAGCCAGGCTTGGAGGCTGGGAACTGAACTTCTGCGAGAGCAGAAGGCGCGCTTCCTCACAGAGCCATCACTGCGGCCTCAGTCCGCCTCAGCTTCCGAGACAGGATTTCTCACAGACCCTGGAGGTCTCTGATTTGTCTAGACTGATTGGCCAGCGAACTTCCGGGATCCCCCTCACCCTCTGCTCCAGCACTGGGGTTACACGCTCCCATTGCTAAAGCCCAACTTAAAAAAAAAAAAAAATCGATCGAGTGATTGATTTATGCGATTGTTGGGGGTAGGGAACCTGTGTGCTGTGACACACATGTGGAGGTCAGAGGATAATTTCGTGGGACCGGTTCTCTCTTTCTGCCTTTGCCTAGGTTCTGGGGATCTGAACTCACGTCGTCAAGTTTGTACAGCAAATGCTTTAGCCACAGAGTCAGCTCCCAGCCCCTCCCCCCATTGCTGTATTTTCTAGCGCCAACCCCAGCCTTTGCTGCTTAGCAGTTCTGCGGGGCAAGCCCAAGCACGTGGCAGGAAGAGGAAGTGGAAATTCGCGCTCTCTGGGGAGAGAAGTGCATGGGCAGGGATGCTCAGGGCCCAGTGTTGTAACTCGAGTGGGTTGGCAAAGGTCATCAGTGGGAGGCCTTGAAGTGGTTGGTGCCCCCAGATTACTAACACCCCCTAGGGGGTTTTCCAAGGCCTTAAAATACCACCCACTCTGTCTTCATAGTCTGTCTAGCGGAGTGGGTGGGGTTCCCAAACCTGGTTGTTGTTTTTGCATATGTATGTGAGTATCTGTGGTGTATGCATACATGCATGTGTTTGTCCCGTGTGTGTATGTGTGTGTACATGTAGCATGTGTGCCTATGGAGGCCCGAGGTTGACAGTAAGTGCCTTTCTCAACCACACTCCACCTTTTATCTAGGGTTCTTCACTGTGCCCAGAACTCACTGACTCAGCATCTTGCCTCAGGGATCCCCTGTCTTCACTTCCTTAGTGCTGGCACAGATGGGCCAGTACCCCCACACAGCAAACACATGGGTGCTGGAGATTTGAACTCAGGCCCTCGGGCTTGCACATGCATTCCTGGTTCCTACAAGCGCAGTTTCCAAGAGGAAAGTGGAAATCTCTGAAGGGAAACAAATAAGATGCTATCATTGGGTCACTAATCCTGGCTCTCCAAACGGGAACCCGTATCCTTTCTCTTGAAGGGCTGGCATTGACTGGCAGAGGAGGAAGGTTGAAAGCAAGACTTAGAAGTGGGACCTGGTGGGTGGCACGTGCCTGTCTTCCTAGCCTTGGGAAGCTGAAGTGGAGAGGTGGAAAGTTCAAGGCCAGCCTGGGCTATATGGATTGGTATTGTAGTCCAACCTGGGCTGTTCAGTGAAAATTTGTCTCAAGAAATGTGAGAAGGTGGAATGGAGAGAAGGAAAGAGAAGGAGGCAAGGAGAGGGAGGAGAGAGAGGAGAGGGAGAGGAAACAAAGGGGGGGAGGGAAGAGAGCAGAGAGAGGGGAGGAGGGAGGGGGCAGGAGAAGAGCTGAAATCTCCTGTGAGATGATTCCAGAGCTTGAGGCAGGAGGACCTCAGAATCCACCCTGCTTTAGGACTGGTAAAGGTGGAGGTTCTAGGAAATGAAGGACAGATAGGAAGAGAAAGAAGCAACAGGCACGGGGAGAAGCTTCCAGAAAGGGGGTGGACAAGAGGCAGATGACAAACAAAGGAACCAGAAGAAGCATCTCAGAGCTGTAGGGTCCCCTGCCCAGGGTCCATCCCCAGGCCCAGCTCAGAACACCCCCCACACACACACACACACTGCCTCTATAGGCCTGAGTGTCTCCATTTTAAAAGTGGGGTACTGGCCAGATCTGACTCAGTGTAAAACACTACAGTACACGAGTAACCAGAGGGTGGATACTGCTTCATTGTACTTAAAATATGCCTTATTTTGTCAGCTAAAACTGAAGCTTACTTTTAATTTAATTCTTAAATGAATTCCATTTCTTTTGCTTTATGTTCATTTTTGTTTTGTTTTCTATCCCCCCTCTAACATAATTCTTGAAATGTCAACTGTATTTTTGGAATTTTAAAAAATGCATTTATCATTAGTATGTATGGGTGTGTGTGTGTGTGCATGTGCACGCTCCTGTACCATAAAGAATGTGTGGAGGTCAGAGAGCAACTTTGTGTTTACAAGTATGCCACCAGATTCTGCTTAAGATGCTTACACAGGTGATGTTAGATGTCCCTCAGGTGAGCTGTGAGTTGAGCATAGACCTGTCGTGCCAACAACCTGAAAGTCTGAAGCAAGAGAATTACAAGTTCCAGGCCAACATACTGCTTCATATGATTCAAGGCCAGCCTGGGCAACTGAGTGTGACCCTGTCTCAAATAAAGTGAGGAAAGAGGGCTGAGATCTATGTCAACCATAGAGCCCCTGCCTAGAATCCCCCAGTGAGGGGCTGGGGTGTGGCTCAGTGGTAGAGCCCCTGCCTAGAATCCCCCAGTGAGGGGCTGGGGTGTGGCTCAGTGGTAGAGCCCCTGCCTAGAATCCCCCAGTGAGGGGCTGGGGTGTGGCTCAGTGGTAGAGCCCCTGCCTAGAATCCCCCAGTGAGGGGCTGGGGTGTGGCTCAGTGGTAGAGCACCTGCCTAGAATCCCCCAGTGAGGGGCTGGGGTGTGGCTCAGTGGTAGAGCCCCTGCTTAGAATCCCCCAGTGAGGGGCTGGGGTGTGGCTCAGTGGTAGAGCCCATGCCTAGAATCCCCCAGTGAGGGGCTGGGGTTTGGCTCAGTGGTAGAGCCCCTGCCTAGAATCCCCCAGTGAGGGGCTGGGGTGTGGCTCAGTGGTTGAGCACCTGCCTAGAATTCCCCAGTGAGAGATGGGCTTAGTAACAGACATGTACATGAACCTGTACTAAAGAAATTAAAAGAGAAATGAATTAGTTCAAAATATCTCAAGACATGATCCAGGAAGAGGGCTATGATCATTTTTCTTGGCACTCAGACAAAATACCTAACCAAACAACTTGAGAAGAAAGGCTTTTGGTCATGACTTCCAGGTATTTAAGTCTCTTATGGCAAGGAAGACACGGGGGCAGGAGAGGCCCAGTCTTTGTTGACAGGGGCACCACTAGAAAGCAAAGAGCCAGGCAGGAGCCTTCGGGATTCACCTTTAATGACCCATTGCCAGCAGCTGGGGGGAGGGGATACCCAGTGCCAGAGATTGCATAGCCTTCCAGATCAGAGCCACCAGCAAGGGAACAAAAGTTCAAATACATGAGTCTGCAGGGGGCCGTTTCATATCACACCACAGCAGGGACACTGGCACCGATGGCCATAATGCTGCAGATGCAGAATATGATATAATATACAGTAGATTGGTACACTGTTGTGTGCTGTTTGAGCTCACTTCCCCATTACAGACCCAAGCACGTTTGTCTCAGTGTCCTCCAAGGTCCCATGTCTAGGGATCAGCTGCCCTCACCACTAACTGTGACAGGGAGGAAAGAGAACAGAGAAACGGCCCAAGAATGAAACTGCTGTGGCCTTGGGGACATCTGGAAGGTGACCCTTTCCCAATAGAGGTCACTAGTGTTCACCTTATGGTATAAAGGTCTCTGTAGTGATGCTCGGCCCTGAAGAGAAAGCTTAATGGGGCATTCCAGCTGACGGCCTCTGCCTCCCCAGTCCGCTTCTGAGAGATGGCTCAGCGGTTAAGAGCACTCATTGGCTGCTCTCCCAGAGGACCCATGTTCAATCTCCAGCACCCACATGGCAGCTCACAACTGTCCATAGTAGCTCCGCCCCCGATGCCCTCTTCCAGAATCTGTGGGCACCAGGTATGAACACATGGTACAGAGACATAGATGTAAGGAAACATTCATATACATATAATAAAAAGAAATAAATCTCTTTTGTCCCCCTGGTTTTTCAAGACTGGGTTTTTCTGTGTGTAGCCCTGGCTGTCCTGGAACTCACTTTGTAGACCAGGCTGGCCTCAAACTCAGAGAGATCACCCCTGCTCTGCCTCTCGAGATTAAAGGCATATATGTGCCACCACTACCCAGCTAGAAATAAATCTTTTTAATTCTAAATTATTAATTTTGTGTAAATGTCTGTGTGTTCCTGTGTGCATATGAATTCAGAAGGGAGCATTAGATCCCTTAAAGCTAGAGTTACAGGAGGCTATGAGCCACTATGTAGGTGATTAGATAACAAACTCCGGTCCTCTGCAAGAAGCACACACTCTTAATCGCTGAGCCATCTCTCCAGCTCCTGTTAATTATTCTTTTATAGGAAGCCTTACTTGATGGGACACTCCCCTCTGCCCTGGCTCTTGCTCTGAAACTCCAGCCTGCTGCTCCAATGGACTCCCCGAGTTGGTTTCTGCTGGATGTTTTGAGCGCCTGCTTTCATAGTTTGTGTTTTCTCTTCCTCTTCCCTTATTCTTTTATTTCTGCTTGCTGTATATGGTCAGTAAACTCACTCATTCAAAGCCAAATGTATGGCCACCGTAGATCATGCTTGGACCATTTGGGACACACAGGCAGAGGCTAGGGCTCTCAGTGTGGGGCGGGGCAGGGTTGGAGCAGAGCCCTGGTTGCCTAGGAAATGGACCAGTCCTTTAGAAGCTAATCTCCATTCATCACCATCATCGTCAATGGAAGGAAAGGGAGGCTTGCAACAGTCAGGAAGGGTGGCGCTGGTGTTTGGAAAGATCTGTGAGTGTCTCTCACAAGTGGGACCCAGCCTTGATCCTGTGGCAACCACTCCCAGTTCTGAGTAGGTTAATGAGGTCAAGAGCTGTGACCTGGTGACATGGCAGGCTCCATGGGCGGGTGGGATGAGACGGTATTGGGGACGGGGTAGATGGCTGAAGCAGGAGGGAGGAAGTGTCTATTTGAGTCCACGGCTTCAGGAGCTAACAGTCCATCATAGCAGGGACATCAGGTGATAGGGAGATCCTGTGGCCAACCCTGCTGATGTCCAGGGGGCCTAGGCTTAGATGGGGACTAGAAAAGGCCCAGCTGCATTCCCCAGAGGGGATACACCTTGAAGAACACACAGGAGAGGGAGGAACAAAATCTGAGTTGCCCTGCTTAGGACCCCATTTCCACTCGCTGTGGTCGGAATCCATTCCTAGTGGTAATGGGCTGCAACCTTTAAGCTCAAACGCAGCCGTGCTGAGAGGCAAGATCTCAGGCTGGGGGTGGCTTCAGGGATAAGAGTGCAGGCAGGAACCTGTGAGTTCAGACCCCCAGTGTCCACACATAAAGTAGGGTACGGCTGGGTGGTGGTGGCACACGCCTTTAATCCCAGCACTAGGGAGGCAGTGGGCAGGAGGATCTCTGTGAGTTTGAGGTCAGCGTGGTCTACAGAGCGAGTTCCAGGACAGCTAGGGCTACACAGAGAAACCCTGTCTCGAAAGAACAAAACCAAAAGTAAAAGAAGGTGTGACTGTGCATGCTCACGGGAACCCAGCTGAGGGTGGCAGGAAGTCAGGGCAACCACCAGCCCTTGTTGGTCAGCCAGCCTAGGTGAAGAATGGTGGGCTTCAGATCCGGTGAGAGCACACCCACGCACACTCAGACCCACACACAAAGGGATGGGACCTTCATAAGGGCATTCAGTAGTCGTGAGAGCTCTGTGCTCACTAGCAGATGAGCACTTTTGTGGGAGAGGGTTGTGACAAAGGACAAGGCTGTGACAGAGGAGACAGCTCAGTGGGGAAAATGTTTGCCTCACAAGCGTGAAGATCCGAGTTCAATCCCAGGAACCCACGGTTAAACAAACAAATGGGAAAACCAGCTTGCTGGGCTTGGTAGCGAATGCCTTTAGTCCCAGCACTCCAGAGGCAGAGGCAGGCAGATCTCTGAGTTCAAGACCAGCCTAGTCTACATAGCAAATTCCAGGCTAGATAGAGCTGTATAGTGAGACCGTGTCATTAAAAAAAAAAAAAAAAGGCAGGTGTGATAGTCCACAACTGTGACCCCAGAACCCCAGGACCAGGAAAGCAGGAAGACCCCTGGGCCTTGCTGAACAGTTAGCGGAGTCTACAAGGTGAACTCCAGGAAATGAGAGACCTTATCTCAGAAATAAATGTAGGATATGATGGCACTTGAGACACGAAAGCTGACGGAGTCCTCTGGCTTCCACCAGCATGTACACCTAGGTGTGCACAAGCAGACACACATGTATACACAGGGCTGGCCTCCACTAACATGTGCACCTAAGTGTGCACCAGCCTACAACATGTATACATAGGGCTGGCCTCCACCAATGTGTGCACCTAAGTGTGCACAAGCAGACACACATGTATACACAGGGCTGGCCTCCACCAATGTGTGCACCTAAGTGTGCACAAGCAGACACACATGTATACACAGGGCTGGCCTCCACCAATGTGTGCACCTAAGTGTGCACAAGCAGACACACATGTATACACAGGGCGAGCTCACAAGCATACACATATGTATTCACAGGGTGAGTCTCTTTTCTCCCTCGCCTCTCCTTCTTTCCCTCTGCCCCCACCATATGATGATACAGCTAGAGGCCCTTCTGAGATGCCTCTTGAATGGTTAGAAAATACTTTCCTTTTCTTTATCAAGCACACTCTCTGAGCCAGGCATGGTGACTCAGCCTGTAATCCGGGCACTCAGGGCAAGAAAACTGCTGTGAGTTGGAGGTCAGCCTGGCCTGTATTATGAACCCCAGACAAACCCAGGCTATGGTTTGAGAATCTCCGAAAGGGCTACAGAGATGGCTCAGTGGTCAAAGCGTTCACTGCTCTTTCAGAGGACCTCAGTCCTATTCCCAGTCCCTACAATGATTGGCACACAACCATCTTTAACTCCAGCTCCTGAGCTTCTGACTCTCTCTTATGAACTCTGTGGGCACTGCACTCGTGCACAAACACAGACATACAGACACAGACAGACAGACAGATGGACAGACACACCCACACACACACATGTACCTAAAAATAGAAATAAAAAAAGATAATTAAAAAACATTACCTAGCTGGGTGGTGGTGGCACACACATTTAATCCCAGCACTCGGGAGGCAGAGGCAGGCAGATCTTTGTGAGTTTGAGACCAGCCTGGTCTACAAGAGCTAGTTCCAGGACAGGCTCCAAGCTACAGAGAAACCCTGTCTCAAAAAACCAAAAACCAAACCAAAACAACAACAACAAGAACAAAAACATTACCTAGTCTGTGCATCAACAAACACAAAACAGAGTCAGACATCATTAGGGATCTGTTACAAATACCTGAGAAAAAATATTTAAAGAAAAAAAAGGTTGCTGGGCTCCATGGCACACGCCTTTAACCCCAGCACTTGGGAGGCAAAGGCAGGTGAATTTCTGTGAGTTCGAGTCCAACCTGATCGACAGAGTGAGTTCCAAGGCAGCCAGACTACATAGTGAGACCCTGTCTCAAACCAACCTCCTAAGCCCTCCTTCCCCCCCAAAAGAAGGGAAAACCTGGTTTCCCTCGCAGCTTCAGAGGTTCCTTGCAGAGTCCTGGGGCCCCAGAGCTTTAGGTCTGAGGTGAGGCTGAGAATCATGGCTGTGGGAGTATGTGGGAGCATGGAGCAAGGCTACTTACTTCATGGCGGCCAGGGAGTCAAGGAACATAGGAAGGAGTGGAGCTAGATGCTATTGAATGATGCCCCGAGACCTACTTTTTCCAGTGAGTCACCACCCCCCTATAGTCTACTTAAGCCTTTTTTTTTTTTTGAGGTTTTGTTTTATTTGAGATAGGGTCTCATTATGTAACACTGACTGTCCTAGAATTCACCATGTAGAAAGGCTGGCCTTGAACTCACAGAGTTATGCCTGCCTCTGCTTACCAAGCGCTGGGATTAAAGACGTGTGACATTACACCCAGCTTTGAGCTTTCCTTGAAAGAGTTAGTTAGTTGTCAGTTATTGTGTGTTGGAGT
Source organism: Chionomys nivalis (assembly GCF_950005125.1). Classification (NCBI taxonomy): domain Eukaryota; kingdom Metazoa; phylum Chordata; class Mammalia; order Rodentia; family Cricetidae; genus Chionomys; species Chionomys nivalis. Next base: position 98,524,954 of record NC_080088.1, on the reverse strand, counting down.
TCATTGCACACATACTGTCTTGTGGAGGTCAGAGGATAACTTGCAAGTGTCAATTCTTTCCTTCTGCCATGTCAGTCAGGTTTATCAGCAAACACCTTTACCTGCTGAGCCATCTTGCGGACCCCTGTACTCCACAACTGGTCCATAGATGAGCTACCTCCCCTGTCCTGCATTTACATAAAACACCCCCAGTAATCCAGCAGTAGAAGTCTGGCCGTTAGAGGCTGTGGGTAGGTAAGCAGTTCTATGGGTGCAGGGTTCATTTGCAACATGGCAAAGTTCTAGAGAATTAGATGGTTTGTTATGCAACGGTGCGAGCGGGTTAACGCTACTGAGCTGGAGGCACACCTACGTGGATTTCGGTTTGGTTACTACTACAATGAAATGAAGACGGAAAATAACAAATTCTGTCACGGAACCAGGAACTTCCGTTCATTGCCAGTTGGAATATAAATGTCATGACCACTATGGAAACATTTAGCAGTTCCTCAAAGTTGAGTATAGCATTATGATATGACTCAACAATTTTACTCTACATGCCTTAGCAAATAAAAAAAAATGGACGTCCGCATGAGAACTTGCATGCTAATATTTCTAGCTGCATTTCTCATATTGCTAAAAATGGGATGGGGAAAACTGGGTATCATCTCTGCAGTGGAATCTTACAGCTGCGCAAAGGCATTAGGTGCTGATAGATGCCACAATGTGGGCGATGTGCCTTGAGGACATCACATGACCCCATTTGTAAGATACGATTTGAGTAATCACCTCTCAGGCTTTTGGCTAAGGGCAATTGAAGAAATAGAACAGAAAAATCCATAGGGATTAACCAAGACCTGAGAGGTAGGGGAAGTGGGGACAGGGTTTCTTTTTAGGGCTGATAAAGTGTTCTGGAATTGGACTGTGGTTATATGTTCACCATTTGTAACTGTTCCACTCAATATACCCTATTTTACCTTTCCAGATGTTTTCTTATATTTTATTTATTTAATTTGTGTGTGCAGGGGTGCAGGGGACATACATGCCATGTCACAGCTGTGTCAGAGGAAAACTTGCAAAAGTTTCTGTTTTTTCTGTTTGTTTGTTTGTTTGAGACAGGGTCTAACTATGTAACCCTGGCTGTCCTGGAACTCACTCTGTAACAAGGCTGGCCTCAAACTCACAGAGCCCCACCTGCCTCTGCCTCCTGAGTGCTGGGATTAAAGATGTGCAACACTAAACCTCTTCTCATCTCTTTGTAGTTACAGGAAAGAGGTCCAGGGCTTCCTTCCTGATAGGCAAATGTTCTATTGCTGATTCATACCCCAGCCCCTCACTGGGGGATTCTAGGCAGGTGCTCTACCACTGAGCCACACCCCAGCCCCTCACTGGAGGATTCTAGGCAGGAGCTCTACCACTGAGCCACACCCCAGCCCCTCACTGGGGGATCCTAGGCAGATGCTCCTCAATTCTTTCTTTCTACCCTGTGGGGCTGGAGGACTGAACTCAGGTTCTCAGTCTTGGTGGCAAGTGCCTTTACCTGCTGAGCCATCTTGCTAGCCTCAAACTACCCTTTTAGAAGATCTTTCTGTTGGTGGTAAGGGTGCTGGGGATTGAACCCAGGACACTTCTCCATCACCAAGCAATACCTACACCCTTCAACTTGTATTGTAAAAGGGATAAAATGATGGATTCTATATTTGTGGATTTATATCAATTAGAAAAAGAAATAGAAGCTGGGTGGTGGTGGCGCACACTTTTCATCTCAGCACTTGGAAGGCAGAGGCAGGTGGATCTCTGTGAGTTCGAGGTCAACCTGGTCTACAGAGCGAGTTCTAGGACTGGTTTCAAAGCTACAGAGAAACCCTGTTTTTGAAAACAAAACAAAACATAATACAAAAAGAAAGAATATAAAAAAGATAGGATGCTGAGATGCTTTTCAAAATATTTATGTAAATAGCTGGGCCTTAAAGGCTTGATCAGACCACACCCAAAACCAAAGAGATGGTCTGTCCCCTCAGGTGACCCAGTTTTGGACCAGTGGTTTGGTTTATCGATTGGAACCTGGCATGGCACAGGAAGGTGGGGAGCAGGGGGTTCCATCTCAGGCTCTCCAAAGCACAAGTCAGGCCCCTGGCAGAGGAGGAAGCTTCTAGCAGAAGACACCGTGGCAGAGTCCTCAGGAAGCCAGCTTCAGTCATCACCCTCTCTCTTGTCTGTTTCCCTCTCTTGTCCCTCCCGTTTTATGAGATGGAGTTTCAATATGCAGTCCAGCTTATGATCCTTCTGCCTCAGCCTCCTGATTGTTGGGACCAAAAGTGCATACATGTCCCACCTGTCCCTCAGTCTTTTGAGTCCCTTGTGGTCTTCCTTATGCTGCAGGGCCCTCTTATTCTCTCTGGCAAATCTTATAGCAAACACCACTCTATGAAAGAAAATGAGGGCTAGGGGTGTGGCTCAGTGGTAGAGCCCCTGCCTAGGATCCCCCAGTGAGGGGCTGGGGTGTGGCTCAGTGGTAGAGCCCCTGCCTAGAATCCCCCAGTGAGGGGCTGGGGTGTGGCTCAGTGGTAGATCCCCTGCCTAGAATCCTCATGAGATACAAAGAATGTTGTGCATTCTAGGCCCCAAAATAGGTTACACAGAGTTCCAAGCTATTCCAGATCTGGACTCAAAAAATAAAGCAAAAGAGAAAATGGCCAATCTAGCCCCCAGGTGGGGAAAGCAGAGGCTGGGATATCTTTATATACTAGACCGATAGAGGGACCACACAAGAGGAAAGAGCCAGCTCACTGTAGTACATGCTGGCCAAATCCAGAAGAATGTGGCCAGCAATAGGTCAGTGACGCCCTGAATAATCATAAGGATTCCTAGATGTGCGGATGGACAAAGGAATGCACAGATGGGTGGTTGAAGATGGAATATTGTGTTTTCTCTACCCGTACATGAAATGTTGGACTGCTTTGGCATGTGATTTATTTAGAAGGCGCAATCTTTCTACAAAAGATCAAGTTAAAACACGTTCATTTGGATGGGCCCCAAGCAGTATGATTAGTGCTCTTCTCTTTTTCTTTTTAGTTTGTGGCCCTGGAACTCCTTCTATAGACCAGGCTGGCCTTGAACTCACAGAATCCCTCTGCCTCTGTCTCATGAGCGCTGGGATTAAAGGCGTGGGGCCACCACCTCAATGATTAGTGTTGTTTTCTCTTTGGTCCATTTGAGATTTGTTTGTTTATTTGTTTGTTTGTTTGAGGCAGAATCTCAATAGATAACACAGAATGGTCACAGGATTCTCTTGCCCTCAGACTCCCAAATACTGGGATCATAGGCATGGACCACTGTGCCCAGGAATGTTAGTCTTCCACTCGCCGCCTCTCATCTCTTTGTAGTTACAGGAACGGGATCCAGGGCTTCCTTCCTGATAGGCAAATGCTCTATTGCTGATCCACACCCCAGCCCCTCACTGGGAGATTCTAGGCAGGGGTTCTATCACTGAGCTATACCCCAATCTCTCACTGGGGGATTTTAGCCAGCTCAATCAATGGTTTTCTTATAGAAAAAAGAAACTTGAACACAGACAGATTCAGACAAAGGAGAGAGATGTGAAGCCAGAGGAAAAAGCAAAGGCCATTCATGCAGGAGGAGACTGGCCTGGAATAGAGCCCTTTGCTCAGTCCTTGTAAGAAACCATCCCTTCCCATGCCTCAGTCTCGTCCTAGCCCCCAAGACTAGGATGTCGGGAAAGCTGCTGCTGAAACCGCTGAGTCAATAGTGCTCTGTAGTGGCAGCAGTCTGGTGAATGGGCTCAGTACCATCCACAGAATGTCTCCTGACACAGGAGGAACGAGCTAGGAGATCTTCAACGGCTGCTCAAATCAGTAAAGACAACATTTACGAGCGTGACACAGTGAATCTGCGGAGCAGGTTGAGACCTGCAATCCCAGCCCCTGTGGGCTGAGGCAGGGGTGTTGTGGAGTCTAGACCAGGCTCCGCTGCAGAGGAAAACGTGGTTTCAAAGACAAATTAAACAAGCGTGTAGTCTCAGTCAGCACTTGGGGTGGGGCAGGGAAAAGAATGTTTGAAGATAGAGGATTTCCATGAATTTGACAAAAACCTGGACTACAGAGTGACACCCTGTCTTGAAAAAGCCAACCCAGAGTTCGTAGAGAGCCGGGTTCTATCCTTAGCACTGTATACACTGTCTGCGGCAGTCCTACACTGAAGAGGGGGCATGCCTGTCCCCTTGTACCCCATTTCAGGTCTATGCATGTGTGTCTGAGCATGGCTGTTCCTCTAACTCTCTGACAGGGAGGAAAGAGCAGTCAAAGAGACAAGAGTGAAACGTTGGGGGTTCCATCTGGACGGAACCTTCATCTGGCGAGGGATGGAGATAGCGACAGAGACCCACACTGGAGCACCGGACTGAGCTCCCAAGGTCCAAATGAGGAGCAGAAGGAGGGAGAACATGAGCAAGGAAGTCAGGACCGCGAGGGGTGCACCCACCTACTGAGACGGTGGGGCTGATCTATTGGGAGCTCACCAAGGCCAGCTGAACTGGGACTGAATAAGCATGGGATAAAACTGGACTTTCTGAACATGGCGGACAATGAAGGCTGATGAGAAGCCAAGGACAATGGCACTAGGTTTCAATCCTACTGCATGAACTGGCTTTGTGGGAGCCTAGCCTGTTTGGATGCTCACCTTCCTGGACATGGATGGAGGGGGGAGGACCTTGGACTTCCCATAGGGCAGGGAATCCGGACTACTCTTCAGATTTGAGAGGGAGGGGGAATGGAGTGGGAGGGGGGAGGGGAGAGGGAGGAGGAGGAGGGAAATGGGAGGCGGGGAGGAGGCGGAAATTTTTTCAAAAAAAAAAATAAAAAAAGCGTGAAACATTATGTCCTCAAGACCAGCTAGAAGGTGTGTCATTTCCAACAGACATTTCTACTGCCTAGCCTCTAATACAAAGCTTTCTGCGTGGGGCAGAGAAACTGGGTGTTCATTTGTGGGAAGAAAGCTCAGTGGGGCACTCTGGCTGACTGCCTGGGCTTCCCCATTGTTTTCTGCTGGATGTTTTGAGTACTGGATTTGATGATAGACAGTTTTTATCCATCTGCCTGTCTACTTACCTTCTATCATCTGTCTGCCTGTCTGCGACAGATGATAGATCTGTCTATCTTCAATGTCTGTGATCTATCTATCATCATCTATCTTTTATCTATTTATCTGTCTACCTTCTAGCTAGCTAGCTATCTGTCTTCAATGTCTTTCATCTCTCTCTATCATCTATATAGCTCTTGCTATTTATTCTTTAACTTTGGCTTGCTATAAACTTAAGCTCACTCATTCAAAACTACCTATGTAACTAACTACTGTAGATCATTCTCTGGATGGTACAAAACAATCACCAACAAAGTTTATGCTTGAAAATGACCAAAATGGGCCAGGCAGTGGTGGTCCACACCTTTAAATCCCAGCACTCTGCAGGCAGAGGCAGGTGAACTTATCTCTATGAGTTTGAAGTCAGCCAGCCTAGTCTAGAGAGTGAGTTCGAGGACAGCCAGGGCTACACAGAGAAACCTTGCCTCAAAAACCAGAAAAAAGAAATGACCAAACTGTTTTAAGTTACCAAAAACATAATAGCAGAAAGTTCTAATAATGTATAAAGTAAGTTTATCCTTTTGTGTTGGGCCTGATTCATAGCTCTCCTAGGAGATATGTGGCCCATGACCACAGGCTGGCTACACCTGTGATCAAACACAATGATAAAACCTAATCAAACTAATCATTCACTAACCAGCTGTGGTATCAACACTGATGCCCTTCAGTGGGTGGGTGTTCCTCTAGGTCAAGGGTTCTCAACCTGTGGATCACAACCCCTTCAGGGTCATTGAACATTAGAAAACACAGATATTTACAATACAATTCATAACAGTAACAAAATGACAGTTATAAAGTAGCCAAGAAGATAATTTTCTGGTCAGGTCCTATATCATGAGGGTGGCGACATTAGGAAAGTTGAGAACCACTGCTCTGGGTCCTGCCTGGCTCCTCTGAACTTTTCGATGGAATTTAGAGCCATGAATATGCTAGGCAGACACTCTACCAGTGAGCTGTGCTTCCGGCCCCTTACTGGGGGATTCTAGGCAGACACTCTACCAGTGAGCTGTGCTTCCGGCCCCTTACTGGGGGATTCTAGGCAGACACTCTACCAGTGAGCTGTGCTTCCGGCCCCTTACCGAGGGATTCTAGGCAGACACTCTACCAGTGAGCTGTGCTTCCGGCCCCTTACTGGGGGATTCTAGGCAGACACTCTACCAGTGAGCTGTGCTTCCAGCCCCTTACTGGGGGATTCTAGGCAGACACTCTACCAGTGAGTTGTGCTTCTGGGCCCTTCCTGGGGGATTCTAGGCAAACGCTCTACCAGTGATCTACAGTTATAATTATCCTCTGAGCTTTTCTTGTATTATCCCTATTTCACCAGGGAGAAAACTAAGACAGAGATTTTGATGACGAACCCAGAAGAGCCCTAAGGTGGGACAGAGCAGGCTGACCCCACGCCTTCCCAGGAGGATCTCTTGTCCTCATCGTGTGCTGGGCAAATGCCCCATTCCATATCATGCGTTCTTCTCCCATCTGTCCCTTCCTTTTCAAAATAAAGATATATTTATTTTCTATGTATGAGAGTTTTCCCTATATTCTTTCCACGTACCATGTGCCTGTGGAGATCCCTTCTGGTCTACAGTCCCAAGCATCTGGAGTTACTGAGGACTGTGAGACACCATGTGGGAGCTGGGACTTGAACCCAGGGCCCCTGGAAGAGCAACCAATGTTCTAACCTCTGAGCCATCAGTCCAGGTTCTGGCCCTTCCTTTTGACCCTCACTGTTACCATCATCACCCACCATCCTCAGGTCCCTTTTAGTTCCTATCATACCCTTGTCTCCCAAAGTGAGCAGGACATCTGGGGTTTGAAGTTAGGGGAAGTCACAGGTGCTAGGAACTTGGACAAGATTGAGGTAGGAAGCACAGAAGATTTAGGAGAACAGATCGGTGTCACAACCATTTGTGACGTCCCCTTCCTTGCTGTCAGTCAGTCAAGCAGTCAGTCAGTCAGACACACATGTGTGCGCGCACACACACACACATTCCAAGGGTACTAGGCACAGGGGAATCCTGAGAACCACTTACCTGGAGGTGACCCTGTGATGGTTCAAACACCAAGTTGAGAAGCGGTCTTCCCCTTGACTTACTCAGATCCAGAGGTTCAGGAGAAGGGGAGGGGCCTCTTCAGGAGGAGAAGGCTGAGAATTTTACCTCACTTGGCTTTGCAAAATGGGGAATTCGCAAGGACTTTCAAGATGTTGACTGGCCCACGATAAACAGATGGAAATGACTGATTGGGGTGAGAGCTACTCTCATCAGGGGGTGCACATTGAGCCACTCTAGAGATGAACTTCTACCCCACATACCCAAGCCCGATCCAGGAAGGGGTGTGGCCCAAGACAGAGTCAGGGAGGGGGCACAGGCGGCCTCTATGGATTGTCTTGCCCTTTGGTCTATGGGAGGATTGTCAAAGACTTGCCTTGAACATGAACAAGAAACCCAGATTAGCAAACAAATTTAGTGATATCTCTAACCAGCTAGCCTAGCTGGGGTGTTCAAAGAAACAGCTGCACCCCCAAGGGACCCTTTTATCCATTGCAATATCACGATTCCATCTCTCCTTGGAGGTCCCAGTGGAACAGAAGAACTATGGAGAGGCTGAGCTCAAAGAAAAAGAAGGAAGACAGCTGGGGAAAGCAAAGTCACCTAAAGACAGAAGGAGCAACCTTGAATGATGGAGGGGACCAACGTCAGGAAATGTGCGGCCATTGTGTTAAGTGCATGTACCCACGTGTGAATGTCATGCACTTGTATACATGGGAGAGCATAAGTATTTCGGGGTGCATATGGAAGTCAAAGCCAACCTCGGGTGTCAAGTCTCAGAAGCCATTCACCCAGTTTTACATTTTACATTTATTTAGTTTTGTGTGTGTGCACGCACTCACAAGAGCATTCAGACATTCAAGCATGCACATGCATGTATGCAGTCTCTCTCAAATGCTTGCAGAGCGCCTTTGAGGAGGTCAGAGACCATCTTGCAGGAGGCGGCTTTCTTCTTTTACCACGTGGGTCCCAGTGATAGAGCTTGGATCATCAGGCTTAGCTGCAAGGACCTTTGCTGAGCCCCATCTTGTTTTTTGAGATACAGTCTCTCCGTGGGTGTGGGACTTACTAATTCAGCTAGACTGGTTGATCAGTTAGCCCCCGGGTTTCACCTGTACCCGCTCTCCAGTGCAGGTTTATAACTGTATACACAGTGGTATACTGTGCCAGGCTTTTCTACATGGATTCTGGGACCCAACTCGAGTTCTAACCCTTGAATGACAAGGGCTTCACTAAGTGAGCCATCTCCCTAGCACCTCAGAACACTCTATGTAGACAATACAAGTCTCTGAGGACGGAATCCCAGCTATCTCACGAGGACCTATTTCTTCCCTTCCCCGCCCTTTCTCCTGTATTCCCTCTCTCTTTCCACTCGTTATTTTTTAAGTTACATTTATGTATGTGTGTGTGTTTGTACACACACATTCTCATATGCACATTCCCTGGCATGCACGTGGAGACCGGGGGGCAACTTGAAGGAATCAATTTTCTGCTCCTACCTCATCTTTCTGGGATCCTGAGGATAAACAAGTCGCCAGGCTCTGCAGCAGGCACTTTCACCTGCTGAGCCCTTTAATTCTTTGTTTGTTTGTCTCTACGGACGGTTCCAATCTTTCCAGTAATTCACGCGACTCCTTATCTTCCAGTTGCTGAAGCAGCCCAGCGGGCAACATCTGACCAGAGCAATATCTATCAACGTGCCTGGCCATAAAAACCCAGCACTCATTGATCCAAAGGACACTCACTAAATTGCCATTTTCTTCCTTGTAGCATTGCAGGCCAGCTGGCTGACCTTTCTTTCTCGTGATTTTTTTTTCTGAGACAGGGTTTCTCTGTGTAGCCCTGGCTGTCGTGGAACTGGCTCTGTAGACTGTCCTGGTCTTGAACTCAGAGATCCTCCTGCCTCTGCCTCCCAAGTGCTGGAATTAAAGACTACAGGCATATGCCGCTGCACCAGGCCACTTCTCCCCTCTCTTAGGATGAAGTCTCAATGTAAGATAGAGGGTGGGCTTCTCTCGAATGTTATAGTCAAAGTGTGGCCATTTTCCAGTTGCTTACAAGCAAAGATCTCGTCTTGCTGTCAGGAGGAATTTCCCCTTCACCCTGGATCTCTGCCGTTACATTTTCTATAGTGTCTAAGGGCTCAACCTTGAGCTGTTCCTCCCCTTAAGTGAGGATGGAAAAACTTTCCTTCTCTTTTTGTTTCCTTTCTTCTTCCTTCCCCTTCTCTCTCTTTCCCTCCTTACCCTCCCCTTCCTCCCGCCTCTACCTCTGATACAGGCTCTTACCATGTAACTCAGTGTGGCCTGAACCTCACACTCCCCCACCTCAGCCTCCTAAATTCTGGGATCGCAAGTTCACAGCACCAATCTTGGTCCTGAAACACCCATTTCAGACACGATACCTAAGACCTCAGTGTCCACCGGACAAACAAAATAAAAAGTAATGGCGACCTAGCATGGTGAAGTGTCTGCAGCAAGGGCAAGCAGGGCCGCTTTGGATTCTGGCTCTGCCAACTGTGGTGTTATCATCGTTATCTGGGAAGTGAAGATGAAACTCTTCTTCCCTGTGCGGTGTCTAGAGGGACAAAGAGTGAACTGCTGTTTATTGAGCTCCTGGCTCCATGCCTGGACGCAGTAAACATTAATGAGGTACCATGTCCCTCCAAGTACAAAGGACTCTTTGGAAGAGGGGACAGATCCAACCAAGAAGCTTCAGAAAGGGGCAAAGAAGGTGACCAGGGCGCTTCAAGACAAGTATGGCAGAAAAGCCTGGAGGACAAAGCTTTTAGAAGGCGAAAGAAGAAATGGGTCTGGGAGATTAAGGGCAGAAAGTGTAGTCTTTGTCGCCGAGGGTCCCATGTTGGAATATCAACTGGAATATCACGGCATGAAGTCTACTTCTGAGTACCGCAATCCCAGCATTGGAAGGCATAAACGAGAGAGCAGGAGTTCAAGGTCATCCATCTGCACACTGAGTTCGAGGACATCCTGGGATATGTGAGATCCTGTCTCAAAAAAATAATTATTACAGCACAATTCTTGACAAATGCCTGGGTAGGTCTTGGTGGACAGACAGATGGATGGGCGGGGGCGGGTGATGATAAATGTTTCCCATCTGGCCCTACAGAGGGAGCACTCACAATAGTAGTGCTTGCCCATTCCTATGGTGAAGATATTTCCACTGTGATTCCAAGTTACAGATTCGATGTCCCTGAAGAGGATTTGGAAAGAGATGCTCACAGTGAGCATGAACATGTTCTCAAGCCTGAACTTCTAATCTTCCCATCTCCACTTCCCAAGTGTGGGGTCTCGGGTATGCACCATCATTCCTGGTCCCTGAGGTCCTGGACACCAGGCGTGTATCTTTTCTATGCTAGGAAAAGCTAAGGCTGGGACTGGCTCTGCAGAAGCCTTTGCTGAACCTGAAGTAAAGCAGGCTGTGGAAGTATGCAGAGGAGGAGGCTGCTCACATCATTGTGAACAGGAAAAAGAGAGGGCAGTATAGGGCTTTGAGAGAGAAATGTCCCTCATAGGCTCATGTATTTGAATACTTGATTCTCCTGTAGGTGGCGCTGTTGAGAAGGTTATGGGTCAGGCAGTGGGGGCACATACCTTTAATCCCACCACTCGGGAGGCAGAGGCAGGAGGATCTCTGTGAGTTTGAGGTCAGCCTGGTCTACAAGAGCTAGTTCCAGTATAGGCTCCAAAGCTACAGGGATACCCAGTCACCCTGTCTCAAAAAAGAAAAACAAAAACAAGAGAGAGAGAGAGAGAGAGAGAGAGAGAGAGAGAGAGAGAGAGAGAAAAGGTTATAGAATCTTTAGGAGTTAGAGCCTTGCTGGAGAAATTCAGTCACTGGGGAGTAGGTGAGATTTGAGGGTTTATAACCTCACCCCACTTCCTGTCCTACCTCTTAGCTTCTTCCTAAGTATGAACGACCATGTGATCAGCCAGCTTCCTGCTTCTGCCACCCTGCTTTTTTCTCCTGTTGTCATGCCTTTCCACTCTAATGGACACTATCCCTCTGAAGCCATAATTCTTGCCTAAGTTGGTTTTTAGTTGTGGAATTTTATCACAACCACCGAAAAGTAGGTAATACAGACGGTAACAAGGAGTGGCCAAGGCAAGATGCACACACCCACAATAACAGCCCTAGTGATGTACACTCTCTGACCAGGCCCCACCTTGCACAATTCAGCCCGCCTCAGTACTCTGATCATGACCCTTTCCATGGACCAGTCCCTCCATGAGGACCAAATCATCATGATCCATTTGCTTCCTAAAATCTCTACTTGTAAACACTGGATTATGTCCATTAAGATCAACCTCTGATATCTGAATTTTTTGAAGGGGCATGTTAAATCCAAACCTAGCAGAATTATGGATTACCTTTTCTTTCTTTTTCTCTCTTCTTCTCCTTCTCACCCCCTCCTCCCCTTCCCTCCTCCCCTTCCCTCCACTCCCTTTCTCCCCTTCCCTCCCTTCCTCTCTCTTTCTCCCCTTTCCTTCCCTCCTCTCCCTTCCTCCTTTTCCCTCCTTCCCTCCCCTTTCTCCCTTCCTTTCCCTTCCCTTCCCCTCCCTCCCTTCTTCTTTTCCCTCCTCTCCCCTCCTTCCCTCTCCCTTCTCTCCTCTCCTCTTCCCCTCCTCCCCTCCTTCCCTCTCTCTTCTTCTCCCCTCCTCTCCCCTCCCCTCCCCTCCTCTCCTCTCTTCTCCTCTCCTCTTCTATCCCTTCCTCTGGCTTTCTCTTTAGAGACAGAGTCACACCATGCTGCCCTAGCTGGCCTCGAACTTTACCTGAGTTTTACCTGCCTCTGCCTCTTGAGTGCTAGGATTAAAAGTTTGTGCCAAGCCTGGCAAAGAATCTAACATTTTTACGGGGAATAGACAAGTAGCCACACCTGGGCCTAGCCCACAGTGAAATTCCAAAGTCCCAGAAGGAATTCTGGAGTTCCTTGACCCCTGTGAGTTTTGGGATTGTGCAGACAGGTGTCTGTCCTCCAAGGAGAAGCTTCATGTCCGGGACAGGGCTTCACAAGTACAGCCCTTTGTACAAGTGCACAAGGGACAGTTGGCTGTGGCCCCTTATCAGTAAGTTGTTGGTCTACAAGATTGTGTGGCTGCCAGGTTCCTTGAGGCCAACCAAAGGCCAGCTCTGCAAGCAGATCTTTCTAGGAATGCATCTTAGGTTTGCCCTGTTAACCTTTTTCTACACTTGGCAAATACTACCATTAAAAAAGTCCAGAGGGTAAGAGCCAGAGGCAGTGAATGACTCTTCTGGATTGAGGTAGTTTGAATGGCTATGGCCCCCAAGAACTCATGGGAGTAGCACTATTAGGAGGTGTGGTATTGTTGGAGTGGGCGTGGCCTTGTTGGAGGAACTATGTCACTGTGGAGGAGGGCTTTGAGGGCTCATATATGCTCAAGCCACGCCCAGTGCAGCAATTCCTTCCCTGTTGCTTGCAGATCAGGGCGTAGAACTCTCAGCTCCTTCTCCAGCACCATGTCTGCTGCCATGTTTTCCACCATAATGACAGCGGACTAAATCTCTGAACTGTAAGCCGGCTCCAGCTAAATGTTTTCCTTTGTAGGAGTTGCTGTGGTCACGGTGTCTCTTCACAGCAGTATAAATCCTGACTAGGACGTGGAGCCAGCAGGGCAGCTGGTGCATACAAACTCACAGAGGTTGGGAGAGCATGTGCAAGACCCGTGCACGCCCAACGCAGACCAAATCGCAGCGGGGCGGGTGGGGGGGAGGGGGAGAGAGAGAGAGAGAATATGAAATCCTACCCCTTGCTGAGGAGCTATTGGCAATTGTTAGCTGATGGGAGAGGAAGAGACATTTTTCTCTAAGAGTGTAGCCCCTAGGGAGTTAACCACCATACCCCAGCGGAAGGTAGCGCATCCAGGAACATCTGTGAAGCACAAATTGATCTTGATAGAAAGAATAAAATGCAAATTGGGTGGGAAGGGGAGAGGGGTGGGTCTGGGAAGAGTTAGGGTAGGAAATGTGAATATGATCAAATCACATAGTACAAAATTGTCTAACAACTAAATAGACATATGTATATGATGTGTATATATGTATATGTCTATATGTATATGATGTGTATATATGTATATATACATACATTCGTCTATATATATGTATATATATTTAGAGGTACAAATTGGGCTAGCAAGATGGTTAAGCAAGTAAAAGTGTTTGCTACCAAGCCTGACGACCTGAACTGAACCCAGGGACACACGTGGTGGAAGGAGAGAAGTGACCCCTGCTGACTCCTGACCTCCCAAAGTATATGCCCCTCCCCACCACACAGTAAAAATAATAAAGTGTAATTATTTTCTTTATGTATATTTTTATTGATAGTTTTTGAGCTCTACATTTTTCTCTGCTCCCCTCCCTGCCTCTCCCCTCCCCACTTCAACCCTCCCACAAGGTCCCCATGCTCCCAATTTACACAAGAGATCTTGTCTTTTTATACTTTATACTTTCCATGTAGATTAGATCTAGGGAAGTCTCTCTTAGTGTCCGCATTGTTGTTTAAGTTCTCTGGCATTGTGGTTTGTAGGCTGGCTTTCTTTGCTTTATGTTTAAAAACCACCTAAGAGTGAATACATGTGATAATTGTCTTTCTGTGTCTGGGTTACCTCACTCAAAATAATGTTTTCTAGCTCCATCCATTTTTTTCTGCAAAATTCAAGATGTCGCTATCTTTTTCTGCTCTGTAGTACTCCATTGTGTAAATGTACCACATTTTCCTTATCCATTCTTTGGTCGAGGAGCATTTAGGTTGTTTCCAGGTTCTGGCTATGACAAACAAAGCTGCTATGAACATAGTTGAGCACATGTCTTTGTGGCACGATTGAGCATCCTTTGGATATATACCCAAAAGTGGTATTACTGTGTTTTGAGGAAGGTTGTTTGCTAATTTTCTGAGAAATCGCCACACTGACATCCAAAGAGATTTATCAGCTTGCATTCCCACCAGCAATTCAGAAATGTTTTCTTTTCCCCACAACCTCTCCAGCATAAGTTGTCATCAGTGTTTTTGGTCTTGGCCATTCTTACAGGTGTAAGATGGAATCTCAGAGTTGTTTTGATTTGCATTTCACTGATGACTAAGGATGTTGAACATTTCCTTAAGTGTCTTTCAGCCATTTTAGATTCCTCTGTTGAGAGTTCTCTGTTTAGGTCTGTACTCCATTTTTTTTTTTTATTGGATTATGTGATCTTTTGGTGACCAGTTTCTTGAGTTCTTTGTATATTTTGGAGACCAGACCTCTGTCTGATGTGGGGTTAGTGAAGATCTTTTCCCATTCTGTAGGCTGTCGTTTTGTCTTGTTGACTGTGTCCTTTGCTTTACAGAAGCTTTTCAGTTTCAGGAGGTCCCATTTATTAATTGTTTCTCTCAGTATCTGTGCTGCTGGTGTTCTATTTAGGAAGTGGTTCCCTGTGCCAATGCATTCAAGTGTACTTCCCACTTTCTCTTCTATAAGGTTCAGTGTGGCTGGCTTTATGTTGAGGTCTTTGATCTATTTGGACTTGAGTTTTGTGTATGATGATAGATATGGGTCTATATTCATTCTTCTACATGTTGATATTCAGTTATGTTAGCACCACTTGTTAAATATGCTTTCTTTTTTCCATTTGATATTTTTTCTTTTTTGTCAAAAATCAGGTGTTCAGAGATGTGTGGGTTGATATCCTAGGGGTCTTCTATTCAGTTCCATTGGTCCTCTGTCTGTTCTTATGCCAATATCAAGCTGTTTTCAGCACTGTAGCTCTGTAGTAGAGTTTGAAGTCAGGGACTGTGATGCTTTCAGAAATTCTTTTATTGTACAGGATTGTTTTTAGCTATTCTGGGTTTTTTGCTTTTCCATATGAAGTTGAATACCGTTCTTTCAAGGTCTTTGAAGAATTTTGCTGGGATTTTGATGGGCATTGCATTGAATCTGTTAAAGTGTAAATTTTTTAAAGGCATAAGTTGTCAGACTGCAAGGCTGTGCTATAAACTGTTTATAAAAGATGTGTTTTAAATACAAAGACACAAGGAAAAATTAGCTTTCTCCAAAGGACTCTCACTGGGTATATTGACCACTATCGAGGACAGGCCAGCAGTAGAGGGCCAACATGAAGGGAACTCGGTGACTTTGTAGACTATGTTCATTTGGCTTTGTCTGGGTATCTTTTGTCTTACTGCTCTTTGGCTTGTGTATTATGGTTTCCGGTTTGGGTTGGGGTTTTTATTTTTTGGGTATGTGTGTTTCTTGTGCTTCCTCTTGATTTTGTTTTGCTTTTGATTTTTGTAAGTTATGATTTCTCTCTCTCTCTCTCTCTCTCTCTCTCTCTCTCTCTCTCTCTCTCTTGCCTATCTGTTTTCCAAAGAGAGAGATTAAGAAGGCAGAGAGCAGACACAGAAAGACAATGATCACATGTACTCACTCATGGGTGGTTTTTAAACATACAGCAAAGAAAACCAGCCTACAAACCACAATGCCAGAGAATTTAGACAACAATGAGGACCCTAAGAGAGATTTACATAGATCTAATCTACATGGGAAGTAGAAAGTAGAAAAAGACAAGATCTCCTGTGTAAATTGGGAGCATGGGGACCTTGGGGGAGAGTTGGAAGGGGGAGAGGAGCTGAAAAAAAATGTAAACCTCAATAAAAATTAATAAAAAAAAAATTAAAAATGAAGGCATGGAGCTGGATGCATGGGAAGATGAAGGAGGATCTGGGAGCAGTTGGAGGATGAGGAAGCCATGATCAGGATATATTATCAAAAACACTTATTTTAGGGGATGGAGAGATGGCTCAGAGGTTAAGAGCATTGCATTGCCTGCTCTTCCAAAGGTCCTGAGTTCAATTCCCAGCAACCACATGGTGGCTTACAACCATCTGTAGTGGGGTCTGGTGCCTTCTTCTGACCTGCAGGCATACACACAGACAGAATATTGTATACATAATGAATAAATAAATAATAAAAAAAACACTTATTTTAGATATAGATCTAGACATATCTCCCAAACCCACATGAACAGTGGGGCATGGGGTACCAACATGTGTTGTGGGAGCTGCGGGCTGGCGTTCCTGCCCCAGCTCCCAGCCGCCTGACTAGCTCATGCCCCAAAATAACAACACACAAACTGTATTCATTTAAACACTGCTTGGCCCATTAGCTCTAGCCCTTTCTGGCTAATTCTCATATTCCGATCAACCCATCTCTAATAATCTGTGTAGCACCAGTCTTACCAGGAAAGATTCAGCATGTCTGACCTGGTAGCTTGCTTCATTGCATCTGCCTGAGGCATCTTACCTCACTTCCTCTTCCTCCCAGCATTCTATTCTGTCCACTCCACCCACCTAAGGGATGGCCTATCAAATGGGCCAAGGCAGTTTGTTTATTGACCAATGACCTTCCTCCATCAAACGTGGAGTTCTTGTGCTGAGGAGGCAGAGTCAGGCAGATCCCTGTGGCTCAATGTCCATCCAGCCTAGCCTGACTACGAACTTGGGCCATGCAAACAACCCCATCTCCAAATAAATAAAAAATAATAAAAAGAAAGGAAAAAAGGAAGATGGAGAATTTTTAAAAATAACAAAGTAGACAGCATTTGAGGAAGGATACCTGAGGTATACACACATACCCTAAAAAACATACTGGAGGGAGAAGGAGAAACGGATAGGGGAAGATACACAATCATAAGGAGGATCGGGGCTGGCAAATTTGCCAGGAGGTAAAGGCGCTTGCTGCCAAGCCTGATGATCTGAGTTCAATCCCTGGAACACACAAGGCATGAGGGAACCAATCCTTGAAGGTTGTCCTCTGACCTCCACACATGTGCAGTGACACACAGCCCACACACGTACACACAAAATAAGTCAACGAATACAAATATAAGAGGAAAGTCCCTAATAGTTCATTACAAAGACTCACACACAGATACATGTGCAAGCAGCGGCTCCTAAAGAAACAGCCAAAATCAGTAGAAGGGAAAGGAGGAGCTGGAGGGATAGCTGCTAAGAACACTTACCACTCCTCTAGGAGCCGCATTCAGTTCCTAGTGCTCATGCCAGACAGCCCACAACCACCTGTAACTCCAGCTCCAGGGGTTCTGACTCCCTCTTCTGGTCTCTGCAGCTACCCATGAATACACATACACACACCACACCACCATGCCCAGCCTTTCATTGATACTCAAGTCTTTGATCCCATCACTCGGGAGGCAGAGGTGGGCAGATCTCTGTGAGTTTGAGGTCAGCCCAGTCTACAGAGCTAGTTCCAGGACAGACTCCAAAGCTACAGAGAAACCCTGTCTTGAAAAACAAAAACGAAACAAAAACATTAATGTTAAGAAATAGGACTAGGGATGTAACTTGGTTTCATGATACCAGCATAGAATCTCCCAGTGAGGGTCTGAAAGCCTGGCTCCTAGGTGTCCCAATGGGCCAGGTCCACTCATTCACCTCAAACGACCTGAGGGTTGAATGGTGGCGAGTATAGGGAATTTCAGGGATTTTATGGAGAAGGGACAAAATCAGGAGGCAAGAAACAAGCATAGTCACGCTGTCTTTATACCTTTGGTGTGTTGTGTGCAAGTACAATCACACACGTGGAGGTCAAGGGGTCACCTGGGGTTTCGTTCCTCACCTGCCTTATTTGAGGCAAGGTCTCCTGTTGCTTTTTGGTGTGCACTAGCTGGCCTGGGAGTTTCTGCCTCCCAGGAGGTCAAGAGTCACAGTCATGGGCTACACAGACTCGGGGGACCCAAACACAGGCCCTTACGTTGATAACCATTTCACCACGTC
Organism: Chionomys nivalis; assembly: GCF_950005125.1. NCBI lineage: Eukaryota > Metazoa > Chordata > Mammalia > Rodentia > Cricetidae > Chionomys > Chionomys nivalis. The sequence goes on along the minus strand of NC_080088.1, from coordinate 98,506,957 downwards.
ACCATCTTCCCAGCCCTAGCAGACTTGGTCAACACATGGTCTGATTTATCCTGCATGTGTGTGCAAATGTTCCATTGGGTGCAGGTGAGGATGTATTCAGGTGCGTGTATGTGCACATGTGTATGTGAGCATGGAGCAGCCAGAGAAAAACACAGGTGTCATATCTTAGGTGCATTCATCCTTTCTTTCTTTTCCTTTTATTTTGTTTTGTTTTGTTTACAAGGTCCCTGGAACTCAGCAATTAGTCTAAGCTGGCTGATAAGTCAGACTTAGGGATTTCCCTGTCTCTGTCTCTCAGTTCTGGAATTACAAGTGCCTGCCACCTTACCCAGATTTTGCTGTGGTGTTTTTTGTTTGTTTGTTTTGACACAGGGTCTCCTGGAACCCACTGACCTTGAACTCACAGAGAGCTGCCTGCTTCTGCCTTCTGAGTGCTGGGATTAAAGGCGTGCACCACCATACCCTGTTAATACCCAGCTTTTTAATATCAGTTCGGGCGCGGTGGGGGGTGGATCAAACTCAGGGTCTCATGCTTGCAAGGCAGGCTCTTTCCTGACTGAGCCATTTTCCCAGCCCTGGCTGATCACCTCTCAAGAGCTTTGGCTGTGCAAGGGAGAGACTTCTGTATGCTTCGGGTTCCTAGAATATGAAAGATCAACTGGTTGGAGAGGAGAGAGGACCAGGGAAGGGGAGATGTTACCAGAACTAAATGGGGTGATTTGGAGCAATGCCTGGCTCCACATTTGTTTGGGGGCCATGGTGGGAGCCTCCCAGACACTACACTGATGGTTCCGAACATAACTTTGCAAAAACTAATGACTGACAGTCTTGACTGTGTTGTCTCTGTTAAGTCAGATGATTGTCTCAATTCCTCTCATCTTCATTCCTTCAGCCTAGAAAGGATGGAGAGAGATTGGACAATTTTGGCTAACCAGCCTATCTCACCAGGGTTTTGCTTCTTGTTTTTTAGGGGAAACGAGAGGCTAAAACAACCTCTTGTAGTCTACCCAGACCAGTCCCCAATTCCCTCTTGTAGCCAAGGATGACCTTGAACTCCAGCCTCCAGCTCCCAACTGTGAGATCACAGCACACACCACCCCAGCTGGTTTCTGTGGGGCTGGGGGTGGAACCCAGAGCTCTGTGCTTGCTAAGCAAGCCCCGCACACACTGACCTCCAGTCCTGGTCCCAGGGAATGACCGGCTTTAGGTGAATGCTGCTTAAACACATGGCATGTGTCTGTGCAATGTCAAATTGGAATCTGATCCAAAGTATGACAGTTCAAGCGAGGGTACAGACAGAGCTAAGGGTTTAAGGTCCCACCCTGTGCTTCGGTTACATCGGGCATCTAAAGATCCAAGCGAGGATTTCACTTTCAGTAGAAGTATCTTCTAAATCCCCGTTACGGGAAGAAGCGGCAGAAGTGAGACATGTAGAAGCTGTGGTTGGAAGGAAATCTGAGGACCGTTTCTCTGGAAGTCATGAGATGCATTGACCTACAGTTGATCTGCACCAAGTCAGAGTAAGATTCTCCCAGCCCATAATTAGTAGTTGTCATCAATTGCAGAGAAACAGGAGCCTCTTGCCAGCAAAGAACATGATTTAAAAAAAAATAAACTTTTTGTGATGGGATCTCTCATTGTAGTCTTGAAATGCTATGTAGACCAGGCTGGCCCCGAACTCACACCGATCCTCCTGCCTCTGCCTCCCGAGTGCTGGGATTAAAGAAGTGGATGACTTGTCCAGCTCAAGAACATGATTTTAAATTTAATTATCTTGAGTCTGTTTTTGTTTTGTTTTTGAGGCAGAGTCTCTTGTAATCTAGGCTAACCTTGAACTTGATAGGTAGCCAAGGATGGATCCTCCACCTCTACCACCTGAGTGCTGGGCCCAGGTATGTGCCACGGTGCCAAGCGTATGTATGTAACTCACGTCTCCAGCCTGAGAAGCCTTTTTATTAAGATTAGAAATGTTCTTTTTAAGTATATATTTAAATTGTCCATGTATGTTCTGTCTGCCTGTGTGTACATCACATGCATGCGGTGCCTGTGGAGGCCAGAATAAGGCATCAGGCATCAGATCGCCTGGAAGTAGAGTTACAGGTGGTTGTGAGCCTCCATCTGAGAACTGGGACTTAAACCTGGCTCCTCTGAAAGAGCAGCCAGTTCTCTTCACCACGGAAACCAGCCCCAACTACCCAGTCTTTAAATCTTACCTTGGTTGAAATTGACTAGCCCGGTTACAGTTCCCATCAACACAGAAACAGATCAATAACATTATTAGCAAAAATAGAAAGCAGATAACAATGTAGAAATGAGGCTGCCAGCAGCGGGGACATTAGGTGCCGTAGGGGGTGTTACTTGAATACAAGCATTGCGGAATCATGATGGTGATTGTTCATTGTCAACTAGACGATTTGGAATCACCTAGGAGACTGGCGAGGTGCACCTGTGGTGTGTCTGTGAGAGACTCGAGAGGGCTGTCCGAAGTGGGGAGACCCTCCTTGAATGTCAGTGGCATCATACGACTGACTGGAAGTAGGGACCGGATTCTAAGAAAACATGCTGGTGAGACAGCACAGTGGCACCTGCTGGTGAGCGCAGTGAACGGAGTTCCATCCCTGGGTCCCCCACATGGTAGAAGGGGCACACCAACTCCAGAAAGTTGTTCTCTGCCCTCCACAGCTTAGTGAGGGAGCCTGTCACCAAGCCTGATAATAGACGCTCCACCCCTTGGACCCATTAGGTGGAAGGAGAGAAGTTGTCTTCTGGCCTCCACAGCCACACAGTAGTGTGTGTACCAACACACACACACACCCCCCACAATAAAGAAACAAAAAATATGTAAAAAAAAATATTAAGGGTGATGATGGGGCTGGAGAGACAGCTCAGTGGCTAAGCGTGCTTGATGCTCTTCCAGAGGACCAGAGTTCAGTTTCCAGTGCCCACATCAGGTGGCTCACAAACACCTGTCACTCCAGCTTCCAGGAGATCTGATGCCCTCTTGTGGCCTCGAAGGCACTGCACTCATGTGCACAGATACATACATAAAAATAAATCTTTTTTTTTTCTTTTATAAGGTGGATGGTGGTGGAGGAACGACACAAGATTGCCCTCAGGCTTCCACATGAATGCACACACACAGGCAAACTCACATGGGATGCACACAAACACAAATACAAACACAAATACATGAAGAGCAAACCTTGCTCTGATTTTCACCATTATTCATCTCTGTAATTGGCATACTGGGATAAGTGGAAGAGCTTAACCTGTAACTCTGGTTACAAAAGTCTACCATGGCTTCGTGTGTGTGTGTCTGTACATATTTGTGTTACTTTATTTCCTATGGAAAAAATACTCCAATTTGGCCAAAAGCTGCTTAAAAGATATAAGTTTTTATTTTATCTCACTGTAGAAGGCATAGTGCATTGTGGCAGGGAGATAATGGGCAAGGAGCCTGAGGCAGCTGCTCACACCCCACTCCAAGCCAGGAAGCAACAAGGATGGATGCTGGTGCTCAGCTCACTTTCTCTACTTAGGCATCCAGGATCCCAGCCAGGGAATGGTGCCCTCCACAGTGAAGATGGTTTTCCTGAGCCACCAGGATAATTGGGGGCTGCCAAGACCAATGGCCTGAGTTCCATCGCTAGGGCCTATGTGGCGGAAGCAGAGGGCTGACTCCCAAAGGCTGCCCTCTGACCTCCATACATGTCACCTTGGCACATACACTCCCTCACTCCACATCCTCACAAATAAATAATAGATCATTTTTAAACGAAAGATGGGTCTTCCCACTTGAGTTAGCATAATCAAAACTATTCCCCAGCTTCCAGATGATTCCAGATTCTGTCACGTCAATAGTTACTTACACACAGCCATCATCTGCAGAGTGTGGTGCCACACATCTTTAACCCCAGCACTCTAGAAACAGGGGCAGATCAATCCCTGTGGGTTCAAGGTCAGCCTGATCTACATAGAGAGTTCTAGGCCAGTCAGGGCAACACAGTGAGACACCCCCCCCACACACACACCGAAAAGAACAAACAGAAAAAAAGTCATGACTGAAGAAACTCTTGCAGGGGACAGAGGAAGTCAGAGAAGACTACAGACTGCCTAGACACTGTGGGTGGAGGCAGTTTCTCTGGAAAGCATAGAGGACAATGACCTTGGCCAGCAGCAGAAGGCATTACAGAACATGACCATCTAGAGCACAGTGCTCTTACCAAAGTCAGGCAGTTGACAATCATGGGGAAAGAGGAACCTTGTGAGCACCGGACTGTGGAAATAAAGAAGCCTCTGCCCCAAAGGTGCCAACACTTGCCCACACTAGGCCCTCGTCAGGAGATAAGTGCTCACTGGTACCGCTCCCTGATGATCGCTAGCTTCCAAAGCCCGATCAAAAAAAAATCTTCTTAGCCATCAATCCCCTTGTCTCTAGTGTTCTGTAGCAGCGATAAAAATAATGGACAAAGGCAGCCATAATTCCTGTGCATTATTCTGCACATCTTTTAGTTGGAATAAATGCTTTTAATTCTCTTGAGTAATCCATTCATTGAGTCAGAACCCTCATGATTTAATTAGTTATGCAAATACCTTCCAAAGTGCACTCAAGCACTTACTCTTTTTAAAGAGATTTAGGTTTTAGAACTAAGTGTATGTGTGTATCTCTCTGTCTGTCTCTGTGTGTGGTGTGTGTGTGCACGCATGCACGCACACTCTATGCAAAAGCTCTTGAGTGAGACGGACCCCCTGGTACTGGAGTTTAGTGGTTTGTGAGTCGATTAATGTGGGTGCAGGAAGCTACACCTGGTACACCTGGGTCTTTCAGGAGACCTGAAAGTGCTCTTAGCTGCCAACTCATCCTTCTAGCCCGTTTGTCTTTCTTTCTTCCTTTCTTTCTTCTTCTTCTTCTTCTTCTTCTTCTTCTTCTTCTTCTTCTTCTTCTTCTTCTTCTTCTTCTTCTTCTTCTTCTTCTTCTTCTTCTTCTTGTTTTTTAAAGACAGGTTTCTCTATAGCTTTGGTGTCTGTTCTGGAACTCACTTTTGTAGACCAGGCTGGCCTCAAACTCACAGAGATCCGCCTGCCTCTGCCTCCAAGTGCTGGGATTAAAGGTGTGTACCACCACTGCCTGTCTTGTTTGTGTTTCTTTCTTTTTTGTGTGTGTTTCTTAAGGAGTAAGTTTATATTATTGTTTTGCATTTGGCTGGTTTTTATTTTTGTTTTTTTTTTTTGAGATAGAGTCTCACTGTATAGCCTAAGAAGGCCTCACACCCGTAATCTTCCAGACTCAGCATCCTGAATGCTGAGATCCCAAATGCGAGTAACACCGTGCTTGGCTGCTTTGCTGACATTGGTCTTCAAAGATGTACATCTCCTTCTGAGTGCTGCTTTGACTGCACTCCATACGTCCTGATATTTTGTTTTCAAGTATCTTTTAAAATGTTTTCTACTTTGCCGAGTCAGTTCTTTGACCTACTGGATGTTAGTGGTACGTTGTAGGGCTGGGGATTTAATTAAGGAGGCAAGAGCTTGCTTGTTCAATTATTAGAACCTGAATTCAAATGTCCAACATTGATGTTATTTGCTTTCCATATATCTAAGAATTCCCCATACTTTGGTGATAGGGAACCTCCTTCAGCCAATGGTCTTTGAGAGGCTGGACCAGGTTGGGAGTGGCTTTTGGGTACCAAAAAGCCACAGTCTTGCCCATTCTCCTTCTTCTTCCTGCACACCACACCTGGATGTTGGACCCTGTTCCTATTCCTCATTGTGATCTGTGAGTTTTCCTTTTAATAAAGAAAAACCTTAGTATACCCTATTCGGAGTTAGTGTGGGATTGTTTGATTCATGTTACCCCCATCTGATGAGTTCTGCTTCATCTGGCACCCAACACCAGATGAAGCAGAAATAATGTCCCCTCTGGGAATGGCAAGAATAGACAGTCTCAATCATCTGGAATGTGTAGGAGATGTGGCAAAGGTCAACGTTGGACCAATGAATGAAGAGCAACAAAAGACAGACAAGGCAACCTGATACCATCAGTAAACTCCTTGGTGGGGCCTCTTTCAGGCCCCCATATCAAACATGGTCCAGTCATTCCCAGTCACTGTGGAAAACATGTCTCACCAGGAAAATTAAAAACTCCAGTGCCTACTGTAAAAAAACATACTGTTCTGGATGATGGAATAGACATGGAGGATGAGTCAAAAACTCCAGTAAGAAATGGGAAACATATATTTTGGCAGACTTCTATAAATGTCAAAGACCAAAGTTAAGAGTGCATATAAGTAACATTGTAATTGAGGAATTACTAGACGTGGGTGTGGATGTGACTATCATTACTCCAGAATCTTGCATCCAAACTGGCCTCTTCAAGGCAGATGTTCAAATACTAGGAATTGGAACCCTATCTCAAGTGAAACAAAGTACAAGATGGGTTGAATGCATAGGGCCAGAAAGACAGAAAGGAAGGCTAAGACCATATGCGGCTAATATCATAGTGAATTTGTGTGGTCATGACCTGCTGCAGCAATGGAATACCCAGGTTAACATTCCTGCAGTTCCAGAAACTCACATTTTGGGGAAGGATATTGTAACATATTATAAACAAAGGTCATCAGCCATTCAGGCTGTTCAAGAATACAAAGCAACTAGCAAACCTTCAGAGGTACTAACAGAAACCAATATGGGTTAAACAATGACCTTTAACAGAAGATAAACTGCAGGCTTTAGAACAGCTGGTACAGGAGCAACTAGATGCTTACCATGTTGAAGAATCAGCAGGCCCTTGGAATTCTTCTGTAGTTGTTGCTAAAAAGAAATCTGGAAAATGGAGAATGGTGAGAGATCCTTAGATAAGGAAATTCAACTTATGGGTCCTCTACAATCTGGAATTCCTCTGCCTTCTCTGTTACCAAAAGGATGGCCACTCATAGTTATTGATTTAAAAGACTGTTTCTTCACTATACTTGTACAAGAAAAGGACAGAGAAAATTTTGCCTTCACAGTGCTTACTAATAATAATTCCCAGCCTACTAGGAGATATCAGTGTACCGTCCTCCCACAGGGAATGCTCAATAGCCCCACCCCGTGCCAATACTTTGTAAATCAGCCATTAGAAATAATATGTAAACAATTTCCTAAGTCTATAATTTACCATTACATGGATGATATTTTGCTATCTGATTCAAATACAGATACTTTAGAAAGAATGTTTGAAGACATAAAGAAAGTTTTGCCTAAATGAGGATTACAAATTGCTCCTGAAAAATACAGAGATGGGAGTGAACCTGAGACCTCTGAGGGAATAGGCAGGAACCAGAGATCTTAGTGGGGCCAGTCATGAATCTGAGAACTCAGAGGGAATAGGCCTGAGCCAGGACCTCAGAGGAAGTAAGCAGGTCCTCTGTGGGTCTGGGCGTACCCGAGCCTGGGACATCTGAGGCAGTAGACTGGGAGCCAGGAACCTTTCCAGGTCCAACTCCAAGCCGGGGACTTCTGCAGGAGGGGATCCAGACCAGGATATACAGAAACAGGGCAAAGCTGGCAACCTAGGCCAAAGTAGGCCTGAGACAGCAGACTCCAAGAGAGCAGAGCAAAGCACAGGAGCTCTGAGCTATCTCCAGGAACACCAAGTAACCAACAGGGTAACTAGAACTGTGACACTGACTGTACCACGAGGAACAACAATCTGAGCTTTTGATTCACTGGCACCTAGAAGATTATTCAACAGAATCTCAGACAGCCCCAACTACACCTATTACAGGAAAAGATGAGTAGAAAAGGTAAGAACACATGCAACATCACAAAGAGCAACACAACACCAGTAAAACCTAAAGACCCTACAACAGCAAGACCTGAACAACCAAATATGGATGAAGCAGAAGAAAATGACCTAAAAAATAACTTCAAGAGAATGTTTGAAACTCTTAAAGAAGAAATGAGAAATTCCCTTAAAAAATGGAGGAAAAGACATACAAAAAAATTGGAAGACATCAGCAAATCCCTTAAAGAAAACCAAGAAAAAAAATCAAACAATGAAAGAAACTATTCAGGACTTGAAAACTGAAATAGAGATAATAAAAAAAACACAATCTGAGGGAATTATAGAAGCAGAAATCATGAGAAAATGATCAGGAACCACAAATGCAAGCATAAACAGCATAATACAAGAGATGGAAGAGAGAATCTCAAGCCCTGAAGATAAAATAGAAGAAATATATTCATTAGTTAAAGAAAACATTAAATCTAATAAAAGCTTAACACGAAATATCCAGGAAATATGGGACACTATAAAAAAGCCAAATCTAAGAATAATAGGTATAGAAGAAGAAGTTCAACTCAAAAACACAGAAAATATATTTAACAAAATCATAGAATAAAACTTTCCCAACCTAAAGGAAGATATGCCTATGAAGATACGAGAAGCTTACAGAACACCAAACAGACTGGATCCAAATAAAAAGTCCTCTTGTCACATAATAATCAAAACACTAAACATACAGAGTAAAGAAAGAATATTAAGAGCTGCAAAGGAAAAAGGCCAAGTAACATATAAAGGTAGATCTATCAGAATTACACCTGACTTCTCATTGGAGACAATGAAAGCCAGAAGGTTATGGTCAAGTATTATGCAGACATGAAGAGACCATGGATGCCAGCCCAGACTACTATACCCAGCAAAACTTTCAATCACCATAGAAGGACAAAACAAGGTACTCCATGACAAATCTAGATTTCACCAATACCTAGCCACAAACCCAGCCAAACACAAAATACTAGAAGGAAAACTCCAACCCAAGGAAGATGACTACACCAACCAAAAAAAAAAAAAAAAAAAAAAAAGAGAGAGAGATAATTTGTGATCTCATAACAGCAAATCCCAAAGAAGAAAAAAATGCACAAATTAACATCACCAATGATGAAAACTAAATTAACAGGAGATAGCAACCACTGGTCATTAATATCCCTTAATGTAAATAGACTCAACTCACCTATAAAAAGGCACAGGCTAACAGACTGAATATGAAAACATAATCTATCCTTCTGCTGCATACAAGAACACATCTCAATCTCAAAGACAAACATCATCTCAGAGTATAGGGTTGGAAAAAAGTATACCAATCAAATGGACCTAAGAAACAAGTGGGTGTAACTATCCTAATCTCTAACAACATAGACTTCAAGCTAAAGTCAGTCAAAAGAGACAAAGAAGGACATTTCATATTAGTCACAGGAAAAATCCATCAAGAGGAAAGTTCAATACTGAACATCTATGCCCCAAATACAATGGCACCCTCATATGTAAAAGAAACACTCCTAAAGCTTAAACCATACATTAAACCACACACACTAATAGTGGGAGACTTCCCCACTCCCCACTCCCCACTGGACAGGTCAGTCAGACAAAAAATGGACAGAGAAATAAGAGAACTAACAGATGTTATGACTCAAATGGACTTAACAGACATCTATAGAATATTCCATCCAAATAGAAAAGAATGTACCTTCTTCCCAGCCCTTCATGGAACCTTCTCAAAATTGACCACATACTTGGTAACAAAACAAACCTCAACAAATAAAAAAAAATTGGAATAACCAAATGAAACCTTATCAGATCAACAGCAATACTAATTCCAGAAAACCCACAAACACATGGAAATTAAACAATACTCACCTGAATCATCAATGGGTCAAGGAAAAAAATAAAGAGGGAAATTAAAGACTTTCTAAAATCCAATGAAAATAACCACACAACATACCTAAATTTATGGGACACAATGAAAGTAGTGTTAAGAGGAAAGTTCATAGCACTAAACACATACATAAAGAAGCTGGGAAAATCCCATACTAGTGAATTAACAAAACTTTTGAAAGCCTTAGGATAAAAGGAAGCAAACTTGGGGGCTGAAGAGGTGGCTCAGAGGTTAAGAGCACTGCCCACTCTTCCAGAGTTCCTGAGTTCAAATCCCAGCAACCACAGGGTGGCTTACAGCCATCTATGATAAGATCTGGTGCCCTCTTCTGGCCTGAAGGCATACATGGAGGCAGAATGTTGTATATATAATAAAATTTTAAAAAAAGAAGCAAACTCATCTAAGAGAACTAGATGCCAGGAAATAATCAAATTGAGAGCTGAAATCAACAAACTAGAAACAAAGAAAACAATACAAAGAATCAATGAGACAAAGAGTTGGTTCTTCGAGAAAATCAACAAAATAGATAAACCTTTATCCAAAATAACCAAAAGGCAGAAAGAGAATATCCAAATTAACAAAATCAGAAATGAAAAGGGGGGCATAACAACAGACACAGAGAAAATACAGAGAATCATCAGGTCATATTTCAAAAACCTGTACTCCCAAAGTTGGAAAACTTAAAGGAAATGGACAACTTTCTGGATAAATATCACTTACCAAAATTAAATCAAAACCAGATAAGCAAATTAAACAGACCTATAACTGCTGAAGAAATAGAAACAGTCATCAAAAGTCTCCCAACCAAAAAAACAAGCCCACGACCAGATGGTTTCAGCTCGGAATTCTACAAGACTTTCAAAGAAGAACTAATACCAATACTCCTCAAATTATTCCACACAATAGAAACAGAGGGGACATTGTCAAACCCTTTTTATGAGGCTACAATTACCCTGATACCTAAATCACAGGAAGACATTACTAAGAAGAATTATAGACCAATCTCACTCATGAACATTGATGCAAAAATACTAAATAAAATACTGGCAAATTGAATCCAAGAACACATCAGAACCATCATCCATCATGATCAAGTCAGCTTCATCCCAGAGATGCAGGGATGGTTCAACATACAAAAATCTGTCAAGTAATCCACCATATAAACAAGCTGAGAAATAAAAACCACATGATCATCTTATTAGATGCCAAAAAAGCATTTGGCAAAATACAACATCCCTTCGTGATAAAGGTCTTGGAGAGAGCAGGGATACAAGGAACACACCTAAACATAATGAAGGCAATATACAGCAAGCCAACAGCCAACATCAAACTAAATGAAGAGAAACTCCCAGAGATTCCAGTGAAATCATGAACAAGACAAAGTTGTCCACTCTCTCCATATCTATTCAATATAGTTCTTGAGGTCCTAGCTAGAGCAATGAGACACCAAAAGGAGATCAAGAGGATACAAATCAGAAAAGAAGAAGTCAAACTCTCACTGTTTGCTGATGACCTGATAGTTTACATAAGTGATCCCAAAAATTCTACCAAGGAACTTCTACAACTCATAAACACTTTCAGTAATGTAGCAAGATACAAGATTAACTAAAAACAATTAGTAGCCCTCCTGTACACAGATGATAAAAGGATTGGGGAAGAAATCAGAGAATCAACACCCTTCACAATAGCCACAAATAGCATAAAATAACTCGGAGTAACTCTAACCAAACAAGTGGAAGACTTGTATGACAAGAACTTTAAATCTTTGAAGAAATAAATTGAAGAAGGCACCAGAAAGTGGGAAGATTTCCCATGCCCTTGGGTAGACAGAATTAACATAGTAAAAATGGCAATCTTACCAAAAGCAATCTACAGATTCAATGCAATGCCCATCAAAATCCCAACAAAATTACTCACAGACCTCAAAAGAACGGTACTTAACTTAATATAGAAAAGCAAAAAACCCAGGATAGCCAAAACAATCCTGTACAATAAAAGATCTTCTGGAGGCATCATAATCTCTGACTTCAAACTCTACTACAGGGCAACAGTACTGAAAACAGCCTGGTATTGGCATAAAAACAGACAGGAGGACCAATGGAACCGAATAAAAAACCCAGATATCAATCCACATATCTTTTTGAACACCTGATTTTTGACAAAGAAGCAAAAAATATCAAATGGAAAAAAGAAAACATATTTAACAAGCGGTGCTGGCATAACTGGATATCAACATGTAGAAAAATGAAAATAAATCCATATCTATTACCATGCACAAAACTCAAATCCAAATGGATCAAAGACCTCAACATAAAGCCAGCCCCACTGAACCTTATAGAAGAGAAAGTGGGAAATACATTTGAACACATTGGCACAGGAGACCACTTCCAAAATAGAACCCCAGCAGCACAGACACTGAGAGAAACAATTAATAAATGGGACCTCATGAAACTTAAAAGCTTCTGTAAAGCAAAGGACACGGTCAACAAGACAAAACAACAGCCTACAGAATGGGAAAAGATCTTCACTAACCCCACATCAGACAGAGGTCTGATCTCGAAAATATACAAAGAACTCAAGAAATTGGTCACCAAAAAGATGGAGGAAGGTCATTGGTTAAATAATAAAGAAACTGCTTGGCCCTCATAGGTTAGAATATAGGTGGGTGGAGTGAACAGAACAGAATGCTGGGAGGAAGAGGAAGTGAGCAGGTGCAGGGCAGCTCCTCTCAGAGCCAGACGCGATGCAGCCAGCCGCCAGGTCAGACATGCTGAATCTTTCCCAGTAAGACTAGTGCTACACAGATTATTAGAGATGGGTTGATCGGAATATGAGAATTAGCCAGTAAGGGCTAGAGCTAATGGGCCAAGCAGTGTTTAAAAGAATACAGTTTGTGTGTCATTATTTGGGGGCATAAGCTAGCCAGGCGACCAGGAGCTGGGGCGGCAGGAACACAGCCCGCAGCCCCCACAACACCAAAAGAACACATAATCCAATAAAAAGAAAAAATGGAGTACAGACCTAAACAGAGAACTCTCAACAGAGGAATCTAAAATGGTTGAAAGACTCTTAAGGAAACGTTCAACATCCTTAGTCATCAGAGAAATGCAAATGAAAACAACTCTGAGATTCCATCTTACACCTGTAAGAATGGCCAAGATCAAAAACACTGATGACAACTTATGCTGGAGAGGTTGTGGGGAAAAGGGAACACTCCTGCATTGCTGGTGGGAATGCAAGCTGATACATGCGTGTGAACACTCTCCCACCCCACCCCCAGTTTCAACTCAGAATAATGTATTTAACTGCACATAAGAGATGGCTTCACAGGGGCTGGGGAGATGACACGCAGTGATTAAAAGCAAATGAGGACCGGAGTTCAGATCCCTGTGCCTGCCTAGTAAGCGCAGCATATAACTCCAGCTATATAACTAGACTTTGGCTGGGTGATGGTGGCACACATCTTTAATCCCAGCGCTCGGGAGGCAGAGGCAGATGGATCTCTGTGAGTTCTAGGCCAGCCTGGTCTACAGAGCGAGTTCCAGGACAGCCAGGACTACACAGAGAAACCCTGTGTCAAAAAACAAAACAAACCAACAACAACAAAAACCTCTCTGTTTCAAAAACACACACAAGGGACTGAGAAGATGTCTTAGTTGGTGACGCGCTTTCTGCTCAAGCATGAGAACTGAATTTGAATCCCAGAACCCACATAAAAATCTAGGCATGGTGGCCCACATCTTTAACCCTAGCACCACAGAGGCAGGTCCCGAGGGGTTCTTGGCCAGCCGGTCTAAACAATTAGTAAACTTTGGCATTATTGGTTGATCCCATCTTTAAAAATCAACTGGCCTGGTATGATGCACACTTAATCCCAGCTCTCAGGGAGTGAGGCACCAGATCTCTATGAGTTCAAGGCCAGCCTGGTCTACATATGGAGTTCAAGGCCAGCCTGGTCTATATAGTGAGACCTTGCCTCAGAAGGAAATAAAACTTTTAAAACGGGAGGGCTGGCCGGGAGGTGGTGGCGCACGCCTTTAATCCCAGCACTTGGGAGGCAGAGGCAGGCAGATCTCTGTGAGTTTGAGTCCAGCCTGATCTACAAGAGCTAGTTCCAGGACAGGCCCCAAAAACCACAGAGAAACCCTGTCTCGAAAAACAAAAAATAAATAAATAAATAAAAATAAAAAAATAAAATAAAACGGGAGGGCTGACTGAGTGGCTCAGCAGGTAAAGGTGCTTGCCATCAAGCCCAATGACCTGATTTCAATCCCTAAATCCCATGCAGTGAAACGAGAGGCCTGATTCCCATAAGTTGTCCTTTGGCTGCCGTCTGTGCTGTAGAATAGTAGTTAAAGATGTTACATTCTTTTATGATGTGGAATGTTTGTTTGCTGATGCAAAGATGTGCTATATTCTGCATTTGTTTAACTCTGTGAAGCTGTGTTAATTTGGCTGCCTAAAATACCTGATGGTCTAATAAAGAGCTGAATGGCCGATAGCTAGTCAGGAGAGGGATGGGGGATGGTGAGCAGAGAGAATAAATAGGAGAAAGGGAGAAGAGGGAGGAGAGAGAAAAGGAGAGGAGGACTCCAGGGACCAGCCATACAACCAGCGTGGAGTAAGAAGGAAAGAAAGGTATATAGACTAGAGAGAAGGGAAAGCCCAGAGGCAAAAGGTAGATGGGATAATTTACGTTAAGAAAAGCTAGCTAGAAATAAGCCAAGCTAGGACCAGGCATTCATAAGGAAGAATAAGTCTCCATGTGTTTATTTAGGAGTTGAGTGGTAGGCCCCCAAAGAGTAAAGAGCAAAAAAAAAAAACCAACTACACACCTGCACACTGCATCACACACAGGTGTACACACAGATAGATAAATACGTGGAATAAAAAATAAAACGGAGAGCAATTGAGAAGACGCCTGACAATGGCCTCTGCCTCCACACATGCGTGCACGAGTACACACACACACACACACACACACACACACAAGAGCCAGGCGTAGCGGTGCACGTGTATAATCTCAGTAATTCCAGAGGCGGAGGCAAGAGGATCAGAAGTTCAAGGTCACCCTCAGTTTATTTACCCCGGCCCTGGCAAGTTTGAGGCAAAGGAGGGAGGGAGGAAAGGAAGAAGTGAGAGAGGGAAAAGAAAGAAGAAATGAGACATCGTGGGAGGGGAGGGAAGGGAAAGACCGGAACGGAATCTCAGCCCCGTCAGCAATATCTGAATGGGACTGTTTCTCCCACTCCACTTTCTAAACCATCAGTAGGTCCTGACCCTCTCAGCTTAGCTCCAGGAGTTCCTCGGAGCTCTTAGGAATAGCACACACATTGCTCGATTTAGCCTGCAAGGGGTACCCTGTGCGCCTGGCCTCCCGCTTGTCTCCCTTCCTGGAGCCCATTATTGGGCAGTTCCAAAACCACAGCCAATCCCTAGACTCAGGCCAGGAGGCCTCCGACAGGGCTGTGACCTTTTCTCCATCACTCCAGAAGCGGAATGGAGCTGGCCACTAGGTGGCAGTGAAGACCCACCAGCGGTCCAAGATTTGTCTTCAGTAGCTGGGGCTAAAGAGAGACAGGGAGCATCAGGGCTAGGGCTAAGGACAGACTTGGACCCCAGAGGGCTTCATAGCGTCTCGATGTACTGTGCGCCCCTGGCGTCCACAGGAGAGTGAAGTCCAAGCCACTCTGCGTCCTCCAGTCCTTCCCAGGCCCGGTAGTTATTCCGTGACTTCCCCGAGGATCCAGAGACAAGAAGCAGGGGTCAAAGGGAGTCAACTCAGGAACAACCCTAGGCTGGGACAAGTGTGGTGTTCTGGGTCAGTTAGGTGAAGTGTGACATCTGGACTTCATTAATTATCATTAATTATAGCCTCCGATCCTCTGGTGCAGGGCACACCATCCTCTTCCTCATCCCAAATACAGCTCTGTAAAGGAAGGGTTCATCAAAAATGGGGGTGGGGTGTTATTGTTTATTTGTTGGAACAGAGTCTTCCTATATAGCCCCTTGCTGGCCTGGAACTCACTATGTAGACCAGGCTGGCTTTGAATTCACAGAGCCCCCCCCCCCCCCAAGTGCTGGACTTAAAATGTGTGTGCTACTATGCCCGGGTTTTTTTGCTTTTTTTTTTGGCTTTTTTTTTTTTTTTTTTTGGCTTTTTTTTTTTTTGGCTTTTGTTGTTGTTGTTGTTTTCAAGACAGGGTTTCTCTGTAGCTTTGAAGCCTGTCCTGGAACTAGTTCTTGCTCGAACTCAGAGAGATCCGCCTGCGTCTGCCTCCCGAGTGCTGGGATTAAAGGTGTGCACCACCACCTCCCGGAAACCATGCCCAATTCATGCGGTGTTGGGGATGGAACTTCCTGCACGCTACCCAAACACTCAGCTAACTGAGCCACATTCCCATTCCCCTGAAATGCTTTTTGTTTAAATATGTTTTATCGCTGTTATTTATTAATTTATCTGTTTCTTTTTAGACAGGCTCTCACTGTGTAGTGTAGGCTGACCTTGGACTCTAGATCCTCCTGCCTCAGCCTTCCAAGTGCTAAGATTACAGGTCTGAGCCCCACTTGGGGCGCTACTGCTACTATTGTTTTTTTTGTTTGTTTGTTTCACAGATTACTGTTGCTTTGCCTCGGTCCTGATTTAGTTGGGAGCAGATAGTTTCCCTCTCCAATTGTGACAATGCATACTGAGGCTTCCTCACTTCAAAAGTGGTCTGAGACACAAGTGAGGTGATTTCCTAGATAAAGCCACCTGCTCCCAGCCTGATGACCTGACTTTGACCCCTGGGCCCCCCATGATGAGAGGAGAGAATTGACTCCATTCAGTTGTCATCTGACTGCCACACATATGCTGTATGTAGTACCCCCTCCTTCATACACACACAAGGAAATTTTTAATTAAATTAATATTATTATTAGTTTTTCAAGACAGGGTTTCTTTGTGTAACAGTTCTGGCTGTCCTGGAACTTGCTCTGTAGACCAGGCTCACCTCGAAATCACTGAACTCTCTCTCTGCCTGTTGGGCTGGAGAGGTGGCTCAAGCACTGGCTGCTCTTCCAGAGGACACAGGTTCGATTCCCAGCACCCACTTGGTGGCTCACGCTGTCTGTAACTTCTAACCCCCAGAAATCCAACACCTTCTCTGGCTCCTGATGACACTATACACGCTGCCCATACATTCCTGCAAGTACATAAAAAATTAAATAGAATCTCAAAAAATATTAGGATATATAATGTATGTATGTATATATATATATGTATATATATATGAACTGCCCATACTCTAGTGACTAAATCAGGTATAATAAGAGTCCCCTCCCACACACATTTCATTATAAAAGCTAAGTACTCCCTGCCAAAATCAGAGAAGTAGAACCATACAGAGTAGGCGTCCATGGGATTCTGTGAAGCTCCTTGGAGTCCTGCGAATCCATGGTCTATCTTAGGGTTCTGATATCGTGGGGAGAACTACAGACCCTCACATTTAGGTGAACTGGCCTGGGTTCTGGTTTTTCTGCTAAATGGCTGTATGCTCTCTGAACTTTAAGATTCTCTTAAAAATGGAGTTGATGGGGCGGGGGACGGGTGCTGGAGAGATGGCTCGATGGTTATGAACAAACACTGGCTGCTCCTCCAGAGGGCCTGGGTTCAATTTCCACCCCCCATGGTGGAACTCACACTGTATGTAACTCGAGGGCTCCAGCATCCTCTTTTGGTCTCCAAGGGCACAAGGCACACGTGTGATCCACCATATATATGCACAGACATATATGCATCAAACTGTCATACACGTAAATAATAAAATAATGTCTAATGGAACTGATGGACGGCCGGGATGGCTCATCGGGTAAAGGGGCTTGCTTCCAAGCAGTTCCTGAGACCCACAGCTGACTTCTTCTTTTTTGTTTTATAAAGACTCATTTATTTATTATGTATACAACATTCCTTCCATGTATGCCTGCAGGCCAGAAGAGGGCATCAGATCTCATTACAGATGGTTGTGAGCCACCATGTGGTTGCTGGGAATTGAACTCAGGACCTCTGGAAGAGCAGTCAGTGCTCTTAACCTCTGAGCCATCTATCACTTCAGCCTGAATGGACTTCTTTAAGTTGTCCTCTAACCTCCACAGGCATGCCTGTAAGCCCAGCACCCTGGAGGCAGAGGCAGGAGGATTACTACAAATCTGAGGCCAGCCAACCCAAGATACATAGAAGGATTTTTGTCTCCAAATGAGACAACTCATTTGATTAAGTTTTTTTTTTTTCTGGAAAGGAAGAAAGCCTGAAATTAAGCCTCAGCGCCCATGTAAAAGGCGTGTGGTGGCGTGTGCCTGAGTGGCCACAGTTCTTCTTTGTTCTTTTTTCTTTTTTGTTTGGTTTTTGTTTTTCAAGATAGGGTTTCTCGGTGTTGCCTTGGCTGGCTGTCTTAGAGCTCTCTGTAGACCAGACTGGCCTCGAACTCGTAGAGATCCACCTGCCTCTGCCTCCTGAGTGCAGTGCTAGGATTAAAGCCACCACCCAGCTTTCTTTTTCTTTTTTAATGTGCATTGGTGTTTTGTCTGCATGTGTATCTGTGTGAGGGTGTCAGATCACCTGGAATTGGAGTTACAAACAGTTGTGAGCTACCATGTCGGAAATTGAACCTGGTTCCCTGGAAGAGTAGTCAGGGCTCTTAACCACTAAACATCTCTCCAGCCTGCCTCCAGTGGAGACAGGTGGATCTCTGGGACTCACTGACTGGCCATTCTAGTCAAATTGGCAAGCTCCAAGCCAGTAAGAGACCCTGTCTCAAAAACCAAGGTAAAAAGTCGCCGAGGAAGCCGGGCGGTGGTGGCGCACGCCTTTAATCCCAGCACTCGGGAGGCAGAGGCAGGCGGATCTCTGTGAGTTCGAGACCAGCCTGGTCTGGTCTACAAGAGCTAGTTCCAGGACAGGCTCCAAAACCACAGAGAAACCCTGTCTCGAAAAACCAAAAAAAAAAAAAAAAAAAAGAAAGAAAAAAATAGCCGAGGAAATACCCTGTGGTCACTCTCTAGTCTCAGTGTATACTCCTGCGCACATGCACAGAAAAGAAAGATAAAATATCACATTGCATCCCCACAGAGATGTGAATTCCCCTGTGTCGGTCTCAGTAATCCTGGGATTAAATCCTGGGCCACCACTCCACGACCATTAATGTTATTTTTTGAGACTAGGTCTCACTATTCTAGCCAGGCCAGACTCAAACTCAGGATCCTCCTGCTTTAGTTCCTTTTTTTTTTTTTCTTAAATTCTTTTAATCCTAACACTCTGGAGGCAAAAGCAGGCAAATCTCTGAGTTCAAGGCCAGCCTGGTCTACAGAGTTCCAGGACAGCCAGAGCTACATAGAGAAACCCTCTCTTGAAACAAACAAATAACAAAAAAGGGTGTCTAGAAAGTGGCCTGGGAAGAGAGTGGGCAGACCAACACAAAGCAGGCAGAGCCAAGACCCATTTCCTCCTTTCCACCCGGGATAACAGCAGCTCGGGTTCCCATTTCTATTTTCAGCCTCTCTGCCAGTCTCCTGACTTATGTTTTGCTTCCTGTTAAGTAAAACTTCAATCCCTATTCAGGTTCCTTGCTGCATCATCATTAGTGGTCGTTTAGCTCTCTGTGATAACGGAAGGTGATGGTACCCAGTCATTCCAGCCCTTGGGAGGCAGAAAGATGTAGGATGGCTTTCTGTGTACTGTGAATATATGTTGTCCTCATTGGTTGATAAATAAAGCTGTTTTGGCTTATGACAAGGTAGGATAGAGCCAGGCAGGAAATCCAAACAGAGATACAGGAGAAGAACAGTGAAGTCTGGGAGACACCATTCAGCCACCCAAGGAACAACATGCAAGCAGACTGGTAATGCCTTGGCCACGTGGCAATACTTAGATGAATAGAAATGGGTTAATTTAAATGTAAGAGCTAGCTAGTAATAAACCTGAGCCATTGTCCAAACATTTATAACTAATACTAAGCCTCAGAGTGGTTATTTTAAAAGTGGTTGTAGCGCTGGCTAGTGGTGTTGCACACCTTTAATCCCAGCACTCGGGAGGCAGAGGCAGGTGGATCTCTGTGAGTTTGAGGCCAGCCTCAAGTTCCAGGGCAGTCTCCAAAACTACACAGAGAAACCCTACCTTGAAAAACCAAAAAACCAAACCAAGCAAAACAAAACAACAAACAAACAAACAAACAAAATTGGCTGCAGGACCAGGCAGGACAACGAGCCTTACAATAGAAGGATCAGGACTTGAAAGCCATCCTTGGTTACGTAGTGGGTTTAAGGTCATTCTAGGCTCCTGGATTCCTGGGCTTCAGGAAACACACATACATGCATGCATACACTCACACACAATTAGACTTCTATTTCTGTGAATTTTATGCCCAAAGATTCAACCAACAGTGCATGGAGGCTATTCAGGGGCAACCAGACATAGTGATGCAGACCTCAGCACTAGGGAGGTGGAGACAGGAAGATCAGGAATTCAGGATTACCCTCTACTACATACAGAATTTGATGGCAGCCTGAGCTGCAAGTGGCCCTGTCTCAAACTCCTCATTTTCCTCACTCCAAAAAAGGAAAAGAAAATACTTGAGGGGGAGGAATTGTGTCTTGACTGAACATGTGGAGACTTTTTCTTTCTAAAAAGCTGATTTTTTGTTTTTTATTGGTGTGTATGGTATGGGGTATGTGTGTGTATGGTATGGGTGTGTGTGTGTGGTCAGAGGACATGAGTGCAGTTCCCACAGAGTCCAGAAGAGGGCATCAGATCCTCTAGATCTGAAATCCCATGTGATTGTGAGCCATCTGACGTGGGTGCTGAGAGCTGCATTAGGGTCCTCTGAAAGAGCCACAAGCACTCTGAGCCATCTCTCCAGCTTCTCGGACTCTCTTCTGCTCGTTAGTCCCTTGATAACACTACGGAAGCCGCTGTCCTGTATCTATACTGTATTAGTCGTTACAAGTGTTCTAGACAATATTTAAAGCATATTAGGATGTGCACGGGTTTCAGGCTAAGGCTACACTATTTTCTATAGGGAACTTGCATGCCCTTGGGGTTAGTATAGTTGGAGGCTCCTAGAGCAATGCCCATGGATACCTACATCACATGAGCCATATTGATTTGAGCTGTCATTGCTACAATGGCAGTTGGAGGCAAAGAAAGTCCTCTCCCCGTGATCCTTTCCCCACTCACTTCCCAGAGACCCATTTATGAAGAAGGGCATCACAGGCTGACACCACGGAGACCAGAATTAGCTATCCCAGCTGAACCCTCCTTCGCCACACGATCTCCATCATAGCCGACAGCAGAGACATGAATGGCCGCACGCAAAACCAGCATAAGGAGCGGCCAGCTGAGCCCTGCCCAACGCTGTGACTAATGAAGCCAGGGAAAAGAGCACGAATAATGATGGAAGTCGAGGGTGAGGCAGAAACACACTGGAGAGCTGTCGTGCAAACACACGACCTCAAGCCAGGCATGATGGCACACGCTTGAAATCTCAGCACTTGGGGTGGATGTGGGGGTCAGAGGGGTCATGAGTACAAGGCCAGCCTTGGTTACAGGAGAAATGCCTCAAAGAAAAAAATTTAAAGAATTTATTTAACTTTATTTTATATGCATTGGTATAAAGGAATTGGGTCCCCTGGAGCTGGGGTTACAGACAGTTGTGAGCTGCCGTGTGGGTGCTGGGAATTGAACCTGGATCCTCCAGGAGAACAGCCAGTGCCCCTAATGCTGAGCCATCGCTCCAGTCCAGAAATTTCTTTTAACTAAGAAAAAAATCAAATTTAAGCCAGGCAACAGTGGCACACGCCTTTAATCCCAGCACTTGGGAGGCAGAGGCAGGTGAATTTCTGTGAGTTTGAGGCCAGCCTGGTCTACAGATCAAGTTCCAGGACAGCCAAGGCTACACCGAGAAACCCTGTCTAATAAAACCAAATAAATAAATAAATAAATAAATAAATAAAATTTAAAAATCAAATTTAAGCTGAGGGCAAGGGGTGTGCATTAGTGGTAGAGTATTGCCTATCATATGTTCTGGGTTCAGTCCCCAGTGCCTAAGAAAAGGGGGGGGAATCTAAATTGGGGTACATTGGCACATACATGCCTGTAGTCCTAGCATTGGGGAAGCTGAACATGATCACTTGACCCAAAGAGTTAGAGGCAAATCAACTTAGTCAGCAGTGAAATGCCATCACACGCACGCATGTATGCACACACACACATACACACACACACATGCGCGCGCTCCATGGAAAGATTGTATAGTGACTAGAGAGATGGCTCAGTGACCACAAGCACACTGACAGCTCTTCCAGAGAACCTAGAGTCGATTCCCAGCAACCCCATGGAAGCTCACAAATGCCTGTAACCCAATTCCCAGAAGATCCACTGCAAGCAAGAGGCACACAGACACACAAGCAGGCAAAACACCGCGCATAAAATAAAAACAAGTGCCTTTTTAAAAATGTTGTTCGTTGTGGAGTTAGGAATGTAACTCAGTTGATAGAGTGCTTGCTTAGCCTGAAACCCTGAGTTCTATCTCTGGCACCAGGCAAACTGTGTGTGGTAAGGGCACACCAGGAATTCCAATACTAGGAAGGTGGAGGGAGTAAGTTAGGAGTTCAAGGTCATACTTGGCTACGTAGTGAGTTCGAGGCCAGCCTGGGCTGCAGGAGACTCAGTCTCAAAACAAAAAGGACACGGTGGCTTCAGTATTCTGGAACCAGCTGAAGGACTGTTGCGCATGCTCCAGCTGCTGACCCCCATGTCCTCAGAACGGCGTCTAATTCTAGAAGAGCCAGGTGACCGTCTATCCAGCAACAGCAGAGCAGTTGGCTGAAGGATTGGATCCCTGGCTGGTCCAGAACCCGCAGGAGCTGCCTCGCTGTGGGAGCATGAGGCTGAGAGCGGCCGGATGCATGAGGAAGCCCCCGGATGTGAGACTGCGGTCCATTGACCAGAGGTGCCGGAGCATGGGGGAAAATGAGTCCAATGAAGAGAATGAAGTGTATTGCAAAATTAAGAACAATAAAGAAACAAGCTGAAGAATTCGGAGACTGGCATTGATCAGGAGCTACGAGGCAACCCTGGTCTGGAGGAGAAAGGGCAGGAATGGTGGCGCCGAATGCAGTAGACCGGAAGCTAAGGACAAGACTGAATGGCAGCATCGGAACCCACAAGCTGTGGGAGTCCTACGTGAAGCAGGACTTGGTTACATCTCCAAGACGAAGGGGCAATGTCTAAGTGCACAGAGGCATTTGTGTTTCAGAGGGGGAGCCCTATATTAACCCTGCACCTTGACTTCCTGTTAGTTGACTTCAAGTTACTAATTCCGGAGGTCGCACCATGAGGCCGTAGTCTTGCTGCTGCTCTTCATTTCTCCTGGTTGGATTGTAACTCATAGGAGGCGCACTTCTGGGGACATCTGTGACCGGTGTTTCCGACAAGGCTCAACTGAACAGGAAGAGCACCCTGGATGAGACCAACTCCATCGGCTAGTCCAGGAGTCCCAGACTGGAGAAAAAGTGGACCGCAGACAAGCGCGCTGAGCTCGGCATTCATCTCTCCTTTCTGATGGTGGATGCAGTGTGACAACTGTCTCATGTTCCTGCAGACGTGCCTTCCTGGAAGTTAGAACACAGAACTGCACCTTTAGGGTCAGATCCCAGAGGCTGAGCCAAGTCAAACCTCCCTATGGCTTTCTCTGGAACAGAGACATAAGAGGCAGGCTATACCTTGAGGTGACAAGCTCCCAATTTTGTGTGTTTGTTTTGTTTTGTTTTGGTTTGGTTTTTGGTTTTCCGAGATGGGGTATCTCTGTGTAACAGTCCTAGCTGTGCTGGGACTAGCTTTGTAGACCAGGATGGCCTTGAACTCACAAAGATCCACCTGCCTCTGCCTCCAAGTGCTGGGATTACAACAGCTCCCGATATTTGATACTTGGCTCCTCCATGTCCTCAGTCACCCACAGTATGTTGTCCTAAATCACTTCCTGCCACCCCAAAAGAAGTTTGCGGAATTAGTCCAGAGACCCTTCTCCTTCATGGGGTTTGCTGGAAGGTCACTCTGAAGGCTCCACTCTGACCCCTCCCCTGAAACCCCACAGTTTAGCCTCTCTTCAATCCCCCCACTTCTTCCACGTCTGTTTCTCTGCATCTCTGTCTGTTTCTCCTGCACGTCTCTTTAACTACTAGTGAAGCTGTGGTGTCTGCCTAATGCTCTCCCTCCCGCCTTGGGCCCCATCACCGCTGAGTCCTCATTCTCAAGAGCCTTAAGGAGTTGAGTCTCTTTCCATACCGAATGCTGTGGTTTTGTTTCTAGTTCACCTCCCAGCGGCCACCATGGAGCACCTCACTCTCTGGGCTGGAACAAACCCTTCCTGCCTGCCCGTCTTAAGTTGTTACTGTCGCAGAATCAAGAAAAGTAAGAAAGAGTTGGGCAGTGGTGGCACACACCTGTAAATCTAGCACTTGGTAGGCAGTGGCAGGCCAGCCTGGTCTACAGAGCGAGTTCCAGGACAGAGAGGTTCTGTCTCAAAAAACCAGTGAAAGTGAAAGTCAGGAGTGTAGGGCCCACCAGCTTTACAGTAGGTGACACCTGTCTCACGTCACAGTACAGATGTTTAAGTAACTACAGATGTTTGCAGGGACCCAAAGGCCTCGGGTCTGCAGATGTCTCATTAGAGACCAAGATGGGGTGCCTGCCTTCATATTACATCTGATTCCTTTGCTGGCTCCACCTTAGAACAGGACTACTTGCCTCTGTGTGGAGACATGGTGTTTCTTTGGGAGAAATGATGCAAAGCCAATGAATAGACTTTCCTTCAAGGCTGTCCTCCAGATTGAAGATAGAGCATGAACATGCGTCAGGAGAGAGTAGAGAGAGAACACAGGATCAACATATGATCAGTGGGGATGCCGCAGGGTGTAAAGGAGCTTGCCATCAAGCCTGCTGACCTGAGTTCGATCCCTGAGACCCGAGAACTGACCACCTCAAGTTATCCACCGGAGTCCCCACGGCTGTCCCACCCAGCAAATGAAAACTAAATAAAAATGTGTGAAAGAGAAAGAATACAACTGTGCTCACCTGAGCTTCACCTAGCTAACAGGGCATCCACAGAGACACCCGGGACGGACGAACGGGAGAGGCCTGCAGAGACGGTGTCCGCCGTCGAAGGTCATCTTGTCACTGCTCACTAGCCCATGTCCACTCTCGGGACTGTCTTCCGGTTCCTCCTCTTCTTATTTTTAGCCACCTTGTACTTGTTTGCGAACTCATGTAGATAGATGTTCAAGGACAGTCTGTGGGAGTTGGTTCGCTTCCATCAGAAGGGGCTCAGGGATCGAACTCTAGCTATCAAGCTTGCCAGCAAGCCCCTAACCCACTGAGGGGTCTCATTATTCTTCCATTTTTGCTAGATTTTTATTTTACTTAATCATGTAATGTGAATATGCGTGCATGTCAATGTGTGTGTGTGTGTGTGTGTGTGTGTGTGTGTGTACTTGAGTGTAGGGGCCTGTGAAGACCAGAAACTGAAAATTACAGGCAGTTGTGAGCCACCCTATGTGAGTGCTGGAACAGAACCCAGGTCCTCTGCAGAAATAGTACCCACTCTTAATATCTATGACCCTGATGGTCACAATGTATCTTTTTTAAAAAAGTTTTGATTTATGACCTTTTTTGTTGTTCCATAGCTCTTAAAATTTGATGAAACCATTTCTATATTTGGCTGAAGAATAAAGTCTTTGAAACGAGAGCTGTGGTTTGTGTTGAAAGACCATGCCTGTCCTCCGCCCCCTTTTGGTTTTCCATTTTGTTATGCTCGTTTATTTATTTGTGTCTATGTGTGTGGGTGCTCGCGTGGAGGTCAGAGAACAACTTGCAGAAATCAGCTCTCTGGTTTCTCCTTCTACCCTGTGGGGCCAGGGGGTCAGACTCAGTTCCCCAGGCTTGGCACTTCCATCCTGAAGTTCTACCTTTTTTTTTTTTTTTTTTTTTTTTTTTAGACCAATCTCTCTCATTATTCCTATCGTGGATCTGTAATCATTGCTGCCCCTCGTGGTAGATGTTATGTAAGCAACGCTATTGTTTCTTTGGGGGCTGGATTCATTGGGTTTATCAAATAAACGGTTTCTTGATTACATCTGCTTACTTTTCAGTAGTCTTTTTTTGTTTGTTTTTCAAGACAGGGATTTTCTGTGTAGTCTCGGCTGTCCTGGAACTCACTCTATAAACCAGGTTGGCCTCGAACTCACAGAGATCTGCCTGCCTGTGTCTCCTGAGTGCTGGGATTTAGGAGTCTATTAATGTGTATACAAAATCGGGGAAGAAGGGCTGGGGCTGTAGCTCAGTGGTAGAGCATTTGTCTCTCATGCATGAGGCTGTACGCTCATTGCACAGAACTGCCCCCCCCCCAAAAAAAAAACTTATTGGAAAGAAATATCTGAAGTTGCCCCTGGAACCCAGCAAACTTGGGATTCAATTCCCGACTCTCTCTCTTCCCAGCAGTGACTTCACCGGGTAGTGACCTCACCTATTAAAGCACGCATAGCTCAGAAAGGATACTCCAGCTGTCCACCTCTACCGGAAGCGCTGTTCTAACTGTAGAAGGCTAAAGCAGATCTCAGTAAAGCATCATGGAATATGCCTAACTCTTGAGTCCCTTCCCCACATCCTCATCCATCCACAATCGAGCTCCAGAAGGTGCCTGCACTGTCTTCTTGGCCAATTCAGGTGGCAGAACTCAAATTTTAATCCTCTCTTTACTATTCCATTGTGTCATGCAGGGACCTTTCAAGACTCAGTTTCCCCTTTGGCATAACAGAGTCAAACACAAGTGGTGTGTGTGTGAAAGAACAGGGCTCTACGAACCAGCAGACGTCACAGTCATTACAGCTGATCGGACTGAGAATGCAATTCAGTTCAGTTAGATCGAGTCCCTAGGTTCAAGGCCCAGTACTGCATAAATTGAGGGAGGTGACGTGTGCCTAAAATCCTGGCACACTGGAGGTAGAGGACCAGGTGGAGATCAGACTCACTTTGGTTACAGAGTGAGTCCAGGTCAGCCTGGGCTACATAATTCGGTCTTTAAAAGCAGGAGGGGGAGGCTCTCAAGGCCCCACCCCCTTTCTGAGGAGCTACTTGTAGGGTAAAAGAGCCAAAGAAACCTACCCAGACTGAAACCAGAGCCAGTGAAAGAAACCCACCCTGACCCTAAAACCAGAATCAAAGAAACACGCCTTGACCCTTGACCCTGAAATCAGAGCCAAATCTGCCCCTAACCATGAAACCAACCAATCCCTGAGCACGAAATCTAGCCAGTCTGAGCTTTTCTAACCTCAAGAGAATTGAAATCTGACCATTTCCCACCCTGAAAAATCTCCACCCTGGAAAGACTCTGCCCTAAGAAGCTCTATATAAGCCCTGTGCCTGTCTAGTTGCTGCTGCCTTTTCCACCATGGCAAAGGTGGAATTCTTCAGATTCTTCCTTCCTAATAAATCTCTTGAATGAGGTTTGAATGAGAAGTAGAGAAGTAACTTTTCACAGGCGCTGGAGCAGAGCAGAGCTGAGCACGACTGTAACAGCCTTGCCGGGAAACCCTCCCCTGCAGGGCCAGAGCTGTGACATCGGGGAAGCCTTTCCCTGGAGCAGGGCTGTAAGCCGCTGCGTTTACAACGACTTTGTGGTACTCCTGACCGCCAGGATCCCTTTCCATCCGAGCTGCAATGCTTACACTACTGGCAGCCAATGATTGCCGGAAGAGGAAGAGAAAACATTTTCTTTAGTGGTGTCACTACTGATAAAGAGCCCTTGCCCTGATCCTTGCCCTGATCCTGAACGCGATTTTAATGAAACTCACGGGGGTCACAAAAGAAAAAAAAAGAAAAGAAGAAAGACAAAGAAATAAAGAAAGGTGGCGCACGCCTTTAATCCCAGCACTCGGGAGGCAGAGGCAGGCGGATCTTTGTGAGTTCGAGACCAGCCTGGTCTACAAGAGCTAGTTCCAGGACAGGCTCCAAAACCACAGAGAAACCCTGTCTTGAAAAAGAAAAAGAAAAAAAAAGGGGGCTGGAGAGATGGCTCAGAGGTTAAGAGCATTGCCTGCTCTTCCAAAGGTCCTGAGTTCAGTTCCCAGCAACCACATGGTGGCTCACAACCATCTGTAAAGAGGTCTGGCACCCTCTTCTGGCCTTCAGGCATACACACAGACAGAATATTGTATAAATAGTAAATAAACAGAATATTGTATACATAATAAATAAATAAATTTAAAAAAAAAGAATTTAAAAAAAAAAGAAAAGAAAAAAAAAAGAAAAGAAAGAAGGAAGGAAGGAAGGAAGAAGGAAACTGATGAGAAGACCTGAGTCTACACAACTACACGAGTCTTCAAGATGCCCGACGGTAAAGGCACGTGTGTATGCACCTACACATACTCTCTCACAAATTAATAGCAAATAACGTCTAAAAATAAAAAGGAGTAACAAGATGGCTCGGATCGTAAAGGTGCTTGCTGTTAAAACTAATATCCCAAATTCAAAGCCCAGGACCCACAGGTCGGAGACAACTCCCTTAAATTGTCATCTGTCCTCCACACGTGTGGCACACACATGCCCCTCGCCCACACTCAAACAAATAAACAGATGTAATTAACTTTAGAAAAATTAATAAGTAAAAAGAGAGAGAGTAGAAGGAAACTGAAGCCTGGGCAAAAATAATCCTGAGGATGTAATCTGGTTAGCCGCAGGGGGGCGAGCTGAAACTACAACTCCCGGCCTCCTTTGGGCCGATAATGGCGGATGGCCCCACAGGATTGGTCCTTTCTCCATGGGGCGGGGCTTGACGAGAGGCCAGCTTTTCACTGTTGCCAGGGGAGACCGCCGCAGGGAGGCGGAAATTGCCGAGGCGGGCATTGAGTGCCGAGGCGGCACGCGGGAAGGTCTGGCGGCCATGGCGGCCCCGGGACCCGCGAGTCGCTTCTGGTGCTCGTATCCCGAGGTCCCCTCCGCCACATTCTTCACCGCCCTGCTCTCGCTGCTGGTGTCGGGGCCCCGCTTGTTCCTGCTGCAGCCGCCTCTGGCACCGTCGGGGCTGTCGCTGCGCTCCGAGGCCCTGCGCAACTGGCAAGGTGAGCAGCGACTGGGCAGGGATGACGCGCTTTCTCAGCCCGGGGACTTCATCTATCCCCCACTGCCAGGCAGTCCCCAGCCTCCGTGCCCATCACTGTTCAACCCACTTGGGACTCCAGCATGTCTTGTCCAAAGCCTCATCATCATTTTCGCCAATTCCTTCCCTACCCAAAATTGCCCCTTGCATGTCACCCCAGATTCATTCATTCTTTGATCTCGAGGATGAATACCTTCCTTTGCTGCTCCAGTTTTATAAATACAGACCCCCATCTGCTGAAGGCCTGAGCACCTCAGGAACAAAACAAACGTCTCTCACCTTCATCGTGACAGTTGAACTTCGTCTCTTGTCACCCCTATGAATGTTTTTTCCTCCTGAGTCTAGAATTTTCTGCTGCGTATTTACCTTAATCCTGACTCTTAATTTCAGTCCACCGGAAGGAGGAAAGAGGCCATCTTCCGCCCCTGGTAAAGTGCTTGTTTTCTCAGGGGAGAGAAATTTCTCAGACCAATTAAGTCTGTAATCATCCTTTTCTAGAAGACAGGATTCCTAGTCTTTGTTTCTTTCTCATTCTTTCCTGGAAAATCCCGGTTGCTCCCAATGTAACAGAGGCCTGTGTATTCATCTCATGTAATCCTCGTAATCCTCACAGCGATTTCATGACAGGACATATTAAATTGCCTGTTTACCAGAAATTGAGACTGGATACATAGAATCCCAGAGCTAATGCATCATAATATTGAGAAAGGAACCTAGCCTTTTGCTTTTAGTATGCTGTTTTAGAACCAAGGTTTGGGTATATAATTCACATGTCCTTATATAGATATAAACATATGTGAGTCATTTAATTTGGGCTCTGTGGGGTGATGGCGCACGCCTTTAGTCCCAGCACTCGGGAGGCAGAGGCAGGCAAATCTGTGAGATCAAGGCCAACCAGCACTACACAGAGAAACGCTGTCTTGAAAAACAAGACTTCAAT
The DNA here is from genome assembly GCF_950005125.1 of Chionomys nivalis. NCBI lineage: Eukaryota > Metazoa > Chordata > Mammalia > Rodentia > Cricetidae > Chionomys > Chionomys nivalis. The sequence goes on along the minus strand of NC_080088.1, from coordinate 98,477,138 downwards.
ATGGGAAGTATCCAGCAAATAAGGCTTCAAGAGATAGTCTGGCTAGGTGTTATGCTTAAAGCTGAAACTTCGTTTATGCTGGATGCGTGAAGCATGCTCAGTGAGCTGAAAGTCAGTCTAGATAATGCACATACCCTCTTTCTTTTCTTTTTTTTTTTCCCTTTGAAACAGAGTCTTGCTATTTCTTTAGACCAGAATAATCAAAACTCACCATGTAACCCAGTCTGGCCTCAAGACCATGATCCTTCTGCCTCAGCTTTCTGAGTACCAGGACAAAGACATCCTATGCTTACTTAACCCTATTTGTGTGGGTAAGGGGTTCATGAACAGATGGAGATATGGGACCTTCGAAAGACTCAGGTTTGACCTGTTCCATCACAGTGAGGAAATTCAAGCTGTGAGGATATGGACGTTGGACTCAACTGTGCCCAGGCAGCCTGGTTATGATAAAGCTAAGATCCCCTCCAAGTCTTAACACTGCTAAGAATGACGCTGTTGTTTGCTCCATCTCTCTCATGTTAAGGTTTCGCCCCACAGAGATAGGTCAGTACATTAGAGAGCCATGCGTGGTGGTGCACGCCTTTAACCCCAGCCCTGGGCAGGCAGAGGCAGGTAGGTGGATCTCTATGAGTTTGAGGCCAGCCAGGGTTACATAGTGAATCCCTCTCTCAAATAAACAAAAAGTACATTAGAGCTCTATAAGGTAGTTCCGCAGGTAAAGGCACTTTCCACCAATCGTGAGAACTGCAGTTTGGTCCCTGGTGGAACTGACTCCTACAGGTTTTCCTCTGAACTCCACAGGGGGGCCGTGGCATTCCCATGTACTCCCATATACCCAAAAATAAATAAAAGATTAAGTTTTTAAAAATTATGTATGTTAGCAATGACTTATGTTTAGAAAAGAACAAAAGGAATAAACCACATAGGACGTCAGGTGCTTGTAGTCCCAGCACTCGGAGGCTGAGACGGAAAGATGGCGAGTTGCTGGCCAGCATGAAAAAGAAAGAAAAAAGGCCAAGTGTGGTGACTTACACCTATAATCCCAGCCCTCAGGAAACAGGAGCTGGCCTGGTCTACATAGCAAGGTATAGGCCAGCCAGAGCTGCATAGTGAGACCTTGTCTCACAACAGAGAAAGAAAAAAGGACATTGCATCTTATGGCATATAAATCTTGGCTGAACAGCGCTCTTAGCGAAGACTTCTAATTTCTGTATATTATTAATGATACCGTTATAGTCCTTCTACACCACAAAATAATTCATGATTCCTTTTTTCTTCCCCTGAACAGCCTCTGTGGAAGGAGAGGCCAGAATCACAGATGAGGAGACACACTGTTAAGTGACACCCACTCAGTCATCCCTGAAGCTGTTCCAATTAATTAACCCTCAGACTGCCCAGTGAGGTAGGTCAGCAGTAAAGTCGAAAATCAGAGGTCTGGAGAGATGGCTTAGCAGTTTAGAGAGCTTGCTTCAGCCCAGCAGTGCTGGCGCACGCCTTTAATCCCAGCACTTGGGAGGCAGAGGCAGGTGGATCTCTGTGTATTCAGGGCCAGCCTGGTCTACAAGAGCTAGTTCCAGGATAGGCTCCAAAGCTACAGAGAAACCCTGTATTGAAAATCAAAATAGAGAGAGCTTGCTGCTCTTGCGGAGGAGCCAAGTTTGGTTCCCAGCACTCTTCGTGGGGCAGCTCACAACTGCCTGTACCTGCAGCTCCAGGGGTCCAAAACCCTCTACTGACCTCCACAGGTACCTCCACACACGTGACATATGCAGATTCACAAAAATAAAAATAAGTCTTTAAAAGAAAGCCTAAAACAATGTTATAAAGCATTTGACAAGTTCAGAAAAAGCTGTCTTTTTCGCACATCGAAGTTGGTCTTGACAATCTTTGCTCCAGAGCCAGGAAAGAATGGAAGCTACATTATATGTTCATGTTTTGAATCACGGGAATTGCTCTTGCTAAGCCCAGCTCCAGGACCAGAAGGAACAGAGGTTATATGATATACTTATGCCTTGAACGGCGGGCACTACCCTCACTTTCCTATTCTGTTTTTGTTTTATTGTTGAGACATGCTCCCATGTAGACCATGCTGGCTTCAGACTCACAGAGGAGCCAGAATGACCCTGAACTCCTGATCTTCCTGTCTCTACTTCCTGAGTGCTGGGCTCCTAGGTGCGCACCACCACTTCCTGTGTGTGGCATATGTGGTTCTATGAATGGAACCCAGGACTTGGTGCACACTCGGCAAGCACCCTACCAACTGGGTTCCAGCTCCAGCTTCAAGCCCCCCCCCCCAACCAAGCTGGCTTGGGACCTGGTTGCCTCTCGTTGGAACAGCATCGGACCGTTAACCCAAACCCATCTTTAGTTTACAGGCTGGTGACCTACATCTTCGTCTATGAGAACCCAGTCTCCCTGCTCTGCGGTGCCATCATCATCTGGCGCTTTGCTGGCAACTTCGAGAGGACCGTGGGCACTGTCCGCCATTGCTTCTTCACCTTCATCTTTACCGTCTCCTCCGCCATCATCTACCTGTCATTTGAGTCGGTGTCGTCGCTGTCCAAGCTGGGTGAGGTGGAGGATGCCAGAGGGTTCACCCCTGTGGCTTTTGCCATGCTGGGAGTCACCTCAGTCCGCTCTCGGATGAGGCGGGCCCTGGTGTTTGGTGTGGTGGTGCCCTCCGCCCTGGTGCCGTGGCTGCTGCTCTGTGCCTCCTGGCTCATTCCTCAGACCTCCTTCCTCAGCAACGTCTCTGGCCTTTTGATCGGCCTATCGTGTATCCTTCCTGGAAGGGAGCTTCAGAGTGAGGCTACACCAGGGTGCAAACTCACTTGGGGGTGTGGGGTGTCAGGTGCACAGTCGCAGGCTCCTACACAAGAGTCTGGGTTTGGCCCTAGCTTGGAAAGCCTGGAGTCTTGGGCAGTTCTCCCCATCCCTGGATCAGAACTCATCTGGAAAAATTGAGTATGGTTGCCTGCCCAGGTCAACTCAACACAGCCGGTTAGCAACTTAAGCTTAACTATACGGGCCTGCCTTTTTTTCCCTTGTAAGCTGAGGTGCAATCTTCTCAACTAACTTGAGTGTGAAGTTTCGCTGGAAGAGAGCCAGGGAGATGGCTTCCTCAGTAAAGCATCTGTGCAAGCGTGAGGACATGAGTCATGGCCTTGGGACTTACACTCTGATCTCATGCTTCCGAGGGGAGATGGGTAAATCCCTAAGGCTCACTGACCCACCAGCCAAGCCTAGCTTGGTAAATTCCAGATCAATTGAGAGACCCCAGTTCCTGAGGATACCAGGCTGGCCTCTGATTCCACACACAGGCACTCACACATTGGAGAAGTATGAGGTGCCCGCCACGCAGAGATGTTCGTGGACCGGTTAAGAGACAGACCTGGACTTGTGGTAGTTTTTCTATTTTTGCTAGGTTAAGAGTATCAAGCTCAGGGCATTGTGTGTGATTGACAGACACTACCACTGTGCTACATCCCAGCCCTTACTTTTCTTTCTTCTCAGAGAGAAAGGGATTGTAACAGGGTCTTGCTATGTGGCCCAGGCTAGCCTCAAACTCAAGATCCACCTCAGTTTCCTGAGTGCTAGGATTACTATCACTCACCACCGCACCTGGGTCCACACCCCGATTATCAGTTTCTAGGTGTGCACTTCCTTCCTCCCTCCCTCCCTCCCTCCCTCCCTCCCTCCCTCCCTCCCTTCCTTTATTTTTTGATTTATTTTTGTCTGCGGATGTGCGCACCTACATGCTGGCACTTGAGGATGCAGAAGAGGTTGTCAAGTCCCCAGGAACTGGAGTTACAGGTGGTGGTGAGCTGTCATGTCGATGTCGATGCTGGGAACTGAACTTGGGTCCTCTAGAAGAGCAATTGCACTCTTAACTATGAAGCCATCTTAATGTTCCCCCTCCCTCAAAAGGTGACTCACTGTATAGCCCTGGATGGCCTGGAACTCAACCGTATACATCAGGCCGGCCTCAAACTCATAGAAATCTGCCTGTCTCTGCCTATTGAGTGCTGGGATTAAAGGTGTAGAAGGTGTAGGGTGTGTGCCCCACACCGGCTTGCGTCTTCTGTAGTTCTGATCGGGTTGGACCTGGAGCTGACTGAGCCAGAAGATGGAAGTCAGTCTTCCAGCTTCAGGAGTATCGGGTTAGCGCCTGATTATTACCGAAACCATCCATTTTAGACAGGGCTGAGGATCCAGCGTAGGCCCTCTGATACCTCGGCCTAGTCAAGACCCCACTGAGCTACTGGCCAACATTACCCTTATCTGGCTTTTATAAGGGATTGAGCTTCCTAATTCGGAATATTGAGATCCAGAATGCTTCAAAATCTGCAGTGTTTTGAGCATTAACACGACACAAGGGGATATTCTGCCCCTGACCTGACTATAATTGAAGTAAGAACATGGATGCACCCAGAATACTGTGTAAAGTCACCTCAGGCTGTGTGAGGTACACGTGAAACATAAATGGATTTTATCATGCATAGGCATGATATTCAGATAACCTCGTAAGCCCTGAGATATTTCACTCAAAACTATTTGGATAAGGAATGCTCAACCTGTACTTACCCCTTGATGCAGGCATAAACTAGTTGGCTTAATATTTGCTTCAGGGCAGCTAGTAAGGTATCCTGATGGGTGAGTGATGGCTGGCAAACCTGACAGCCTGAGTTCCAGCCCTGGGGCCTTTGCGGTGGATTTCAGCCCCCCAACACACACACACACTGTGGTACACTTACACCCGTGTGCATGTACACACATACAGAATATTTGTGTAATAAGTATTTGTTGAAGGGTGTATGAAACAGGCTTTGTAGCTGTGCAGACGGTGATGGAGACTATATGGAGAAAATGCTTCCAGAGAAGCCGCAATGAAACTTGCCATGTGGTGCATGCCCCATAACCCCGGCACTCAGGAGGCAGAGGGAGGAGGTGTTTTAAATTCGAGACCGGACCAGGCTACATACATCTTCCTCCTCAACAACAAACCACGTGAAGTTCAGTTGGCACACTGGGGCAGAGCACCTTAGATTTGGAGCAGAAGTCTAGGCGCGTGCCAGTCTCTGCATTGTATTGACTGGCTTGTAAACCAGCTGCGGTGGCGGAGCCGATGGTAGTAGCAATGGTGTAGACACACACCTTTAGTCCCAGTTCTCCGGAGGCAGAGGCAGGAGGATCTCTGAGTTCAAGATCAGCCTGACCTACAGAGCTAGAGACCCCTGTCTCAAAAAGCCAAAAAGGAAGGAAAAGAATGGCTGTGACTGACGGCTGTGTTTGGAAGGCCCAGGAGGTGTGTGTGAACTCTTCATGCGCACTACACATGGCATTATTCCCGTGAGGTGCGTGGATGGGACTGCTCAGCTGTCTGAGGACTGATGTACACAGCTGTGCCTCCCAGGGGCGGGCCCTCAAAGGGCATGTCAGCTGCCTCTGCCCTGCTGCCTTCAATTTTACTTAATGCACTCGCCTCAGATGGCCTCACCTACTGCTACTCCCTCGACCTCTCTGAGCGCGTAGCCCTGAAGCTTGATCAGAAGTTCCCCTTCAGTGTCATGAGGAGGATCCCCCTGTTCAAGTACATCTCAGGTTCTTCTGCCGAAAGAAGAGCCGCCCAGAGCCGGAAGTAAGTGATGAATCCCTCGCCTTGTGTTGTGTGGTTGGTTTCAGTGCTGGGGTGGACCCAAGGCCATGCCCATGCTAGGTTGCTCTGTCACTCTGCTGCCACCCACTCTGCCTTTGTGGGGTTTTTTTTTTTTTTTGCTTGTTTGTTTTTTGAGTCATAGAAAGTCAGGGTTGGCTTTGAACTTGGGAGGCTCTCGTCTGTTGCTCTCAGGTACCAGGCTGTAGATATAATCCCACTGTGGACTCTCATTCTCATTCCAAGAGCAACTGAAGGGTGTGGTTCACCTTAGCTGGGTCATCTTGGAGAATAAAGGAAGAGGGGAACACAGTTTCTGAGCTCTATGCAGGGAAGGATTGTAGTTCTATTTCATCAGTAGAGCACCTGTCTAGAATCCCCAGTGAGGGGCTGGGGTGTGGCTCAGTGGTAGAGCACCTGTCTAGAATCCCCCAGCGAGGGGCTGGGGTGTGGCTCAGTGGTAGAGCACCTGTCTAGAATCCCCCAGTGAGGGGCTGGGGTGTGGCTCAGTGGTAGAGCACCTGCCTAGAATCCCCAGTGAGGGGCTGGGGTGTGGTTCAGTGGTAGAATACTTATCTAATGTTGGGAGGCCCTGGGTTCCAGCATTGCAAGTAAGGAAAGAAAATGCGTGCACAGATCCCTTCTGTACACTGCTGCGTGTGGAAGGAACCGAGTGTGAGCGGGCAAAGACAGAACTTGAGTGAAATTCTGAATGATTTGAGGAGAGATAATAGTCTTAATGTCATTTCGTTGCAATACTCTGCGGGTAGCGCTAGGCTGCGACACACGCTATGCTTACACAGTCTGCTCAGTAGGTGACAGGACAGGAAGACCTAAAAGGAGTTTCTTGTCTCCCAGAGGAAACTTTCTTGGCTCCCCAACGAGAACAGGTGAGGCTTTTTTTCCAGTTCAGGCTTGTTTGCTCTTAAAAGCTACTAGGCAAGCGGCCAGAACTTGTGGGTCCTCACACCTTCTTTTTTTTTTTTTTTTTAAAGTTTTTCGAGACAGGGTTTCTCTGTGGTTTTGGAGCCTGTCCTGGAACTAGCTCTTGTAGACCAGGCTGGTCTCGAACTCACAGATCCACCTGCCTCTGCCTCCCAAGTGCTGGGATTAAAGGTGTGCGCCACCACCGCCCGGCTTCCTCACACCTTCTTTATAGAGGAGACCAAAGAGGACATGTGTTCCCAGGTAGCAGTCCAGGGACGAGCCCGCTGTGGCGCCTTTCCCATAGGGCCTCTGCCAGTTGTGTTCTCCCCAGCTGTGTTCTTCAGAGACTCTACAATCCTAGCACAATCACCCGGGAAGGGCATGGTGAGAAGTGAGGAGCCAACATGGCTGGGGTGCCGTCCCTCCACGCCTAGGGTCTGCAGCAAGCTTTCTTCAGCTGGAATAGTTAGATTTGGGTTTGGGGTCTGTGCTGTTTATTGTGTGTGTGTTTATTTGTAGACAGAGCCTCAGTAGTCCAGTCCTTCCTCACTAGCTGTTTAGCCAAAATGACCCTGAACCTCTGATGTCATTGCCTCCTCTCAGTGCTGGAGATTACAGGCGAGCACCCCATGCCCAGCTTATGTTGTGCTCAGGGCGGAAGCAGGGCTTGGTCCTACCTGTAATCTCAGCAGTTGGGAGGCTGAGGCAGGAGGATTTGGAGTTGGAGACCAGTCTGAACTACAGAGTAGAACCCCACCTCAGCTCACCACATCTGAAGAAGCCAAGGGCTGTGGACATAGCTCAGAGATAGAGTGTGTGCCTAGCATGCAAGAGTCTCCTAGCAACTTGACAGGCCTGAGAGGTACAGACTAACCCCTCAGAGTCTCCTGTGTGACAGCAGAGAGGTGGGGTCACAAACCCCAGCTCACGCACTAATGATGAATGGAGCTGCCCTCGGGACCCAGAGAGAGTTCTAATCTGAGTTACATTTGCCCACCGGGAAGCTCTGTCACCTGTGCCGGGTTTGGACAGATGTGGAATGGGTAGCGCTCTGTGTCCCTTCTCTGTTCCTCACGTGGCAGGTGGTTGTGGGTTGCCAAGACTGCAGGTATCAGAACAGAACATGATGTTTCAGGTGTCCTGACAGAGTGACCGAGAGCGTTACAACAGGGCACGTGTGTTTATTTTAGTTAGCTGCCATGTGGGTTGTTTTGTCTTTGATTGCTCTTGTTTGGAAAGTTGGTTTGGCATAGAGTTTGGGTGGTTTGTTATAATAAAAATAGGGACAGTTTATTAAAAACAAGAGAAGAGGCCAGCAAGATGGCTTAGTGGATAAGGACATCTGCCACCAAGTCTGAGACCTGAGGTACATCCCTGGGAACCCTCATGGCAGAAGAAAAGAACTGCCACCTGAACGTTCTCTGACGCACACACACACCAACCACACATACACACACACATGCACACACACCGATTATACATACATATACCTACCCCCCACACACACACACAGACCACACACACATAAATGGAAAATCATTTTAATAAGAAGGTATGTTCTGCACATCTTTAATTCCCAGCACTAGGGAGACAGGAGCAGGCAGAACCCTGTGAGTTTGAGGCCAGATGCTCTACATTGAGAGTTCTAGGCTGGCCAAGACCTTGGTGAGATGTCTCAAAAGAAAAAAAGGAAAATGCTCCCAGAAGCAGGAGTGGGGTCGTGAGCTGGGGCTGGAATCAGGGCTTGCTTGGCACATACTAAGCAGGTGCTCCACTGAGCCACAGCCCAGCCCAGCCCTGTATTTTCAAAATTTTTCATTTGTGTGTGTGTTTACTGATCTAGTTGGTGGCATGGGACCTAAAAATGAGGCGGTCTAAAGTCTTGCGCAATAGCCAGCTTTATTGTAGCAACAGACAGTTTATACCCTAGAGTTAGGACGTGACACGTGAGTAAGGTGTTCGTTGGGCACGAGGACAAACCGCCCACAGTATGGAAGCACGTGAGTACCATCAGCTGAAGTGAGCTCACTCACAGCCGCTACACCTGGGAGGAGCGTGCAAGCACATTCCAAGAACAACTCTGTTTGGAAGACACTGAGGGCACAAGACTCTTTTTCCTCAGTTTTCTCCCAGGCACTCGGAACGCTCATGCAACTCCATTCCCAGACTGTGTTTCCACGTGTACAGTCTTACCTAGTCCACATGAACCCCTAGATTTGATCCTGAGCACTACACGGGGGGAGAGGGGCTGTGATGGCTCCTGCCTGTAACCCAAATGTCTACATTGAGGAAGTCTGAGCTACACGAAGCTCTGCCCCCTTCCCCTCCAAGTGGATCTTTCTCTTCCCCTGAAACTTAGTGCTGGCTACGACTCTGTCCCTGCTCTTATCTCAGGAAATGACATGCTGTACCTTGTTGCTGCCAACAGAATGACTGTCTCCTCTCTTATTCCTTTCCAGGTTGAACCCTGCACCTGGCTCCTACCCCACGCAGAGTTGCCACCCTCATCTAACCCCAAGTCACCCTGTCACCCAGATGCAGCATGCAAATGGCCAGAAACTGGCCTCCTGGCCTCCCGGACACATGCCCAGCCTCCCTCCCTACCAGCCTGCTTCTGGCCTGTGTTATGTGCAGAACCACTTTGGTCCTAACTCCAATGCCTCCGGTGTATACCCTGCTTCTGCAGGGACCTCCCAGGGAGTACAGCCTCCCTCCCCTATCAGCTGTCCTGGCACTGTGTATTCTGGGACCCTGGGCACCCCAGGGGCGACAGGCTCCAAGGAGTCTTCCAAGGTTGCCATGCCCTAGCCAGTCTGCAGAGAAGGCTCCTACATGTTGGGCAGAGAAAGGTCCTGTCTGAGGGAGGAATTGCTTAAGGATTATGTGTTGAAGGGCATGCTGGTCTGTCATCCCAGCTGCTTGGGAGGTTGAAGTCAATAGATCCAAAGGTCAAGGTCTGTCTGGGCTCCAGAACAAGTTCAAGGCCAGCCTAGGCTATGTATAACAAGACTGTCTCAAAATTAATAAAAATGGCTGGAACTGGGGCACTTTGGTAGAATGCTTACCTAGCATAGTCCTCAGCTCCCTCCTCCCCCCAAAAAGATTATTTATGAAATACCTCTGTGTGCCAGCTCTGTTGAATACTTTGATAAATGTCCCTATATATCTGTGTCATTTCCCCTCAGGGCAGCTCTAGAAAGTAAGGTTTACTGACCCAGCTTTCAGACACAGGAAATAAAACAGCATAGAAGGACATGCGTGTAAGCTCAGCTATGGTCAAGGCAGGATCAGATGTTGAAGGTCATCCCCAGCTACACAGTGGGTCTGAAGCCGGCCACTGGGCTGCATGAGAAGTAAAGGCATTCTGGGGTCTCCTGGAGTCTTGAGGCGCCACAGCCCCTGCTAGGTTTCTTGGTTCCTAATCCAGTGTCCCAAGCATGAGAAAGTACGGTTGTCATTGGCTGCCAGGGACTTGCCGGTCCTACCATCCCATCCTGCTGAGTGCCTGTGAGTCTTTGCTCATGTCTGGTTTGTCCTTGTACTGGACAGTCTGTAACCCGTCTTCCCCCTCCAGCCGTCCCTGTCCTGACTTCTGCCAGACCGTGATGACCTGCAGCAGCGTGTTGTGGTCCGCCCTGTGAGTTACCTTTGTATAAAACCAGCCTCCAGCCTGCCAGTGGTGCATTGCTCTTCTGTTGTCAGTCTGGGTGGGTTGTGACTTGAACAGGAACAGGGGCGGTGACAAAGGGATCACACACAGCCTGTGCTCAGGGATCAGCGGTGAGGACCTGATACAGGAAGTGGGTGGAAAAGACACAGTAGAACGTTGACCAACCCAGAGGTGGGTACAACAAGAGGCTAGCCAGGGTAAGCTAGTGAGATTGTAAAGTTCGGGTTTTGTTTGTCTGCTTTTGAATAAAAATAAGCTGGGCATGGTGGCACATGCCTTTAATCTCAGTACTTGGGAGGTAGAGGCAGTGGATCTCTGAATTTAAAGCCTGCCTCATCTACATACATAGTTCCAGGACATCCAAGGCTGCACAGTGAGACCTTGTCTCTAAAAATAAAAGTTGAGTTTGGTAGTACCAACTTTTAACACTTGGGAGGCACCGCACTTAGGTAGATCTGAGATCTGCCTGGTCTACATGACCATTTCCAGGGCTAGGGGTATGGCTCAGTGGTAGAATGCCTGCCTAGCGTACAAGTGGCCCTGAGTTCCATCTCCAGGACTGGGGGTGGGGGGAGATGATTTCCTGACCCCAAGTCCACCCCTCCAGAGAGGGTAGTCTGAAGACGGGCACATTCAAGCATCCAAGTGGCCGTTTGAAACCCAAGCAAACAAGCCAGTATGTCTTGACTGAAGATGGAACTACCTGATCTGGATTAGGAAATTGAGTTCACAGCCAAGGAGCCAGGTGCCCAGGTGGCATCTAGGCTTCCGACACAGCTAGAATCTGATGGGACCTGGGACTTTGGGCTCCAGCCATGCCTGGCATTTAACTTGTAGTGGCACCTCCCAAGTACAGACAGATGTGTGCTCTTAGGCTTGGTCCCTCCACTCCAGATCCAGAAATGGGTGTAATGGGTACTGACTCAGTATGGATAGGTTTGTGTGTTCCTGGTTTCTCCGGCCTTCCTACCTAGGGTGGCTCACTGGCTAGAGCTGCCAATGCCACGCACCCTGGTTCCCTGACAGCGATGCTGTCAGAATTGTCGGGTCATCCTGTACCCCACAGCCACTGGCTTTACTGATGGGCTCCAGGGATGCAGAGGAATCAATAGCACACAACAGTAGAGCTGGACTCCAGCTTCCCACACCAACTACCCCTTGTTGACTTGCTCCCCCTAGATCTCTGTTCCCTGGGCTTCTCCATGACCTGGCACCAGTGCACAGGCGACCTGGAGCTAGGCCAGAGTGGAACCAGAGCTTGCCTGGAGGCTCCCATTTTACCTGCTTTGTAAACAGTCTTTACCACTTAGTCCCTGCAAATCTACCTCCCTTGGGGCTCTGAGCTGGAATTTCAGAGAATGAACTCTGGGTCCCAAAGCATGACCTGCCTGGGGGGATGGCCTGAACTATAATTTGTCTATGTGGATAGCCTCCAGCCACAAATATTCCACAGGCTCCCCTAGGGCCTATGGGATCCCCATCCTCCCCCATTTGTCAAATCATGTCCCGTGTGGCTGAGTCTGTTCCTGGCCCCAGACTGGGGTCAAAGCCTTGCCATGAAAATCTGTGCAGGGGACACGTGCAGGCCTGCCACTCAATAAATGTTTGTCAAACAAAAGTCTACATGACCCTGTCCCAGTCTGCTTAGAACAGTGAGGAAATGGATAAATAAAAATTGCTAGCTGGGCGGTGGTGGCGCACGTCTTTGATCCCCAGAGGCAGAGGCAGGTGGATCTCTGTGAGTTCAAGGTCAGCCTGGGCTACATAGTGAGTTCCTGGACAACCGGGGCTACACACAGAGAAACCCTGCCTCAGAAAAACAAAGAAAAATCTTGCTGAGAGCTGGGGAGATGGCTCAGTGGGTAAAATGCTTGCTGGCCAAGTCTGAGGACCTGACTTTAGAACCTCCTGCACTTTCATAAAAAAACAAGACTGACCACTCAGCCCTGTAACCCAGTCTTGGGCGGTGGATTCCTGGAACTAGCCCGCTGGCCGGTCTAACCCAAACTGAGCTCTAGGTTCAGTGAGAACCTGTTTTAAAAAACTGAAGTGAAGAGCAATTGAAGATATCCACACATCAGCCCCTGGCCTCAAGTGCCCACACTGGTGAAGGTGCCCACAAATGCGTGCCCATACCCACATACCCCAGGTACAAAAGAATTGGCTCAGTGGTAGAGGACGTATCTAGAAAGCTCAGTTCCACGCCAGCACTGAAGGGGAAACAGTATCCACCTGGTGCCTTGGTGGATGCTTTTAATCCCAGCCATAGGGAGGATGAAGCAGGGATTCTGGGTTACACAGCCTTCCAACTCTTCCAGGAAACACCTTGACCCCTGTTCCTTCAGCCTAAGTGAAAGCTATCCTTCCCTGCCCTCAAACCTCTATCCCCTCAACTCACTTCCCATTCCAAACCAAAGCCTGATCAGGCTTGCAGACATCAGTTTGCCCGGCTTGCCAGCTGGGGGCTGCAGAGAGGCAGAATCGTGCCCTGCAGTCAGCCTCTCTTCTCCAGGGCAAGCAGTGCTCTGAGGCTGCTGGAGGAAGAGGTCCCAAGCTCTGCTCCAGCCTCAGCCAGAGGGAAGCAGATACAAGCTAAGGAGAATACAAGCTAAGGGCTGGGCAAAGTATTACTAGCCAGAGGTGGTAATACTAGCATGGAGATGGTAGGACAGACAGGCAAGAGCGTGGCTAGAAGGGAAGTGGGCTAGCTCCAGGCTCAAGCAGTGAAATTCGCCCAGTAGGAGAAGAAGCCTAGAACACATGGTTGTGGTCACACAGGATGGTGGCAGAGCTATAGGTCTGGATTATCTCACTTAGAATCTAGACCTCCTTCCTGTCTACAGGTACCTGCTGCACACTCAGGTGGGTGGCAATGTCAGCCTAGCCACGGTGGAGCAGCCTGAGGGTGTCCCCTTAGTTGGTAAGGGATTTCCTGTCATGCAAAACCACATCCTTGACCACAAATAGAATATCAGATTGAACCAATATGAAGCAGAATTTGAGATAATTCAAAAACTCATTTTGGGGACAGGATCTTGTGATGTAGACCTAGCTAGCTGTCCTGGAGCTACTCGATATGTAGACCAGGCTGGCTTCAAAGTCAGAGATTCACCTGCCTCTGCCTCTTGTGCACTAGAATTAAAGGGGTGCACCATCACACCTAACAAAAATGTTTAAAGATTAATGTCTGTGGGTGTGGGTGTATACAAGTGCATTTGAGCATCTGGAGAAGCCAGAGGGAGGTGATCCCCTGGAATTGCAGCTGTAGGCAATGGTGAGCCATGAGTGCTTGGAACTCCGGTCCCCTGCAAGAGCAACGCTCTTAACTGCCAAGACATCTCCCAGACCACAAAGTCTGTTTTATTAAACAGAGCAAACAGATTTATTAAGGAAAATTAAGAAAGCACTCCCTAGCGTGGGAGTGACCCTGAGAGAGAAGAATCTGAGAATCTGGCTTTTTTGTTTTGTTTTGTTTTGGTTTGGTTTTTTTTTGATACAGGGTCTCACTAGTTAGCTCCAGCTAGAGCTTACTGTGTAGCTGTGTAAACCAGGCTGGACTTGAACTCATAGATACCCGCCTGCCTTCCCCATGTGCCACCACTTCCCAGCCCTGATCCTGATGACATTTTGAACATAAATCTTTTTTCTTTCTTTCTCTTTCTTCCGTCCTTCCTTTCTTCTTTCCTTCTTTCTTTTTTTCTTTCTTGCTTTTTGTTTTGTTTTGTTTCGTTTTTGAGGCAGGGTCTCCTGTATCCCAGGCTAGCTTTGAACTCACTATATGCCTGAGAATGACTTTGAATTCTGATCCTCCTGTCTCTGTATTTTGAGTGTTGGGATTACCCAGTTTGTGCAGGGCTGGGGATGGAAGCCACCGCTTTGTGCATGCTGGGTAAAAACTGCCCGCTCGGCTACAGCCACAGACCTTTCGAAACAGATGAGAACCACTGGGTTAATAGAAAGAAAGGCACCTGGGTAAAGTATAAGGTATGCTGGGTTAAGTGAGTGTAGGCGACTTTTAAACAGTCACACTTAAATGTCCTTTTCCTCCATTTAGATTATAGAGTCGCTCCCGAGGTACCGTGGGTGAGAATACAGTCTGATTAAGATAAAAAAAGTCATTGTGGTGCATGTCCTTAATCCCAACACTCAAGAGGTAGAGGAGGCAGTCAGATCTCTGTAAATTGGAGCCAGCGTGGTCTACATAAGGAAGTCCAGGCCAGCCAGAGCTACACAGTGAGACTTTATAGCAAGAAAAGAAAAGGAAAAGGAAAGGAAAGATAAAACCTAGGAAGTGTGGGCTAGAAAGATGCCCTTTTACCGTAGATGGGATTTTTGAAAATTGCAAGTTTACATTTGGGAAGGAAGAGTCTCATGTAGCCCAGGCTGGCCTCAAACTATGTAACTGAGTCAAGAACTACCTTGAATTTCTTCTCCTGCCTCCACCTCCTGAGAACCACCAGTTGCAGTTTACATGACCACAGACTGAAGCCAGGGCCTGCTGCATGCTAGGCAGACCTTTACCACCTGAGTATATCAAGGATGTAGGCTGGAGCTTCAGGAAGCATGGACTGCGGGTGAGTGAGGCAAGCCTCACAGTGGGTGTTGGGCCCTGGAACTCTTGAGGCCCACAGTGGTATGTCCCTTTATGCCTGGACAGATGCCAGCTACAATAACAACACTCCAAGTTGAACTTGAAGTCTGGCTTCTGAGGGATCCAATGCCACCTACAGAACAGGAGACAAGGCCACCTGAAGCCTTATTGGTTTTTATGAGACAGTCTTAGAGT
Organism: Chionomys nivalis; assembly: GCF_950005125.1. Lineage (NCBI taxonomy): Eukaryota > Metazoa > Chordata > Mammalia > Rodentia > Cricetidae > Chionomys > Chionomys nivalis. The sequence goes on along the minus strand of NC_080088.1, from coordinate 98,462,102 downwards.
GTGTTCTAGGCTGCCTTAGAACAGAAAATTCTCTGCTTTGACTGGTGAGTGCTAAGATAACATGTGTACACGCTGGGCTTACAGCTGTGCCGGGATAACAGATGTGCACACGCTGGGCTTACAGCTGTGCTGGGATAACAGATGTGCACACGCTGGGCTTACAGCTGTGCCGGGATAACAGATGTGCCCATGCTGGGCTTACAAATGTGAAGGGATAACAGATGCACACACGCTGGGCTTACAGCTGTGCTGGGACAACAGATGCACATGCTGGCTTACAGCTGTGCTGGCATAACAGATGTGCCTATGCTGGGTTTATAGCTGTGATCTTCAAGAGCTCCTTATACTCCTAGCCAAGATTCTCAGGAAAGCTCTCCAAAGGCTAGCCAAGCCTGCACTGTTTATTATTATTATTATTATTATTATTACATGTACTTGTTGGTTTTGTGTCAACTTGACACAAGCTACAGTCATCAGAGAGGAAGGAGCCTCAGTTGAGGAAATGCTATAAGACCCAGCTGTAAGACATTTTATCAATTAGTGATCAATGGGAAAGGGCCTAGCCCATCGTGGGTGGGGCCATCTCTGGGCTGGTGGTCCTGGGTGTTCTATAAGAAAGCAGGCTGAGCAAGCCAGGGGAAGCAAGTGAGTAAGCAGCACCCCTCCATGGCCTCTGCATCAGCTCCTGCCTCCAGGTTCCCTCCCTGTTTGAGTTCCTGTCCTGACTTCCTTCCATGATGGATAGCAATGAGGAGTGTAAGCTGAAAACCCTTTCCTCCCCAACTTGCTTCTTGTTGTTGTTTCAAGACAGGGTTTCTCTGTATAACAGCTCTGGCTGTCCTGGAACTCCTTTGTAGTCCAGGCTGGCCTCGAACTCAAAGAGATCCGCCTGCCTCTGTCTCCTGAGTGTTGAGATCAACTCCACCCGGCCCCAACTTTGCTTTTCAGTCATGGTGTTTTGTTGCAGCAATAGAAGCCCTAAGACATCATTACGCTATGTATGATGGGATATCCTTGATCCAGAGTTCTCAAGTGGAGTCAGAGCATCTTTACCCAGCATGTCACTGGATGGAATTCCTGCTCCTCTTGGGGGCCGAGCTACAGCCCCCAGGGGCCAAAGATCTGAGCATCTTGGGTTTCTTGGGATGAGAAATCAGAGCGAGCTCCCTGCCTATGGAAATCACAGGGAATAATTCTGTCTCCACTGTGCCCCATGCAGTCAGAAGCACAGAACCCACAAGAACCCACGTGTGTGCGCATTCTACACAGGCACATAGGAACACATACATGAACATTTTTGTTTTGTTTTTCTCTGTGTATCCCTGACTGTTTTTGGAACTCACTCCATAGACTAGGCTGGCCTTGAACTCACAGAGACCCACCTGCCTCTGCCTCCCCAGTGCTGGGATTGAAGGCGTGCTTCATGCTTGTTGTCCTGGCAACTTATTGGGACAGCATGAGCTTGAAAAGTCACACACTCGCTTAGGGCACAGGAGCTCTCCACACAGCCCACAAGGGGCACGGTTCCCAGTTCCCAGAAGCCTGAGTCTTGTCCAGACGGCACTGGGTCTTTCAAACTCACTCCTCCGCTCCCCTTCCCTTCTCATTCATTTACCCCACACCATTTCATTCATCCCCTCCCTCGCCCTTTACCCACTCCACCACCCCACCTTCCCTTCTCCCATTCTTCCCCTCTCTGTTTCCCTCATCTAGTAGATACAGAGAACCTGTCACAGGGTCTGTGAACCCGCAGCTCACCAAGGTCTGGTTCCAGTACAGCCTAGTGAAAGCACCAGGAGGCCTGGCTCTGCAAGAAGTCACTGCCCAGCCCATGCGGAAAACGGCAGAAAGACTACCAGGAGCGGCGGGCCTGGGCCTGGCCTCTCCAGAATGGAATGCGGAGGAGAACGGAGGACGCACGCTAGGGCAGATTCCCTCAGTTAGGCCTGACCTGAGAGGGCTGTAGGAGACAACACGGGGCCAGCAAGGAGTGACTGAAGGATCCACAGAGCCCAGGGTGGGAGGCCTTGCAAACCAACCCAGGGATTTAGGCTGGATCCCTTGGGTGTCAGAGATCACTGTGAGGTTTCTCCACTCATCCTCTTAGTACCCTACGGGAGCCAGGGATCTAAACCCAGCCTCTCCCATGGGTCACACACTGTGGGAGCCTCTTCACAGAAACCTTTGGGTCG